>NC_044395.1:100539532-101179030 GCF_006542625.1 Nomascus leucogenys
TGATTTTTTAAAACTTTTATATTAGGTTTGGGGGGTAAATGTGAAGGTTTTTTTTACATGGGTAAACACGTGTCATGGGGGTTTGTTATACAGATTATTTTATCACCCAGGTATTAAGCCCAGTACCCAACAGTAATTTTTTTCTGCTCCTCTCCCTCCTCCCACCCTCCACCTCAAGTAGACACCAGTGTCTGTTGTTTCCTTGTTTGTGTTCGTAAGTTCTTATCATTTAGCTCCGACGTATAAGTGAGAATATGCAGTATTTGGTTTTTGTTCCTGTGCTAGTTTGCTAAAGATAATAGCTTTCACCTCCCATCTATGTTCCTGCAAAACACATGATCTAATTCTTTTTTATGGCTACATAGTATTCCATGGTTGATATGTACCACATTTTCTTATCTAATCTCTTATTGACGGACATTTAGTCTGATTCAATTTGTTTGCTATCGTGAATAGTGCTGCAAGGAAAATTTGCTTGCATGTGGCTTTTTTTTTTTTTTTCTGAGATGGGGTCTCACTCTGCCACCCAGGTTGGAGTGCAGTGCACATCTCAGCTCACTGCAACCCCAGCCTCCCAGGCTCTAGTAACCCTCCCACCGCCAGCCTCCTGAGTAGCTGGGACCACAGGAGTGTACCACCTCACCTGGCTAATTTTTTGTACTTTGGGTAGAGATGGGGTTTTGCCATGTTGCCCAGGCTGGTGTCAAAATCCTGTACTCAGGCGATCAAGCTGCCTTGGCCTCCCAAAGTGCTGGGATTACAGGCTGGAGCCACTGTGCCTGGCCATATGTGTCTTTATGGTAGAATGATTTATATTCTTCTGGGTATCTACCTAGTAATGGAATTGCTGGGTGGGATGGCAGTTCTGCTTTTAGCTCTTCGAGGAATCACCAAATGGCTTTCTGCAATGGTTGGACTAATTTACACTAGAACCAACAGTGTGTAAGTGTTCCCTTTTCTCTGCAGTCTTGCCAGCATTCATTGTTTTTGACTTTTTAATATTTTTGACTTTTAAAAAATTCATTATTTTTGACTTTTAATGGTATGACTACCTCGTACCATTCTGACTGGTGTGAGTGGTATCTCATTGCGGTTTTGATTTGCATTTCTCTGATGATCAGTGATATTAAGCTCTTGTTTTTTCACATGCTTATTGGCCACAAGATATAAATTTTTAAATGGATGGCAGAGAAAGACAAAAATAAATAAACACATGAAAATCATTAAACCATCTTACACTTATATTTGGTTTCCTTAAAGTTTATGGCTGCCTTAGTGAAGAAATTATCTCCTGAGTATCTTGATCTTCTTAGAGTAACAGCAAAGACTGAGTCACATCCCCAGTTAAGAGCCCATTTTATTTTAAGGTCTTTCCTCTAAGACCTATAGCCTGCCTGAAGAGTTATGTTCTGGGAATATTCTGGGTGACCTGTTCTGGGAATATTCTCATAGTTTAGGTGTCTATAAACACTTGCTTATAGGAGACAATTCTATTCTTAGAGCAATTATATACTAAATAATATTATATCACAAATAAATACACAGAGCAAACATCAGCCCTACAAGATTTGTACAAGATGCTGATATACAGCACCAGGCATTGATCTTCTCTCACTCGTCACAACCAAATGAAGACTGTAGTTCCAAAACTATTAAATATTCATTCGCTTCCTAGAACACCATGCCAACAATGAATTAGGTAGATCCATTGACCTAACCAACCAATGATGTGTGTGCCTGTGTTTGTGTGTGTGTTATCTGTATTCTAAGCCCCAGTGAAAGTTGAATTTTCTTTTTTTCCCATATTTTCCCACTTTATTTGCATGATAATATTTGATGGAGAAATGCAACTGGGAAACTTACTGATAACTACTTCTATTTGAAAAGAATAGGAGAAAAAATAAGAAGAGGGATTATTTTGAGAAAAAGAAAGGCAATTTGAAATTGAAAGAGCTGTGTTTGGGCTCTAGTTTTTACCATTTATAATGTATGTAAGTATATGTGACATCATTCATTCTGAAAGTTCAGAGATGATTGTTCTAATCTGATCTAACTTCTGTCAATCGGATGCTCTGTTTTGGAAGTGGTGAAGGAGTAAGAGCTTTAAAGTCACAGATAATCTGCATTTATACACAATATAACCTTGAAGAAGCCACATAATCCTCTGAGCCTCAGTTACCTTATTGGTTAAGTGAGAGAAATGAAAGAAACCACTTCAGAGAGTTAATTTAAGGATAAAAAGAGATTAAATACATAAAATTACATTCAAGAAATAAGAGATCAATAAATATCCTTTGTTTTCCCTCCTTCTTTGCTCAATGTAACACATTAATTAGTTTGACTGTTTTATCTTCATGAGGACTTATCACAAAACCTGGTCTTAGTCAAACTTAGGAAAATGAGGAAAATAATGTGTCTTCCTTCCGTGTTCCCCAGCTGGCTTAGCACAATGTTAATTACATAGCAGATGCATAAAGGGGGGAGTTTACGAGTCTAAGTATCTCAGGACCTGAATTCAAGTCTAAAACCTGCTACCGCTCTTGCCCCAGTCACCTTTAACAATATACTTAATCTCTGATTATGAGTGGAATGAAGGGATTGGACTCATAATTTCTAAGGTGTCTTCCAGCAATACTAGCTCATTATCTACTGTCTATTCGCTCACTAGGGGGTTATCTTTATTCTTTGTTCTGAGGATTACGTTGTTGTTGCTGTTGTTGTTTTGAGACAGAGTCTCGCTCTGTCACCCAGGCTGGAGTGCAGTGGCGCCATCTCTGCTTACTGCAAGCTCCGCCTCCCAGGTTCACGCTATTCTCCTGCCTCAGCCTCCCAAGTAGCTGGGACTACAGGCACCCGCCACCACGCCCAGATAATTTTTTGTATTTTTAGTAGAGACGGGGTTTCATCATGTTAGCCAGGATGGTCTCCATCTCCTGACCTTGCAATCCTCCCGCCTTGGCCTCCCAAAGTGCTGGGATTGGGCTGATCCTATTTATGCTCTATATCTGATCAGCATAGGGATACAATTTTCAATCCACACAGTAATTCTGAAAGTGTGTTGTTTTATTTAGACTTTATCTTGTTTTACGGCTACATTAGCAATATCCACACATGGTTCTGAAAATATCCAGACCAAGCACCTTCAAGAATCTATTTTTTTAAATCCCGGAAGAAAAATGTTTTATGATGAAGAAGAATCACCTCATTAAGGAAAACTTCTATTATCTACCCAACTATCTCTTTCTTTGTTCTCTCACTTTGATTAATTCCATCATTACCACATCACTCCTGCCCCTGTACTGTGTGGCATAAGCCACTGCACCCGGCCCGTTGTTGTTGTTTTAAAGTAGACCCCTATAGAAAGAAATTAGGTAAACATTTCATTGTGTTGGTAACAAATTCACTCATACAGAATTATTTAACAAATTATTGATTGAAACTAAATAGTTGTTTGGTGGCCATTAGTTGGAATTTTCTTCATATAATCCTTAATGGAGCTGAAATTGACAAATAGTTGTAATCTGTTACTCCATAATGGAGTGCATGAAGCAATTCTTTACAGGCTTGAGGCAACAGACATGTTTACAACAAACATAGTTATTAGATATTATATTGAAACTATCCAATAAACTGAGAGAAAATATCACACATATAGGTGGTCTAGACAACGCCTATGGCTGATTTATATGTCTTCTGCCAATGCTAGAAGTCCAATGATTTCCAAACAGTGAAGATTTCAGTCTAAACATTAAAATATGTCAAACGAACCTTAACAATTAAACCTCAGTGGGAATGTGTACCATGTTCCATAACAAATGCTAAAGCCCTAATTGGTAGGTTTATTTATTTGATTATCAACTTGAAGCAACTAGATTTCTTAAATGTCGACAAAATAAAATGTATTTATAGTGTTTATTCTTGTATTTATGTTTTTAAGGACACTAATATAATTCCCAACTTAAAATGCAAATAAAACAGTCTGTAGTTGAGAGGAATTTGATGCAGAGGTGAGGAGGTAAATAATTCTTTAAAAGACTGATTATAGGTCATTCATCATGCTGTATAATTTTACATACTTTATGTTAAATCATTAAGACCTGTTAAAGTAGGTAATACTATCTTTGCATTATGCGTGAGGAAACAGACCTCCATAAATATCATGTCACTTGCACTAATCACAAATCTAGTGAAACTGAGCTGGAACAGAAACTCTTATGTATTTTATTCGAGACTAGAGCTGATGCTTCTCTTTTTTTCATTATTTCAAACTACCTTAAGTGTACACTTAGATTTCTCTTCAAGAGAAAACCCGCCCCCAGCTGCTGCACCTTCAGACCCTCTGCAGTGTTCATACTTACTATGACTACTCCAAGCCAATGGCTGAGCAAATTGTGTATGTGAGTGGGTACCAGAACCGAACAATTCATGCCTGGCTTTCACTTTCTCCAACGGCTCATCTTTGTTCCCTGGCTCCTCATGTCTGACTGAGGCTTTCTTAGTATGGCGTGTTGAGGCTCTTTCTACTCAATCATCACTCCTTTCCTTTTTTTTTTTCTTTTTGTGATGTCAGACTCACCTAGTGATCAGAAGGCTCTCTCCGCCTACTTCTCTTCCCTCTCCTCTCCTCTTGATCATCCTCCGATACTTTCCCCAATAAACATCTTGCACATCAAATTCCATTTTTATCTCAGCTTCTTGGAGGACCCAAAAATGACACTCAAAGAGTGGTTTGAGAAAGCATGTAATGAGATAAGGTTTTTAAAAACAATTTAAATTTCTCATTTTGTGCATACATAGCAAGGATATAGACTGAGATGAGTTTTTGAGATCCTCATCACTCACTGCGCAGATGGCAGGAAGAGCCACATACAGGGTGAAATGTGGGGCAAGGAGGGTGCCTGGCCCAAAGTCATGGACTCATTGCTAATGACTACACTGTTGGTAACTTGGGAAAAAGCCTGGTGGAGATGAATGCCCTTGCCAGAGAGATGATTCAAACACTGGAAAGGTCTGAGATGCTTACAAGGACAGTGGAGTGGGATGATTATGATTAAATCGTATTGACACTAGGTAGAGGGATAATGAGAAACTGAGAGTGGTTAATAAACAGTTAAAGGCTAAGTAAGGGTCAGAGGGTCTTTTTGGTAGATACTTCTTCAGTATTATTTCCTGCAATGAAAGAGCAGACACAGCTGATATAAACTACATGGGCTAATAGTTGGTGGCACAGAGCTCCCAAGATGTGTACATTCTCAAGCCTCGCAGATCTGTTATGCTAATGATTCAAAATGATGTAGAAAACCTTGAACTCTGAAACACGAAATGGGAACACCTGGGAAGGAAGCCCTTGAAAAGCCTGGCTTTACAGACTCACCTGAACCATTTGTGCCTGAAGATATTGCCCAACTCTTTCAAATAGTACTTCCCCTATTTGTTCCCCCACTATAGGAAGGCATTACAGAGCCCTCTGTCTCCTTAAGGCAACAGGAATTGCCCTCAAGAGCTGCTGCTGCTTCATCTCCCATAAGTCAGGCCAGTAACTAGGGTTACATATCAGTGCACATAGGCTGGGGATATGCTAGGCCTGATAAGTATGAAAATAGATTACGACCCAAAGAAGCTGCAGGAATTTGCTAACATATACCTTCCAGAGCCAGAAGAGAACTCCTGGGATTGAATTTCAAGGGGTATTGATTAAGGAGAAACAGGATGTATGACTGAATTTGTTGACTTGTGGGCACTTTCTTAGGACATGGGCTTTAAGGCCCTGCAAAAGACCATAGGGAATGGGCAAATTCACTGGTGGCATGGCCTTGAGAAGCCCCAAGAAAACAATGGCCAGTGCTTGGTGAAGTGTGAGTACCTGATTTTCCTTGTAAGACAAAAAAAGGAATGAGCAAAAAGGCTCATAGACCTGGGAATGCTGGAATGGATATATTATGTGAGTCTAGAAGATGTACTAGATGATTATTTTCTTTTCTAGGAAGGTCCAGAGGACATGTAATTCATCCAGTCCATCGTAAATGCACTGGTGAAAGGAGCACCCAAATTACCAAGAGCTTCAGTGGTGACTCTTCTATGCAGGTTAACACTGATGGTGGAGGAGGTGAACACAGGGCCGCCCTTCCTGATAGCCAGGGGAGTGATGGGGATGGCACCAACTGCCAATTCCAGTCAGACACTCTTGGATGTGGGACATAATCATCAAATGATCCTGTGGCTTATTTTCACATCACCTACTGGGGGACTAATTGCTTGGTACGTCACACTTTCCCAGTGTTAGATTCTTCTGGATTAGAGGGAGTGGGCCTAAAGAGGGAATACTTTTTTTCAGGGACCAAAGCAAGATGTCATTAAACTATGAGCTGCCGTCAAGACACTTGGAGTTCTTTAGTGGACAAGTTGCCATTTTGGCAGGGGTAATTGATTGGCAAGAGATAGTAGGACGGCTCATACTACACAACGCAGGCATGGAGAACCATGTAAGAAATCCAAATGATCCACTTAGTTATTTGTTGCCCAACTGTAACTTTCAGTGGACACATGCAGCCTGAGATACGTATAATTTCTAGGAACTAAGATCACTCAGGGATAAGGGATTGGGTTACACTATCTACCAACCCACCAAGACCTGCAGAGGGTGAGGAACTTTAGAATAGATAGTGGAGCAGAGAGATGATAATATCAGTTGCTGCTCTGAAATTAAACTGCAGTGACAGGAAATGTGGTTCATTCCACTTTCTTCCTTCTTCAGTGTTTCCTCTCAGGAGGAGAAGCCCACAGCAACCGTGGATAAATTATTCTCCATCATTTACATGGAGAAGTGAGTCTGTGCAGCGTAAGAGACAGACTGTGGCTGCTATGTGCGAGGGGGGGGTGGTGTGGCCCTCAGATCTCCCTTCATGAAAAAAATAATTTAAAAAAAGCTGGTATAAGTAATCAACCATTAGTTGACAGCCACCAAGTCTGCAATCTCAAGATGTCCTGTAGAGTTCACGCTAAAATCATACTGTCCCAAGGCTGCTCCCACTCAGCGACTGACCTTGAAGAAGGCAGTAGAGCTAGTCCATTCTTGCCTAGCATGTTCTCATTTAGGGGCAATATTTTCCTTGGGGCTACCTAGTGGTCTGGCTGAGATATTCCCACAGCGTACTGCAGTCAGGGCTCTTCCTACCCAAACTCCCTTCCTTCCATTACAATTTTCACAGTTGTGACATCCTATTTGTCACCTAAAGACTCTTTTTGCCTGTCTCGGCTTTCTCTCCCCATGCGCCTTCAGAGGCATTTCCTTCTAATAATTTTTTTCTGAATCTAATTCTGTCTTGCCATCTATTGCTTGGACTTCCCAAACAGGTATATCACCTAAAGGAGCAAAAAATGTCTCAAGTCTCATAGAATTCTGGCTTGTATAAAAAGCTTTTGCTTCGTAGTTAAGCTTTTTGGCCATGGAGGAAAAATTTTAAAAAAGACAATTTTTATAATTCAGAATCTATAATTTGTCTAGTTAGAAAATACTTAATATTTTAGATATACCCAATACAACATGAAATGTCCTCCAGTTCACACACTAGAAACACTTGTAAAGATGCTCGGCCTATTCTGCTACAATTCATATTTCCATTAAAGCTATATGCTCGGTATGTTTTGTTATTCATAAATTAACTGCCTTTTCTATTTTTACTAAGTTTTTTTTTTTTTTACTTATGTCACTTTTTTTTTCCTCTAAATATTTTTCAACCACTTCACTGGAATGACTGGAGAAGTGATATTAACTAGAAGAAAGCCACATTTGAGGTTTGTGTGTTGGATATTCAATAGGATTTGCTCATTATTTAAGTAATCCTTCTGCATATCACCCTTAAATATTATATAATTCATATTAAAACTTCAGTAAAATTGCAAAGACTTTTAGAGTTGCTCCCCGAAAGTCAAAATTTTGAATGATGAACCTTGAGTACTGTATTTCTACTCTATATATCAAATTAAGACAGAAATCAAATAAAACCTGTAATGGTTAAGTAGATAACGTCATATAACCTTTAATAAGAGAGGGTGATGTGATCTGTAACAAATTATAGAATCGTTACTAGAAGTTAGATGGATCCAGGACTACAAGAGATTATTTAATTTAACTTGTGAATAAGCCATATATTCAAATATGTTAAATGAGCAGGTATGTTTGTATGAAATAATGGGACTAGACAAGAAGAATTTGGGACTGTTACACTTCTTGATATATTTTGTTTCCTCTCTTCCACTGCTAATGAACATGGGCAGCAACTTCAATTTTTCTTCCCTAAAGAAGGTGCTGGTTAAAGCTAACATTATTGCTGAGATAATTTTTACATATTGAAAGTAGGCATAGCTATAGTTTGCATAACAGCCTCGGATTCATGGAATACCGCCTGCAAAGGAACTTAATTTCTTTAAATAAGAAGAAATCAAAATAAAAGCATAAATTACAATGTGTCAGGCAGTGCTGTATCTATAATTAGCCTAGGTATTAAATGTCTTTCTTACAAACACGGAGAACTTAGGTCATTTATACTAGTCATCTGTTTGCTTAGTACTTATTATAGTTCTTTAGATTTTGTATAATAAATGGTGTTAGTTTTACCTTTCAGAGGATTTGTATTACTTTTGACTACAAGGTGAAAAATCATTCAATTAAGAAGCATCTGTTGAGTGTGTATTATGTGGAATATACTAACTAAATATAATAGATGAAAGGTTAATTTTCTGGTTAATTTTGTTATAATTTTATAGTCCTGCCTGTAGGATAAGCCAAGATGTCAAAGACTCGGAGTGATATAAAATGGCCAAACTTCCTTGCAGCCTTTTCAAAAAACTTGGTAATCACATTTTTTTAACAATATGATAGAATTTTAAAATGAAGACAGGATGAAAAAGGGCAAAGTACAGAAAAAAAAAGCAATGCAAGCCAGGCAAAGATTATTGAATGTCTATTATACACCAGGCATCAAGCTATGTGTTTTCACAAATGTTATCTCTTTTAATCCTTCCAACAGCAGTTTGATGTAATTATAATTGCTCCATTTTCTAGCTATGGACACTTGGATTTAGCAAAGTTAAGTGACTTGGGCAAGGGCTGATAAGTGGCCCAGACGGGATTCAGGTATTTCAGATAGTGAAGCTCATGCTTTTTCCATAAACAGAGATAAATGACTCCTTATAATGCTCTCCAGTCCCATGATTCTATAATGAAGTTTGACATACACTTACTAGAAAATGTAACAATGTAGCATCACTTAGCAGCAATAATAATGCTGAGTTAATGGGTTTTCTGCTAAGAGTCAGATAAGACATAAGACTTGATCTGTACTCTAGCTTGACCAGATTATTACTCTAGCATATGCTAGTCTCTCTATAATGTCAATGAAATGAATGAATCCCAGAACTTTAATTTCTCTGTGCCTTTATTCATGTAGGTACAGTTTTTCTGATGTTTATTTTCTTATGAAATCTCCCTTTACCCCAAAAGCTATATTCTTCAAAGTCTGGTTAAAATACTATCTCATCAGTGAAGGCATTTGGAAGGTTCAAGTCAGAATAACCCATTTCTTCACCTTCCAGTGATTACCACTTCCTGAAATCTTTGCTCTTGTAAAATCCCCTCCCCTTCAGTGTGGGCTGGACCTCAGGACATGCTTCAAATGAATAGATCATAATAGAAGTGATGGAATGTCACTTTTGAGATTAGGTTACAAAAATATTATGCCTTCTGTTTTGCTAGCAATGCCCTTGCTTTTTCTCAGAGCTCTGACTCTGGGGGAAGCAAAATGTCTTGCTGTGAGAACTCCTTTGGAGAAAGCAACAAGGGACGAAACTGACGTCTCCAACCATCAGCCTGTGGGGACTCTACAGCTTGTAGGGCATAGATGTTAGTGAGCTGGGAAGTGGCTCCCCCACGTTTAAGCCTCCAGAAGATTGCAGCCCTAGCAGATATCATGATTGCAGGCTTTTGAGAGTCCCTGGGTCAGAAGAGCCAGCTTAGCCATGCCTAGATTCCTGATTCACAGAAACTATGAAATTTATTTATGATGTCGTTGTTGTAAGCCATTAAGTTTTGGGGTACATTTTTAAATAGCACTAACTAACTAACTAATATAATTTCTATAAGAGCTCTACAAAAATCTAATTTGCCTGATACTATTGGGGCCATGCATCAGATTTAGGGGATTTGATTGATATGGGCAGAAGCACTCTCTGTACCACACAGAACACCCACTATGTGGCACACAGCCAGGAGAAATTAATAGTAGCCCTATCCTGGAATCACATACCTAGAATGGAAAGAAATCTATCAGTATGTATTGTACAGATATAGTAACCTATAGGGTCAGTCAACTATGGCAAGTTGTCATGTTGTGAGGAAAGTGGGAAATCAGGAAATAATCAAATGATCTTGCTAGAGAAAATATACATGGATTTAGACTTGACGAACAAAAAGAGTCTCCCTTGGTCTCAAGGATTACAGGTAAAGGTGATGCATGATCATATTCTGAGTTCAATATGGGAAAATAATAGCTCTTTCCTCCACAGCTAACCTGTACTCTTCCACTCCCCTGAGGATGTATTTATTGTTCTTTGTTTTCTGAGCACCAAACACAGGAGCCAAGACATGCAAGACACATGCTAAACATTTTCTTAAATAAATATATTAGGAAAAGTTTTAAATTTGAGATCTACTGATGAGATAAGCTCTTAAGAATCTGATCTCCATACCTTTCAGGCCCTACCACACTTGTTCAGCCCACAGTAGATACTGGACAAGTAATTACTGAATGCATAAATTAATGAATAAAGGATGCCATGAATGGACAGCCTGAATTTAGACTCAGATGCTGAAACTGATATAAATGTGATTATTTGAGATGAAGTTTCTCATCTGTAAAACAATGTAATTAAGCAAGAAGAAATTTAGTATCCTATCTAGATAGTTCCAAAAGCCTATGGTCCCATACCTTTAACAGACTTGCAAAACCATAGTCAGTTACTACAACACATTGAAAACTCTTTCCTGAGCTCATTTATTAACTCTTAAAAGCAAAGCAGTCAAATTTAGTAGAATTTCCCATTCAGTATATATGCCTATGTATGTGTGATGTCTGTGTTTGTATGTGAATGTTTATGCATGTATATATATATATATATATTTTTTAATTAAAGTATCCAGTTTTTTTGGACTATAAAATGGGACTAGCACTGTCTGTTCTACAGGGAAGTTTGATGATTAAATGATATCATACATATAAATCATCTTCTAGCACAAAGGCTGGTACCAAGAAAGTGATCATTATGAATTCAACATCTATACTGAGGATTAAATGAAAAATGGACCTCTATTTTTATTTTATTCCTGCTAATGGAAATCTTTAAAAATAAAATATTCATAATAATTTGTGAAACAATAAAAAGTGGATAAATTTAAAAATTGTATATACATATAGCAAAATACTAACAAGCATTAAAATCATGTTGCTGAGAAATATTCATAGAAGGTTTACTGAGTAAAAATAAATCAGTTTGCTACATGGAGTTTGTACAATATGATAACATTGTATAAAATTCATAAATAATATATATTTACACATTATATGTAAATAATATGGCCGGGCACGGTGGCTCACGCTTGTAATCCCAGCACTTTGGGAGGCCGAGGCGGGCGGATCACGAGGTCAGGAGATCGAGACCACCGTGAAACCCCGTCTCTACTAAAAATACAAAAAAATTAGCCGGGCGTGGTGGCGGGCGCCTGTAGTCCCAGCTACTCGGGAGTCTGAGGCAGGAGAATGGCGTGAACCGGGGAAGCGGAGCTTGCAGTGAGCCGAGATTGCGCCACTGCACTCCAGCCTGGGCGACAGAGCGAGACTCCGTCTCAAAAAAAAAAAAAAAGTACATATACAATATGCACATATTATATATATATATGAGTGTATACATAAACATACACATGTATACATGCACACATATGAATAAATCTAGTCACATAATTTATATGTATATTACAGTACTAGGAAAACACGTACCAAAATAGTACAATGTCTGAGTAGTGTAATTATATATGAATTATTTTTTCTATGCATTTTAATAGTACTGCAATTTGTGTATTTTATACACACCCCTTTTATGCTGGGGAAAAATCAATGTTTGCAAGTTAAAATTAGATGAGACAAGTCTCAGAGTGGCAAGAGCTAGCGTTCTCTGGGTGGAGGACCTAACCTTGCCCAATACAAAGCCAGTTTGGTATAGAAAACTGTCATTGTGCTGGGCAACCCAAAGACTACCAGGAAGAGTAATGTGATCCCGCTCACAATACAGATACACTCTGAGGACTGGCTGCTTTCGGACTATGTAAAATTGTTGCATGTGTCCCTCCACCTTGAAGAATTTTCTCTTGTATCTCTATAACCCATAATACTACTACCATTTAAGGGGTGAAGAAAATAACAAGTATGTATGTTATGGAGGGAAATTATATATTCATTCAGGATACGGTGATGCCTCTACTTCCATTGTGGTGGCTTGGTATGTACTATGTATCTATTTCTCTATTTCTCTTCAGATACTATTTCTCTGAGATTCTCATCCTTTATGACATCTGTTCTAAAGACATTTTTTTCTCTTATCATCTAAGACGCTGAAGATTTAAATTGATTCTTTGATGTGCTATGAGCCATTATGAATATTGAATGTACCAGAAAAAAAGCATGTAATCAAATATTTGATTTATTAAATAAAGGGAAGAAATAAAGTAAGAAACAAAGAAATTAAAAATAAATTTAAAGATTATTTTAAGACAAGAAAAAACTTTGGATATGCTAAAATACAATTTTCTATAATACTTTCTTTTGTTTAATGCTTTTTTTACTAATGCAAAACTATATCATGAAACTATCAGTATAAGTTCTGAGGCACTGTACATAAATAGTGTCTCTAATGTTCTCTCTTTTGTAGCTAAAGAGTCTTATGAATATATAACCATATTGGAATAAAATTGCATTAATGGTAGTAATTAGGATATAGTAATTATGTATTTTATAAACAGCATATACAGGATCTGTTCTGATTTTTTAAGACTATAGGGGGATGAAAATGGACATAAAGCATCCAACTAGGTTCTGTGCTGTTTGAGTACATCTGAATTTGAAAAGTAAAAGCTAACATGCACATGATGTTCATTACCCACCAATTTTAATTTTTTTTTTAATTTTTAGTTGTATTTTCCTCGTATTGTAAATTTCACTGTTGACTAATAGTGTTTACAGAGAATTTTTATGCACCCTCACAGAACAGAATTCCTGACAGAACAGAATAAATTGCACTATGATATAGAAAACACTTAATTCTCATCAATATATAGCTGGACAAGATAAGGCTGGACAATTCAAGTGACTTATTCAAAGGAACCGTCTACAACTAGTTACAAGGAGAGTCTTTACTGAAACACATGACTTCTGACTTTCAGCTTAATGAGCTCTTTATGTGTAATTCAGTCTTATCTATAATTAGAAATAGCTCAGAGGATCTCTCTAAATAAAACAATATCTGATCCTAACCTTTCTATTATATCGTGTTTCCATCTGTGCTTCCTGATCATTATAGATCTTTAAACATCCCCTATAGCTTAGAACATCTCAGTTTGAAGCCTTCAGGTTTTATTGGCAACTTTTCCTTATGAAGAATGAAAGCAGAGCAAACTCAAAAGACCACTTTTAGAAGAAAAGGGGAGCTTAGCAAGTTTTCCGAATCACTCAACAAACAGAGCCTTTCTCTAAAGCAGTGGCACATCTGTGGTCTTTGGGTAGGTGAATGCTTCCTGGGTGCAGCAGATCACTTCCTCTTAACCTCTACTATCTAGAACCCTAACTCCTTCCAAAGAATATCACCTCACAGTTTCCGTATTCCTTCCTTATAGTCCACCACTCCATATTTTCCTCTTTAACAAATGACTATTGGTCCTACATCATAGGAAGTATGCTACCTGTTATTAATTGTTCAACATAAAGCAGGAACAAACAGTCATTTTGTTCATATGGAGAACATAACTTTTTTTAAAATATTGCAAAAATGGAATACAATATTGCTAATTGAAGTTAGAAAGGATAGGCTGGAAACTGTTAGGACTTTATCACCAGCCTGGGATAGATACTAAGGTCCAGGCCCAGGTTTAGATGCCATAATTAGGCCCTGCCTATCCAGATGAACACTATCTAAGAGAAAGAGTAACAGCAGATGTAGCAGAATATCAGCAAGCATCAGAGAGATTTAATGGAGCATGTAGGTATGTTCCAACAGGTGGAAAGAGCTCATCGATGAGTACATGTGTTTAGAAGTATAAGATGACTGGACCAATAATATCTACAAAAAGAGAAGTGGAGTTAGTTATAGCCTGAGGTTTACAGCTGAATACATCTTTGGAGAAGACTGAAAAAGGAAGGACAGACCTAGTCATAATACAGGAGCACATTTATCAGAAGTGAGTTACAGGGCAGGGGCCTGGTTTAAAGAATAAGGCAAATTCCTGGCTATGTAAATTGGGATGTCAGTCTAAAATGTCAACACTCAGCCTCTTCCACAGAGAGTTAGGACTGGTCCTAGAACTGGAACCCCCAAGGTTGCGACAGGAGTCACACAGAGGGAGGACTCATAGAAGGCTTGACTTTAGCATAAGAGTTTGATCACATTTCCACAAACACATGCACTATTACTATAGGCAAATGCATTTGCTATTATAATATCATTTGGTAGTAAACAAGTGAGACGACAATTGAAAACAAAATGCGTATCATTTTTTTCCGAATTGAATTAACTGTTCTCTTGGTAGTTTACCCAAATTTATTTTGTCTTCTGCAACCATATATGCACTAAAACATAGTCTGAAGTTAGAACATATTCATTGATTAGGATTTAAATTTAATTATTAGGTTACTCAAGATAAAATAAATTATTTCAAAGGTAACTATTATTGCTCTGGGATTGGAGATTCAGGAGAATAGCACTTTGCTACTTTTTAGCTCTTAGACTGAGCAAGCGATTTAAATATATCCAGAACTCATTTCTTCATCTTTCAGATGTTAAAATGAATAGTAAGATTTTAGGTGTTCTTCCTGCAGACATGTTCTATACACCTACAAACCGATAAATACAAAACTCATTGGTGTTTCTGGTGTTTTCTTTATTATGACAATATTTTAAAATTGGTCTCTATCTTCTCTTAATTGGTTTAGCTTCATATGTTCCTCCTTTATAGCCTCTCTGACTATAGGAAAGTAAATACCATTCTCTACACCTTCCAAGAACATTCATGCCTCTGTGACTTTGCATATGTAATTCTTTATATCTACCAAGCATGTCTTCACTTCATCAATCTTAAATAATAACTGTTTCTTTTTTCAGACTCAGTTCCAGGTTTGACACCACATGAAAACCTTTTCAGAAATTTATGAGCCCCAGGTTAAATTCAATGTCCCTCTTCTGATTTCCTAAAACATCTTAAGCTTTCACATGACAGTAAGTTCCATAAACAATTGTTTTCTTGCCCATCTATCCAACAAACAGGGAGTACCTAGCACAGTACATTACACATGAAAGATTGGCAATAAATGTATCCTGGATGAATTAACTAATGCTTTGACAGAGGATAACTTACTGCACATTAGTTATGTGACTTCCGCAAGATACATAACCTAAGGCCTCAGTTTTCTCAACCAAATAAATGTGGGTAGACGACAGTCATCTTTTTCTCCCAAGAATAAACTCTGACCATGGATGTAAACCATTTAGCAAACAGTTGGTGCATTATAAATGCTCAGCAGAGTGGCCACCGTTATTTGTTAGATTTTTAAAAGTTCCCTTATCTGAATTTGTGAAATTTGGTTGTGGTGTTAAAGTAGCTCAGTAATTTACTGACACAGCAATGGTCACAGTTAGAGTGTGAGATAGCATATGTGTGATATTCAACATAAAATATATTTTTTACACCTGAATATGTTGGAAAAAAACTCTCTCTAGAGAAACGTATTTCAATTGATTCTCCTGTAACATTTTCAAGTCAGGGACTCCCTCCATCTTTATCTACGCTAGAAAGACTTTCCTCTCAGTAATGGAGATAACCAGACAGCAGACCAAACCTTCCTCCATTTATGGCTGTTTGAAGCTATTGGCCAGCCAGGACAATGGAGTCAGGGTCCAAAAGAGAACAGAACAGACCTTGAAGCCCTGACATAGAAAGCTGGCTTAAGAGGTGCCCATGTATCCTAAATGTATTTGATTGTTTATGTTGCACAGAGAGCCAGTGTTTCTAAATACATCTAGAGGTGATATCAGGAACAAACCTGACCTGAGGGAAGGCAGCAATCAGGCCCTCCCATAAGATTTACAGGGACTGGAACAATATTACGAATGCAGACCCAAACCTCATATGGATAAATATTTTAAAATTATAAATCAGGCTAACCAACTGTGTAATACAATGTGGTCAAACCTCCTATCTTGACAAATGTCCCTTTATATAAGTCTCTAGAAGGCCAACTTTAAATTAACAATTCTTAGATCACAGGGATGGAGCTGGCTCCAATTGCTGGCTGCACTCTCCCCTTTCTTTCCACACCTGGCTTCTCTCCATACCAACAGGAGATATATGCATAGGCACACAGACACCTAGGTTTATTCATTCAATTTCTTTCCACCTCCTCCTCCCAGGACCTTACAAAGAGCTGCTCTTGCCCACCTTGACTACTGATATGAGCACATAGTAGTGAGGAGGCCTGCACACTCTTTAGAAGGTTACACACCATCTCCAGAGTCCCTGATAGCCACTGTTGTCTAAAAGGGTGGTAGGACCACTGTATGGGCACATCCTGTTGGCTGTAAGACTCCTACCCCGTTGACTTGGTCACAGTCAAAGGAGAGCCTCAGCAGTTTCACCCAAAAGATGAGCTCATGCAGGAGCTCCAGTTCTCCATATCTCAGGACAATGGAATCATCACTTACCAGTACTATGATAGAAAAAAGCAAATACAATACAGCTTAAGAAACTCTCAGGTTTCTAGCTCACGAGTGCATGTGAGTGAGTGAAAGAGAAAGAGCAAACAAAAAATAAAATAAGCGCATGTCATGGGGTTACCAGCCATATATAGTTTTGCTGCCTACATTCTCATTTTCTTTTATATTCTTTCAATTTTTTATTACCCTTCTTTGGAGCACAAAAACATATGAAAATAAAAATACGACCTTGGAAATTTGTCTGTTATTTTAATTTCATGAAAAAAAAAAAAAAACAAGTTTCCTGAGATTGAGAGGTTTTCTTTGGACCTGTGATTTTCAGTGCTAAAACCAGTAAAATCTCAGGAAAACTGGGATATGTCTATCACCCTACTTTTAAAATGTTAGGAAGGGTTCCAAGAATTATTTTACTAAAAAGTCTTAGGCAATGGGAAGGAAGCATAAATAGATTTGGAGATACTTGATTTCTAGTCTGAAACTCACTACTAATTAGCTCTATGAATTTAAGCCTCTCTAGTGGGGTTCTATTTATAAAATGAAGAATTCAGTCTTCTTCAAGATCTAAGATTCAGTATTCCTTAAAGTATTGACGATCTTTACTTAGAAGACAGATATTTTTCATCAATGGCAAACAACAATAATCATGAGAATGACATATTTAAATAGGAATATACAAATATTTGGAAACTATACCACTTTCACAAATAATACATGGAAAAACTCCTTCACACAGGAATGGGTTGTGTAATGTGTATGGATAGAATGCAAAATATGGTGTATGTTTTACTTCAATCTAATGTAATTGTTATATTTTTCAGCTTATAAAAGTACATCTCAATATCAAATAGCCAACACTAAAGACAAATCACAGCTTCCTTGCCCACGCCTCATTTTCTTTTATTATCTTTGAATTTATCTTTATTTTCCTGCTTCAGAGCAGTAAGGCAAATGACAATGAAAATACAACCCTTAAATCTTTTTCTGTTATTTTAATTTTATGAAAAAATAAAGTAAGCCACGAGAAAGGTCTGTAGAGGGGGATGAAGGAAGATAAAACACCAGTATGGACTAGCAATTGCTCACCTGGATTAGGATTTCTTAACCAGTAAGCCCCAAGGACACCAGGTTTTAGTACCTTATATTTTACTCCTAAATTATGGAACTCAGCTGACAGATGGATCTAATATTCGGCATCTGGAATCAAGACCTTCAGTCACTGTCTTATTCTTATGACCACAATGTATGCTTCTAGACCAGTTCCTTTTTATAATTTTTAGCCTGGACTTGGCCTATAGCCTTGTACTTTCTCAGGTTGTTAAGAGTGTATTCCTTAATGATACACAAATCTGGAAGAGTGCTTAGGGGCACTAACTAATTGATCCCTGAAAGTGGCATCATGCATATCACCTACATCCTCCAAGGTTCCCAATGGGAGTTTTCGTGACAGCTCAGCGTTCAAAAGAAGAAGTGCCCAAGGAGTTTTAAAGTACATCTGTCTATTTATAACAATCCCCCTCCATCCTTGACCTGACTGTTTCTTTCCCTACATTGGTAGCATTCTTATTCCCTTCATAGTCTTCTAATTGTGCTTAGCATACAAACTAATTAGTGTAATTATCATATTGTATTATGATTAATTGTTCCTCTGTTAATCTCTCTTATTTGAAGGAGACATCATTCTCCAGAGCAGAGGTCATAGCTTTTCATCTTTGTGGGTTTAGCATGTAATTTAATATTTAATACATAGTATGTGCTCATTAAATGTTCACAAATCAATGAATGTATAAAATAACCGATTACTAACACTGAGCCTTTGAGGCTCGATTATGGTAACTTAGTTCCCTTCTTATAGATTTGGGGATTTTATCTAGGGAAACTTCAATGCCAGATTAGACTCTAGAATGAACTCTGTAATGCAAACCTGTGTGTAGTCTTCTGTCCTTAAAACAGTAAGCTATTACAGAACATCAGAGATAGATATACACTGAGTTTTTTAAATCACAATGTGATCCAAAGCATGAACTTGTGACACTAGGAGAGAAGGATATTTAGACGTTTAGAACAAGAGCAACCCAAAATTAATACTCCTAACATAAAGCTAACAAGGCCAATTCTTGTTTACCCAGTGGAAGATAAAGTCTACGGGAAAACCAAGCTTCTAGTCCCTGTACTACAAGTACCCTCTTCGCTTTTCATGAAGGTACAATACAGACTGGAGAGAAGTGGCCTATTATTAGACTGATCGTATAGTTTATACTACAAACAGGGACAATTTTAAAGGGAAAAAGAGTCACTAAGTAATATGCCAGGATAACAGGTTTAAACCAGGACTTTCTCAGGCAAACCTGCATTGTTACGCTATAATTGACTATATGTTTTTCTATATCAGTAGTTCTTAATGGGGTAGTGAAAATAGAGGAAAAAGGGTGGCTTTGCCTCTCGGAAGAGATTTGGCTATGTCTGGAGACGTTTTGTTTATCACATGTGAAGAGAAATGCTACTGGCATCAAGTCAATAAAGTCCAGGGATACTGCTAAACATCCTACAGTGCACACCACAGTCCCTCAGGAAAAACCAACAAACAATAACAACAACAACAAAAATATGATCTGGCTCAAAATGCCAGTAACACTGCTATTGAGAAACCCTGTTCTACATCCTTTAAAACCCTCCAAGACTGGTTTTTTTTGTTTGTTTGTTTTGTTTGTTTGTTTGTTTGTTTTTTGAGAAGGAGTCTCGCTCTGTCGCCCAGGCTGGAGTGCAGTGGTGCGATCTTGGCTCACTGCAAGCTCCGCCTCCGAGTTCATGCCATTCTCCTGCCTCAGCCTCCCGAGTAGCTGGGACTACAGGTACCCGCCACTATGCCCGGCTAATTTTTTGTATTTTTAGTAGAGACGGGGTTTCACCGTGTTAGCCAGGATGGTCTCGATCTCCTGACCTCATGATCCACCTGCCTGGGCCTCCCAAAGTGCTTGGATTATAGGCGTGATATTATTGTACTTTTTTTTTTTTTTTTCCTCTTAACTAAGGATTTGGCTTTCTGAAATTTTTCTCTCTCAATCTATCTGTCTATTTCACACCTGGATTTGCTTCCCAACTATGCCCCTGGCAAACAGGTGAGCCCTAATACACAAGGAAAACTTTTACATTCAGGTGTCAGGATATTTTTGGTCAGAAAATGCAACTAAGGAATAGGTGGTCTTTTAAATTTTCAGTAATATTTTAAAATTCTAGATTTCATTAATTTTATTAAACTCAACTGCAAGTATTTATTGTTAATCTAGTTGAAAATGCTTTGTGTAAGAGATAATACTACTGGTAATAATTTTTAGGTCATAAGATGACTTACCTCTCTTTTTTCTACCCAAGCATTCCTACATATATACCTGTCTCTTTCTCTCTCTCTCTCATACACACATAACACACACTGACTCCCTCCACAGATAAATACCTAGAAAATGGAAGAGACTAGAAATACTATTCTATTTGTGGTAGAGATACTAACTGGAACACACACCATTAAACACCTTTTTCAACTCTTTTATTTTTAAAAGTGTGTTTAGAGGACAAATTTTAATAGTGCATTTGGCAACACACATCCAAACTTTCTACACTTATTTTACAAATATTACAAACTAACAAATACATTGTGTAAGGTATAACTTCAACGATACCAAAGATTTGTGTCTGTTTATTTATTTTTTTATTGCAGAATTTCTAGCATCTAGAAGAGAGCTTCACCTGTGGTAGGCACATGACACATACCTGTTTGTTGATGTTGTTCTTGATTACCCCAAACCTATTGGCCAAAAATTCCTTAGATAACTCTTTAAAATATGTGATAGTTTGGGATTCACTGACTTTGTTAAGCCAGAAGGAATAAGGTAACAGAAAGTACAATAAGTCGGCCGGGCGATGTGGCTCACGCTTTTAATCCCAGCACTTTGGGAGGCCGAGGTTGGTAGATCACTGGAATCCAGGAGTTCAAGACAGCCTGGACAACATGGTAAAATCCCATTCTACCAAAAATACAAAAATTAGCCTGGGTAATGGCATGTGCCTGTGGTTCCAGCTACTCAGGAGGCAGAGGCACAAGAGCGTGAACTCAGGAGGCAGAGGTTGCAGTGAGCTGAGCACTGCTTTCCAGTATAGGCAACAGAGTGAGAGTCTGTTAAAAAAAAAAAAAAGGAATAGAAGAAAAGTACATTAAGTAAGAAGTGTTGTGGGTAAGCATTAAAATTTGGTTTATGAAAATATTTAGAACTTAAATAACAGTTTATGGTGGTCTCACTGTATTTATTTTGTTTTTGTTTGTTTTTTATAGTTTTGGGTTAAGGTATAATTACATACTATAAACTACACTTGTTGAAAGTATAAAAAGCCTATGACTTTTAGTAAGTTCCTAGAGCTGTGCAATCATTACCACAGTCTAGTTTTAGAACATGTTCATCACCCAAAAATGTTGTCTGTTGCCTATTTCCAGCTATACCCCTTTCAGCCCGTCTATAACTCTTATGTATTTGTACAAGCTGGCTCTCCAAGCCAAAAAGGAATCACCCTCCAAAGGAAAGAGTCCTCCAAAAGAAAAACAAAAACAACAACGACAAAAAACAGTGTATAGAACCCTAACTGCTGGTTCTTCTTCTACTTCATTTATTTATTTATTTTTGCTCTGTCACCCAGGCTGGAGTGCAGTGGCGCGATCTTGGCTCACTTCAACCCCCGTCTCCTGGAGAACCCTCACTTCTGTTCCTTTTACTTTCTGTCTCACATTCATGTCAATCACAGTAACTCACCTGAGACTGGCAGAAATAGGACTGAGGAGAGCTTGTAGAGATAGCTGTAGCCAGGTCAGAGACTAAGGGAAAATAATGTAATAGCTGTTTTGTTCAAGGGTACTTTTCAGGTGTGTGTGTGTGTGTGTGTGCGCCTTTCAAGATGAAAGGGAGTGAGCAAAAATGCTACTGTATTAGTTGGTTTTCACACTGCTATAAAGAAATTCCCTGAGACTGAATAATTGATAAATAAAAGAGGTGTAATTGACTCACAGCCCCACATGGCTGGGGAGGCCTCAGGAAACTTACAATCATGGCGGAAGGTGAAGGGGAAGCAAGGACCTTCACAAGGCAGCAGGAGAGAAAGATGAGCAAGAGTATGGAAAACTGCCTCATAAAACCATCAGATCTCATGGGAACTCATTCACTATCATGGTAACAGCATGGAGAAAACTGTTCCCATGATCAAATCACCTCCCTCCCACAACATGTAGGGATGACAGGTCCCTACCTCCACACCTAGGGATTACAATTCGAGACGCAATTTGGGTGGGGATGCAGAGTCAAACCATATCAGCTACTGATCTTAGGGAGAAATTATTCAGCAATAATCTTTATCTCTTCTTTTTTGTAAATAGCTATAATCCAAAATAAGTAAATAAATGTGCTAATCCTCTTCAGAGAATAACTCGGTGGTATGTTTTATGGCCACAGTGAAAGGCAGATGTAGATTCCCTATTAAAAGACAAATCCTCAATTTTCAAATCAGGAATAGCTCAGTACTTGAAAAAGAATTGCTGGTGATGAAATTTATGGGATTGATAAGAGTCTAATTCAAAAATCTTAACTTGGATAGACAGGATTTTCATTTAATGAAGAATTGGATAAATGGGCAGTTACTTTAAACCCTTGCCTATCTATATTTTGTTCTAAAGTAGTTTAACAAGTTTTGATAGCTACCTTGGACTCAGTAATACTGCTTCTTTTGGTTAAAATGAACTATTTCAGATATATTATTGTCACTTAAATATGACCTTGTACTCCCAGAAAGGGTTCCAGTGAAAAATTGAGCAAGCAAGCAATATTGGTATTTTTCTAAACTGTGTACCTTCTTCATTCATCAAGCCTGGTCTTCTTGTTTTTATTCCTTTGACTGCTTTTCCCATTCTCCTCTCTGAAACCGTTATCTTTGGGGCATGACAAATGTGCTTTGGTAAGTCTGAACTGGCTAATTACACTAACAGAAAATTGCCCCATCAAATGTCAACATGTTCAACTATAGAAGCTCCAGTGAAAACCATAACTCAGTACAATGGCGTGGTAATTTATTTCCTGTAGAACTGGAGTTGTCTTTTGTAAAACTGATAATTAAAACACCTTTAGGGCATTGGAACATATTGTTTCATCAGAAATCTTCCTAACAATACTGGTGATTTTATTTTCAATAGAATATATTTCTCTTTTTAACCATATTTTACAGGTGATTTCTTTCTTGTTTTGTTTCATTTTCTTATGTTTCTGTTTTGTCAACATTAATTTTTGCTAGTTCCGTCTCGTTTTCATTTTACAAGAATGGCACGTTACCTTGCTACCTCCTGACAAAATCACTTACAAAAGGATGCTTAAATAAAAAAAGAATAGGCCGGGAGCGGTGGCTCAAGCCTGTAATTCCAGCACTTTGGTAGGCTGAGGCGGGCAAATCACGAGGTCGGGAGTTCGAGACCAGCCTGGCCAGCATGGGGAAACCCTGACTCTACTAAAAATACAAAAAATTAGCTGGGCATGGTGGCACGCACCTGTAATCCCAGCTACTCGGGAGCCTGAGGCAGGAGAATCGCTTGAACCTGAGAGGTGGCGGTTGCAGTGAGCTGAGATCGTGCCAGTGCACTCAGGCCTGGGTGACAGAGCTAGACTCTGTCTCTAAATAAATAATAAAAATAAATAAAAGAATAAAACTATATATGTGAAAAGCTGAAGTTTCCTGAAATTTTATATACAGTAAGGAAACCAAGAAAACACATTTTTCCAAGTGGAAAAGGCTTGGAAAAGTTATAGTCCATCTATTCAATGGAATATTAAATAGCCATTTCAGCCAAACAGAAAATATTTATGTGTATTGTTAAGTTAAAAAAAAAGGTGTGAATACATGTGTTTCCAAAAAGTAAAAATGTTAATATTAATCCATAGATACTGACAAGGAATATATAAAATAACATTTTTATGTAGGGTTTTAAAATTTTGTTCTGCTTTCAGACTGATTTTTAATTGATTTTACAATCACAAAATTACAAGCCAGATTTATCAGTGCATTCGATTGTTATACATGAGTTTCAAAGAACAGATAGTACTAAACAATATTTTTTCTATACTTAGAAGTTTTAAATTTTATCAGAATTAAAAAAGTAATTGCCTGGCTGCTATAGTCACAGACAGGCTAAAACTCATCCATAGTCTTTTTTTTTTTTTTTTTTTTGTTTTTGAGACGGAGTCTTGCTCTGTCACCAGCTGGAGTGCAGTGGCCAATCTCGGCTCACTGCAAGCTCCGCCTCCGGTCACGCCATTCTCCTGCTCAGCCTCTAGTGCTATTAGGCCCCCCCACGCCCTTTTTTTTTTTTTTGAACGGTTTCGCGTGTTCTCTTTCCACCCTCGCCTCCAAGTGCTGGATTACAAGCTGACACGCGGCTCACCATAGTCTTTTTTTTTTTTTTTTTTTTTTTTTTTTTTTTTTTTTTTTTTTTTTTTTATTTCACTCTTTTGCTCAGGCTGGAGTGCAGTGGCTCAATCTTGGCTCACTGCAACCTCTGCCTCCCAGGTTCAAGTGATTCTCCTGCCTCAGCCTCCCAAGGAGCTGGGATTACAGGCACACGCCACTATGCCTGACTAATTTTTGTATTTTTAGTAGAGACGGGGCTTCACCATGTTGGCCAGGGGGGTCTCGAACTCCTAACCTCAGGTGATCCACCCACCTCGGCCTCCCAAAGTGCTGGCATTACAGGCGTGAGTCCCCACACCCAGCCTGTTCAATTTTTTTTAAACAGATGCATAATAATTGTACATATTTATGGAGTACACAATATATTTTGATACATGCATACAATGGCAATGATTCAATCAGGGTATTTAGAATACTACCTCAAACATTAACAATTTACTTGTGTTGGGAATGTTTCACATCTTTTCTCCTAGTTATTTTGAAATATACAATGAATTATTATTAACTATGGTAATACACCTGTGCTACCAATCACTAGGACTTATTGTTTCTACCTAACTCTGTATTTATACTCATTAACCAACCTCTCTTCATTCTCCTCTTTTTTATGTCCTTTCTTTCACCCAATTTTTCCCATTCTATAAATTCCCCTTCTTGGGTGACCACATGACTGATAACTTTAAATGCCCGCTCTATAACATTCTTCTGAGGTTGCTACCTATGAAACCCCAGACAGTTTAAACCACCTATTTCATCTTACTCACTCTTCACATTTCCCCCTCTGCTCTAATCTATAGCACAGCTGCTATAATAAACAGCAAATGAAAAACATCAAGATAGGTTGAGAGATGGACTGCAGAAGGAAGAAAAATAACTTTACACTGTAGCGCCTTTAATGGTGCCACTTTCCTGCTTTCTGAATAAGAGGCTCTGCATTTTCATTTTTCTCCAATCTTCACAAATTACATGGGATGCCCTGCTTGCCCCTAACCATCTTCCTCATCTCTATTTCTTTGGTGTACCATACCTTGCCTGTCTTAGCATTCTTCTCATTTTTCTAATCTAAGATTCGGACTTACCCCAACTCAATATCATCCTTTTTCCCATCTCAGGGATGAGTTCTTGCTGCCTCTCTGCCCTTGCAAATTCACAGGATATTCAGTAGTCTCTCCACTTCCTTAGTACTCTGAGTTTGCTCACCGATCTCATCATATTATATTCTTGTAGTACATTTATTTCCCTCTCTAGTTTAATTGTAAATACACAGAAGTCGAGGTCAAACTTCAGTCCCACTTTTTCTCTGGTAAGTAGGTACTCAATGGTGCCTAATAATGAATATGCAAGCAGGACACATAAAGAGAATGAAATGCATAGTTTTAAGGCAGGAAGAATGACAATGACATAGACATGTGATAGGCAAGTTTGCTCATGAGGAGCACAGTAAACATCTAGTTAAAGTTACTGACAAAACAAAAGTTCTGAAGTCTTTCCAGCTTCCTAAGGTTGCAAAGAGATCAGGGATGGAAGAAACCAAGACGTGAAGTCAATGATCACTTATTAACACCTGCTTTGTGCGTAGCTTCCTGTGGAGCAGGTTTTCTCAACCTTGGTCCAAGACTATTGCAATTTTGGACTTTCCTTAAGTATACACACACACACACACACACACACACACATCTATATTATATATTTATATCTATATCTATATATCTATATATCTATATCTATATCTATATCTATATCTATATATCTATATCTATATATCTATATCTATATCTATACCATATATATACACCATATCTATATCTATATCTATATATATCTATATATCTATATCTATATAGATATAGATATATGTCTTTTTTTAAGTCCATGTACATATACATATTTCAATATTACTTAGTTCTATTATATATAGATATAGATATATAGATATAGATATAGATATAGATATGAACTCTTTGTGATGGGGGGGCAGTCTTGTGCACTGCCAAGCATATGTGTTTGGCAGCGTCTATGACCTCTATCGTTTAGATGCCAGTAGAACGCTCCCCCTCAGTCATGATAATAAAAAATGTCTTCAGACATTGCTAAACAGTTTTTGGAGAGAAAATTTGCCCCAAATTGCGAATCATTGGTGTGGAGGGCTACTAGCTTGATGACAGTATTATTTTCCACCACAGATAATGACCCTCCAACCTACTGTGTTAGGAGGAGCATAAAGCAGGATGAAAAATTAGATACAGTTGCCAGTTATTCTGGATTTCGTTTCAAAAACCTTAATCATGGGATGGAGAAACAATTTGCCATCGGAGAAGAAATAAACTGGCACACAGTAAGAGAGAGAATCCAGAGGCATGGCTATAATATCAGGCAGAAACATGAAAGAAGAGGCCTGGTGCAGTGGCTCATGCCTGTAATCCCAGCACTTTTGGAGGCCGAGGCGGGTGGATCAGCTGAAGTCAGGAGTTGAAGACCAGCCTGGCCAATATGATAAAACCCCGTCTCTACTAAGAATACAAAAATTAGCCAGGCATGATGGTGCACACCTGTGGTCCCAGGTACTCAGGAGGCTGAAGCAGGAGAATTGCTCGAACCTGGGAGGCGGAGGTTGCAGTGAGCCGAGATCATGCCATCACATTCCAACCTGGGCAACAAAGCAAGACTCCACTTCAAAAACCAATTTAAAAAAAAAAAAAAAGAAAGAAAGATTAACCTGCAGTGAAAAAGAGCTTCTTGGGGGCAGATGAGATACGACAGATGAGGATGGTTCTAGAACAGAGGAAATACCATGTATTGGCACTGTCCTGGACAGTAGGCAATGACAGAACAGGTATGGTTGGCCTATGCAGATAGGACCATGCAATGCTTATAGACAGAATTTTAAGAAATAAGTAACTCACAGGGACAGCAGGGAGAGCTAGAGTGAAGGAGCACAGTATAGTGGAGAATATGAGCATTTCAGCCTCTCCCTCTGTATCCTAAAATCCGAAGACTAGATAGCTTCCTCTGCCCACCCTATATCACTCTGGCATCTCCTAAAATGCTAGATGTGTAGCTAACACCATTGCTGGAGAGGGAACACAAGGAAGACTAAACATCCAGCTGCAAAACAGGGTTTCCAGTGAGAAACTAAGTAATATTGAAATATGTATATGTACATGGACTTAAAAAAAGACATTGAGTGTGTTTACTGAAATTTGAATTTGTTATTTCTTAGCTCACTTACGTGACAACTTCTCAGGTACGTTTTATTGTGTCCACTTTAAAGAGAAGTAAACTGAATCTCAGCAAGTATAAACGATTCATTCAAGATCAGTAACTTTCATCAAAATAGCAAATAATTTTGTGTTCATTTTGTTAACATAAATTAAAATGAAGACCAGGCCTGAAGAATCCTTGAGTAGACAAAGGCAGTTAGTGACCTTAACCTTGCTGGATTTGGAAGCATAAGCAAAACTTAATTTGAGTTATTTCTTGTAAATGCCTATATTAAAGAAAAACAGAACTTTAGCTCAACGAATCAGTCCCTTATACAACTAGGGACTTTGCATGGGCTAGACCAAATAAGGCGATTGTGTAACTGTAACCAATCAAATTCTTTCTTTGCTTTACTTCTGCGTCTATCCTATAAAAGTTACTTTGTGTTCTCTCTATGGAGCTCTTGAACCACTTCTGGTTTGGAGCTGCCCGATTCATGAATCACTGTTCACTCAAATAGACATTACATGTTTATTGTGCCTCAGTTAGCTTTTCAACAATATGCAGCAAGAGCTTTGCTGGATGGAAGCACAATGATGGGCCAACCCAGAAAGCAGCCCTGCCCTTTTGGAGAAATTAAATAATGACACGATTAACGGTGAATGGCAAAAGTAACAGGTGCTATAAAGTACAGAGTGCCAAAATAGCCCATAATGGGGAAATGGTGTTGCACAGAAGGTTTTCTCTGTGAATGGAGAAGTTAACATGACCCAGGGAAGGAATTCTCACATGCTGTGAGCATCACAATCACTTGGAGGGGTGGCTGAAACACAAATTGTTGAGCCCCATTCCTGGAGTTTCTGATAAATAGTTCTGGGATGGGGCCTGAAAATTCGCGTCAATAACAAATTCCCATATGATCAATTGCTATTAATGCTACTGGTCTGGGAAGCACATTTTGAGACCCTCTAAACAATCTAAGCAAAGCAAAGCATATGGAAGAGGCCTTGTGGGAAGAGGACTCAAGAACATTCTGTGTCCATCCCATACTGGAATGCCCTGCCTTTTTTTTGCAGATGTAGAATCTACAGGCGAGAGTTCAGTGACTGGCCTTAGCTGCTTCTAGTAAATGGCAGACTGGGGACCTACACCCAGGTTGTGTAACTTTTAGCCAGACAATCTCTTTCCTTCCGGTGTTCCAAGACACTCTGTCATCTCGCACTCTGGCATGCACAGACTACTTCCATGGCTGTGATCTATTGAAAGGTAAACAGCAGTCTTATTACCTGAAACAATGTGAACCAGCTCTACTGGGTGTATCTTGTCTTTGCTTGAGAGAATGCTGACTATTTCAAGCAACGCTTCGGGATATTCTTTCTCTTCTTTGTGATAGAGGACTTAATCTTACTGAAAACACATTTCTTCTCTCAAGAGTGTCCTTGAACTAATACAGCAGAAACTCTGACTCCAATGGGGCTTTCTGATATGCTTTTGAAGAGAGTAAATTTACTAATCAATACAAATTACAATCTCTCAACTGGCAACTCGGCAAGCCAAGCACAGCCTCTGCAGCTTTATTATTCATAGCCTGAACTCCCAGGATTAGATGAGCAGAGAGAAACCACAGAGAGAGATGCTATGTAAATACATCAAACAAAGGAAGAGATTGTTTTAGAGAGACTTGACACAGGAATATTTACATGACCAGGAATAAAGTGTCCATTCTTAAGTGCTACCTTGACTTAAACAACTTTAGAGAGATCTACTAAACCTTATGCTTTAGAGTATGGGCTAATAACCTCTCATAGTCAGGAAAGTAATTTTTTTCTCTGTCCCTTACACACTCCCTGTACGCATACACATGTGCACAATTTATATATGTATTAAGATCCACAATTATCAATTATATATGCATATACACAGACACAAGTATAAAGACACACAATTAGGAATTATACATGTACGTGCACAACACACACATACGTGTAATGAACAAGAGAGAAACAGAAAAAAACACAGAGAAAAGCACAGAGACAGAAGCATGCAGGGATGTAGTGAGAATTGTACTATGACAAGAGTTTACATTTCAGTCCTTGCATTCAGCTGCTATGTAACTCTAAATGAAATGATTACCTGTTCCAGAAGTCAGTTTTTCCATCTGGCAAAGTAAGGGGCTTGGATATAATATTTAAAGTTTTTCAACATAGAAGACTAAAACCTGCACAGGGATGTATTTCATCTTTGAAAGTTTCCTCTCCTGCATAATAAGATTGAAAACTCTTTTTCCCACATTTTTAAAAAACCCATGTCACTTTCTAATTAAAATGAAAATCTTGCAATATCCTTTAGATTTATTTAAAAATTTAAAGTAACTCAAAGGTGACAGAAACAAGTTAAATCAATGATAATTTTAGAGGAAGGTTCTATTTTGAAATACATAGATCATATTCTTTCCAGTTATGTAATATCACTAACAGTGTGGAACATGCTTACTAGCTGAAGCTTTGGAAGCTCAAATACTATCTAGGTCACTTTCAAAGTCATAACTCTTGGCCTGCTTTGTTTTCAAACAAAACCTCTTCAACTCTCCTTAGCTCTCCCTCATCCTTGCAATAGCCCCCGATAGTCCCTTCATCCTTGCAATTTTCTATAGTACACTCTGATATGTTTCATTTAAATGTTAGCTCTTTAATTGCTGGGAAAGCTAGAAAGAGCTAATGTTTATTGACTCCCTGCAGTGTGCCCAGCACTATATTATGCTGGGTTTTTTATGTACAACATCTTATATAATCCTCACTACTTCCCTATGAGGGAGGTAGAACAATTATTCTTACTTTATAGATGAGAAAACAAGAGCTCAGAGATACTGGGGACCTTGCCCTGGGGCACATCTAATATTTGCCAAGCTTTCATTTGATTCCAGTTTTCTTTTATGGGAATTCTGTGCCAATTTTACTGCTTCTGATGCCTCCCTAATTAAGAGTCAAGAGGAAGAGCAGTAAATAAATGATTACTGCTGATCTATTACATGGTTGATAATATGCAAACATTTTATATGTTGTATCTTATTGAATTCTTGAAACATGAGGTAGAAAGTAACTCTTATTTTTTAAAAAAATAGAGGTTAAGCAGTTTAGCTGAGACCACATATTCAGTATTTAACAAAACAGATATGTGAACACAGGTTGTCTAAATTGTGACTGCCATCTCTGATTTGGGACAGCTTAGGGTGTCTCCAGTCATTGAAATAAGTACTGAGCAATTATCAAAATAACATTTGATGTTTTTCTCATTTTTCAACATTAGTTTATGTTTTTGTAGAAATATTTAAAAATAAGTAAACAAAAAGAAGAAAATGTTCTGTATAACTGAGCTGCCCAGAAAACATTGTTTTAATAAACATATACACACACAAATATGCCATATGTACACAGATATAACACAAAAAAGATTATAATAGATTTAATTTTATGTTTTATTTAATTGTTCTTTTACACAGTAAGTTTTAAATATTGAATAGTTTTTTCTCTCATATGGGTTTATCAGACTTTATTCATTTCCATTTAATGAGCCTTACACAAATTGATTTTATTTTTCCCAAGATAATAGTGTTAAATTGAACTCTAGGATACATAGAACTTTATTTATGGTGCTCAAAAAAAGAAGGGGACATATTTATTAAGCCAAATCAAGGATAAAATTTTACAAATTCAAAACCATTAGGTATTATCTTAGAAATCTGCAAAAAAAAATCATGATAAATATAAATTAGGATGGTAGGGACTTACATGCTGGAAAGACTGACTTGAAATAGAATGAAAATATTATCAAAGTACTGAACAGTTCAATAGAGATTTTTAAACACTCAGAGGAGTGAGTCTACCCTAAGAACTACAACATGGCAGGGAGTTGAAAGCCCACCAAGCCCAGTATTCCAAATCATTCAGTGTTTTTCACCTAAACCAACATCCTTGGGCACCAGCATGTACACATTTCTCCTTCTTCTTCTCTTCCTCTCCTTCCTCTTTCTTCTCTTTCCGTTCTTTCTCCAACTCTTCTTCAACTACATAAACATTCTTTGGTGCATGATCTATGTGGTATTTTAGTGATATATTAGGCCAATATATTTTGAAATATTAAGATATTAGGTTTTCTTTCTTTCTCTGATTTCCCTTTCCTTTCCCTCCATTCAAACACCTATCTTTATACTTCACTGACTCCCAGGAGTACATAGCAACAGCAGGCAGAAATAGCCTGTGTATATTTCTGACTTTTATTTTCCCAAAACTCAATATCTTAGAAACATAGTGAGAACTTTCAGCAGAGCTAAAAGAGAAGAAAAGCAAATTTCTCAGTAGAAGCAGAGTGGCTCGGAAGTAGCTGGGGGAAAGAAGTCTATAGCGTTGGGGTAGTACTTGAAAAACTAAGATCTTTTGCAGCAACACAGAGAAATAGCAGGATAGTTGCAGAGTGCATAAGACTCCAGATATTAGATGTCTGTCCTCGCCAAAGAGTGTTGTATTCCCAGTGTAGCACAGAATCTACACATAGCTACCAGGTCTGAAAGGACCATTGATATAGGAAAAAGGCAAGTCTCAGAATTACAGATGAAAAAACAATGACAGCTGGGTTGGAGGAGGATGATAACTTGGTTTGACATAAAACCTCACAACTCATGGCACAAGGCTAGGAGGTGGCTCTAGAAATGTGAAATTCAGCTTACCTACTATTCCAGCAAGAGAGAAATTCAAAATTAGCTTGTTTATTAAAAAACATCTAAATCCAATAGTCTTTTTTTCTTTTATATTATTATGGATACATAATAGTTGTATATATTTATGAAGTACACATGACATTTTGGTACAGGCACAGAATATTTAATGAACAAATCAGGGCAATTGGGGTATCCGTCACCTCAAACATTTATCATTTCTTTTTTTTCAGGAACTTTCTAATTCTATTCTTTTAGTTATTTTAAAATTTACAATAAATTATTGTTAACCATAATCATCCTATTTTGCTACAAAATACTAGATCTTATTAATTCTACCTAAGCGTATTTTTGTACACTTCAACCATCCCCACTTTATCCACCCCTCCCCACTCCCCTTCCCAGCTTCTGGTAATCATCATTCCACTCTATATTTTCATGAGTTCAATTAAAAAAAAATTAAGTTCCTACATATGACTAAGATCCTGTGAAATTTGTCCTTCCGTGCCTGGTTTATTTCACTAAACATAATGTCCTCCAGTTTTATCCATGTGGTTGCAAATTACAAGATTTCATTTTCTATATTGCAGAGATATCTGCATTCCCATGTTTATTACAACACTATTCATAGTAGTCGGGATATGGAATCAATATAAGAGTCCATCAATGTATGAAAGATAAAAAATGTGGTACATATAACCAATGGAATATTACTGATACACAAAAAAGATAGTCCGTATTCTTAACAAATAGAAATGTGATATCTTTGAGAAAGATAAATGTGATATTTACAAAACTAAAAATACAAATGTGTTATTGCTTATTGAACATATAGAATGAGATTTATACTGCTACATATATTCACAGAAAAATCATCAGTTTAAGAATCAGGCTCATCTTTATTCAACCTACATTTACATAAGTTCTTCGACTGGACCCAGAATATTAAAAGGGTAAATAGCATTTGGTAACATGTCTGTCTTCTGTTTGGCATTTTACGTATTTGTGCTCATTGACAATCATCAATTATATGCACCATATTAGTCAAGAAATTAAGCTGTAGACAATAGACAAGTGAATTGACTAATCCAAGATCTCATGGTTCAGTGGTTGGCCTGGATTTCCACCCAGATTTGACTGGACTCTAAATACTCTGTGTTACATTTGCATGCTACTCCAAAGTATTTAAGATCCACATCCTGGGAATATTGTCCAAATTATTCTTCAGAGTTCCATAATCTCTATTGTCTATCATCAATCCATCCTCACTGTATTTCACTTCTCATCATTTTTAAGCCACAAATATTAATCTGCATAAAAATAGTCACATGTGTATGCAAAAAATTGTCACATGTAATAGTAATAGTAAGTTGAGGAACATCCAACAGGAAGGAAGAAATCCACTGCCCAGGTTCAATTACTGAAACCTTATTTATTAAAAGAATACAGTGGAATAATAATAACAACTGATACTACGAGGAGGGAGGCAACTTAGTAAAGAGGGCTTAAGGAACGCTGAGCTAGCAAATTCAATTTCTGTGCCTTTTCCTCTTGCTGACTGCACTTGAACACGTTGACATCGCAGTCAGCCCTACAATAATACAGTAACGAAGAGGGATTTGCAGTCAATGAGAGCTCAGTAACATGAGGAAAGTTGGCCAACAGTTTGCATAATATTTTTGGCCCTGAAAATGTTTTATTGCCATCAAGCCAAAAAGCAAGCATGAGGTCCAGATGACTGCTGTGAGCTTTGATCAATTAAGGTTTGAAACCTATTTTATTTGCTTGGATGCATGGTTCAGAGTGCAATCTATTATTGTTTGTCACTCATAGGTGCTTTTTCGAAATTTTCCTCTGAAGTAGCAGGGAAACTACTTCTTAGAGAAAACAGGCCACACAAGATATTTGAAAGTCTAGTTATTTTTAGTGAGGTTGAGTGGATATCTCTTGGTGAAACTAAGAAAAGCATCACTTTTACTCATTTTTCATGAGCCAGAAAAGAAAGAAAAAACATTTCTGTAGCACCTCTGCTTTTTAAGCCTTCTTCTACTCAGTCACATTAGGGTTTAAACCAACCAACCAAACAAAAAACCTCAAAAATGATTCTGTTCCTAGAACAGAAAATGGCTAAGGTTTTAAGACAAGTATTTTTATTATAGCATCTGTCACCTTTGAAGAAAAAATTTATCCAATTTTGGGTACACATGTCACAAACCCGTCTGTTACCCAGGCGCTGGCAAAGCACTTAGCATGCTGCTAGGCACACAGTAAGCACTTAAAACATGTTAGCTGTTAAATGTCAGGTGACAAAGAAAAAGTGACAATAAGCTGTCCTATTACTATAAAGGCCAACTAGCAGGTGCAATGCTCTGTGCTGTCCTCACAGTGAATCCAAATCCTCCATCTCTTTCAACACATACCTTAGGAAGCCTGTCCTAATCTCACATGTTTTATTTAATATGTACCAGAATTAAGGCCTTTTTATATATTGTTTAGGTGGTGGTTATGGCTTGAGGAAAAGATGGGAACAGTGAAGTGGTTGCAGAATCATTCCTCTGCATCCATTTTGCTCCGGACTTGTGGAACAGAGGGTGCTGGGGGAGGGAGGAAAACACAGAAGGTGCTCTCACCCCCAGAAAGCTAAATAGGATCACAGTGGGGAGATAGCAGAGTGAAATGGTGAAGTCTGCTTAGCACTGTGTCTGCTCCGGGACTTAGAATAAAATTCAAACCCCTACATGGCACATGAGTGGGCCGCTGTCTATATTTGTGACCTTATCTACGATTTCCCTCTTAGTATTGTTTAGTGACTGCACTCATTCTTCTTTTTTGTTTTTTTGAAAGTTCAAGGCTTAGGACATTTCCCTGTAAAACTTTCCCTTCCCCACCCATAGATCTTTACTTAGATAGCCCTTCATGTTCCAGCTCAAATGTCCCCTCAGAAGGGCCTTCATGGTCAGGCGTGGTGACTCATGTCTGTAATCCCACAATTTTGGGAGGCTGAGGCAGGAAAATCACTTGAGCCTAGGAGTTTGAGACCAGCCCAGGCAACATAGTGAGACCTATCTCTACAAAAATTTTTTAAAAAAATTGCCAGGTGTCGTGGCATGCATCTGTAGTCTCAACTACTTGGGAGGCTGAGGCAGCAGGATAGCTTGAGCCTAGGTCAAGGCTGCAGTGAGCTCTGATTGCACCACTGCATTTCAGCCTGGGAGACAGAGTGAGACCCTGTCTGAAGAAAAGACAGGGGGCCTTCTTAAGAAGAACCATATTTTCCCACTTCTATTTATTAGTCACTATCAAGGTATCCTGTCTCATTTTTTGACCATGTTTTTGCCTCTCTGAAATTACCTTATATTATTTATTTACTTGGTTTGCTTTTCATCATCTGCTTCCTCCACTAGAATGAATGCTGGATGAGGACAGATACCACATCTCTTTTTCACAGGGCTATACCATTGATGTCTAGGAAGATACTTGGCATGTTGTAAGTGTCCAATAAATATTTGTTGGAATAATAAATGAATGAAGGAATATGGATAGAAGAGGTACTTAAGATTTCTAAAAGGACAAGCTGGGTTTATCAAGTTAGAATGGTAGATAGAGGGGTAGGACAGAAATGGAGATGTAGGGCAGAAATAAAAATAAGAGGAAAGGTTTTGCCTAGTGTGGTCTATGTCAAATATCCTCTGGGCACAACGGCAACAACGTTAAGTGATTAGAGTACCCAACAGAGAAGAGATCAAGGAATTTGAACTCCTAGAATTTCCTAGAGGCATAATCTTGATGACAAGTGAGGAATGGTAAGCCCAGTGTATTCTCATATAGTACAGGAATGAATACTGATGCTCAATAATTGATTTGCATGAGCTCTAACTCTATGCATACTTTGCTGTTTAGAATAGAATCAGCCTGGGAGAAATATGGAAGTTCAGGGCGACTAGAGGATTGGACTCAATTTAGGGACTTTACAGCCACTCAATAACCACTAACACTGGTAATTTTTCTTAACTGCTTACTATGTTCCAGGTACTATGCTAAATCATTTAGAACCATTGTCTTGTTTGATTGTCACAAAACCTCTGTGTGTAGGTATTATTTTTTCTTCCTTTAACAAAAGAGTTAACTGAGGCTGACAGAGATTACGTCAACTGTCCAAAGTAACAAATGGATTGTAGTATACTTTGAACTCAATAGCAGGTCTGTTTCACTCCAAGCCCACACTCAAAACTACTTAATTACTAAGTGGTTTTTCAACAGGACGCTGCTGGCATTTTGGAAAGGAATTATTTGTTTAGCAAGACCATCCCTCACATATTATCCCTGGCTCTCTACACAAAATGTTTGTGACACCCCCCAGTACTGCTGCTTCACTTCTGTTGAGAATCATTGTGCTAGTAAATCTAAAAGAAACTATGGACAAATGTTTCTACTGCCAGTCTTCCAGATATTTCAAACTTCCAAAACAAGAGATAATCTATTTGTATTCTCCAGGACCACACTGGAACAAAGAAACATTATTAGAATTTTGGCAGTCTAGATCTCCCGTAAGTCAATAAGAGATGTGGATAGAATAAATAAGAAACCATCTCTTGGTATATTCAATGCATGGCACTTTTATGTTCGATTTGGTTAAATTTTCAGGAGCATATCATCCTGTTTATACATATCCCCATAACATGAGGAATCATATACAATGGTCGTAGAAAGATCAAGATTAAAATCATTTAGTGTCTTATATAGAAGGGCAATTTAGATTTTTACTATTCCAACCTGTATAGAGCTGTTAACTGAACTCTGATTCCAATATCCGTTCCTCTCCAACCCAGCCTCTCTATTCTTACAGATAAATTTTTTAAGATGCTGCTTTCATAATGGTAGTCCCACTGTGAAACATGCAATACTATCTGACTAATTAAGCCCTTCATTTTTTCCCTTTCTTGGCATTAACGTTCTTCACCCTCTAGACTTTACTTAAAGTACTTGCTTTATCTTCTGCTTCTCACCAAGTATCATTAATTTCTGATAATTGAAACTCTACTATTTCTGAATGACTTTTACTTATCCACCTTCAGACATTTACTTTTTCCATTTCTCCTGCTGAGAATTCTCTTCTGAATACTCTGTGCTTAATAAGTACTACCAGCTCTTCACTAGTCAAATATCTCCTTCTTCATGGCCATGAGAGCCTGCAGCTATTTTTCCTTCCTCTAAAGGCCCAGAGTTTATTTTCTCAGTAATTATTCTTCATGATTGATTATCGGAATAATGTGTGGTGTTTGTGAAAGTACAGTTCGTATGTTTGCAACTTCAGAGTTTTGATTCAATACATCTGGAATAGGGAACATAAATCTGTATTAAAGGAAAAAAAGTGGCCAGGTGATTACTGATGATCAATCAAGTACAAAAATCACGCAGTTGGCACATCTAATTATTTTGCATGAATGGCTTCGTTTTGTATCATTAAAATTTCCACGATGGGTGGATCCATGTCTAATTCATCAAGGTTCTAATTTATAGAAGGCACTTGAATATTTTCTCATGAGTGTGTTATAAATTACATGACAAGATTCTATTTGATAATTCATGCTGATATTTTTCATGATCAAAGTATATATTAGAATATACCTTACTTTAACAATAAATTAAAAATTATTTTATTGCACTGCACCCAATTTCAGATTGGAATATATAATGTACAGCTAACATGCCTCTTTCTCATGTCAAAAGAAATATGAATAACTGGGCCAGGCGCAGTGGCTCACGCGTGTAATCCCAGCACTTTGGGAGGCCAAGGCAGGCAGAACGCGAGATCAGGAGATTGAGACCATGGCCTACATGGTGAAAACCCGTCTCTACTAAAAATACAAAAAAAATTTAGCTGGGTGTGGTGGCACGTGCCTCTAATCCCAGCTACTTGGGCAGCTGAGGCAGTAGTATCACTTGAACCTGGGAGGCAGAGATTGCAGTGAGCTGAGATTGTGCCACTGCACTCCAGCCTGGCAAGAGTGAGACTCTGTCTCAAAAAAAAAAAAAAAGGAAGTATGAATAACTATTAAGTGAACTAACTTTCAGGAACTTTAATAGAGCTTTATTCTTGTATTGTGCTGGTCTCACGAAATATTTTAACAGGTACAAATATTGTGGGTTTCTTCTTGATAAACTCATTTGAAGTCCTAGTTGGAGATGAGTATTCTATATAGTTCTGAATATCCCTGTGTGCAAATTGTGTTTCTGAGAAAAGAATCAAAGCACTAAGAATTGCTAATGTCCCAAAAGGGGTATATTTTTAACCACATAATAAATACAAATTGTAATTATGAGAGTTAAATGCAAATTTCTATGTTATCACAATACAGAAAAAAATGAAAAAAAGGCAAGAGATTTAAAAGAAACAGAAAATGAGAGGGAGAAAAGAAAATAAAGAAGGATTAAGGGAATGGCGAGTTTTATTAAGGGAAGGATAAAAGGAAAAAAGAAAGCGAAATTATTAAGAATCTTCATCAACAATGTGCATCCACATGACGAGGACTGGATCTTATAACAATTACAGTTTATTCCAGCTTGGAGGTCTTTAAATAAAATAATCTGAAACAGCAGGTACAGTGTTGGGTTTTGAAAAGTACCTTGTGAGGAAGGAGCTTGAAGCTAAGTTTCATTAACTTCACCACGTATCTGCCTTTTATCATGATTTTTTATGTTATTTTGGTCATTGGCCCAAGAAATTCCTGAATCTGCCTTTGTCTAGCCACCCCTTCACACTGTGACTTCCCGGGAAGTAATAGTCATACAGAGCTCAAAGATAAAGGGAATTCTTAAAAAGACAAGGACAAAAGGTAATCAGAGTATCTCTTTATGACTGGGAGATCTTGTACCTGAGTCACAAAAGTCACTCTGACTAAAGGGAATGGCACACGGCCACAAGGCAAGGAAATAGGAGGGGGAGGGAATGAGCCTGAGGGCAGTTACTCACAATGCAGATACGGTCCTTTGAACACCAAATGTGTCATTATGGTAACATCAAGCCACTGAGGCATAACTCTTTCTCCAAAAATTATACCAGCAATGGCTTTTGATAACTACCAAAGGAATTAGCATTTCAAGATTGATGTGTGAGTTGAAGTAGGTTTCTGAGCACCTGCCAAAGCAGGCAAGAAAAGAACCACTTACTGCCAAGACTTGCTTCCTGTGCTTCAGTCACATCTTATGACTGCGTTGGCTTTTGCACTAATATTCAAGTGAGTTTAATTCCCAGCAACACTACATATAAGGTGTACAGACACAAACTTGGAATGCTAATATAGAAAATCCGATACAGATCTTAACAGAATTTATGAAAAAAGCAAAGCTCATGTACAGAGCAGATGGTGGCTAAATGTCAACACAGACTTCTGAGTGGATGTAGATTGTGTACAGAAATTTGAGACAACCCCAATTCTCCGGAATATGGTGAAAAAATTAGTATAAGGTAGAAAAGGCTTCTGAATGGCAGATAGGGTCTTCACTGAGTTTATTCACTTTGCAATGCAGAGGAGACCCTTAAGGCCTTACTAAGAGCCAATTTATCTGTAATTTAGAGACACATTTCAGTTAAGTGATAATCATATTCCCAAGCCACAGCATCTAAGAGGAAATGAAAGGCTGAAGTGGAGAGAAGCTGTTATAAGAAGACATAAAAATTATAGTAAACAATAAAATCACATAAGTATTTCAAAAATCTGGTAGAATAATTTAAAATCTTAGAAGCCTAGGTCTATTCACTGAAGTGCTAAAAGTTGTATGTAATTCTTGGCTAAGAGTAATTTGAATAATCACTGTATAGACGTTGGGTCATAATGAAGTAAAATATACCCATGTATATTTGTATGTTACAGATTAATCACACATACAAACACATACAGATAGAAAGAGAGAGAAAGAAATATGCATCCAACCGCAAAGGCCCAACTTGAAAATAAAACTGCAATATTAAATATTGCAGACATATATATAAATTTACCAACAGGAATTTTTGAAAACATAAATATTACCTAAAATTTTTTTCACTAAAAATGTTTCCAGTATAATAGCTTTCAAAATCTGTAATAAATTCCTCCTATCTTCTCTTCTCTAAGGTAGATATAGTGCTTCTCTCATAATTCTCCTTCTGTATTACTTTAAATGATATTATCATATATTGAGTAGTTATAATGTAGTGGGTACAATATCATCTTACTTGCATTTCTTCTCTTATATCTCACAAGAACCCTGCAAAGTAGAAATTATTGAGCTTACATTTTATGATCTCTAATATGAGATGAAAAAATTCCTTCATTTCTTTACTGAGAGCTAATTTAACATCATAATATAGTGGAAAGGGTAGGCAGTTTGTAATAAAATCTGGTCTGAGTTTATTTGATACTTCTTGGCTTTGTAATCTTAACCACTTGCAAAAGAGGATGTACAAAATAATAATAACCTATACAGCGATCAAAATTAAAGTATGTTTTATGGTCAAACGAACAACACAAAGGTGTTATATTTATTTAATAAATATTCTGCTTGACTTCGAAAAGAATCTGAGATAGGAGAATATGATAAAGGTGAGATAAAAAGGATGGATAAAATAAAGGAAGAAAGAAAATATGTAAAGAAGGAAAAAGGTAGCATGAAGGGAAGGAAAAAGAATAAAAGTAAAGACAAGCAGCATAAGGAGGAATGGAGGTTAAACTATTGCTACATGTGAGAAGGCACAAACTCCCTTTTCCTTAATTAACTCTATATTCCATTTCTGACATTCCCTAAGCAGGGAGGGTATTTACTCATAGATCCTGATCCTTTCTATTGTACGATTATGGAGAGTCCCCTCAATAATCAATGTGTAGGAAAACTAAAAGCAGCTGAAGTAAAAAATAAAGGGAGAAAGATATGAAAATAGCTGGAACTGCTGAGTATTCCGAATATTTTTATGGAAATTGAGGTTGAGAGATTTAGATATAAGCAGGCATTATAAGGCCTTCTGTAAGAGTAGCATCAGCAAGGGAGGCGGGGGGCAAAGGGATTTTTTTTTAATGGGCTTAAAATTAGATTCCTTTAATGTGCTTTGAGAAAGAGGTAAATATAAGCATTTTAATTTTAACTGCAGGAATATCCTTTAATTTAATACCATATTTAATGGGAGAATGTGAATATAAGGGAGATTGATGTCAGTGAGATGGCAGAATAGGAAGTCCCAGACAGTTTTTCTCTACATAGAGACAATGATTCAACAATACATGAACCTATTCATTTGTGAAAAAACCAAAAACCATTTAAGAGGCTTCTGCAATCCAGATGAGCACAAAACCAGCCACATCAAAGTCACCAGGAAAATTTATTGCACTCGTTCACCACAGTCCTTCTCCCACCTTATCACAGTGAGACTCAGAGGAAAGTTCCAGCTCCCAAATTCTCCCTGGGGGAAGAAAAGACAAGACAGAAACATATGCCCATTTTTCAGAATTTTGGGGTACCTGCCAAAGAAACTGGTTTCTTTCTTACCTGCATCTAAGCACTTACAGAAAAGGGCACCAGATTGGAGATCATCAATAACAAAAGCAATAGTTTTATACTCTCTTCCTCACCATAGTTCCTGCCACTAGCCCAGCAAGGAAAGAACGAGAGAAGCCTCCCAACTCCCAGATTCTTTCATGGTAGATAAATAATTGAAGTGTGGGTCCTACATTCTAGCTTTTTGAGGGGCTGCACTAGAAACTGGTTTCTTCTTCTCTTGTTTTGGAGTGCATGCAAGACCCAGCATTCTCTAGATGGCTGGGGGCTGCTAAGAACAGAAAGAGCTGAGTGGCTTGTGGCTGCTGCAGAGGACACATGGCACAGCAGATAGAGAACAAAACAGCTTGGTTGTCTCTCTCTCGGGGGAAAGAGAAGAGTAAAGTGTGTGTTCAATGTTTTGGCTTTTCAGGGAGGTGCTGAGGAGCTCATTTCTTTCTAACAGGCCTTGAAGCACTAATGAAGCATGACCAATTCTAGAAGCCTAGGAGTCAGTGAAGACAAAAGGGATATAGGTAACTTATTGTAGTGCTAGAGAAGTTAGAGTACTGCAGACAGATACCAAAAGGAGCAAGAGATTACCAGCTCCTGAATGAAGAAACCAGCTAATCTCTCAAGCTGGAAATGTGCACACATAAGTTAAGACACAACACATCCACAAGAGAAGTTGAGAAGCCCTGAGAATATTTAGCCCAACTGAATGGTACAAGTCATGCCCTGTACACAGCTAATTTATAAACACTAGGAGAGATTTTTTTTTCAAATGAATGATAACAACATAAAATTACAAGGCACACAAAGAAATAAATAAGGAAACATATCCCCATCAAGAAAAAAAAATCCCAGAAAACGACCCTAAAAAAAGAGGTATGTAAAGTACATGACAATTCAAAATAACCATCATAAAGATGCCTAATGAGCTCGGAAAAATTATATATGAAGAAGAATATCAACAAAGAGCTAGAAAATATAAGAAAAAAATAAAACTTTGGAGGTGAAGAATACAATCACTGAAACAAAAAACTTATTTGTGGGGGTCCTATAAAGAGAAGAGGGAATGAAAGGAGGAGAAAGCTATTTTGAAAAATTAATGGCTGAAAACTTCTCAAAGATGAGAAAGAAAATAAACATTCAGATTCATAAAGTGCAATAGATTCCAACTAACATTGAGCCAAATAAATGAACACAGACATGTTATAGCAAAAAGTTAATAGTCAAAGATAATGAGAGAATTTTAAAAGCAGCAAGTGGAAATTGACTTATCAAATATAAGGGACTCCTCATAAGACTATTAGTGAATTTCTCATCAGAAACTTTACAGGAAAGAAAGAAGTGGAATTATATATTTAAAGTAATGAAATAAGAATACAACAAAGCAAGAATAATGTATCTGGCAAACCACCCTTCAAAAATGAAGGTGAAATAAGATTTTCCCATATAAACAAAAGCTGAGGGAGTTTATCACCACTAGATCTGCTTTACTATAAATGCTAAAGAATGTTCTTCAAATCGAAATTGGTACAGGATTGGGGAAGGGAAGTGCTGGGTAGAAAACGTCGGGGTCCCTGGTGAGGGCTTCACCTCCGGGCCTCTGCCCACAGACCTAAGTGAGAATAGGCACTCCTGTTTTCATGCCCAAATGTTGCATTTTTCAAGACAACTTTGGCCCGCTACGTCCCCCATCCTGTGCCTATAAAAACCCTGAGACCATAGTGGGCACAGACACAAGTGGCTGGACATCAAGAGGAACACATCAGCAGAAGAACACACTGATAGATGCCGGCAGGTCATCAAAGGCAGGATGACGCAGATGGTGAGGGAAATTTGGTTGAGGGCAGTCAGAGAAGAGCTTGGCTGCTGAGCAGCTGGACTCGAGGGAAAGATCACCTTCCCACTCCATCTCCCTTTTGGCTCCCATCCATCTGCTGAGAGCTACTTCCACCACTTGCACTCATTCTCCAAGCTCATGTGTGATCCAATTTTTCCAGTACCCTAGGGCAAAAACCTTGGGATGCAGAAAGCCCTCTCTCCTTGTGATGAGGCAGAGCGTCTAATTGAGCTGATTAACAAGCCACCTGCGGATTGCTAAGCTGAAAGAGCACACGTAACACACCCGCTGGGGCTTTGGGAGCTGTAAACATTCAACCCTAGACCCTGCAGTGGGGTTGGTGCCCATGGTCCCCAAGACTTGTCCGCCTAGGGGTGTGATCTGTAAGGCACCAAAGAAGCAAGCCACTTCTCCTGTTGCATGCCCTGCGAGGGGGATAAGGGAAAACCTTTCCCATTTCAAAGTGAAAGTACTCTGGTCAGCAACACATAAGCATATGAAACTATATAGCTTTCTTATAATTTAAATATATAGAAGATACAGAATACTAATACTGCAATGAAGGTGTAAAAATAACTTTTAATTTGGGTATAGGAGTTAAAAAATAAAAGAATACACATTAATTCTAACTATAGAATATGTTAATAAATAACTATATTCAAAGCTGTAATTTGTGACATTAATAAAATAAATTGTGGGGGGAAAGTAAAAGTGTAGAGTGCTTTTATGTAATTGAAATTCAGTTGTCATCAGCCTAAAATATATTGTCATTACTATAAGATCTTTTTTCTAAGCCCTATAGTAACCACAAAGAAAATAGCTATAGAAGACGCAAAAAAGAAAATGAGAAATGAATCAAAGCATGTCACTACAAAAAGGAAAATCAACAAATTACAAAGGAAGACAGCAAAAGAAAAAGGAGAGACAAAAAACTACAAAATATACAGAAACAACTGAGAAAATATCAATAGAAAGCCCTTCTCTATCAGTAATTATTTTAAATCTAAATAAATTACCTTTCCAATCAAACAACATAGAGTGGCGAATTAACAAAAATAAAAGAAAAAATAAAAGTAAAGGAAAAAATAAGATCCAACTACATGCTGTCTACAAGAGACTCACTTTAAATTTAGTAACATAGGTAGACTGAAAGTGAAGCAATGAAAAAGATATTCCATGCAAATGGTAACCAAAAATATCTAGGATAGCCATAGCTACATCAAACAAAAGAGACTTTAAATCCAAAATGACACAACAGACAGAGAAGGACATTGTATATTATAAACGGACCAGTTCATTAGAAGACAACAATTATACATGTATATACTATCAACATTCACACTCCCAAATATATGAAGGAATCATTGACAGAATTGAGAGGAGAAACAGAGAGCAACACAATCATAGCAGGAGACTTCAATATCCCGCTTTTAGTAATAGATAGAGCATCCAGAGAGAAGATTAATAGGAAACAAAATTTGAACAACACTGTAGATGAATGGGACTAGTAGACATATACAAAACATTCCACCGAATAGCAGCAGAATACACATTCTTCTCAAGGGCACATAGAATGTTCTTCAGGATACATCATATATTAGCTCACAAAAAAGTCTTAATAAATTTAAGGAGATTGAAATCACACCAAGTATATTATATGATCCCAAGGGAATAAAGGTAGAAATCAACAACAGAAGGAAAATGGGAAAATCTACAAATAATGGAAATTAAGCAATGAACTCTTAAATAAGCAATGGGTCAAAGAAAAAATAAAAATGGAAAATAAAACACTTTGAGACAAATAGAAACCTAATATACCAAAACTTATGGGATACAACAGAAACAGTACCTAAAGGAAAGAGTGATAATATCTACATTTAAAAAAGAAGAAATATCTCAAATAGACAACAATTTCGTACCTCAAGACACTAGGAAAGAAGAACAATTTAAGTTAAAAGATAAAAAAGGAAAAACAAAATAAAGGTTAGAACAGAAATATTTACAAGTAGAGCATAGAAAAACAATAGAATAAAACCAACAAAAATATGACTTAGTTTTTTGAAAAGATCAACAGGATTAACACACCTAAACTAGGAAAAAAGACAGAAGACTTAGTAAATAAAATCAGAAAATAAAGCGGACACATTACAACTGACATCACAGAAATATAAAGATTATAAGAGTTTACTATGAATAATTATATGCCAAGAAACTGAATAACCTAGAAGAAATTAATAGATTCCTAGAAGCATAAAACTTAGCAAGACTAAAGCATGAAGAAACAGAAAAATCTTAACAGAAGGATGAGTTAGAAGATTGATTTAGTAACGAAAACCTCCTAACAAAGAAAAGTCCAGAACCAGATAGCTTCACTGGTGAATTCTACCAAACATTTAAAAAATAATTAATGCCAATCCTCCTTAAATTCGTCCAAAAAATTGAAAAACTGGCAACACTTCCAAACATATTTTATGAGGCCAGCATTAGCAAAGTCAGACAAAGACACCACAAGAAAAAACTATAGCCAAATATCCCTGATGAATCTATGAGAAAAAATCCCCCCAAAATACTAGCAAACCAAATTTGATAGCATATTAAAATGATCACTCACTCTGACCAAGTGGGAGTTTTCTCCTGGAGTACCAAGATAGTTCAATATATGAACATCAACCAATGTGATATGCCATATGAACCAAATGAAAGATAAAAATCATATGAAAATCTAAATAGAGTAGACAAAATTAAACAACTTTTTACAATAAAAACACTCAACACACTAGGAATAGAACAATATTACCTCAACATAAAAAGGCCATATATGAAAAGCCCACAGCTAACTCAATACTCAATAATACAAGGTGAAAGAAGGAATGCTTTTCCTCTGAGATTACAAACAAGGCAAGTATGCCCACTCTCACCACGTCTATTAAACATAGGCCTGGGAGTTCTAGCTAGAGTAATTAGGAAAGAAAAAGTAACAAAAAGCATTCAAATAAGAAAGGAAGATCTAAAATTATCATTATTCACAAAAACATAATTTTATATGTAGAAAACACTAAAGATTTCACAAGACAACTATTAAAACTAAATAAGGCAATTCAACAAAGTTGCAGGACACAAGCTTAACATATAAAAATCAGTTGCATTTCTATACACTAAAATAAACAATTTAAAAAGCAAATTAAGGAAACAGTCCCATTTATAATAGCATTAAAAAGAATAAAATGCTTAGCATTGAAATTAACCAAGTAGATAAGACTTGCACACTGAAATATATAAAATATTGCTGAAAGGAATTAAAGAAGACCTAAATGGAAAGACATGCTGTGTCAATGGACTGAAAGATTCAATACTGTCTAAATGTCAATACTACCCAGAGATATCTACAGATTCAATGCAATTATTATCAAAATACCAATGATTGTTTTGCAGAAATGGAAAAGAAATAATCTTAAAATTTATATGGAACCACAAAGGATCCCAAGTAGCCAAAACAATCTTGAAAAGAAAGTTGAAAATGGAAGCCTCACACTTCCTGACTTCAAAACATTATCACAAAGGTATGGTAATTAAAATAGTATGGAACTGGCATAAAGACAGACATATACCAATGAAACAGAATAAAGACTCCTGAAAAACCCATGCGTATACAGTTAAATGATCTTTGACCTGAGTACCAAGACTAAACAGTGGGGAAAGGATTGTCCCTTCAACCAATGGTGTTGGAAATACTGAATATCCATATTACAAAAGAGTGAAACTGGACCCCTGACTTACACCATACATAAAAATTAACTCAAATGTATTAAACACTTAAATGTAAGCCCTGAAACTATAAAACTCTCATTAGAAAATGTAGGGGAAAAGCTTCTTAGCATTGGCTTTGACAATACTGTTTTGGACACAACACCAAAAGCAAAGGCATCAAAGCAAAAACAGAAAAATGAGACTATATCAAACTAATCACTTCTGCACAGCAAAGAAATAATCAACAGAGAAAAGGACACATATAATATTGGAGATAATATTTGCAAACCACATATCTGAAAAGGGGTTAATATTAAAGATATGTAAGAAACTCTTACAATTCAATAGCAAGAAAATAAATAACTCAATTTAAAAAATGTGCAAAGGGCTTGGATAGACATTTCTCAAAAAAAGACACACAAATGGCCAACAGGTGTGTGAATAGATGTTCAACATCATTAATCATCGGAAACATGAAAATCAAAACCACAAGGAAATACCACTTCTTAGCTATTAGAATAGCCATTATCAAAATAACAACAACAAAAAATAAGAAGTATTGATGAGAATGTGGAGAAATTGGAACTCTTTTACATTTTGGGGAGAATATAAAATAGTGCAGCCACTATCTATCTATCTAAAACAGTCTGGATGTTCCTCAAAAAATTAAAAATAAAACTACCATATGACCCCAAAATCCCATTTCTGAGTATTTATGAAAAATATTTGAAATCAGGATCTCAAAACGATATTTGCACTTCCATGTTTCTTATAACATTATTCATAATACCCAAGAGTTGGGAACAGTTTACATGTCCACTAACACATGAGTAGGTAAAGAAAATGTGGTATATACATGCAATATATTATTATTAAGCCTTGAAAAAGAAGAAAATCTTATCAGCTGCTACTACATGGATGAACCTTGAAGACATTATGCAAATTGAAATAAGCCAGTCACAGAAGGACAAATACCACAAGACCATGTATTTGAGGTATGTAAAGAAAGCAAATTCGTAGAAGCAGAAAGTACAATAGTGGCTGCCAGGAGCTGGGGGTAAAGAGGTAATGAGGAGGTATTTTTCAATGGGTACAGAATTTCAGTCAAGCAAAATGAAAGAATTCTGAAGATCTGCTGTATAACAATGTGCATATATAGTTAGCAAAATTGTACTGTACATTTAAACAGTTAAGAGAGAAGATTTTATGCTATATGTTTTTACCACCATTTCAAAAAGAACATTAATTGAAATATACCCTTCAAAATATAATGTAATATTTGCATAAAAATATGGTAAATACGAGAAGTTGAAACATGGGTATTTTTTAAAGATTAGTGGTCTGCATACAGAAAAATATCCATATGCACATACACGTGTTTTAGCCCTTTCATCACTTTGCTGATATTTTAAAAAATATTTTACAGTCTGTCTTCTTCAAATATGGAAGCTGAAATAAACTTAATACGGGCACACCTCAGATATATTACAAGTTTGGTACCAAACTCGAGCAATAAAGCAAATATAGCAATAGAGTCACACAATTTTGTTTTGGTTTCCCAGCGCATGTAAAAGTTAGACTATATAGTAGTCTTGTAAGTGTCCACTGACATTATGCATTAAAAAATAATGTACATACCTTGGTGAAAAAAAATACTGTATAGCTTCAAAATGCTAACAAGCATCTGAATCTCCCACAACTGCAATCTTCTTGCGGATGGAGGGTCTCGCCTCAATATTGATGCCTGCTGACTAATCAGGATGGTGGTGGCTGAAGGTTGGGGTGGCTGTGGCTGTTTCTCAAAATAGGAAAACAAAGTTTGGCACATAATTGACTCTTTCTTTCGTGAAACAGTTCTCTGTAGCATGGGATGTTGTTCGATAATACTTTGCCCACAGAACTTCTGTGACTATTGGAGTCACTTCTCTCAAACCTTACCTATGCTTTGTCAACTAAGTTTATTTAATATTCTAAATATTTTGTTGTCATCTCAACAATGTTCACAGCATTTTGACCAAGAATAGATTCTATCTCAAGAAACCACTTTCTTTGCTTATCCATAAAATGTAGCTCCTTATTCATTAAAATTTCATCATGAGATTGCAGCAACTCAGCCACCTCTTCAGGCCCCACTTCCAACTCTGGTTTTCCTGCTCTTTCCATCACAGCTGTAGTTACTTACTCTACTGAAGTCTTGAAGCCCTAAAAGTCATCCATGAGAGCTGGAAACAACTTCTTCCAAATTCCCGTTAATGTTAATATTTTTGGCTCTTCCTACAAACATTAAACAATTGTTTTAAATGCCATCTAGCATGGTCAATCCTTTCTACAAGATTTCCAATTTACTTTCCCAAGATCCATCAGAGAAATCACGATGGCAGCTACAGCCTTATGAAAGGTATGTCTCAAAATTACTTTTTGATTCATGGGGTGAATAATGGGTGTTGTTTTAGCAGGCAAAAGAAATCATTAACATCCTTGTACATCTCTGTAAGAGTCTTAGGTGATGAGGTGTATTGCTAATGAACAGTGATTTTTGGAAATAAATCTTTTTTTCTGATAAGTAAGTCTCAACAGTGGGCTTAAAATATTTAGTAAACCATGCTGTAAGCAGAAGTGCTGTCATCCAGATTTTGTTGTCTCATGTATAGCTCACAGGCAGAGTAGATTTAGCACAATTCTTCTGGGCTGTAGGAGTTTCAGGTAAATGAACATTGGCTTCAACAAGACAGTCAGCCTGTCCCTTGAAGCTTTGAAGCCATGAAGTCAGGTATTGACTTCTCTCTAGCTATTAAAGTCCCAGATGGCATCTTCTTCCAGTAGAAAGCTGTTTTGTCTACATTGAAAATCTGTTGTTTGGTGTAGCCACTTTCATCAGTTGTCTTACCTAGATCATCTGGATAACCTGCCACAGCTTCTATTATCTGCACTTGCTGCTTCACCTTGCATTCCTTTGTTATGAAAGTGGCTTCTTTCCCTAAAGCTCATGAACCCACCTCTGCTAGCTTCAAACTTTTATTCAGATGCTTCCTCACCTTTCTCATCATATAATTGAAGAGAGTGATCTTCTGTCCAGGCCACTAGAACTTTATCCATATCAGCAATAAAGCTGTTTTGCTTTCTTATCATTTGTGTGTTCATTGAAGTAGTACTTGTAATTTTCTTCAATAACATTTTTTCTATTTATGATTTGGCTGTTTGGCACAAGAGGCCTGGCTTTTGGCCTAATGCAGCTTTTGACTTGCCTTCTTCACTAAGCTTAATCATTTCCAGTTTCTGACTTAAGGTGAGAGCCATGTGAGTCTTCCCTTCATTTGAACACTTAGAGGTCACTGTAGGGTTATTAACAATCTTAATTTTAATATGGTTGTAATTCAGGGAATAAGGAGGCCCAAGAAGGAGAAGAGAGATGGGAGAATGGATGATCAGTGGAGCAGATGGAACACACACAACATTTGTCAATTAAGTTTACCATTTTATATGAGTACTGCTTATGGAGTCCCCAGAACAATTACAATGGCAACAGCTAAGATAAGTGATCAGAGATCAGCATAACAGATTTAATAATAATGAAAAAGTATAACTAAAATGTAACACAGGAACACAAAGTGAGCACGTGCTGTTGGATAAGTGGTGCCAATAGACTTGCCTCATGCAGGGTTACCTCAAACCTTCAATTTGTAAAAATTGCAAAATATCCAAAGAAAAATAACCCAAAGCATAACAAAATGAACTATATTATAGCTGATAATGTCTGATGAGTACGGAAAACCTTCTGGTTCTAGACACTATAGTTCTGTTAATACTGTCTATGCAATCACTCAATCCATTGATTTATCTTTTATATATACATATATATATATATTCACATAAACTCTCAGTAAATCATTGCTTTTTCTTATTAAGAAGTCAGTGGCCCAGTACCTAGACAGCATTCCAGCAACCTGAACTCTATTTCCAATATCTTTACAAGATGAAGCTTGTATATGTTGCTTCTGATCATTATCTTCATAAATATTTGGTCAGAAATGTGTCTCCATTTCTCTATTTGAAGCTATTTGGGTCATCACAGTCCTATCAATGCCAATATTTACCGGATGACCTTATTCTCTATTTGATTAAAATAAACAAACCCTAACAGACATTAGTCTTCCTTTCTCTGCAGAGTGAAGTCTTCTCACAGCATTAAATAAATGTACTAAGTTAGAAAGGTGAGGGCATTTTAATTTCTATGATTGACAGAATCTGTTAAAATTCTCTTTAATTGGTAGTTTTCAACAATTACATTAAAAATTGCAAGTAAAAACCTGCTATGCAGGAAGAACTACATTCCCTCTTAACCTTAAAATTTGAAATTATCTATTTTCACGGCTTCTGGGGCATTTTGGATATTTGTCAGGAAATGTTTTGGTTGTTACAGTGAATGTTGGATACATAGGTGTTCAACCTGACACTCAAACTGATGAAGAAAATCTGCTCACAGTAATCTAAACCTGGAATTGAATTCTGTTTTACATATAGGTGAAAATATTTGTGCAAGCTTTAAATATGTGTGGACTTTTCCAGGAATGAAACTACGATATAAAGAAAGAGAATATCGGGATCCGGAATCTACAATAAACTCAAACAAATTTACAAGAAAAAAACAAACAACCCCATCAAAAAGTGGGCGAAGGTTATGAACAGACACTTCTCAAAAGAAGACATTTATGCAGCCAAAAGACACATGAAAAAATGCTCATCATCACTGGCCATCAGAGAAATGCAAATCAAAACCACAATGAGATACCATCTCACACCAGTTAGAATGGCCATCATTAAAAAGTCAGGAAACAACAGGTGCTGGAGAGGATGTGGAGAAATGGGAACACTTTTACGCTGTTGGTGGGACTGTAAACTAGTTCAACCATTGTGGATGTCAGTGTGGCGATTCCTCAGGGATCTAGAACTAGAAATACCATTTGACCCAGCCATCCCATTACTGGGTATATACCCAAAGGATTATAAATCATGCTGCTATAAAGACACATGCATGCACATGTTTATTGCGGCACTATTCACAACAGCAAAGACTTGGAACCAAGCCAAATGTCCAACAATGATCGGCTGGATTAAGAAAATGTGGCACATATACACCAGAGAATACTATGCAGCCATAAAAAATGATGAGTTCACGTCCTTGGTAGGGACATGGATGAAGCTGGAAACCATCATTCTCAGCAAACTATAACAAGGACAAAAAACCAAACACCGCATGTTCTCACTCATAGGTGGGAACTGAACAATGAGAACACATGAACACAAGAAGGGGAACATCACACACCGGGGCCTGTTGTAGGGTGGGAGATATACCTAATGTTAAATGTTAAATGACGAGTTAATGGGTGCAGCACACCAACATGGCACATGTACACATATGTAACAAACCTGCACGTTGTGCACATGTACCCTAAAACTTACAGTATTAAAAAAAAACTGCCAAAAAAAAGAAAGAAAATATCATGTTTTATTTTGTTCAGATCTTTACCAATAGCTGGTCTTTATTTCAGAAAATTACATGACAGATGGCCACTTCACTCATTTTTGAGTCCCCATTACCATGGGCTTCATTTGCAGTTGTCTCGCCCACATCTAGGTGAAGACATCTGAGTGCTCTATTATGTTTTCTACCGCAGAAGAGTTTATCCATTTACATATCAATATGCAGTTTTAGAAATGGCTTTCCTTTTATTTCTCCTTTTATTACACTTAGATAGCTATATTTATTTCTAATTATTATTGTATGTGTGAGGTAAATAGCATGCATTTTATCTTAAGATAGCAAAGAAGGAAGGTTTACAAAACACTTGTATAAAGGAGGTTTAGGTCTCAAGAATTCCATATCCCTAAAGTCCTCATTGTTTCCTGGCTGTCCTAAGATCTGAAATTTACTCTATTTTCCTAGTCAAGGAACTTAACATCAAATCAACATTGCTTCTAGCTGTAGTGTAAATTATTGCCTAGGTTGAATTAAATTGAATTAAATGGGTTTGGGCACATTTCTGAGCCTAGTCCCTTACTTCAAATTGCAATTCTTACAATTGCATTCTTTCTTACTATTCCAAGTCTCTTCCCATGGGTCCAGCTTGGTTTCTGCCATTCCTATGCTCACTTCTCTCCTCATCAGATTTCCAGTACTATGGAGAAATAATTCCTTAAATTATGCAATCTAGTTTTCTGAAAATATTTTGATATTTCTGAATTTGGTATTCTTTATTATTGGGCAGACTAAATACATAATCATACATGCCTAGGACAAAATGGAACACAGCTTTTTAGATGTGTCAACATCTTAACCATTTTAGCATCCCCTTTTCACAGTCATAAGTATCCAAATTTGAAAGATAAATGTTAGTGTTGGCCTACCTGGTTGACTAGGTGAAGAATTTAACTTACTGATGAAGCAAGAGACTTTTTGAAATGAGGAATCTGACCGTATATTTGATGTCTGAGTGTTAAAAGCTTCCAAATTTCCACCTCTCCCTTGTTCCTTCTTGCCCTACATCTGAAAAAGTTAGTAATAAAACCTGTGAATTCCCTTCTCTGGCACCATCAGGAAGTTTGAACCACGTGAATTAGGTTGGATAGTGTCCTATTCAAACTTCATATCTATTTAGAACCCCAGAATGTGACCTTATTTGGAAATAGTGACTTCGAAGGTGTGATCAGCTAAATTAAAGTGAGGTCATATAAGATTAAGGTGAGCTTTTAATCCACTATGACTGATGTCTTTCTAAGTAGAGGAGAGGACACACAAGAGCACTCAGGAAAGACAGCCATAAGATGATGGAGGCAGAGATTGGAGTGATGAAGGTACTAGCCAAGAAATGACCAAAATTGCTGGCAACCACCAGAAGAAACTAGGAGAAAGACATGGGACAATTTTCTCTCAGAGCCTCTATAATGAACCAATGGCACTGACACTACGATTGCAGACTTCTAGACTCCAGATCTATGAAATAAAATGTTTCTGTTGTTTTAAGTCACCTGGTTTATGGTAATTTTTACAGTACCCCCAAAAAACTAATATACTATGCAATCGTGCAATACTTTGATGGTGCATGGGAAAACTTACCCTAGCCCCATCACCTAACACAATAAAGTCTGAAGCCAGAGAGAGCCCTCTTTGTTCTCTCAATCCATTTTTGGAACTGCTCATGAGCCTGCCATGCTATCCCTAGAAAGCCTCACTATGTGAGTAATAATTTTTATTATTTCTTCCTAGTGCAAGTGTGACTTCATCAGCCTTGACATCTGAATCAATGTTGGGTTGTAAGTCCATCCCACTTCCACAGGGAAAACTACACTTCTGGTCTTTCAAGTCAGGATCTGCCAGTGAATGGCTGCATAAATTTAGAAAAGCAGGTGGCATTTTGGGATGTCTATTCATACATCTATAAATGGGTCAACTGGACCATAATTAGGGCCATTAAATATACAGATTGAATGTCATCATTCCCCACTCAAAGATCCGGGGTCAGTGTCTTTATTAGATCACTGCACTCTTTCCAATTAAGACTTTAGTGAAATAAACCAGGCACAGAAAGACAAATATCACATGTTCTCACTTATTTGTGGGATCTAAAATTCAAAACGATTGAACTCGTGAACATAGAGAGTAGAAGAATGGTTACTAGTAGTGGGGGTTGGGGGAGAGGTGGAGGTGGTTAATGGGTACAATAAAAATATAAAGAATGAATAAGACCTACTACTTGATAGTACAATAGGGTGATTACAGTCAATAATAACTTTATTTTATATTTTTAAATAACTTAATGCAATTGTATTATTTGTAAATCAGGGGATAACTGCTTCAGGGGATGGCTATCCCATTCTTCGTGGTGTTATTGATGAGGAATGTTCATACTTATTTCACATTGCATGCCTGTACCAAAACATTCACATACCCCATAAATATATACACCTACTATGTATCCACAAAAACTAAAAAGAAATAAAGAAGGTTGAACAGATACTCATTTCCTTGTCAACTGATTGCTCTACGAAACTACCCTCCGTAGCTTTTCCATCCCTAGAACACCAGGAAATGTATGAATACACATCACTAGCGGTGTTTCACTCAACCTCTGGCTATTTTCTTCTAATTTAATAGATTTTTCCCTAAATCCCATAGATCAATTTTTGCCTTCCCCTACTGCAGCCTCCTTAGTGTTTATGACCTATTGTCCAAGTTAGTCCCTCTTGGTATGTTTTTGCTTTTTCTCCCTCCAAGCTGCTAAACAGAAATGTACATTTCTCAGGATAGGAAATTTCAATATCCCATGATATTTCAGTAACTCTTTATTTAACTTGGCTTCTTCCACACATTTTCTCGGTGTTGCAGGATGAAGTACTGGAGAAGCACAGAGACTGTCAAGCTATGTTATTCAATTCTTTAGACAGTGCACTTTGTTGGTGGTTATTATTCACTCTAGGTGTTTTACATTTTATTCAAACCTGTACTGTTGAGTGTGTTAGCCAACAAATGCAAAAGTTCATTACATACGTAGTATCTTTAGATGTGAAAAATTGAAGTTTAAAAGGAAAAAAATACCTGAAAAAAAAAAAAAAAGAATGAGCCGAGCTGAGAGCTGAGATAATTTTGTTTTGCAGTGTGGTCTTCATGGCTGAGCTGCAGATATAGTCTTCTAACCCCTGGAATCTGCTTCTGCATTAGAAGATAATGAGAGGAGTTTCTCTATGTGACCTCTTCTATGCTTTCCATCCCATTATATGTTTAAGTAAAAATATGAAATTGACTAGCTATAAGGGACTTGAATAAAGAAAAAAATCAGAGTCTGGTGTATTGAACAAGAAGAAGAAGAAACAGAACAGAGTCTTGGGCTCTCTTATGCTTTCTTTCTGCTCAACAGCCTTAGGCCAATCACAAACCTCCCTGAGCCATAAATTTCTCTTCTGCGACTGGAAGGAGGTAGACCAGAAAGCATTTGAAGACCCCAGATAGCTCCCTGAATTTCTTTGATTCCATTGGTATTATACTGGGATAATTGAGAAAGAGTATGTATTAAAAATAAACCTTCCATTCAAAACTGACCTTTATTGTGGAACATGAAATAATATGTTAGAGCTACAAATAAAATGATAATGTGTGAATAATTTTTGTCGCTTACTCTAGACTAAAAGAAATTCAGTGTCACAGAAGCCCCATTCAAGCTGCTACTTATTGTGTGTGCAGTTAAAAGTGTGTATTTAAAAGACAATGATATTGCATATTATGCATTGACCATTCAGCGAACATCTTTGCAGTCACTAATGTTTGCATATAAGAATCCTAACGCTGAGTAACTTTTCATTGGTAGGGAAGGTACAATAATATCTGAGACTTTGCACTGTAAATGTATGAGGATATGGAGCAATAATATTTATCCTCGATTCACAGCTGTCTTTCAGAGAATGCAGTGTCTAGAAGGAAATTTTCATTTCCTGTACTCTACAGGCCTACAGGCTTGTTTTTTTCTGATGAGGAGGTGAGGGCTGCAGAGTGCATATACTACCAAATTTAATCTAGAGGTTATAATTCTCACATCTTTCTTTTTGGTTTTATCTCTTCTTTCAGCTATCCTTTTCATCTCTCCATTATAAATCAAAACATCCTCTTAGACAGTCTGCGGTCTTCCTTGTTTTCTTCATCCATATAGGAAAACAGTGCGCCAAGAGTGAGCTTCTTAATACACAAATCTGATCATTTATTCTATTTAAATCCCTTTAATGGTTCTTTTTTTTTCCTGACAATAATGGGAACATTTTTAGGACATAAAGTCTATTTGTTTCTGGCCCTTGTCTACATTTCTAAGCTTAACTTTACCATTCACCAGTTCCCTTCTACCAGCAATACCAACTATTTCTGGTTGCCTAGACACACCACACACCTTTATACTCCGTGAATTGGCATCTGCTGTTTATTCAGTGGTCACCTAAAATCTTTCTTCCCATTGCCCACCCTTCATCAGTTAAAACCCTATAGTGTTATAAAAATCTGTTTAAAATCGTAAAGGCAAGTTGCTTTTTTTGCCTAACTTTGTCTGTATCATGAGATGCTTTTAGCAATGTTTGTTTCACAGGTGAGGTAATGATGACTTTATCTTTTTACATGTTATAATCTAAATTTCAAGATGCAGGAGGGATGGAACCTTGTCTAACTCTTTTTTACTCTCCTCAGCCCTTGGCTCAGTGTCTAGCACACAGTATGTGCTCAATTAAAGTAATTGACTGGATATAAAATAAGAATAGCATTTATATGGTACTTACTATCTGCCAGGTATTGTTGTTTTTTCTCAGAGATTTTGATGTATTAACTCACTAAACCAATATAACAACTTTATGATATAGGTACTCCATTTACTTCTATTATTCTGATCATGATTCAGAAAAACAGAGAAGTTAAAGAATTTGCCCCAGGTCACACAATTGGGATGGAGAGCTGGGATTTGAATCCAGGCAGTCTCATTCAAGAACCTAAACTCTTAGAGACCATGAGACTAAGGATGTGTAGATGACTTTATCCAAGTCTATTCCAGCTTTTACTGACAAAGTAACTAAAACCAATCTCTCAGGATTTCCAAACCAGTGGTCCTTCTACTTTGCCATAATATAAACGTCAACATTTTAGTCACACATTAAACAAATTTCTTATGAAATACATGCATACTTTGGATTGTATTTTTATATTTTTCAAATCCAAATTTATACTGTAAAATCATCTAATTATGAAAAGCTTTACCCGACAATGGCTGTATGTAAGCAAATAAAACAGAACTAATAATCTATAATGACAGTGGATGTGAACTTAAAGCACAGGAATGAATTTTTATACCAAGGATTCTACAGGGAATCACAAGATCAGACATAAAACCAGTTCCCATGACTCTAGGCTTTTGTCTTCTGCCTCAAAATACCCTGCATGTCTAGAACAATTAGATTTCTCCCTTGGCTATGAAAGAAGACCGGTTGCGAAAGATGAGTGTGAGAGTCAAGCCGCATTCTAGCTTTGTGTTTCTGGGAAGTTTCTGAGCTTAGAGGAGATGTTTTACTCTGCTCATTGTAACGCACATTTCAGTTTCTAAAACCATACTTTAGAAGACAATCTTAATGAATTAACTTAATATTACATTGTTTAAACTTTTTGCTAAAGGAGGAAACAGTACAGAGTGGAAAAGAGCATTGAGTTTGAGCCTCGGCTCCACTGTTTTCTAAATATGAGACTTTGAATGTTTCCCTATTTGTAAAATGGGATGAACACACTCTCTATATCATAGAACACTTGGAATGTGCTTAGCATAGTATATAGCTAGTAAAATCTTAACAGTGACTATTTTTAGCAATTATTTTAATAATCAGGTAACAATAATAATAAATTTTCCTTAGGAAGATCTACCCATTAAAACTAACATTAAAATGTATCTACACATCCATGATTTATTATTATTTTTGTTTAAATTTAAAAAATAATGGGATGATTTTAAGTTCACTGGAAAGTATTTTATAGACATTTACTTATACATTTATTTTGTGGCATCATGTGACTACAGGAGCTCTATGTTGTATTTTAGAATCTACCAAGATTTGCCAGGGTCTTGTTAGCTAGCTAACAAGAGTCAAATCTCTGTTTTTTTCATTTGTAAAATGAGTTGGAAAAGATGATCACTAAGTCATTTTCAGCTGAAAGAATATCTTGATATGTTCATCTTTATGCTGCAATATTTATTTAACTTCAAAAAGCTTTTTTAAAAAAGTTACTGAAATTTCATTAAATAAGAGTTATAGGAGGAAACAGTTCAGGAAATATTGAAGTATATAATTATCTCATGCTATTTTAAGTTCTAAAGATTGTCTTGATACCATTCTAGCAACAGGAGAATCTCTTTGACCTAATTTTATTTGCTTACTTATCCAGCTATGAAAATAAATTTTTGGTTCATACTCATTTTCTTGCCAGTAATTTAGATTACAGCATAAGTTTGGAAGGCCTAAAGTAACTAGTAGGATCTATAAAGTAATATTACATTAGAGTTCACCAGCTTTATTCACAGTAATTCCAAGCATAAAGGATTTATTTCTGACTAGCAAAATTAATTTCTTCTGCTAATTGAACGCTGTATATGCACAAAACCTACTAAGGTGCCAACTTGTTCCAACAATGTCCTGGCTGCTGGATGACATGCCGAGCATAAATAACATACAAATGTTATCTCTTGACAGTACCTCACTTCTTCCCTGGAAATACTGCACAGGGAACACATAAGAATGCATTTCCTTAAGAGATTCTGTTTTCCAACAATAGCTTTGGAATTTGGTCCTTATCTCGACAGAATGAGTTAAAATAATTTATTATAAACCCTCTACATTATAAAAACTCACAAATTAAAACAATGCTTCAAAATAGTAAACAATTTCATGAAATAAAAAATTCATTTAATTTTATTTTCAAAAATCTGCCTGTGTTTGCATGTGTGTGTATAGAGAACTTCTGGTAGACAAGACATTTTGTTTTTCTGCATTTCAGTATATCAAAAGCCACTTGCGTATTCAAATGTAAGCTCATTCATTCAAAAATAGAGAGTAACTGGGAAAGAGTTGGGTGCTATTCTGTTTGGTCAGTGTGTTCTACCCTTGAGCAAAAAGTTAGAAGCACATTCTATGATCATGAACATTTCAATACCCTATCCTGCAATCACTATAAGATATGTTTTTTGACCTTAGATTAATTTACTGATGCAGAAAATTATAAAACTTGGTTAAGAAGTTGCTTCCATGCATATGCTTAAACTAGTCTTTAGTTCATTTTGTCCCCCATTACTAATTCCACCTGAATTAAAAATCAGATGAGGAATAAAGTTATTTTCTGTAGCAGCCTGTGGTAAAAGGAAAATTCCCAGATATGGCAATGACCACTATTCTCAGAATCCTGTCCCAATAAATTACTCTGGTAATGTTAGCATTCATTGATAGATACCAAGTCAATCTTAATGTGTCCCAAATGGTTTTTCATTTGACAGTTTCTGAGTCTCCAGTGTGGCTCTCAGAAGATGGGCCAACCTGATTCACAAAAACCAAGCTCTGCCAAAAAGTGAGGCTGATTGCTTTTGTCAGCCTGAAAGATCCACAACTAAGTGGCACATACACTTGGCTGGTAGTCTTACAACAAGTTATGTAAGGCTTTGGAATCTTGTAGGGTATCATACAACCCATGTTCCTTTACAATTATAGCAAAATAGAAAAAACACTGAATTGAAGACCTAAGATCTAATTTGGGCTTAATATCCGTAAACCATAAGTCTGGATAAATGACTACCACATTTGAATTTAGATTTTAACTTCAAGTCTAGTGTTTTCCTGTTTTAAAATAAGCCCTTTAAGGTCATTTATTATTAGCAAAACCAACAAGTTTCTGAGGCCATAGTAAGCTCAAAGGAATAAATAATAATGATCATAATAAGTATAATAGAAATAGATGTTTAATAAGCATTCATCAGAGTCCAAAGATTACAATAAGAAACTAAGATCATATAATATTCAGAATAATACTGTAGTATTAATATTATTGCCTTCTTCTGCAGATATGACAAAGAAACATTTTAAGTAAGGTACTCAAGGTCACATGGCTAATAATTGCCATAGCTAAGATTTTAACCAACATATGTTGATCTATACAGTCCATGCTCTTAATCACTATGTTATACTCTATTCAGTTCTAATTAAAGTAACTATTGTGAAACTTTGCTGTAGTATTGTATTAGTCTGTTCTCATGCTGCTGTAAGAAATACCCAAGACTGGGTAATTTACAAAGAAAAAGATGTTTAATGGACTCACAATTCCACATGGCTAGGGAGGTCTCACTAACATAACGGAAGGCGAAAGTAGAGCAAAGGCACGTCTTACACGGAGGCAGGCAAGAGAGTGTGTGCAGGGGAACTGCTCTTTTAAAACCATCAGATCTCGTGAGACTTATTCACTATCACAAGAACAGCATGGGGGAAAACCTGTCCCCATGATTCACTTACCTCCCAAAGGTTCCCTCCTAGGACACATGGGGATTATGGTAGCTACAATTCAAGATGAAATTTGGGTGGAGACACAGCCAAACCATATCAATTATATTCTTTCAAAGTGTTCTATAACATTTTAAGCCACTGTATACCATCAAACAGATTTACTGTTCACATGCAAAATGAAATGGTATTGACCTTGCTGATTTATTCTCTGTTGCTTCATATAATCCACCACTCACAGCATTTTAAATGATAAATGTCAACATTATGGCACCATTTGCCTTTAAGTCTATTTTATACAAAAATATATATCTTTCTACATAGACATTGAGTCTATATTTAAAATCTACATGGACATACAGATAGATATAGATACAGAGCATATTTTAAATGTGGTTAATATATTTGATGATAATATTTCAGATACCAAATTAGGTTTCCCTAAAATGTTTTCTCAGTACTAAAATCTCTAATATCATAAATAATTAATTTCTAAAATCTATAATAAATAATCTCTAAAATAAAAAATCTCCAATATCATAAAATAATTATTTTGAAGCAAGGCTTTATTATATGTTTTTAACCTCAGTTGTAGAATTGTGAATTTTCTGATGCATTCTTATTATGAATGTTCCTATACATGAACAAAGCCGAAACCATCTTTGAGAAAAATCTCAAGAACATTATTCAAAACACGACAGGTACAAGAATCACATTGGGAAAAAATATGATAATACACTAAGACCAGATATAGTGTAAAGATGCAGAACTTTAATACAGTCCCTTGCTTTTATTACTTGTTTTTCTTCTTCTTCTTCTTCTTCTTCTTCTTCTTCTTCTTCTTCTTCTTCTTCTTCTTCTTCTTCTTCTTCTTCTTCTTCTTCTTCTTCTTCTTCCTTCTTCTTCTTCTTCTTCTTCCTCTTCTTCCTCTTCTTCTTCCTCTTCCTCTTCTTCTCCTTCTCCTTCTCCTTCTTCTTCCTCTTCCTTCTCTTCCTCTTCTTCTTCTTCTTCCTTTTTTTTTTGGATAGTCACTTTACCACTACTACCACTTTGGCCTCTAGCCAATGAGCTTACTATGCAGCAAGTTTTGAGTTACTTTACACAGTAGGAAAAATGCTATATAAAACATGTTCTCTTGTTATCACTATTTGGTAATTCACAATCCTGAGTTTCAGAAAGGTTAAATAAATTATCTGAGTTTACACAACTCAAAAGTGGTTAAGCTGGGATTCTGACTTCAGAGATGCTGCATAATAATATTTCAGTATCATGCAATTGTCAGCAGATCCTTTAACTATGAGTCTCACCAGAACACAACCAAGTTCAGTACTTTAGTTGCTTGCTTTTCAAAATTTAAAGTGAATTCTGGCTATAATGACCAAGGCATTAGTAATCTTAACATGCCCAACAGCTCCCCACAGATTTCACTTTGTAAGACATAGAGAGTTTTATGATATGAAATGTACTTTATATGTTCTCAGCCCTCTCATGAATATACTCGTTTTCTCTGGGGCACAGTTTCTGTGCATCTTAAACAGAGAAATGTAAAGAAATTGTATTCTGTAATTTTTCAGTGTGAAATAATGATATAAAAAATCAAAGTTAGCCCTTTTAAAAGGAGAGAAAGAAACTTACTGCTTCCTTTAGAGACTAGTGTGAGAGTTTTCCGACTTTCCTAATCCATCTCCTGAATGTTTGATGTGCACTTCTGCTGTAGAGAGAAAGCTGCTTTTGGCTTTCACCCTCAGAAATGAGCTGGAATCTCTTCTGCCTATCTGATGCTCTTTTCTGGACTCTTATCATAGTTAAAAATGGGGATGAAGCTGATTGGGTTTTTTATGTGTGCTGAGTGTTGGCTGATGCCCACAAAAGTTAAATCACACTGGAGATGTGTCTGGCATGGCAAGCGCATTCTCTTAAGATGCCAGGGAGATGGAGGATAGGGTGAGGGTGGTGCCCCAGTAATTGCCAGATATGTTTGGGGCCAGAGTCACTTTGGAACTGATGAAGATGTCACACTGACAGTCTCAATACATGACAGCTCAATATTGTAACAGACATATGGCTGCAAAATAGGAAAGGCAATTGCTTTAACCTGGGAACTCTGACTCTGTTGCTCTTTCCCCCAATACTTCATCAAGTTATTTACAAACTTCAGAAAGTTTGTGGACCATCTTTCTTCATTTCTTTTCACTCCATCCTGACACTGATAGGTTGCCTGAGTATTATGTTAAGACTATACTAACATAGCATTGGCAAAGTAGAATTAGAAAAAAATGTCTCTTGGAATAGCACTCTGCAAATATTATCTGAGATCCAAAGTAGTTTAATTAGTATAGAAGTATTTGATCATATTTGTCTTCTATTGTTTACAAATCATTCATGTAAGGCATATTTGTCCCACTATATTTATTTGAGCTTTAGAAGCTCTGTAATGGTCTTATTGGCAGATATTATTATAATTGCTGATATAATTATTATAATTCATAACTAGTACTTAAAACTATCAATGAAGCATCCTTACCAAATACCATTTCCTAAATGTTATGACATTCACTTGTAGCAGATATTATTAACACCATTTTATCAAAGGGAAAACTGAAGTTCAGAGAGGCTAAGTGACTTGGCCAAGGTTATGTGTTTAGTAGGTAGCAGTGCTAGATCTGTACTTCAGAACTACTGATTTGAATTACTTTCCTGTTCCTATCACCTCATGCCCTTCAAAAAATATTTGTTAATTGGATGGTGTTAAACAAAAATACAGCTGTGTATTGAAGGCTGAATTCAAAATTAGGTATTTGTTTTGGAAAAGCTGGCCCAGACTCAAAAATAAATATTTTGTGTGATCTTTGGGACTGGAGACATATCCTTGAATTGACCTAAAGAACACCTCAGAAAGCTCACACACAGAAAGATTCACAGAACAGGATGGTAATTTGGGGAACTCAATCAAAGCTTCTGAAAAGTTGCTGGGGTCAAGAAGGAAGTAGATTGATGATGTGGTTCCCTGACATTGTCCATGCAAGCATGCTTCTCTTTTGATTGGCTTTTGCATATCTGTATTTTGGAGATACCAGAATTAACTCAAGCTGTGTAGAATGAAGATGAAAGCAATTCAGAAACGAAACAAGGAAGTGGGGACATAGATGAGAAGACACTCTGCATTTTAAATGTAGCTTTAAATACTGTACAGAGAAACTATAACACTTAGTAATATTAGGGAGCTCTCAAAAAACCTCACAGAGAAGTGGCGTGGAGGGCTTCCCATTACTGGACTCAGGCATCACAAAGTCAGGTATTTCATCTTATTTATCTTTGAATCCAATGACCAAGACGGTATGCGGCACTTAGTGAGTAAGTGCTGGTTGGTTTCTCTCTATTGTGGGCAGTGGCTCTGGAGGGTCTGGGCAATGAAGATACTTTAGCAATAAAAACCTTCAGGGAAACATCAAATAAACAAGCTCATCAAAGTTAACAAATGTTGTGCAGCAGATAAAAGCACAGACTTTAGAATGGGAATTTGTTTTAATCCAAACTCAGCTCCTTCTTCCCTAATTAAAATGCAATCCCTTTATCTTTGCCAAGGCTACTTTGGGTTTTTTTCTTAACCATTTCATGTCCTTTTCCCTTTTCTTACATCCTTTATTTTTCTAAGTTTTACTAACATTTATTATTTAATAAGTGGTAGTATAAATATGTGGATAAACAAATGAATACTGGATCCGGGAGGGTCCATAGAACACTATCAAGTTCAAAGAGAGAAGACATCTTTGTTCACAGAATGTGAAGAAATCAAAATATATATATGTATATACACTCACAGACACACACACACACACACACACACAAATACACAACATGGGCTTTGCAATAACAGGCCTTGATTTAAATCTTAGCTCAGCCAAGGTTGGTTGGTTTCTTTCTTTCTTTCTTTCTTTCTTTCTTTCTTTCTTTCTTTCTTCTTTCTTTCTTTCTTTCTTTCCTTTTTTTTTTTGACAGAGTCTCACTCTATCACCCAGGTTGGAGTACAGTGGTGCAATCTCGGCTCACTACAACTTCCTCCTCCTGGGTTCCAGTGATTCTCCTGCCTCAGCCTCCCTGGTAGCTGGGATTACAGGTGCCCACCACCACGCCTGGCTAATTTTTATATTTTTAGTAGAGACAGGGTTTCACCACGTTGGCCAGGCTGGTCTCGAACTCCTGACCTCAGGTGATCCCATCCACCTTGGCCTCCCAAAATGCTGGGATTGCAGAGGTGAGCCACCGTGCTGAGCCCCGAGTTATATTTCTAAGCTCCAGTTACCTCAGCTACAAAATGGGAATGAGAATATCTAACAGAAATAGGTGAATAACGTACATTATTTTAGGGAAATGGAGTTATAGACAAATTTTATTTTTTATACTTCTACTTCTATAATGTTTGATTTGTATTTTATGTGAGTGTTTTGTAGGCAAAAAAAATCAATGAAGTTATAAAAATGAAATACATATATGTAAAAATGAATTCCTGAATTTAAAACTTGTAGACTAAATAAAATGGGTACAAAGTTTGATAAATAATGACACTTGTAAATGTACATTCTTCTCTTAATTATGTATAAAATAGTGGGCAGGGTATATTGACAGGTTGTAGTCACACTTGGAAGATGTATTTCTCACAATTAGCTTCCAGAGTTGTTTTTGTTTTTATTTAAGGACCAATGGAAGTGTTAGTGTGAGATTAAATATTTCAGCATAAAAGACTGACTAATAAAGGATGGAAAACTGTTGGAAAACTATAAACTAAGTGGTTCTTTCAATAACGATTCCTAATTCTTAGGCTCCAAACTAAAGATCACAAATTGGTGTTTATGCTAGTATGCTTAAAGAAGCTTGGCTTTTCACAGTTAAAGATACTGTAACCTCATTTATATATATATATATACACACACACACACACACATATATATGAGATATATATGTCAAATAATCTTTAAGTTTGTTACAGATGAAAGGAAGTTGGTTTTAGGATTTACAGATTTCATTAAATAAATGTTGTTTCCTCAAATGATCTATGAAAAACTACCAGAATCAAATATTTGAATATTACTAGCAAGCGCCACACATGTGCAGTAAAATGCTACTTTCTAGTAATTCTGACAACTAAGATGTTCGTACTAACATTTAGACATAATTTACTTTAAAAATAAATGCTTGGCTGGGGACAGTGGCTCACACCTGTAATCCTAGCAGTTTGGAAGTTCAAGGTAGGAAGATCCCTTGAGCCCGGGAGTTAGAGATCAGCTTGGGAAACATACTGCGACCTATTTCTTCAAAAAATAAGAAAATAAAAAAAAAAATTAGCCAGATACAGTGGTGCGTGCCTGTAGTCTCAGCTACTTTGGAAGCTGAGGCGGGTGGCAGGGGGTGTTGCTTGAGTCCAGGGATTGTAAATTACAATAAGCTATGATGGCGCCATTGTTCTCCTGACTGGGCAACAGAGCAAGACACTGTCTGTAAAAAATAAAACAGAAAGAAAAAAAGAAATGGCTTATTTTTACATATTGGCTAGCAAAAACTTAGATTCTCTTTATTAAGATTTATCTGATGTCAGTTTAGGAAATTAAAAAAAGAAAAAACAGGATCCATGGCTAATTACAAAACACATTTACTCTTTGACTTACAGACTTTTCCTCATAGCCTAAGGCAGTCTTACAAAAAGATTCCCAACACTCCTATACTTCCAGGCAAAATAACAAAGCAAATCAAGCTGCAATAACTTTAACAGCCAGGTAATATTTACCAGCCCTTTCTTATGCCAGTTTCACCCAGGTCATCCATGATAGAATTCTCAACCTCAATCTCCAGTACCCCAAGTGGGTGTGTGTTACTGAAATGAATTTAAATCTCAATGATAATTAAGCCAGTTGTCTACGGGAAGATTTTTCTTTTTCTTTTCTTTTTTTTTTTTGAGACAGAGTCTTGCTCTGTCCCCAGGCTGGAGTGCAGTGGCGCGATCTCCGCTCACTGCAAGCTCCGCCTCCTGGGTTCACACCATTCTCCTGCCTCAGCCTCCCGAGTAGGTGGGACTACAGGCGCCCGCCACCACGCCCGGCTAATTTTTTTTTTTTGTATTTTTAGTAGAGACGGGGTTTCACCGTGTTAGCCAGGATGGTCTCAATCTCCTGACCTCATGATCTGCCCTCCTCGACCTCCCAAAGTGCTGGGATTACAGGCGTGAGGCACTATGCCCGGCCAGAAGAGCCTAAATTTTATAGGCAGAAATAGGGAAAAAAACAATTCAGGAAGAAGGAACAATATAAGTAAAAAGAAGATGCATAAAAAGGAGGGCACGGTCTCATGCCCGGTGTGCTCTGGCCCAGATGAGCAGCAAAACAGGAGCCTCTCAGACACTGGGGCAACCAAGGTCTAAGGTGGGCCTGCCCCAGATGAAGTGCAATGAGCCACCTTGGACACTTCCTGCTCATCTAGGTTGTGTGAATGAAGCCAAGGAGGTTTTCTCCCACTGGACATCTATCTCAGTGGCCAGTTGCCAACACATCTCTACCCATTGTGGAAAAGGAGTACATGGAGCAACTGAAGACGAATGCACGGCAGGCGTCCCAGGCGCTCAGCCTAAAGAGTATGGTTTATGGGTAAGGGAGATCGAAGTGAGAGAACTAAACCTCTTTTTCAGGAAGAGCAAGTAAAAGTGGAGCGGGGAAAACTACCTATCTTAGGGTTAATATAAGTACAAAGACATTGGTAATGGTATCTCAGAAAGTAAAGGAAAACCAACTAAAGCCCCATACCATAAGAAAGGCTCAAAATGATATACAACAAGTGGGCTCAGGATAGAGAAATGGTACTAAGATTTAACTGTCAATGTTCTCATAAATATCCCAAATGCCTCCAGATGGGCAGGTCACCATCTAGCATACCAGGCTTTCTTGAAGAGGTGGCTGTAGTATATAACATGTAACATATAGTATATAACATGTAACCATGGCATCTTCAACTAGGCAGTGGAAATAAGATCTCATGGCTGACCAGATGAGATCCTTCCTAACTCACTCAAAGATTCATTTTCTTCATGAAAATGTCTACAGTTATTTCTGGGAATCTCAGTCCCATCTCACATTGCTTAGGAAATGTTCACTCACTGTGTCTTCTTTGGCAAAGTGCTATGCTACCGTCTCCCTTGGCAGTGAGCACCCTGAGAATGCTGGTCTGAGGCACAGTCATCTTCCTCTGATGGCCCTTCAAGGTCTTCAGTTGACAACATTGCACTGGCATCTGTGGTAGGAGGATCATTCCCTCCTTAACCCTGCAACTATTTTAGCATCTGGGCCCCCAGAGCAGCAAGGCTCATCTCCCAGGTTAATTACTCTTCCAGGCACTCAGATTCTTTAGTTTCTGTTCTAACTCTATGAACATTTTAAAAGTGCCTTTTGGCAAAACCAAGTTTTATACCATCTTCCCCATTTCTCTTGATGCTTTCTTCTCTCCTGGGCAACTCTACCACACATCTGCCTCTTCTAATATTTTAAGCTAATTAAAAAAAAAATTACCCCCTCTTTTGTATGTGAAATAAGTTGCCTACAGGCTTCAACGTCCACCAATTCTATGGCAGGCAATCTCTAAATTTCAGTCTGGATACAATTAGACCAAGTGACTAAGTATAGAATTAAAACAGGTAACCAATATTTATAGAGTGCTTTCATATACCATCTCCTTATCTTTCACTCCAAATTTCTCATTCCTTAGAGCTCTCTACCTCAGTAAATGGAATTTCAAAGCTTCCATTTACTCAGACCAAACATGCTGGAGTTCTCCTAAATCTCTTTACATCCTGTCTTTAATCATCTCACACATTAAATCTACTCAAAATATATATAGAATCCAACCAGTTCTTACCACTTTCACATCTACCACCATGGTCCAAGAAATTATCATCTTCCACGTGGATTAGAGCAATAGTCTGCTAATTGTTCTCCCTTCCACTCTCATCTCCCTTCAGTCTATACGCATCACAGAAGCCAGGGAGATCTAGCACCCTATTCCAGTTCTTCCCACCTCCAGGACTTCACTCCTTAATTCTAGGACTGGCTAATCTATAGTCCCTTGTGTTCCTCAAATGCATAAATCATGCTCCCACGTCAGGGCCTCCCCACTTGTTTCCTCTACTGGAAAGGTTTTCTCCCATATGTTTGCATGCCTCAGCTTCTCACCTCCTTCCTAGCTTTCTCAACTTCATAATGATTCCTTTCCTGACTGTCATTTAAAATTGCAATGCACTCCCATGCAAGCACTACCTGTTCCTTACCTACTTTACATTTTTCTGTAGAACTTGTCCCCCATTCAACGTAACATATTTACTTAAAATTATTTTGTTTTACTTTTTTGCTTGACTGTCTCTGTCCACTAAAATATGGGTATGTGAGGGTTGATATTTATATTTGTGTTGTTCTGTGCTATATCTCCAAAGCCAAGAATAGTGTCTGACTCATGGAGAGCATTCAATAAACATTTGTGGAGTTACTGAATTAATCAACACATGCTAAGCAATGCATGTATCTGGAGAATTACTGACTTGTGTTCCATTTCTTCCTCTGTAATTCATTGGCTCTTAACCTTGTGCTTAAGTCTCTCTTAGTCATAATCTTATTTGCCTCATCTATAAAATAGAAATAATTGTAAGGATGCTAACTAAAATGATAAATGTGGCAATGCCTAGGGCATAGTATACATGAGGCAGATGGTGATTGCTGTTGCTGTTATTAAAATATTTTTAATAACCTGTGGGATGCCATTTTCAATCTGAATTAAATGGAGGAAGTTCTACTTTTTTCCACAAAGAATGAAGGCACATGAATTAATTAAAATATATAAAATAATACATGTGTCAACATCCAGCTCAGGGTCTAATCCATAGAAGGTCTATAATGAATGGTTTTTTCAATTGGTCGAGTTTTTTTTTTCTTTTTTAAAAATTATTTGATGCACTACATTTCTTGACTTCAAAAGTAGTTTAGCATCATGAGGAATTGCAAGGATTTTGTAAATTATAAGACTTAATATATGATGTTGCTAAGAGAGTGCCTTGCTTAGGGCTTCCCTATTCAATTTTTCAGCATGTAGTGGCCAAGAATATGGATTCTTCAAGGCAGGCTAAACAGCTCCGAGGCCCCGAAGTTGGTGGCCCTTTGTTAAAGAGATTTCTTTTTCAACTTCAGGAAAATACTCAAGGCCTTCCCTGGTTTTTATTTCCTATCGAAAGTATGAGAATTCCTAGGGAGGAATTCTTACAACTTTTCATCTTGCAGATATCCTACCCCCAAAAAGTAACACTTTGTAATGGTTGTTGGAAAAAAAAAAAAAACAAAAACCCTCTAGTTTCCATCAAAATCAATTCAGCTAATTAGCAAATATAATATCATGTGGTATAATTTTCTTTTGCCAAATCAAATGAAGGCAAATCAGAGTTTTACCAGTAGAATACTGAAGCCCCATCGCACTGGCCTGCACCAGCCTGTGAGAGAATATTTTACACTTCTCTTCCCAACTCAGACTTCAGTGACATCACATCAGTGGGTGAAATGGCTATAGGGGCAGTAGTCACACCATAAAACATGCAAATATTACACATACTACAAATTAGAGCCAGAATTGTTCTTAGAAAGCTGATTTTTCAGTGTACCATTGGTTCTACCTTGTTATTTTCAAGTATATGAAATAAACGCCCATTGGCTCAACAATTTGTTATTGCTGCGCCTTCTTTGTGCAAGGCATTCAATTTAGGAGTCACTCTCTGTAATAGATGCATACTATTTGGTTGAATAGAATGTTTGTCTCAAATTGTTTTACTGCCTTAAAATTTCTGCTTTATGATGTGGTTTCTTGAACAGTAAATGTGTTCTGTGAAACATTTTGCTTTACTGCAGTGATATTTCCTTGTATTTGCAACATGAATATGGAGCTTAAAGATGTAAAACCTAAGAAATCAAGCATAACGAATTCCTGTGATTTTTCAGCATATTTGTCACTGGATAAGAAAAAGTTGAGGGGGAAACTGATGCACTGTCAATATTATGACTGTTTCACCTAGTGGATTAGGCAGGATTGGAGCCTTCACATAGAGTGATTTTATTTTATTTTTTCCAAAAGATTCTTCAGATCCACCTGGAAACTTCTGAAATTATGTTTGATAAGTCGAAATATATCAAGGAGATACAATCACTCTGATTATATACTCTGAGTTGCTTACCTATCACTCCTCGGACCTTAACTAGGTCATGTGAAGGTAGCTTAGAAAAACTGGCTAAATCGTGTATCACACAGTCAGAAAAACTGTGAAATCGCATTCAGGATGATGGCAATAAATAGTGGCTGCCACTCTTTTAAACGTATTTTTAATATTTTTAATATTTTATTAGCTTTTATATTTCTAGCTTAGCTTTGAAAATAAATATTTTCTTAAGATATTTCTCATGGGCTTTTTACCTTCGAACTAACTCATACAAGTCCTTTTATTTCTATCCTATTTTGTTTTACTGCAGTGAGGGAAGAAATATTCTGAAATACAAATTTTTAGATTTGTCTTTTCTCATGAACTATTGCCTCTATCATGTTAGGTCCTTTTTAAAGAGGCGCAATATTTTTTTCTTCAAGGGTTGAAGCTTTTCAAATACCTAGAGAAACAAATATAAACTATATGTTTTCTATTTTTTTCTTAAAAAAAGGACAAAACAAACCCATAGTATTTTAAATAGGTTGTAACAATAGGAATCTCTCTTCCTAACCAAAAAATTGTTTTTTTGTTTCTGTTTCTAATAATAATACTTATTGTGTTTCATAATACCAATATATATTTTTAAATGATATTTTAATTCTGAATAGAATACAATTAGATTCAAAAATACATCGTAAGAATACCTGGCAAATTTGGCCGGGCACGGTGGCTCACGCCTGTAATCCCAGCACTTTGGAAGGCCAAGGCGGGCGGATCACGAAGTCAGGAGATCAAGACCATCCTGGATAACATGGTGAAACCCCCTTTCTACTAAAAATACAAAAAATTACCCGGGCGTCCTGGCGGGCGCCTGTAGTCCCAGCTACCTGGGAGGCTGAGGCAGGAGAATGGCGTGAACCCGGAAGGCGGAGCCTGCAGTGAGCCGAGATGGCGCCACTGCACTCCAGCCTGGGCGACAGAGCGAGACTCCATCACACACACACCCAAAAATAACCATGGTAAATTTTTAAAAATCTAATAAACTTGTGAATCTCGAAGCCCACATAATAGGATAGTTTTCTGTTAACATAGACTATTGTTTATATTGAGTACTATATAGCACTCTGAATATTTCCATTTGTGGCAACTATGAGGTTTAAGGCAGATAAAATTACTTCCATCATATTCCAAATGTTGGGGGTTTTAAGTTTAGAGTTCTAAGCCTAATTTTCTGTATAGGGAACCTATCAAAGTGAATTTCTATAAAATAAAGTGTACAAGAATAAATATACTCGACCTATTTTAATATGCTATTCTTATTCTCATTCTTCAGTGCAAATTGCTTGTAAATATAAATTTAAGTGTAAAGTAAAAAATCATCCTTCAAACCCCACTCTTTCTATTTATTTTATAGCTCTAGGCACTCATGAAAAGCTTTTAACTCAAAGAGCAAGCCAACGGAATAAAAATCAGAATTTTACTGTTGTTATTATTAATCTTGTGAATATTCACTATTTAGGAAGCCCCCTAAGAATGCATTGCCTTATCAAAATACAAAGTCAAAGTTGATGCTCTCTAAGAGTTTATAATGTAGGTCAGAAAGAGGTCTTTTTCTCTCTGCCTGTTCGGAACAGAGACCTCTCTGGCTTTCTCAGCAATCCCCTTGCCTTGCAGTAAACGTGGCTTACCTTTGCTCCATCAGGGTTTGTAGCATCAGTATTATTGCTTGCTCTCCATCAGGGCTCTTGCTGCTTTGCCTCTGGCATCCCTGGTCCAAGAGTGAAGTGCTGGGGAGTTTGTAAGCTGTGACTCTGACTTTCTGTCAAGGCGTTTTTATATTTGTGAATAGTTATTTCCTTAGGTACCTGGAAAGTCATTGTTTATGTGATTCCCTAGCTTCATAGACCTTATAATAAATTGACAAAATTCAGAGCCCTTCCTTAGGTGATGTTTCAGGTTAAAATTAATGCTCATTTTAAACGACAGCCACGTAAATCCTGTCACCACAGACTGCATTTTTTTTGTTTTTAAACTCATTGTAATCATTTTGTTTTTGCTTGTGTGTGATGGGTGGGATTGACATTTGACCCAAAGACTACCAGTCTCTCTATCTGGTATAATATGAAGCTATTGCAGTAGACATTTGGGGCAAGAGACTGTACGATTTAAGGGATTTAATTTAAAATATATACAAGTATATGTGTAAAGAATGATGTTTGTCTTTCTTCTGCTGCTACCAAAACGAGAACAGTAATCACTTGAGTTCATTTGTAGAGATAGGATTTTACAGAAATAATTCGCTAACTTGATAAAGAATAAAGAAATTTGAAATGTGAACATATTGTATCTAGAAATGTTAAAGAATTCCTTTTCTGTAGAAGTTTTGGAAGACATAAAACAGATTACTTCCCATCAGCTGAATGTGATCTCTCTCCTTCTGTTAACTCCCTTAGCTAGCCATGTGTGATGACTAATGTACTACATTAGGCACTAGCAGCAGTCAAAGATGAACAAGACACTGCCTTGCTCTGAGAGATGAAATACAACTTTTTACCTTGTATGTTATAGTTATGTTGATCTATTTTATCACTGTTAATGGCCCTGTATTACTTGATAATTATTTCTGTATCATACATATTTATGGTCCCCTCAGCACCTAGAATATTTAACACATAGACCAATTTGTTAAATGAATTCATTTAATAATTATTCTCTCATTCAACAATTATTTGCAAGCTCCGACCATCTAAGGCAATTATCTCTTTAAGATGGTTTTGCATGTAATCCTACCCTGCCAGAAAACAAACTTAGTAGAATTTTTTTTTCTTTTTGTAAATTCATAGTTCCACCTTGATTATTATGCTAACATTTTAGACATCAAAATAGAGCCATCAAAATATCTACAAAAATGCTTCCAAGGGACTTCCACTTACAGAAGGATAAAATAGACCTTTTTCCCCTATTTATCCCATTAAATGCACCCAAAATCCCAGACATTATATTTGAAAAATGCATAAGACCTTGAAAAGTAGAGTGAAGAAGGAAGACTATACAAGAAGCTCTGGATCCAAGGAATGACATGGTGGTGAGTTCCTGGATTTTTGTTTTGGCTCCATATATCCCAGATTTGGAGCTGAAGAGATCAGAAGCCCAGACATGACAGGAGGTGCATATATATACACACACACAGAGAAACAACATTTGACTGTCTCTGGCCAAAGGACAAGGATAGGGCAATTTAATAAGACAGAAACATTTGAGGCAATTAACACTTTCATCCACACATACATAAGAGAAAAATGTATGGCCTTATCCTTACCTAGGCCATCAATGCCCTAATGAATAATCTACATTTCTACCTTCACCAGGCTATGAGAAGGTCTCCCCAATTTCCATCAGGGTAGTGTCAAAGAAGATCATATAGAAGCCAGGACATTCATCCCTGCCAGGCAGTAATCAGGCCACCCTCCACCCTTTGTATCATCAGTGGAGATAACATAGGGATCCTGAACTTCTACCTCTACAATTCCTATATGTTGGGATGGTATCAAACTAGGCTTAGAGGAGAGTCAGGACTTTCACCACCACCCTGGAATAATGACACCAATACCCAACCCCCTTCCCCGCACCAGCATGGTGACAGTGGTGAGCAAGTTGGTAATAGTTACAAGGTATTCCTATTCCTCCCAGCCAGGGAGGTATCAGTAGAAGTCTAATGGGAGCTGGAAGTCCTGTCCATGCCAGCGGTAATAAAGAGCCCCTGCCCACTCATATATAAGCAAAGGACAGGCGAAGAAACATGAGCTTCTACCTCCAACTGCCATTAATTCTACTCCCACTTCCCCTACTAGAGCATATTGGAGAAAGCCAACCAAAACTGAAGGTTTAAACAATATCCAGAATCTCATAATATCATACTCAAAATGTCTAGGTTTCAACTGCAAACTACTTATTCCACCAAAAATCAGGGAGACTTTAAATGAAATGGAAAAAAAATCATTAGATGCTAATACCAAGGAGAGCAAATGGACACCCAGCAAATGCCATAGACAATAAAATAAAATTTGACTTCAGTTTCATACCTTATAAAAATTAATTCAAAATGGATTATGCACTTATAACTAATAAATAAAACTATAAAACTTTTGGGAAAAAAACATAGAAGCTAAACTTTGGAGTCTAGAACTAGGCAAAGAGTTCTTAGCCTGGAAACTAATAGCATGGCCATAAAGCACAAAACTGATAAAAGGGACTTCATCAAAATTAAAATCTTTTGTTCTGTAAAAGGCTTAAGAGGATGAGAGAACAAGCTACAGACTGAGAGAAAATATTCGCAAACTAGCTGTCTTATAATGTTTAATATACAGAAGATATAAAAAAACTCAAAATGCAGCTGTAAAAAGAACCCCAACAAATCCAATGAGAAGTTCGGCAAAATACATGAACAGATATTTTGGTTAAAAGGATATACAGATGGCAAATAAGTGCATGAAATGATGTCAAACATCATTAGTTATTATAAAAGTGAAAAATAAAGCTGCAAGGAGTTATTGTGACATACCTATTAGAATAATTAAAATAAAAAATGATGACAGCAACAAATGCAGCCAAGGCTATTGAGAAACTGGATCACTTGTACATTTCTGACAGGAATGTAAAAAGTTACAGTTACCCTGGAAAACTCTTCAGCAGTTAATTTTAAAAACTAATTATGCAACTACCATACAACCCAGCAATTGCATGTTTGGCCATTTTTTCCCTCAAAATAAAAACTTATATTTACAAAATGTCTGTACATGAATACCTATAGTGAATTTCTTTATAATAGTCCCAAACTAGAAGCAACCAAGACATCCTTCAACAGGTAAATAATTAAACAAACTATGGTATATCCTTACCAAGAAATATTAGTCAATAGAAAAAAATGAACTATTAATGACCTGGATTAATCTTCAGAGAATTATACTGAGTGAAAACAGCCAATGCCCATAAGCCACATACGGTGTGATTACATTTAAATAACATTCTTGTAATGACAATGTTACAGAAATAGAGAACAGATGAGAAGTTGTCAGTGTTTAAAAGGGAAGTTAGAGGTAGGAACGAAGTGGATGTGGCTATGAAAAGGGCAACAGGAGGGTCCCTTGTGGTGATAGAAATGACCTGTATTTTGACTGTAGTAATATCAATATTCTGGTTATAGTATTGTACTATGTAGTTTTGCAAGATATTGTCATTGGGTATAAAGGGGGAACAGGCACTCGGGATCTCTGTGTTATTTTTTTTTACAACTATATTTTAAAAACAAAAAAGTTGAATTAAAAATTCAGTCATCAGCAATATGACATCTACATATTTGTATCTCTACTGCACGGCAATCATATGAATGTCCTTAGTTGATTTTAAGGAATACCATTCAGTTTATAGCCCTGATACCTAAGTGGCCATGTTTTCTATAGAATTCTGCCATAACCCTCAATCTAATGCCACTTGACTAAATCAGGAATGGCACTTGACCAAAAGTCAAGCAAATTTTAATTAAGTCATATGCTATGATCTCAGTGATCAGGTGAATTGAGCCAATCATATTCTCTCTTTTGAAAATTTAAACACACACACACACACGCAAACATAAACACACACAGAATAGGCTGTGTGCTTGTTATTACATTACGATCTCTCAGTTCAAGTCCACCCTCCTCTTGCTTTGAGATGCTGGGTCTGGGTCAGTGCAAAGCATATATTTTCCTTTGCCACCTGGCTCCCTGTTTGCCAATACAGGGATACAGAGGGAGAATAGAAGCTTGAGAGGGAAGAAGAAAGTGCTTCCTGCTTCTGACAATGTCACCCTGTTGATTTCAGTAGCCACTGTGAAGCAGTTGATTCTATTTTATACATTTTTCTACAATTCAGGAAGAAAAAAAAAACCCAATCGCACTCTTTCCTAGTGATAAAACAGCACTAGCTGGCTTGTACCCCTTCCTCAGAGATGTGATTACAGCTTTGCCTGTGGATTCCTTTCTAGTTTTCAGGCTGTAACACTGGCTGAGTACCATCCCCCACCAAATTCTGCATCCCAGCTCCGTGGGTACCCCAATCCGAGCTTCTGGGTTACAGCCCCAGCTAGCAGCCTGTCCTTAAAGGAAAGATTCTTAGCTCTGTGGAGTCCTTGCTGAGCTTCTAAAGTCCCTCTATTTCGCGGGGAACACCCTCACCCAAGACTCCTGTATTCCTTTTCTTCAAAGCCCCTCCTCCAGTATTCTGAATTCTAATAATCTCTGACTCTTACTTTCGTCCCTGCATCCAGGATATCCACTTCCTGTAATTACTACCTTTATGATTCCTCAGTGTTTTTTTTGCCTTTATTATTCGCCAATAACTGGCTAACCATTCTTTGATAATTCTGCCTATTAAAATAAATGGTGTGGTTTCTGTTTCCTGAATGTAACCTGATTCACACAGGTCATTAGCAGCAGGAGCTGAAGCTGTTAAAGGGAAAGCAGCTGCAGAGGCCATGATAGGCTATGTGCAAGGCAAAATTTTAAGAGGAACAATTATTAAAAGGCTAAGAAAAATAATCAGAAACAAAAAAGAACAGAAATGAATAGACATTCAGGGAGAAGAGAGTTGCAAAAGTTTAAAGTTCCTGTTGCTCATAAGAATGACACAAGCATATAAGAAGCTTCTAGAACTGCCTTTCTTTTTTATTCTTGTTTCTTAATTTGGTTTCAGTTCCAGCCCACACATGTTGCCATAAAAATTCCCTTTTTACATGGGTCACCTAAATGAGTCTTTTTTCTCAATAAACAAAAGAGCCTAAGGGAACAACACCCTTCCCTGTGTATAAATAGAAAGACAAAGTTTGACGGCAAGGAAAAAAAGACAATTACATATGCTTTTAAAAAGAAAGATTCAAATCTTCTCTCTCTCTCTCTGTTTGTTTTTTGAGATGGACTCTCTCTCTGTTGCCCAGGCCGGACTGCAGTGGTGCTATCTCGGCTCACTGCAAGCTCCACCTCCCGGGTTCATGCTATTCTCCTGCCTCAGCCTCCCGAGTAGCTGGGACTACAGGCGCCCACCACCGCGCCTGGCTAATTTTTCATATTTTTAGTAGAGACGGGGTTTCACCCTGTTATCCAGGGTAGTCTCTCAATCTCCTGACCTCGTGATCTGCCCGCCTTGGCCTCCCAAAATGCTGGAATTACAGGTGTGAGCCACTGCACCCGGCCAAGTCTTCTCTCTCTTTTTGATTGATATTTCCCTTGAGTGGCTGGTACCTTATGTTTACCTTACCATTGCTTCCTCATTTTTAGAGAGCACTTCACACTTGCAAACACCTCCATAGCTAGGTTCTTATGTGACTCTCCAAACAAAGTGATATCCCTGAAGATAGATTAACATATCTTCCATTCAGCTTAATCTACATAATGTGATGGAGTTGATGAAAGAAAGGGTTATCTTCTGGGAGGATCATGAGTTATGAATGTAGGACAGATAGCTGTTACAAATGCAACTGAGAGAGAGCTAAATATTAATAGGAAAATGCATGAGCAATACTTTCTACCTTCATTTCCAGTCCACTTACAACATTTCTACTTATGCCTTACAGCAGCACAAATAATTCAAGTATTTGCCAGTAAAAGGGAAAGTACAAACTTCTCCTCTACAATGGTGCTTAATGTCACTATAATTTGATCTTTTTTTTCCTCAACACAGTGAAATCCCACAAATGAAAAAAGAGATTGTTTCAATTTTGCAGAGCTGATGGCTTCTATTTCTAGGTGTGAGTCCCCTTGACTCTTGATGGTATAGCAATTATTAACTACAGAGGATGCCACAACCCAATCCTCCAGCTTACAAACTGCCACTTGCTTTGAGTCACTCAGACTTTCATTCTTCCCCACTGGTTCATTCAGACAAGTACAACTTTTCCAGTAGCCCAACAGAAAATATTTTCATGCTGTCACCACATAAAGCTTTCCAATCTCCCCAGGTTTTCAAAGACAGAATCGAAAGCCAGCTACCATTCCCAAACACTTTGTTCCATATTAATGATTGAACCACTGCCCCAGTTTCAAAGAAAAGGAGCCGGGGCATCACTATTTGTCTGCCTGTTTCATTCTGAATCCCAAGCAGGACAATCTGCCACTCTTTCAACTCCTGGTGTAGTGCTCAGAAACATCTGTTTGAGAAACAGTTTGACTCCCGCCCTTCTGCATAAATCACTACTGGTAAAAGTTTTATGAGGTGGCAACGTTTTCCCCCGCTTTCTCCTTTTGTAACTGTCTGAAGCCCAAATGAACAAGATGAAATGGCCAGAGATTTAGCCATATCCTGGCATCCACATGTGTACATTTGGGAGGGAAAAGAAGCTCTCAGCTGTACTAAAGGAGAATTATAATGATCTGAAATGTAATTAACAACCCCATAGTCAATGAATCTTTGAAGGATTCTCATGGAAAAAATTATACCTCTCACTTACCTGTAGCAAATTGTTCATGGACCCGTTTCTCTGTTTGCAGAACTTGAACCCACTTAATTTATGGCAATTCCAAAGTAGTTTCAGGATGTTTCCATATTGTTAATCCGCATAAGTTATTCTTGCTTGTCCAGTAACTCCTACATAAAGTAGAAGAAAAAGGTATAATTAGTATTATTTAATGGTCAATAAATGCTGGTAGATTTTAACACCTAGAACTTGCACTAAAAAAGAAATTAAAACGCACACACACACACACACACACTGACCGTTTTTATTTTTTGTATGATAGAAAGTAATGGGAAAAATGTTTTCTCTTTTAAAAACTATATCAAATGTTATGGTCATTTTGTAAATACAGTTACACCTAGTAGTAGATCTCCGGGTGACTGGTAAAGGCTAAATAAAAGTTTATTGATTAGAGACTCAATATAATAGTTTTAATTAAAATTGGCTTGTTACTGCATGCCCTAAGAGGGTGGGAAGGAATTTAACATCTGAGATGTTACCATGGGCCTGGGCTATGTGAATTGCTTTTACATATATTATTTTATTCAGTCAGCACAGTAATATTTCTTAAGATCTTGCTATCCGCACTGTCTAGCAGATGCTTTTGTTAGCCTCATTTGTCAAATTGTAATTGGGAGACCCAACCCCAATATTTCAACATAGGTTCTTTCTATTTTCCATAAGTGTCAGCCAGCTGAGAAATAAAGAAAAAGAGTACAAAGACAGGAATTTTACACCTGGGCCTCCAGGGGTGACCTCACATATCGGTAGGACCATGATGCCCACCTGAGTCACAAAACCAGCAGGTTTTAATTAAGGTTTTCCAAAGGGGAGGGGGTGTACAAATGGGGAGTAGGTCACAAAGATCACATGCTTCAAAGGGCAAAAAGGAGAACAAAGATCACATGCTTCTGAGGAAACAGGACAAAAGGCAAAACAAAACTACTGATAAAGGTCTATGTTCACTGTGCATGTATTGTCTTGATAAACATCTTAAACAACAGAAAACAGGGTTCAAGAGCAGAGAACTGGTCTGACCAAAAATTTACCAGGCTGGAATTTCCCAATCCTAGTAAGCCTGAGGGTACTGCAAGAGACCAGGGCATATTTCAGTCCTTATCTCAACCACATAAGACAGACACTCCCAAAGCGGCCGTTTATAGACCTCCCCCCAAGAATGCATTCCTTTCCCAGGATCTTAATTATTAATATTCCTTGCTAGGAAAAGAATTTAGCAATATCTTCCCTACTTGCACTTCCATGTATAGGCTCTCTGCAAGAAGAAAAATATGGCTCTATTCTGCCCAACCCTGCAGGCAGTCAGACCATATGGTTGTCTCCCCTTGTTCCCTGAAAATCATTGTCATTCTGTTCTTTTTCAAGGTGCACTGATTTCATATTGTTCAAACACACATGTTTTACAATCAATTTGTACAGTTAACACAGTAGTGGTCCTGAGGTGACATACATTCTCAGCTTATGAAGATAACAGTATTAAGAGAGTAAAGACAGGCATAAGAAATTATAAAAGTATTAATTTTGGGAACTGATAAATGTCAATATTAAAATGAAATCTTCACAATTTATGTTCAGAGATTCAAGTAAAGACAGGAGTAAGAAATTATAAAAGTATTATTTGGGAACTGATATATGTCCACATTAAAATGAAATCTTCACAATTTATGTTCCTCTGCCACGGCTCCAGCCAGTCCCTCCATTCAGGGTCCCTGACTTCCTGCAACAAATTGTAAAGCAAAGACTTATAAATAGGGGAAGTTAGATAATAAGTCCATTTAAACTGAATACCATATTCTCTTGTTTTAGTCAGATGGTGGGGAAGACCATTGATTATTGCTTTGTTTTGTTTAAATAATTAATATCAAAATATTTTGTGTGTTGAATCTGGCCTAAGACAAATGAAAAGAGTTATTTTGGCACGAGGCTAATGAAGAATTCCAAAAAAAAATAGATAATGAATTTCCTGTCACAGTATATCATAATTATGATGAAACACCTTAACGACTATTAAATAAAATTTATAGAGGGCTGTTGTTTTGGACTAAACTCCTGCAATAGGCCCCAGTAGACCAAAGCAAAATGGAGCCACTCATGTTAAGTGTCATGCAGATGAAGTAATACTTTAAAAAAAAGGAAAATCTCCAAAAAGTCCTTTTTTTTTTTTCCAAAATAACAAGAGATTCACATAAACCATCTGAAAAAGGGCCAGTCATCTTGACCCACCATGATAACTGTCTTTACTTTCCTAACAAGGAAAGTAACCTGACATTAACCAATCTTCTTTTATGTATATGCTGTTTCTTTGTTTCTGCTCAAGCTACCTTTCAAAAACTGACTGTTCTGCTATATCCAATGAAGTCCATTCCTATTTTTATAGATGAGATGCTGCCCAATTCATGAATAATTAATAAAAGTCAATTAGAAGCCCGGGCACGGTGGCTCACACTTGTAATCCCAGCACTTTGGGAGGCCGAGGCGGGCGGATCACGAGGTCAGGAGATCGAGACCATGGTGAAACCCCATCACTACTAAAAATACAAAAAATTAGCCGGGCGTGGTGGCGGGCACCTGTAGTCCCAGCTACTCGGAGGCTGAGGCAGGAGAATGGCATGAACCCAGGAGGCAGAGCTTGCAGTGAGCCGAGATTGCGCCACTGCACTCCAGCCTGGGTGACAGAGCGAGACTCTGTCTCAAAAAAAAAAAAAAAAAAAAAAAAAAGTCAATTAGATTGTGAAACCCAAATTGTTGAAATTTTGTTATTTGACATCACATATTTTTTTTTCTCCATTACATTTTTTTGGCCTGAAATTGCACATCTATTTAGAATTCACAGTACTCTTTTAACTAAATTTAACAAAAATAACTTCCTGTGCATCTGAACTATATTACTTATTTAATTTAACACTCTCTTATATTAACTAGTTTTTATTAAGAAACTGTCAGCCATGGTAGTTCTCTTTGACCAGCCCATAAGAATCATTATGACATGACAAACCACCCATTAATGCCCTCTTGTTCCCAAAAATAGCCAGCCACAGAAAACCCTCTGCCTCTCACATTAAACTTCTCTCATTTGAAACATCCCCAAACTGCACGAGTGCCCCCTTGTAGCCAACAAATACTTGTAAAATGTACCATTTAGAAAGCCTCTCTAGTTTCCAAAATCCCATCTTAATAGAACATTTGCCAATCAGGTAAGTCTGACTATTTTTGCATTTTACACCCTAAAATTTACTCCTCTTCCTAACACTTTGGAAACTTTGCTTAAATGCAAGATATAGCAGAGGTATCCCCTTGCCACAAGTTTATGAATAAAGTCTTTGTAAATTTTTTCTCAGACTTAGTTTTGATCAGTGTCATTCTGTTTTATTAGCGGAATATTTAGGATAATGTGTAAGTCTAGAGGGAAGTGTCTTAACACGTTCAGCAATTTGCAGATCCTTCGTGGTACATAGTAAGAAAACATAGTAGAACTAATTAAAAAGAGATGGGGGTGGGGGAGGGGAAAGAGAGAGAGAGAAAGAAAAAGAAAGAAAAAAGTCCTGAATTACATGGGAGAATGAATACCAAAGTTGGAAAGTAGAATAAGTGATTGTCCAATTCTTGTTCAATTTATGAAATACTAGAAGACACTTAATCTACCACTGTCATATGCCACCGTTAAAATTTAATAAAGTATCCATCTATTGGAGATCCTCTATAAGCTAGGTACCAGTTAAGCAATTTCCATGCATTGTCTAATTTATTCACTAGGGAAAAATTGGTGCATCAATGGAAAACTATATATTTAGCACACCCTTCTGCTTATCAGAAGGTGATTCTATGGAAGAAGTCTATAGAATTTACAACTCTGCAAATTGTAAATAACTGCTAGAAATGCAAAATAATTTTTCTCTGTAGGCAATTTTTTTCTGTTCAATAGTGTGGTTCATTTGACTTCCTTCTCCACCGTGGAAGAAGCTAGTTTTGCTTGCATTTATATATCCATTTCAATATTTCTTATTTATGCATGTCTTTATTTTGGATTTTCCACTGAAGTGGCTATAATACTGCGGTTCTCTCATTGATAAATGAGCTATGAAAAGTCTTTAATGTCTATTCATTTTATATCTGTATGAGAGTTGTGATTTTAACTGTTTTGAATTTGATCTTTTGACCATTCTTTACAAAAACTCAATTGGGGATAGATATTATTGAATATTTTATAGAAAAGGCTTAGCAGGGTCTTATTACTTTCCTGAAAGCCACAAACATCCACTGTGCACCTTCTGACTGTTAGGTACTATGCTAGGTGCCAGGGCTGCAAAGCTGAACAAGGTTGTCTTAAGCCTCAGGGTCAAGGAAACAAGGGTAAATCTTTAGTGAGGGTTGCCTTTTATGTAAGCTGCTTTCATAGATATCTAGGAACTAAAAACATTTAATGAATACTTACTACCCAAAATTCACTTGCTGTATAAAATATTGAACTCAAATAGATTCAAATAGTGTTACACTCTTTATCTCAACTTGCTCTGTGAACTCTTGCTAACTAAATTCAGGAAGGAAATAGACTTGTATAGGAAGAGATACTTGATTACTATCTTCTAATCCTTCAAGTCACCTTATGAGGTAGGCATTCTTCCCATTTTTATAGATAAGAAAAATGAGGCTCAGAGAAAGTAGTGTTTAAAAAATGTAACAGCACTAAAGAATAGGAAGAGATAGCAGGATCACACAACCCAATGTCTTCATTTAATAGATGGAAAACAAGAGCTCATGGGAGACAGAGTAGCTCCCTAAAATCTCATGTCCAGCTAGGAGCAGGGCTGGATGCTCCAACCATTGCTTCTACCTTCTACTGTGTCTTTCTACTTATCTGAGACAGTGAGGAAGGAGAATGGACCACATATCAGAATCAGTGAGAAAAGAGAGAAAAAATTCTTAAACTTCTTTTAAGATTTTCAGGAGGCCCCAAGGGGTCTGATATGGTTTGGCTCTGTGTCTCTGCCCAAATCACCTTGATTATAATCCCCATAATCCTCACATGTCAAGGGTGGGGCCAGGTGGAGGTAATTGAATCATGGGGACAGTTTCCCCATGCTGTTCTCATGATAGTGAGTAAATTCTCATGAGATTTGATGGTTTTCTAAGCATCTCATTCTCTCTCCAGCCACCCTGTGAAGCGGTGCCTTCTGCCATGATTGTAAGTTTCATGAGGCTTTCTCATCTATGAGGAACTGTGAGTCAATTAAACTTCTGTTTTAAATAAATTAGCCTCAGGCAGTTCTTCATAGCAGGCTGAGAATGTAATAATATAGTTAGTTGGTACCAGGAGTTGGGTGCTGATATAAAGATACCTGAAAATATGGAAGTGACTTTGGAATTGGGTAACAGGCAGAGGTCGGAATAGTTTGGAGGGCTCGGAATAAGACAGAAAAGTGTGGGAAAGTTTGGAACTTCCTAGAAACTTGTTGAATGACTTTGACCAAAATTCTGATAGTGAAATGGACAGTGAAGACCAGGTTGAGGTGGTCTCAAATGGATATGAGGAACTTGTTGGGAACTGTGGTAAAGGTCACTCTTGCTATGCTTTAGCAAATAGACTGGTGGCATTTTGTCCCAGCCCTGGAGATCTGTGGAACTTTGAACTTGAGAGAGATGATTTAGGGTATCTGGCAGAAGAAACTTCTAAGCAACAAAGCATTCAAGAGGTAACTTGGGTTCTCTTAGAAGCTATTCAGTTTTATGCATTCACAAAGATATGGTTTGGAATTGAAACTTATGTTTAAAAAGAAAGCAGAGCATAAAAGTTTGGAAAATTTGCAGCCTGATGATGCTATAGAAAAGAAAACCTCATTTTCTGAGGAGAAGTTCAAGCTCACCACAGAAATTTGCATAGGTAATGAGAAGCCAAATGCTAATCACCAAGAAAATGAGGAAAATATCTCCAGGGCATGTCAGAGGTCTTCACGGCAGCCCCACCCATCACAGGCCAAGAATCCTAGAAGAAAAAACTGGTTTCATGGACCGGGACCCAGGACCTTGCTGCTTTTTGCAGTCCTGGGACTTGGTGTCCTGCATTCCAGCTGGACATTTTTAAATGGGACCAAGGTACAGCTCAGGCCATTGCTTCAAAGGGTGCAGGCCCCAAGACTTGTCAGCTTTCATGTGGTGTTGATCCTGAGGGTGCACAGAAGAACTGAGGTTGGGGAACCTCCACCTAGATTTCAGAGGATGTATGGAAATGCCTGCATGTCCAGACAGAAGTTTGCTGAGGGGCACAGCCCTCATAGAGAACCACTGCTAGGGCAGTGCAGACAGGAAATGTGGGATTGGAACTCCCACACAGAGTCCCCACTGGTGTACTGCCTAGTGGAGCCGTGAGAAGAGGGCCACCATCCTCCAGACCCCAGAATGGTAGATCCACGGACATTTTGCACTGTATGCCGGGAAAAGCCACAGACACTCAATTCTAGCCCATGAAAGAGGCTGGGAGGACTGCTATTCCCTGCAAAGCCACAGGTGCAGAGCTGCCCAAGGCCATGAGAGCTCACTTCTTGCATCAGTGTGCCCTGAATGTGAGAAATTGAGTCAAAGGAGCTCATTTTGGAAGTTTAACGTTTAATTCCTTCCCTGTCAGATTTTGGACTTGCATGGGACCTCCAGCCCCTTTGTCTTGGCCAATTTCTCCCATTTGGAATGGGTGTATTTACTCAATGCCTGGACTCCCATTGTATCTAGGAAGTAACTAACTTGCTTTTGATTTTACAGGATCATAGGCAGAAGGGACTTGCTTTGTCTCAGATGAGACTTTGAACTTTGACTTTTGGGTTAATACTGAATTAAGACTTTGGGGGACTGTTGGAAGGGCATTATTGTTTTTTAAGTTGAGGCCATGAGATTTTGGAGGGGTCAGGAGGGAGTGATATTGTTTGGCTCTGTGTTCCCACCCAAATCTCACCTTGAATTATAATCTTCATAATCCCCACGTGTCAAAGACAGGACCAGGTGGAGATAATTGAATCATGGTGTTGGTTTCCCCCATGCCATTCTCTTGATAGTGAGTGAGTTCTTACAAGATCTGATGGTTTTATAAGTGTCTGGCATTTCCACTGTTGTCACTCATTCTCTCTCTTGCTGCCCTGTGAAGAGGTTCATTTCACTATGATTGTAAGTTTCCTGAGGCCTCCCCAGCCATGCAGAAATGTGAGTCAATTAAACCTCTTTTCTTTATAAATTAACCAGTCTCAGGTATTTCTTCATAACATTGTGAGAACAGACTAATATAGGGTCCCTTTTCAACTTCATTTACCTATTTATTCATTTAGCTGATCTGAAGATTTATCGGAATTCATTTTCACATCTACTTTAATATAATTTTGCATGTGTATTAATGTCATACTTAAGTAATACCATGTGTTAATTTCAATATTTCAAAAAGGCAGTGACTGTCTTCATTCATAATAACACAAAGGCTATTTGAATGATCAAGTGCCATTGTAGCTGGATTCAAGTAAACTCAAGGAGGTAACCATGTGTTTAATATCAACCTGGAAGAACAAGGGAATAATTTATCTGGTTAATAAATAAAAATATGGAAAACATGCCATTATTAAGTCTATGGGCTCTGTTCAGTAGGAAAAAAAAATACTGGGTTCACATAACAGAAAGAAAATACTAGAAGAGACCTTGGTGGTTAAAGTTTTGAAAACCACTTTGCCATATTGTACTGTTGCCTCTGAAGTTTGAAGACCTCTACAGAAACCCACTGTCCTGGACAGCTTTGCACTTTGCTCACAAATTCAGGTAGAAGATCCCACTACTGGCACCAACAGGAGGAAAAGAGTCATTTCTTATTATTCCCATGTGAAGAGTGTGGCTGAAAATTTGGCAGATCTCAAAATCTCTGGCAGAGTGTATTAGTCTGTTCTCACACTGCTATAAAGACTTATCTGAAACTGGAAAAAACAAAGGATGTTTAATTGACTCACAGTTCTGCATGGCTTGGGAGACCTCAGGAAACTTACAATTATTGTGGAAGGTGGAGGGGAAGCAAGGCAAGTCTTACATGGCAGAAGGAGGAAGAGATAGAGTGAAGAGGAAATGGCCATACACTTTTAAACCATCAGATTTCATGAGAACTCACTCACTGTCATAAGAACAGAAAGGGGAAAATCCACACCCATGATCAAATCACCTTCTACCAGGTCCCTCCCCCAACATTGGGAATTACAATTCAACAAGAGATTTTGGTGGGGACACAGAGCCAAACCATATCATGGAGTAAACTACCTCTTAGCAGTTTATAGTCCAGAATCTTTTGGACCCACATCCTTATGACTGCTAACTACAAAAATAAAGCAGATTCCATACTGTTTTTCTTTTTTTTTGTCCACCCATCTCCAACCCTTCTTTTCTTCCCTCTTCTTTTCTACTCTACATTCCCTATTCTCCCATTCTTGTTTTCTCCTTTTTTTCCTAATTTCCTCCTGTTTTTCACACAAGTATTTACATGAAAAATATATGGCCATATGTACTGAGTGAGCAGGCTTATTCTGCATCACTTCTCAACAAGCAGAACAGAGGGGCCACCTGATATTTGTGTCCCTAGTATGGTAAGAGTGCTTGTATTACAGAAGTGGGTCAATTGTTTTTTTTTTTTGACAAAGGCAATACATTTGTTGCTTCATGAACTCTGTTTATGTCCTTTCAGCCATTCACAACATGCCTCTCACATTGGGCTGATTTTGTTTAAGGCCTTCACCCTCTCGAGAGACTTTTGCTTAGGAAATTTACAAACCTTCTGTTCCTTTCCAAGGCATCAAAATTCTAATGAAGTTGTGTACTATGTAAACCTATGCTAATTTTAGTCATTATGCAGATGTCCAGGTATATTTCAGGTTTCCACCTAAAAGTGTTATATCCCTCTAGAGTCAAAGGTACCTGGATGATCTGTTGATCTTTTTGTTAAAATATCCATATACCACAAGGCCACCACATTTGTCAAACTTCTTCCAGTTAAACAGGATTGCCTAAAGAGGTTGGTAAATTGAGCATTGTAGAAATGCAGCTTGTATTTAAAATTTCATGATGAAAAATAAACATTTTAAAGAATGTTAAATTTTTATTTTGGCACAATCTCCTGCTTTTGTTCATTTTAAATACTTCTGCTTTCGATTTCATTTAACAGGCTCTATTTGGCTACCTCCAAGCTACCAAAAAAAAGTGTAAAAAACCATTTTTAAAGTTTTATTTCATATAATCCTAAAGACAATTTTAAAAGATCTTCCTGGAATGAATCATTGTTTAACAGAAAGAAATTGATACTTAGTGAAGTTTCAAGGTATGGCCAAGGCTACACAGCTATTCACTTGTCTCACAAGTGTTAAAACCCAGAACTTATGTGAGTCTTCATTTTTCTTCCAGATATACTATAGGTCTTATTACTTTAAAAATGTTGAGTCTAACGATTGGTCTAAACTGGAATTTTCTCGTGTAAGTAGCTCCAAATATTTAAATGTGAATATGTGCTACACTGTAAGATGCTTCAAACAGAGCCATGTTCTCTGTAGAGCATGAAAGGAAAATATCTTGGGCCCCCAAAATGACTAAACTGAAAGAAAAACTCAAGGTGGAAACTGCTTAGGGCAAACCTGTCTCCCATTCTATTCAGTTATCTCTCTGCTCACTGAGATAAATGCATATCTAGTTGCCTCCTTTGGAAAGACTAATCAGAAACCCAAAGAATGCAGGCTTTGTCTCTCACCTATCTGTGACCTGGAAGGCCTCTCCCTGATTGGAGTCTTCCTGCTTTTGCTTCAAGTTGTCCTGCCTTTCCAGACCAATCCATTGTAATTCTTACATATATTGTTGTCTCCTGTCTTCCTAAAATGTATAAACCCAGGCTGTGCCCCGACCGCCTTGGGCACATGTTGTCAGGACTCCCTGAGGCTGTGTCACAGGTGAGGGTCCTCAACCTTGGCAAAATAAACTTTCTAAATTAACTGAGACCTGTCTCAAATCTTTGGGGCTCACAAGGGGAAATAGGGAGCCTCCCATTTAGCTTCGTGTCCAGTTATATCTATAATATCAATATAATTGGATTAAGGGCAAAGAACAAGGGCAAGATATACTAAACAACAAAGCCAGACTTTTCACATGGAAATAGGTACAAGTTTACAGTTTCTTAGTTGCACCCAATCTCTGTGGTCTTTCCACATGCCTGAATCAAGAGTCAATATTTTCTAAAAAGCAAAACTACATCATTAAAATAAAGAATGCTATCTTATAGTAAACATTAGATCAGGACACATATTATATCTCTTTATATATGTGTCCTTTATAATATAGGAAGGGTAAGGAATTTGGTGTCCCATAGTAGGCAAATGTGGCTTCATACCTTTATGTAGAATTCAGAACACCTGCCCTTAGCTCTTGCCTACCATCCAGGCTTGACATGAAAGCTAAAAGAGCCTTATTTAAGGTTGAAGCATGATTCTTAAATACTAAGGCTCACTAATAGTTAGAAATCTCATCTTCTCTCTTTTGGCGGTAGGTTTATTTCATGGTTCTCTAACCATAACAGTTCTGTTGCCCAATGTGCATGTCAAGTCAGTATGCTGAGACACTGGGTTTCAGTAGAGAAAGGGGTTTAATTGTAAAGCTACCAAAGAAGAGATGTGAGGAAACCTCAAATCTGCCTTCTCAACCAGTTTGGGGCTAGAGGTTTTAAGGGTTTTAGAATGAGTCTAAGTGTGGGTGTGGCAATCGTTGATTGGTGGAAGAGTGCAGGGTGAAGTTATGGGACAGGAAGATGAAGAAATTATATTCTCAGGATGATTTGGTTCCTCTTTTGGGGTCCTTAAACTGGTTGGTATCAGATGTTCTGCTGGAATTCAGAATCTGCTTAAGCAATTGTTAAACAAAGATTCTAATGTCAGAAGCCCTAGGTACAGGAACAATGGAAATGCATATGGTCAATATCTAGTGTTAAGTAACTTTCCCTTACAAGAATGTGGGTCAAAGTGATAGCAGTGACAGCCCATCTGCAATGACCTCTGTGGGGATGCTGGCTGCAGCAGGGGAGGCACTGCTGGGGCTGCATGCTCTGGATAGCCAGCAGGAGCTGGGCAGAGATGAGAGCCCTGCGCCCTAATGAGTTGGCAGGTTGGGAGCCCCATGTTCCCTGGCACAGCTGCAGCCACCCAGAAATGGTTCTGGACCCAGGCATTGCTGCACTCTTGGGGGCCCAGGAAGCCCCTACATCCATGGGCTTGGAAGATCCCGCTCCTGTGTCTGGCCTCTGCCTGTTCCCAGCACCCACTCCAGTGCAGAGCAAAGTCGTGGCTGAGCCCGGGCTCTGTTGTGACCCAGCCAGATGTGCATGCACTTGGGGCAGTGCTGACATGCCAGCCCCCTGCCACCTTGGTCCTCTCTGGACTTTGGGCCCTGATTAGTGCAGGAAGGAGGCTGGGTGGTAGCAGGAACAGCCTGTGGCTGTGGATGGCATATTGATGGCAGAAGGCAGGCAGGTTCCCGGGCAGAAAGGAGCAGGTCCCTGGTGAAACCCCACCTTCAAGCCAGGGATGGCCTGAAGTCTGGGGTCCAGGCTACCAATTCCAGGTGGAGTCCATGACCTGGAGTCAGAGCTCATGGTGCTTTTTCCAGCCTGCCCTTGGTTGCCCATGGACCGATCAGCATGCACGTCCTCCCTTCTGAGCCCATAAAAACCCCAGACTCAACCAGACTCACAGAGATGTTGAGACTACCAGCTATGGGAAGCAGCTACCAACTTAGGGTATCTTTGACTTGTTGGGAGGACTTGCCTGTGGAAAAGAGTTACCCACAGAGGTACCCACTACAGCTCTCCTCTCCATTTAGAGCTGGACATTCTCAGGATGACCTGCCTTTGGAAACAAGCTATCCACTTTGGGTCTTGCCTGTGGAAACAAGCTATGCACTTTGGGTCTTCTGAGAGCTGTTCTGTCACTCAAGAAAACTCCGCTCCACCTTGCTCACCCTCCAGTTGTCCATGTACCTCATTCTTTATGGATGTGGGACAGGTACTCAGGATGTACTGAATGGTGGGACTGAAAGAGGTGTAACACAAACAGGGCTGAAACATGCCTCCCTGCTCATCACATTGCAGGCAACAAGAAGGATAAAAGACCTAGGGGCTCCCTGAACCAGGGTTGTGACACCCTCTCTGGGGCTCTGCAGTTCCTTGTGTTTCCAAGCTTCTGGGTGCCACTGCATTCTACTTGTCCACATACAAGTGCCCGCAGTGGAAGCTGCTTGTGGTACCTCTGATCCAGCCACAGCCTTACACAGAGCTGGAACCTGTGCCAGCACCTGGAGCTGCCTGCCCCACCACAGCAGCTGGTGTGCCTGGCAGTGTGCAGTGGCCAGACTTCATGCTTGCTCGCTCACACAACCCTTGCCACTCAGCACCTGGATTGCCCTCAGCAGACATGGGATCTAGGCCAGTAGCATGAGCCGAGTGCAGCCTGCTGGGCCAAGTGGGCAGAATAACCCCAGCAGGCCCAAGCACAACTCAGGCAAAGGCACCACTGGCCACAGAAGTTTCTGGCTGGAAAAGTGAAACTCTAAGGATCCTGTGACAAAAGTGCAGTCCTATTAATGCATGGTTATAAATATATTTCTGTCCAAAATTGTTGCTAACCCTCTGAGGATGGCTTTAGTTCCATTCTAATGAGAGGCCAAATTCTATATCTCGTTGAAACCTTTGCCACATGTTGTTGCTGCTTCTGCTGGATATATCACAGAGCAAGTATGAAGGCAAGTAAGCATACAATGATCTCTTCCTGATTCTTAGAGTCCAGCAGGCACTGACACCCCCACAGGACTCAAGCTTCAGTATCAATAAATGCAATCATCTCCTGCACATTTTTCCAGCTTCTTTTCAATTTGATAGTTTTGTGCCCATTTACCATGATAATTTCCACAGGAATATATTTTCACCATGTGAATGTGAACACATAATTTATAATGAAAGCCAAAACAGAAACACTAATATTAAAGATGAAATCTTTGCAAATTATGTCCCAACAAATAATAAATTTAATAGAGGATCATGAGATTCAAATTGCTAACCATAAGGAAGAGGGAATGTATCACCTAATATTGTTTTAATGAATATAAATGAATAAAGTGGTTTCTTTTTATTGCATTTTTGTCACCAGCATTCCAAATCTCAATGGGACTTTTGACATAAACATACAATAAATAATTGAATTATTAGAATTACCATGACAATATCCCATCTGGCATCTTCAATCGAAAGCATGATAAATAATGATAACCCATATAACTCAATAAAAATGTGTTAATATATTGATTGCAAAAAGGAGATGATGCCAATGTGTATCCTGCTTTCTTTTCATTCTTATCCTAACATTAGTAAATAGAATATCATCTATTTTCTAATGATTTGAAACAAAATTTGAGTTTAAACATACTTATATTATTGTATTTAGCTGTTCAAGTCTCACCTGCCTAAGAAAGCATCAAAATGAGATGTGCAAAGCATATGATATGACACATGAAACAACTGTTTGAGCTAGGTTTCTAGGATGCACTTGAATTTAAGGAAAATCATATCTGTTTTTTAAATTTTTATTATTTCTTTGGGAATAAAACAACATTATAATCGTCTGCATGCACTGTCAAGTCATACTTACTTTAACTCCAAACGGTCAATCACTGACTTTCTCACCTTGAGCTAGTTATTATCTGAGCTTGTTTTCTCCTCTTTAGAAGGTGGCAATAATGGTATTTAACTAAAAATGTTTAGTTCAATATTAAATAAGATAACCTATAGAAAGTAATAAGCACTACCTCTGACATATCATAAATGTTCCATTAATGGTAGCTATTATTTTTCACTTATCCCACAAGCATTTTTTGAATTGCCACTAACTGCTATATGCTCTATTGGGAAAGATGCAGATGAAATAATCCTGTGAGCTTGATTCTTTATAGTCTATGTGTCAACTCTGCTACCTTCTTGTTACACAAACCCCCAACTCTAAACCCCAAATATAAGCAAATCAGAACATCCTCAGAGAGAAGTAAAGAATGAAATCCATATTCCAGAGACATTTATCTAAATTCTGTGGAGAAAAGGAATGAGGAAGCTGTCATATTAGGGGAAAGTCCACAAATGGACAGTATGTGTGTTACACAAATTCGCTCTTAGCATTTCTAGATACCTAATGAACGGAGGCTCACATTCAAGTGTCTGAAAATTTAAAAGTTACAAATCATGCTAAATAATTATTAAATTACTGAAATGAAGTGTCAATCCTAGGTGGCCAGATCACTTCCTGAAGCCCATATCTCATTCATTCTTACCCCTGTTAAGTCCAGCTTTCTATAAGAGACCCCATAGGAATGCATGTGGACACTCCAGCCTACATGTCCAAGATCTGACCACAAACCCTATACAAAGTCTACCTTGGGCTAGCGGTAACCATTACAGTAGTTATAGCTGCTCTCAGGAAGACACAGTGAGAAAAGAGACCCGTGCAGACCCTGAAAAAAGGATTTTGGGCAGGGAATTCTGGGTCTGAATGAACACCGAGGCATGGTCTAGAATACGGTAGGGGACTATAGAGAGGAACATAGCTTTAGCTCCAGGAAGTCCATGTTCATGAGAAGAAACTGGCCAGGGAAATTCAGTTCTGATCCTTTAAAAGGGAGGGGCCCAGGGAAGGGATATCTCTTCATTTTGTCTAAATGCAGTAGTGGTATTGTGGTGAGGATCAGGGCTCTAGAATCAGAAGATCTGGGTTCAAATCCTAGTTCTGTCATTTAATAATTAAGTAACTCTGTGCAAGTTATTTAACCACTACAACTCAGTTGCTTCATCAGTCAAAATGGAATCATAATGACACCTACTTCATAGTATTTGCATGGAGATTTAGTTGATATGCATAAAGCACTTTATAAAGTAGCTATCACAGGATATGCACTCTATACATATTGGATATTTGAAATAGTAGTAGTGGTTGGTAGAAATCATCATGATAAAGTGCTAGTTCTGAAATAATTTAATAAGTTAAATTATATCTCCTAGAAATAGAAAATCAATAGGGCTTCTGTTTTGTGTTATTTTGGTTGGAATAAGTCACTTGGATAAGATAGATTTATTTATGGATTTATTTATTTATTTTTGAGACGGAGTCTCACTCTGTTGCCCAGGCCGGAACGCAGTGGCACAATCTCAACTCACTGCAACCTCCACCTCCCGGGTTCAGGTGCTTCTCCTGCCTCAGCCTCCTGAGTAGCTGGGATTACAGGCGTGCGCCACCATGCCTGGCTAATTTTTGTATTTTTTTAGTAGAGATGGGGTTTCACCATGTTGTTCAAGCTGGTTTTGAACTCCTGACCTCGTGATCCGCCAGCCTCGGCCTCCCGAAGTGTTGGGATTACAGGCGTGAGCCACCACACCCAGCCAATTTATTTCGTTAGAATGTAAATTCTTGCTTTTGGTAATTAATTGTGGTTTGGATTTCTGATTCTGACCATATAGCAGATTGGACTAACCTAGACACACTTTCTATTATAAAACAGGTAGAAATGTCAAAATGTTGGATATGAAACAAAGAAACATGACAGCAACAACAAATATATAGGTCTGAAAAAATGGTGAGGGAAGAACTTCCAGGTGTGAAAAATAAAAATAATTTAGTCAGTGGGGTGAGCTAAACAGAAACATGAATATCTAAATAGAAACAGGCAAAAAGCTCTAACAGCAGAGGGAATCTCCATTCAACATGAAGTTATACAAGTAGAAGTGAGAGAATTTCTAAATTGGTACCTAATAACAATACTATGTTCTCAAAATATATGAAGCTAAAGATGACAGAACTAAAATGAAACATTAGACAATCCCATAATCACAGTGGAAGATTTTAACACACCTCACTGAGTACTTAAGATCAACCATCAAAATGATTGCAGAAATAAAGAGGAATAGGAAGAATAATTATAAAGACATCACAGAGATGCTCAGCAAAATTAAAGCTAGTTCCAGTCTTCTTGATGATTTTGTCTGATCAAAGGTTGTATAGAAGTCCCACGTATAAAACCTTTACAGAGCATTTGAAGCCAATGAATAAACTTGACCCAATTACATATATAGAGCACTTTACTCAATTATTTCTGCATACAGAGGAGAAATTATACTTGATATTATAAAATATTTGGAACTGAATGTCAATGAGTAGTGTATAATTCAACATGGAAGGATGCATGACAACTTAAGCTTTAAATGCATATCTTATATAGCATTTAACTACAAAAAGATTTTAAAAAGTTAAAAAAAAAAAAGAGAATGTGGGCTGGACATGGTGGCTTATGCCTGTAATCCTAGCACTTTGAGAGGGAGAGGCAGGTGGATCACCTGAGGTCAGGAGTTCGAGACCAGCCTGGCCAACATGGCAAAACTTCATCTGTACTAAAAATACAAAAATTAGATTGGCGTAGTGGTGGGCATCTGTAATCCCAGCTACTTGGGAGGCTGAGGCAGGATAATCGCTTGAACCCGATGGGTGGAGGTTGCAGTGAGCCCAGATCACACCACTTCACTCCAGCCTGGGTGAAAGAGCAAGACTCTGTCTCAAAAAAAAAAAAAAATTGTGAAAACAAATTACAAAAGTTTGTAACAGATGCAGAAATTAAAGAAAACAGCAGCAATGACAAAGAGACCACAGAGATTATCAGCAATATAACAAACCCAAACAAAATGTAGGTGTGATGATTTTACAGACAAATTCCTCTAGACCTTCAAGAAACAAGGAATAAATAATCCCAAAGAATAGGTCAGATAACATAATATGGTTCTGTTATATATATATATATATATTTTTTTTATCATACTTTAAGTTCTAGGGTACATGTGCACAACGTGCAGGTTTGTTACATATGTATACATGTGCCATGTTGGTGTGCCGCACCCATTAACTCGTCATTTACATTAGGTATATCTCCTAATGCTATCCCTGCCCCCTTCCCCCATCCCACAATAGGCCCCGGTGTGTGATGTTCCCCTTCCTGTGTCCAAGTGATCTCATTGTTCAATTCCCACCTATACGTGAGAACATGCAGTGTTTGGTTTTTTGTCCTTGCGATGGTTTGCTGAGAATGATGGTTTGTCAAGGATGACAGTTTATCTTCTAGTAGGATACTTTCAACCTCATTTAATAACAGATCTGTAAATAAGCCATGCAAAATATATTCAGGAAATCAAAGGTATAGGTGAATGAATGCAGATTCCTGATGCTTCCCTTTTATCTTATTCCTAGAAAAATATGGAATTTGGTGGCTTCAGCAACTTTAATAAAGAAGCGACCAGCTTGAGAAGAACCCAAAGCCCTGGGGTCATTGCTTTCTTAAAAAAAAAAATATATATATATTATTAGGGGTAGAAGTGAGAGGCTCATCTAAAGAAACACCTGTTGTCTCATAGTTAGATGATTCCATATTCTATTTTCTATTGTGTTATAAGGCTTATGCACATTTTTGGCACAATGAGTCCTACCAAGGCATACCATGACTCTTTCAGAGAATCACAACACCTCTCATCATCTCCTCTAATGATCTTTCCAAAACCAGAGAAGGACAGTTTGAGAAAACTACAGAATGTAGGGAACTGAAAAGAAAACAGAGAACATAGAAAATAGAAAGTCATTTATACTACTCATGAGTGTGTAACATTTTTAAGCTCTTCGAGGAGCAATTTAACAATATCAGGAAAATGAAGATCTCTATTTCCTATAACCATTCCGCTATTGGGTATATAACTTACAGCATAATTTTTCAAAGTGCTAATAACTGCCCCTTATTAGATTAGCCAGTCAATTAAGAAGTCTTTACCCATAATTTTTACCTATAAGAAATAGAATTAAATAGACTAGAACACAATATATGACAGAAAATGTTATTTATGTATATATAAATACGTGTTATTTATATATGTACATATATTTGTGTGTGTGTGTATGTGTGTGAATGTAGAAAGTTTGGCTTTTTTCTATATATAGGTGTGTGTTCATGTGTATAGGTCCTGGTTTATTATGATGAGCAATGGTAAACAATTAGATGTCCTTCAACTGAAGAATAGATAAATGTTCTACAGTACAGTTATATGATGGAATACTACTCTTCGACAGTCAAAGCAAATGAGCTAGAGCCTCATAAATCACTGTGCAAAATTTCACATTTACAATGTTGAACACAAAAAGCAAGTAAATGTATTCTACAATTTATTCAAATAGAAAACCATTTAAATTAATGTTACATACTTTTATAGGTACATTTATATAGAGGGAAGGTATAAAATATGCATGGTGAAGGTATAAACATACTTCTGGATAGTAGTTACTTCTATCCTGGTTAACGTCTAGTAAGGAGACAAGGTCATGTTTGAAGTAAGGAGGAGTCAATTATGTCTACAAAATTATATTTCTTTCTAGAAAGGGATATGTTAATAAAATGAACTTGACAAAATGGTAACATTCGGCATATCTGATTGGTGGGTACACATGTGGCTATATGTTTGCAATGTCTCAAAAATGGTTCAAATTTGGGGAACTGAGGAAATATTCCTTTCGGCAAGAGAAGAATTGTTGCTAATAGTATCTTATATAAATGCATTAATATTGTCATATAAAAATTGATATTTTCCTAAATACATTCAACATATGCACATAATTGTTATTGGTGTGTTGAGATAAAATAATCTTAAATTAATAAGAGAAAAAAAGCCATTAGAAAATCTTCCCAAATGAAAAATTAGGATACTTTAGAGATTTAGAAACAGGTGATAATCAACTAAGTCTTAGAGTTGCATAGGCTATCCTAGCCAGTGGTCAGTTAAAATAACAACTTCCTCCTGAGGCTCCTCCAAATATTTGTGAAAGATAACTCCAAAAATATTTAAGTAGCTATAAAATGCTAGGAATGGGGAAATACCATGAATTCAAATTGCCATCAATGGTTTTTGTCAAGTAGTTAATTTTCCTTCAGAACAAAATATTTTGCCACTTGAATGATTCAAGTCATAAATGTAGATTTTTCAAAATGTAGTTGCACTCACCAAAAAAATCTGACTTCGACAGAAATTAATATTTTTCAAACGACTTGTATAAGTTAGCGCTAAAGACTCCTTGTAAATTAATTATTTAGTATTTTTACACAAGTAACTTTACCTATATGATAAGAGGGAAATAAGCAAACTATAAATTGGTGTTTTCACATTCTATGAGGAGCTCAATTAAGATGCAGAAACACATACTCTACATTTAACTCTGAATGTTATATATGAATGATTTTCCTTTTACTTTTGCTTTCTCTTTTGAAAGACCACCCAGAGGAATAAGAAAATCGATGTTCCTTCAATTAGCTTTATAATCTGAGTTGGTCAAACTTTGGGTTGCCTCCCAATGAGACAAATCCTTGCATAATCCACTCCTCTTGAATGTAGGAGAGAATCTGCAGCTTGTTTCTAGTCAAGGGAATATGGCAAAAGTAACAGGATAGTCACTTTTTTGTTGTGTTACCTTACAGATGACTCCATCTTAGCTGACTGTTGTGGGCCTCTTGCTAGGCTTGAAGAAGTAAGCTGCCTACAATATGGTAAGAGAGTCTAAGAGGAACTATGAGAAACTCACGGGAGCTAGAGTGCCCTCTAGGAGCCCAGAGTGGCCCCTGGCTGATAGCCAGTAAGAAATGGGACCTCAGTCCCATAACTGCAAGAAATTGAATTAGGCCAACAACAACAAGAGATTTGAAGAAGACTCCAAACTTCAGAAGAGAAGGCAGCCTGGCCAACCCCTTGCTTGTAGTAGCAGGTATTTCTGTGCAGAGGGACTAGCTAAGCTGTGCCTGGACTCTGAATCCACAGGACTATGAGATAATAAATGTCTGTTGCGTTAAGCGCCTACCTTAGGTAACGTGTTCTGCAGAGTAACTAAAACACTCCATCTGTGAAAACTTTGGGTTATCAATGGTTTTCAATTCTGAGTGTGCTTTACAATAACTCAAGTACTTTTTGAAAAAACATAGGTCAGGCCCCCACTGTGAATAAATCGAATAATCAGAATTTGGAGAGATGAGGTTGAGATATATTGATTTTTAAAAGATTTCCACATGCTTCTGATGATACTAATCTGATCCCAAAGGAAATTTCTAGTTATAAATATGTTTATAAATGACACTGGCATCCAAAGTTTAGTGCAAGTACATCTTATCATTTTCTTGTAAAGTAAATCACACATAATATTTGCTGTAGTTTCAGAGACTAATTTTTAAAACATAGAAAGAGTTATGTTTGATAACTGTATCTATTATTGGATATCTTCCAAATCGATGTGTCCTCAACCAGTATCTGGTCATTTGCTTTCCTTCTTAGAAAGAGAGAGAGCCCAGGCGCGGTGGCTCACGCTTGTAATCCCAGCACTTTGGGAGGCCGAGGCGGGTGGATCACGAGGTCAGGATATCGAGACCACGGTGAAACCCCATCTCTACTAAAAATACAAAAAAAAAATTAGCCGGTCGTGGTGGCGGGCGCCTGTAGTCCCAGCTACTCAGAGAGGCTGAGGCAGGAAATGGCGTGAACCCGGGAGGCGGAGCTTGCAGTGAGCCGAGATTGCGCCACTGCACTCTAGCCTGGGTGACAGAGCAAGGATCTGTCTCAAAAAAAAAAAAAAGAAAGAAAGAGAGAGAAACACACACACATAAAAAATGGAAACACAAATTTTAAATTTTAAATGGTCTACACACAAATAGTGGCTACAAATAAAGTTTGCAAGAGAAGAAAGCATATCTTAATACTCTCTTTTCCTTGTCTCTAAAGCCAGAATTTTCTCTCCCATCCCGACTCTTGCTGGACAAAACCCTAGTATTTTCTACTGACTATTTTTCGTGCTGATATCTGAGCAAAGCTCTGTTGCTCACCATCATTAATCTATAATGAGACAGGAAAATGTAGGTGGGGAGAGAAAAAAGTAAACCTTGCAGAACTCTCAGCTAGAAATTACAGTTCGATCTTACTTGTATTTAAAAAATAATGACCAAATGGAATAGAAACTAGAGAGATTTTCCTCCCTCCATTCACTTCTGATTTATATTCGTCCCAAAGTCAAGGTACTGTGGAGAAAGACAGTAGAAACCATGGGGCTAGATGAATTGATTTTTGGTTCTTTGTCTTTAAGGAAGAAGGATAACAAGAGTAGACAGAGCATCAGTGATAACTTACAAGGGCAAACACCTCTGTTTTGATCCTTGGTTTGATGTTCTAACCTCTATAGCCCAGGTTCAAATCTCTATGGTTGTTGTGTTTTTAAAGGCAAATATAAATCTTAAATAGGTTTTCTATTCTGGGTAGCCCTCTTTTCAAATGGAGTCAGACCACGTTCTTGGCAGATTTCCTTTAAACCAACTTAATATTTTGCTGAAAATAATAAATGAATAAATGAATGGGCCCCTTCTCTTCTTCTTCTAATCACCATGCCCATATCAAATTCACAAAAATCAATTCATCATGTCCTGGACTTCAATGAGTTTTTAGGAGTTCATAAGGCGGCCTGTAAGAAACACAAGTAAAGAAGTTTCTATTTATTAAAGCAACAATATACCAAAACAGGTAAAAGAAGGGAAGCAAATATTTTTGCAGTCTTATCTTTAAAGTCATAGAATTCTGAGAGACTCACTTTTCCCTGCTTTTAGATTTCAGGCCATTAGACCTGGCTTTGGGAACCCATAGACAGCTGATGTTTCAAATGTAAAGCTTGGTGCCAATGCTTTCTTCTCCTCTCCAGCATTTCTCCTTTCTCTCCTAACCATGCTGCCTGCACTGCTACCAAGTCCTATTGGTAATCTGTTCTGTTGTTCCTGCTTTTAGGAAAAAGGCTGATCTTTAATCAGCACTTGTGTGCTTTCTACTAAACAAGACCCTTCGTTGTGTTTCAATCAGCTTGCCTGGTACTCCCAATATATCTTCTAATGTCTTCAGACTGAGGCCTCACATTTCTAATTCTGATTTGGCTGTGCCACACCGCCCTTTCAGGAAGAGATATCATCTGCCACTTATTTTCTGCTTTATACATATTTATGTCCAATGTAACACTCTGCTGGCTAAAGCCACCTTTCTATCTGACTGATACAGAATTTAACATCTCTCCTCGTTATACTTTTACTTAATATGAACTAATTGTATTAGCAGTGATTTTATAGTTCAATAATATTGAACTATTATATAAACATAAAGTAATATTTATACCTATAGAAATGGTAGGTATAAAATCACTGCTAATAAAATATACTATACTATAATGACCTTTACCAAACAACCACATAATATTCTCATTGCAACTGGAACATTTAAATTACCTTGATTATAGCTTTATTTTTTCCCAACAGCAATATTTTTCCAGAGCTCTTCATTTTTGTCATCAAAGAACCTAACTCCTGAAATCCCAAGAGCAACTTTTCTCCCAGAAAAAAATAGTAGTTACTTCAAAATCAAACAAGGTGTGTTGTACATCTCAGGAGTAGAGAACATTACAGTCACTTAAAGGTGAAGTCTGGGGTATCCTATCACCTTCACTAGACAAGGGCTTTCTTCACACACTGCAGTGTCCCTGTACCTACAGTGAAAATTTGAGCCTTGATAAAAATGCCAAAATTACTCTCCCCCGTGGGCCATTGGGAATATGTGAAGTGACCCAATAGAGTAAATCCTTGTGGCTACATGTAGACTGCTCTTTTAAAATGTCCTTATGCAAATGTTCAACTCCAGTGGGGAGACCGTTTCTAAAGAGAAGCATGTCTACATCAGACCAATGTGAATACCATTTTTTAATGTGGCTACATTGATGGTTCTTGTGCCTAAAATACGGACTTTCCAAGAACTTTGATCATTTTTGCCCATTTCCTGAAGGATAACAGCAATACTCCTTTTTGAAAACAAAACAAAACAAAATGATAAAGATGTATGCCCATAAAACCACCAGCAGCAAAGTTGCTAGATGTAGGGAAAAAAGGGTACATACCAAAATGTCATTAGTCAGTTTGGCCACTTACCTCCTGAACTTCAGTTATCAATTTAGGATTTGAATTCGGCCAGTGAAGAAGAACTTTTTGTTTGTTTGTTTTTGTTTTTGTTTTTGAGACGAAGCTGCGCTCTGTCACCCAGGCTGGAGTGCAGTGACGCAATCTCGGCTCACTGCAGGCTCCGCCTCCCGGGTTCATGCCATTCTCCTGCCTCAGCCTCCCGAGTGGCTGGGACTACAGGTGCCTGCCACCACGCCCGGCTAATTTTTTGTATTTTTAGTAGAGATAGGGTTTCACCGTGTTAGCCAGGATGGTCTCAATCTCCTGACCTCGTGATCCGCCAGCCTTGGCCTCCCAAGGTGCTGAGATTACAGGCGTGAGCCACTGCGCCTGGCCAAGAAGAACCACTTTTATGAGCACAAATTTGGGGTGGGAAATGTGCATGGATTGTAGCGTTTTAAAAAAGTACGTATCTATACTTACACCTAAAACTACGTTGCTATTTATATCTGTATCTAAATTGATGTCTTTAGAAAGCATAACATTTGAAACTGCGATTAATCATTTTATTATTTTAAATTATTAAAGAAGTTTTAGCAACCATTTTAGAAAACGCATTACTGGTCTTTGAAATAGCATTTTGTTTCAGTTTGGAAATATTTAATATGTTAGAAAAGATCCACTGATATGGAGGGCTTAAGGGAGGGGACAGAAATTAACGTCAGAGTTTAGCCACAGAAATAGGAATTTAATAAACTTAATTAAAGGATTGGGAAGCAGACAGAGAAAAGTTGCTTCTAATATTTCAGCCCCTAATATTCATTATCTTATGCATTTTGTTGCAGCATCATTGGCCATCTTTCACTTTCTGTATAGCACAAATTTATTTATGCCTAAGGATCTTTGCAATTCTCTCTGTCTGGAACTCTCTTACCCAATGCCGCTTAATGTCTCATTCCTTCATTCTTGTCCTTATTCAGTGTGTGTGTGTGTGTGTGTGTGTGTGTGTGTGTAGTACATATATATAGTGTGTGTATATATATAGTAATATATATAAATAGTAATATATAATTATCCCAAATAACCCTCATCTTCATAATACTTGTCTCTTATCCATCCCTCTTTATAATTACTCTGTTTTATATTTTCATCATGCCTATCACTATCTAAGATTATTTCTAAGTACATTCATTGTACTTATTCCTATTCTAGAATGTACATTTTTTCAAAAACGAGATTTTGTCTGTCTTATTCACTTTCTAAGCATATAGCAGGTACTTAGTAAACAATTGGTTGAATTAAGGCATAAGTTTCTTTCTTGTCTCAGTGATTATGTCCTGGGTCAAGTCTCAAGACTAGTCAAGTTGTTAGTTACTCATCACTGGAGTGGTTGTTTTAGACCATTTGGGCTGCTATAACAAACTACCATAGACTGGGTGATTTATAAACCACAGAAATTGATTTCTCACAGTTCTGTAGAATGAAAAGTCCAAGATCAAGATCAAGGTTCTCAGAGATTTGGTTCCTCTAGATGTGTTTCATAGATGATGCCCTCTCACTGTGTCCTCTCATGGTGGGAGGAGTGAGGGGTCTCTCTTGGGCCTCTTTTATAAAAGAGGCACAAATCTCATCCATGAGACGTCCATCCTTGTGATCTAATCACCTCCCAAATGCCTCAGCTCCTAATACCATCATCTTGGGAATTAGAATTTCAGCATATGAATGTTGATGTACACAACATTGAAACCATAACAGTGGTTCTAACAAGATAAATGAGAAAGTTAATAACAACTAGTATTATACTTTACATATTTATTTTCCAATTGAGTTCCCCATTAAAAGTGATATCGTCATTTCTACTTTGAGGACAAGATTTTGCTGTGTCATTCTGGTTGTAGATCAGCTGAAGAATGTTGATAGGAAAACTTGTTAACACCGTAAATTAGAAATGTCTTAATTACAAAGCTTTTTCAGATACACGAACTTCCTTCAATATGCCTTAGCCAGTAAGCTCTCATCTTATTCTCAGAGTTTTTGTAGTTGTGGAAACCAGCTAACATCACAAATTACAGGAAAAAATTAATCTTGCTTTGTGTCAGAGGAATAACATCTCAGTCAAATCATGTTTTTATGAAGAAAATAGCCAATTTGTAATATAGTGGCTGAGACTAGTAGCACTTAAGAGGGTAAAGAAAGACTTTGACTTCTTCACCTTCAAGTTGTTTGATGAGCATTTTGACAATTCCCTCACTTCATATTTGAACCTCAAAAAATCTCCTAATTTTGTGGGGTCATAGGTGGAAAGACTGTCCATGAAGCTCTTAAAAAATTGGAGTCAGAATATTACCTAAGCCTATCTTAAAAGAAAAAAAAAAACAGTTAAGTAGCGAGAAATGAAGATTCTGATTATGCATATTATTTAATGGAGTCCCGCATGATGTTTTTTTGGTCTGCTGAACAGCTAGTTTATAGTAAAATCATTCAAAAAGTTTATTATGGTGAAACCAATATCTTCTCTTACATAATTCTTACATAATCAGCTGAACTTTAGGAAACATTTTGGAGAAAAAGTAAAAATATTAGGAGGAGGGCAGTTCTCATGAGAAATTACCTGATGCTTTTTGCTTTTCTTTGCCAAGAATATTTATCCTCTGATTAAGCCAGGTACAATGTATGGCCATCAAATATAGCACTGATAAGAACATAATAGTAATCATAATAGTAACACCTAATATTGGTATCTTATTCTACAGGCCATAAGGCAACAACAACACATACATCACTTCGCTATCTTATAAACCCCAGAGAAAAGTATTCCTTTAATTTTTTTAACAAAAACTATAAATTTTACTGAATTTCAGAAAAGTGGCATAACTTTCTCAACATAATATTTAGAATGTGGCATGATTACCTTTTCAGCTAGATGCTGTGTGCTTTATACAGTAGTTCACAAGCTTACTTCAAGACAAGAATCCCCATTTTAATGGAACGTTTAAGCACAAGTCCAATATATAAAGGAGATAAATAGGTACATACTATGATTAGTTATAACGGATGCCAGACACTGCCTGTTACTTCACCTCTTTCCTCCACTGAGAGGATTAAAAGGATTCCACAAGAAACTTTTTAGCTCCTCATTACACGGTTTGAGAGCCACTGATCCGCATTATGTACGGAGGATGAAGTGTTGCAAGGAAATAAATTAATGATGGTCACCAAGATACCATTGTTGGTTCTGCAGGCAATGCACCATTGTACATTCATGAACCATCGCTTTCTTGAGTGTAATCTGATAGGTTTCTCTCTTTCTTCCCCAGCAGTTACCTCAATGCTCAGTCATCATCTAGGCTGCCATAAGGCATTACCCCAGTATATCTCTGGCCTCACATAAAATAGGATGCAATGCTTTAATAATGTTAATTCTATAAATGTTTCCAATCTCATTGGTGATCCCTTCACTGGAAGAAAAGGAAACATAGTATCTTTTAGAATGTCTATAAAATTGGCTCTGCCTATAGGATTCGACTTTCATTGTTAATCTAAAGATGATGTGAGGCTAGACTAAATGTCAAAAAAACTACCCAGCTTTTATATCATGGAAAGAGCACTGGGGTTGGAATTTGGCATCTCCCTTCCAGTCAGTGTGACCCGCCTTCTTATATGAAGTTTGGTAAAGTCATTCTCCTCACTTTTAGCCTCTCCTGCTTTGTGTAGGAAAAGTAGAAGAGAGCAATAAAATCTAGTATGTTGTTCTGAAGAATGACATTCAAAATATTCAACAGCGAATATGGCGAGGATATTGTCCAATCAGAATGGATGTTGACAGCAAACAGCCAGGGGTTCTCAGGTGAGTAACAGTCCTGGTGGTAAGCATCAGTTTGTATCAGATGAGACAGTGGACATGGAGATTCTTTGTAAACTATAGTCCTGTTTAAATTTTAGGTACTATTATAATACTAGTTTATAAATCATATGCCTTCTTATTTACTTTAATATTTACAAATCATGATGTTCTCCATGAGCTTCCATGCCAAAACTATTTAAAAATATAATAATAATGATGATTACGAGGATGAATAAAATAAAGCCTCATATGCATAGAGCTTATATTTTGTAGGTTCTGTGCTAAAAGCTTTGCACCGTCACCCTTTTAATTTCTATCAAAACTCTAAATGATGGATATTAACTCCATTTCATAGATGAAAAAACTGAGTTTCAAAGAGTTTGAGTCATATGCCCAAATTTGCAGAGCTAATCACTGGCAGAACCAGACTTCAAATCCAAGTGTGTCAGAATCAGAGCCTGTATTATAATCTGGGTCACTGAAGTACGATTTCTACTCTGAAGCGTCAAAAAATTCCCAGAAGTCAGAGCATACAGAAAGCAGGACTTCTATCATGTGTTACTTTTAAATTTATTTCATTGACAAGGTAGGTTTACTATACATTTAATGAAGCATGAATTTTAAGACCCCTTATTTACATGGGACCCATTTAGACTTAGGAATTTACCAGGAGTTGTAGCATGTTCTAGGTGGGGCGGAAAAGCCAAGTTGCAATCAGAAAGCATATCTACTTAAGCATTTCAGGAAAATGGCTTAAAAGGAGCTCAAAAGAAAAGAATTTGAAACTCTACAATTTCAGAAGTATGAAATAATTGATTATAAATATTTGATTTTGTTAGAATTTTATGATCGTTAAGACTCAGAAAAATTGGATCGGCCCTGGTCGTAGGTGTTAACTCAGGACAGATAGTAGTGTAGCTGGGAAACCACGTTAAGCTCACACTTTTCTTACACTTAGGCCTCAACACTGCATCCCTTTTGATTTACTAATCTAGGCTAGTTTCCCTTTTCGTGATCTCCCTTGTGTCACCATCTTCCCCTCTCACAGCTTTTTCATAATTTATCTTATATGACTCCCCAGCTGCTGGACTGTATGCACCACAAAGATGGCTGTGTCTGACTTGTTCACCACTTTATCTTTAATAGCAAGTTCAACATCTGGTGCATGGTAAGTGTATAAGAACTCAACAACTATTTACAGAATGATAACATGTTCTATTTGTATCTTGGATATATTCACACAGTCTTTTGAATGCCTAGATATCTTTCTGAAAAATCAGAAGTTTCTGTTGAAGTTTTTTTCGGAACAGGATATGTTTATTAAAGAACTCAGTCTAAATTTCTAAATTTGAAGAAAAGTCATATAGGAAACTCCCATTGTTCATGTGAACAATTCAAAGCAACAGGAAAAGAAAACTCTTAAATATAGTAACTATGGTCTTAGGTGTTGCTAAGATACAATTTGTTCTCCATAAAACTCACCAACACAAATCCCAGGAGTTACTAACAATTTATTCACAAAAATAAACATATTTTCTGTAGAACAGAATAGGTTTCCTAAAGAACAACATATAACTTATAAAGACCTTTTGTTTTGTGACAACTTCTAAAACCTTGTGTCAGTAATTCAAGTAGATCAAACAGCCAACTAGATGATGAAGATTGAACAATCTTAACTTTTTGGCTGCTCTTAAGGGAGTAGCATAAATCTTTTATGGCAGCTTGCAAGACAGTTTGATGTGTTTCTGTAGTTTCTTCATGCCTCTCTGGGTTCTTCTGAATCAATACTTGTCCAATCCTTGTCTTTTGGTTTCATTGAATCATAGAAACATGGAAGGCAGGGTTAGATGAAACCCTAGAGATCCTCTAATTTAACCTCCTACACTGTAGGAATTCCCACCATAGACATTTTGAAAACTAGTGAGGGAATCTCATCAGGCAAACATACAGATTTGGAGCAGTTCCAATTATTGGAAAGGGTGTTTGTTTTATTCTGTTTCATTTCCTTCAAGCTTCATCAATACCTGCCTCCTTTTAATTTATTCCTATTACACGATGTTTTGCCTTCCAAAACTATGCAAGATAAATTTCTCCTTTGCTCCATGACAATTTGTCAGCATTATAAGATGGCTATCATGCCTCTTCTCAGTCCTTCTTTTAGGCTATATTTATCCAGTTTTGATAATCTTGACCAATTTGGCTCAATATGTCTTAGACAAGAACTTTGTATATGTTACTTGCACATGGGATGGGCTACAAGCAAATAGGCAAGATAATTAACAAACTTCAGAGAATTATGTTACCAGAATAATACCAATCCTATGCCTGTTAATCCTAAAAACATTCCCTAGTTTCTCAGGTATAGCTCCACAAAAAAATGGTCTATTTCCCAATTTACCTCTCAAATGTGGCACATTAATAGACAATGAAAAACATCAGGAGAAACAGAGGCAAGACAAAGAGCTTTTTACCATTCCTGCCCAGCAGATCTGATCACTGTGGTTAATCCATGACTCCCACTGTGTTTCACATATTTCTCTTTTCTAGAAAGGAGGTTTTAAATTCTCTTCTTTCTTTACTTTTCATATATTTGCTGGGCGTGGTGGCTCATGCCTGTAATCACAGCACTTGGGGAGGCAGAGGGGGGTGGATCGCTTGAGGACAGGAGGTCGACACCAGCCTGGCCAACATGGTGAAACTCTGTCCCTACTAAAACTACAAAAATTAGCCAGGCATGGTGGTGGATACCTGTAATCCCAGTTACTTGGGAGGCTGAGGCAGGAGAATTGCTTGAACCTGGGAGGCGGAGGTTGCAGTGACCCAAAATCGCACCACAGCACTCCAGCCTCGGTGGCAGAGCAAGACTCTGTCTCAATTCAAACAAAACAAAACAAACATATGAACATATATTAGATGTGTTAGTATCCAATAATAGATACATTTAGTCTGTACGTCTTTCAATCAAATAAAAGCATGTCTGGACCTGAAGGAAAGAACCTCTCACCATCTAGATTTTCTTGATTATGTATAGATACAGTAACTAGAGAAATTTTTTAGTTTTAGGAGGAAGGGTTTGCATAAATATTTGGGAAGTAAAATATGGATTATTGCTGACTCCAGAATCTGTTTTCTTATATTTCTTAATAATGAAACTGCCAATTTTTAGCAGTGTGTTTGCTGCTCAGCTAAAAACAAAACAAAAACAAAACACAGATTTTTCAGCCTTCACATGGTGAAATGGTTCACATGACTGAATTCTGGCCAATGACATGTGAGCGGAGCTGTTTGGGGTGATTACAAGGACATCTCTTAAAGAGAAGGATGATACATTTCTTTACATGACCTCCAATCTGCTTCCTGAAATACAGCATTGATACCCGGAGTTTTACGTGCTATCTTGAGTGGTAAAGATAAGGCACATAAACCAGGAATGATAGAACGGAGAGTTGGAAGAAGCCTGTGACTTGGATGGCTTCATGGAGCTGCCATAGCAACCTTAGAGTACAAATGTCTTCCTTCCTTTATCTGAGAGAATAAAATTCTGAGATGCAAACCACTATCTTGGGGGTAGGGTGGGTTCTGCTAATACTAGATAAATACTATTCCTCACACATCACTTTTCTTTTTATTTCAAATTTATTTTATAATTAAGAGGTATAAGTTCTGATTTGTTACAAAGGTATATTGTGTTATACTGAGGTTTGGAGTACAAATGAATTCGTCACCCAAGTAGTGAGTATACTGTCCAGCAGGTAGAATTTCAGCCCTGGAGCCCCTCCTCCTTTTCCCCCATCTAATAGTCCCCAGTGTCCATTTAATCCATCTTCCTTTCCATGTGCACCAGATATTACTTTCTGATTGTTCTGAATAACCTTCTGTGTTTTTTCTGGATTGTTATTTCCCTGGTATATTTAGGCCCAACTGATTTTAAAATAGTTTAGGATTATGTGTTCTATATTATTTTATTCTAATATGATATGGTTTGGCTGTGTCTCCACCCAAATCTCATCTTGAATTGTAGCTCCCATAATCCCCATGCATCATAGGAGGGACCCAGTGGGAGTTAATTAAATCATGGGTGGGGGGGGGGTCTTTCCTTGCTGTTCTCATGATAGTGAATGTTTCACAAGATCTGATAGTTTTATGAAGGGGAATTCCCCTGCACAAGTTCTTTGCCCACCGCCGTGTAAGACATCCCTTTGCTCTTCCTTCATCTTCTGCCACAATTGTTAGGCCCCCCAGCCATGTGGAACTGTGAGTCAGTGAAACCTCTTTCCCGTATAAATTACCCAGCCTCCAGCATGTCTTTATTAGCAGCATGAGAACGGACTAATACAGTTAATTGGTACTGGGTAGTGGGGTGCTACAATAAAGGTACCTAAAAATGTGAAAGCAACTTTGGAACTGGGTAACAGGCAGAGGGTGGAACAGTTTGGAGGGCTCAGAAGACAGGAAAATGTGGGAAAGTTTGGAACTCCCTACAGACTTGTTGAATGGCTTTGACAAAAATGCTGATAGTTCCATGAACAATAAGTTCCAGGCTGAAGTGGTCTCAGATGGAGATGAGGAACTTGTTGGGAACTAGAGCAAAAATCCTCAATAAAATACTGGCAAACTGAATCCAGCAGCACATCAAAAAGCTTATACACCATGATCAAGGGGGCTTCATCCCTGGGATGCAAGGCTGGTTCAACATATGCAAATCAATAAATGTAATCCAGCATATAAACAGAACCAAAGACAAAAACCACATGATTATCTCAATAGATGCAGAAAAGGCCTTTGACAAAATTCAACAACCCTTCATGCTAAAAACTCTCAATAAATTAGGTATTGATGGGATGTATCTCAAAATTACAAGAGCGATCTGTGACAAACCCACAACCAATATCACACCGAATGGGCAAAAACTGGAAGCATTCCCTTTGAAAACTGGCACAAGACAGGGATGCCCTCTCTCACCACTCCTATTCAACATAGTGCTGGAAGTTCTGGCCAGGGCAATCAGGCAGGAGAAGGAAATAAAGGGTATTCAATTAGGAAAAGAGGAAGTCAAATTGTCCCTGTTTGCAGATGACATGATTATATATCTAGAAAACCCCATCGTCTCAGCCCAAAATCTCCTTAAGCTAATTAGCAACTTCAGCAAAGTCTCAGGATACAAAATCAATGTACAAAAATCACAAACATTCTTGTACACCAATCACAGACAAACAGAGAGCCAAATCATGAGTGAACTCCCATTCACAATTGCTTCAAAGAGAATAAAATACCTAGGAATCCAACTTACAAGGGATGTGAAGGACCTCTTCAAGGAGAACTACAAACCACTGCTCAATGAAATAAAAGAGGATACAAACAAATGGAAGAACATTCCATGCTCATGGGTTGGAAGAATCAATATCGTGAAAATGGCCATACTGCCTAAGGTAATTGATAGATTCAATGCCATCCCCATCGAGCTACCAATGACTTTCTTCACAGAATTGGAAAAAACTACTTTAAAGTTCATATGGAACTAAAAAAGAGCCTGCATTACCAAGTCAATCCTAAGCCAAAAGAACAAAGCTGGAGGCATCAGGCTACCTGACTTCAAACTATACTACAAGGCTACAGTAACCAAAACAGCATGGTACTGGTACCACAACAGAGACATAGATCAATGGAACAGAACAGAGCCCTCAGAAATAATGCCACATATCTACAACTATCTGATCTTTGACAAACCTGACAAAAACAAGAAATAGGGAAAGGATTCCCTATTTAATAAATGGTGCTGGGAAAACTGGCTAGCCATATGTAGAAAGCTGAAACTGGATGCCTTCCTTACACCTTATACAAAAATTAATTCAAGATGGATTAAAGACTTACATGTTAGACCTAAAACCATAAAAACCCTAGAAGAAAACCTAGGCAATACTATTCAAGACATAGGCGTGGGCAAGGACTTCATGTCTAAAATACCAAAAGCAATGGCAACAAAAGTCAAAATTGACAAATGGGATCTAATTAAACTAAAGAGCTTCTGCACAGCAAAAGAAACTACCATCAGAGTGAACAGGCAACCTACAGAACGGGAGGAAATTTTCGCAACCTACTCATCTGACAAAGGGCTAATATCCAGAATCTACAATGAACTCAAACAAATTTACAAGAAAAAAACAAACAACCCCATCAAAAAGTGGGCGAAGGACATGAACAGACACTTCTCAAAAGAAGACATTTATGCAGCCAAAAAACACATGCAAAAATGCTCATCATCACTGGCTATCAGAGAAATGCAAATCAAAACCACAATGAGATACCATCTCACACCAGTTAGAATGGGGATCATTAAAAAGTCAGGAAACAACAGGTGCTGGAGAGGATGTGGAGAAATAGGAACTCTTTTACACTGTTGGTGGGACTGTAAACTAGTTCAACCATTGTGGAAGTCAGTGTGGGGATTCCTCATGGATCTAGAACTAGAAATACCATTTGACCCAGCCATCCCATTACTGGGTATATACCCAAAGGACTATAAATCATGCTGCTATAAAGACACATGCACATGTATGTTTATTGCGGCACTATTCACAATAGCAAAGACTTGGAACCAATCCAAATGTCCAACAACGATAGACTGGATTAAGAAAATGTGGCACATATACACCATGGAATACTACGCAGCCATAAAACATGATGAGTTCATGTCCTTTGTAGGGACATGGATGAAACTGGAAAACATCATTCTCAGTAAACTATTGCAAGGACAAAAAACCAAACACTGCATGTTCTCACTCATAGGTGGGAATTGAACAATGAGAACTCATGGACACAGGAAGGGGAACATCACACTCCGGGGACTGTTGTGGGTTCGGGGGAGGGAGGAGGGACAACATTAGGAGATATACCTAATGCTAAATGACGAGTTAATGGGTGCAGCAAACCAACATGGCACATGGATACATATGTAACAAACCTGCACATTGTGCACATGTACCCCAAAACCTAAAGTATAATAATAAAATAAAAAAAATAAAAAATAAATTGAAAAAAAAAAAAAGGTGACCCTTGTTATGTTTTAGCAAAGAGACTGGCAGCATTTTGCCCCTGTGCTATAGATCTGTGGAACTTTGAACTTGAGAGAGATGATTTAGGGTTTCTGGTGGAAGAAGTTTCTAAGCAGCAAAGAATTCAAGAGTTGACTTGGGTGCTGTTAAAGGCACCTTTTTTAAAGGGAAACAGAACATAAAAGTTTGGAAAATTTGCAGCCTGACAATGCAGTAGGAAAGAAAACCCCATTTTCTAAGGAGAAATTCAAGCCAGGTGCAGACGTTTGCATAAGTAAGGAGGAGCGGAAAATTAATCCCCAAGACAATTGAAAAAATGTCTCCAGGGCATGTCAGAGACCTTTGCAGCAGCCCCTCCCATCACAGGCCTGGAAGTTTAGGAGCAAAAAATTGTTTCATGGGCTGGGCCCAGAATCCTTCTGCTGTGTGCAGTCTAGGGACTTGGGGCCTTGCATCCCAGATGCTCCAGCTGTGACTGAAAGGGGCCACGGTACAGCTTGGGCTGTTGCTTCAGAGGGTGGAAGCCCCAAGCCTTGGCAGCTTCCTCATAGTGTTGAGCCTGTGAGTGCACAGAGTCAAGAATTGAGGTTTGGGAACCTCTGACTAGATCTCAGAAGATGTATAAGAATGCCTGGATGCCCAGACAAAAGTTTGCTGCAGGGGCAGGGATCTCATAGAGAAACTCTGCTATGGCAGCGCAGAAGGGAAATGTCAGTTTAGATCCCCCACACATAATCGCTACTGGGGTACTGCCTAGTGAATTTGTGAGAAGAGGGCCACCAGCCTCCAGATCCCGGAATGGTAGATCCACTGATAGCTTGCACCACGCACCTGGAACAGCCATGGACACTCAACACCAGCCCGTGAAAGCAGCTATTAGGGGGGATATACCTTGCAAAGCCCCAGGGGCGGCACTACCCAAGATTATGGGAACCCACCTTTTGTATCAGTGTGATCTGTTTGTGAGACATGGAATCAAAGGAGATCATTTTACAGCTTTAAGATTTGACTGCTCTGCTGGATAACTGAACTTGCATGGGGCTTTTAGCCTTTATGCTTTGGCCAATTTCTCCCATTTGCAATGGCTGTATTTACCCAATACCTGTGTCTCCATTGTACTTATGAAGTAACTAACTTGCTTTTGGTTTTACAGACTTATAGGTGGAAGGTATTCGCCTTGTCTTGGATGAGACTTTGGACTGTGGACTGTTTAGTTAATCCTGAAATAAGTTGAGACTGGGGGACTGTTGGGAAGGCAAAATTTATTTTGAAATGTGAAGATATGAGATTTGTGAGGGGCTGGGGCAGAAGGATATGGTTTGGCTCTGTGTCCCCACCCAAATCTAATCTTGTAGCTCCCATAAGTCCCATATGTTGTTCGAGGGACCCAATGGGAGATGATCGAATCATGGAGGCAGATCTTTCTCATGCTGTTCTCGTGATACTGAAAGAGTCTCAAGAGATTTGATGGTGTTAAAAGCAAGAGTTTCTCTGCACAAGCTATTTTGTTTGCCTGCTGCCATTCACATAAGATGTGACTTGCTCCTCCTTGCTTTCCGCCATGATTGTGAGGCTCCCCCCAAGCCATATGGGACTGTAAGTTCAATAAACCTCTTTCTTTTATAAATTGCCCAATCTCAGGTATGTCTTTATCAGTGTGAAAATGGATTTATACACAGGTGTAAGCAATTTGAATGACATATTTTATGAAACCCAATATATGCAAAATAATGTAACTTTAACATGCAATCATTATAGAAAGAATTAATAAGGTATTTTGAATTTTAAGTCTTCAAAATTGGATGTGTATTTTATACTTATAGCACATCTCAATTTGAACATGTTACATTTTAAGTGATCAATAGCTACATGAAGCTAGTGGCTACATTATTGGACAGCACAGGTGTAATACAATCAGATATTGACCGATGAGTCTATGAAAAATTGTTTACGTTTTTGCATTGAGTGTGAGGAGTAAAAGAAGGAGCAGTGGCTGGAAATCTCAAGTGATACTTCCCTAGGCTCTCAGAGCAGCCTAATAGCAGAGGTAATATAAACATTTAATAGCCAAGAGAGCATGGGCATTGACAAACCAAAATAGACACTGGTCTCATCAGAACAGGCATTATTCAAAACAACCAGTACAAGAGTACATAAATACAGGTTGAATATAATCCATGTCTGTCTATGCTTTCAGAAAGCCTAAGAGTCACAGTATTATTAATTAATCCTTTGAAAACTGTCTGCCCCAATACGCAATACACTTTCTATGAAGGGGCTCTGTGTGTTTTCATTTGTTGTACTCCAAAACGTTGTATAGTGAATGGCAAATGTAATAGGGTGCTTATGTAGGAATTTCTTTTTTTGTTTTTTTGAGATGGAGTCTCTCTCTATCGCCCAGGCTGGAGTGCAGTGGTGCAATCTCGGCTCACTGCAAGCTCCGCCTCCCGGGTTCATGCCATTCTCCTGCCTCAGCCTCTCCGAGTAGCTGGGACTACAGGCGCCCACCACCACGCCCGGCTAATTTTTTTGTATTTTTAGTAGAGACGGGGTTTCACTGTGGTCTCGATCTCCTGACCTCATGATCTGCCTGCCTCGGCCTCCCAAAGTGCTGGGATTACAAGCGTGAGCACCGCGCCCGGCTTATGTAGGAATTTCTACGTGAGAAAGTCTTTGCACTGGCAATGTGGTAGTGAAAAATAAAGCTTTAAAGCTTTATTTATATAGTATTTTATATAACTGAGAAAAATCTAATTGTTCAGTTCATAGAATGAGAAGGAGTTTAATAAATATAAAGATTAGGCATAAAATGGCTGGGCGTTGTGGCTCACACCTGTAATCCCAACACTTTCAGAAGCCGAGGCAGGTGGACTCCTTGAGCCCTGGAGTTTGAGACCAGCCTGGGCAGCATGGTGAAACCCTGTCTCTACAAAAAATATGATGGAATACTACTCAGCCATAAAAAGGAATGAATTAACAGCATTTGCAATGACCTCGATGAGATTAGAGACTATTATTCTAAGTGAAGTAACTCAGGAATGGAAAACCAAACATCGTATTTTCTCACTGATATGTGGGAGCTAAGCTATGAGGGCACAGAGGCATAAAAATGATTCAATGGACTTTGGGAACTTTGGGGGAAGAGTGGGAGGTGGGTGAGGGATAAAAGACAACAAATATGGTGCAGTGTATACTGCTTGGGTGATGGATGCTCCAGGCTCTCACAAATCTCCACTAAAGAAATTACTCATGTAACCAAATACTACCTGTAACCCAATAACTTATGGAAAAATAAAATTTTAAAAATACAAAAATTAGCCGGGCATGGTGGCACGTGTCTTTAGTCCCAGCTATCCAGGAGGCTGAGGTGTAAGAATCACCTGAGCCTGGGAAGTCAAGGCTGCAGTGAGCCATTATTGCACCACTGCACTCCAGCCTGGGTGACAAAGTGAGGCCCTGCCTTGAAAAACAAAAAAAAAGCATAAAAGTAACTCACTGTGCTAGAAAAGCGGTAAATAAAATATTCAATAGATAGTTACTAAAGGGATGAATGAATGAATATCTGCCAATCAAACACTGCCTCATAAAAATTTGTCAAGTGTGGCTCTTACTGGGTGCCTCATACCAATAGGGTGGGCCTTAAGGACTGCTTTTCAATTATGTAACACTTTTCATCTAAAGATATCTTTGTTTGTCCAGGCGCAGTGGCTCACACCTGTAATCCAAGCACTTTGGGAGGCCGAGGCTGGTAGATCACCTGAGATCAGGAGTTCAAGACCAGCCTGGCTCAAATGGTGAAACCCAATCTCTACTAAAAATACAAAAATTAGCAGTTGTGGTGGTGAATGCCTGTAATCCCAGCTACTTGGGAGAGGCATGAGAATCACTTGAACCCCAGAGGTGGTGGTTGCACTCCAGCTTGGGTGACAGAGGGAGACTCTGTCTCAATAAAAAAATAAATAAATAAAATAAAGATATCTCTGTTTATACACTCTTTCACAACCAATTACTGATAAAGTCGCAGACCTATAGTCTGATAATAGAGTGATCAACAAATATTTATTTGAGATATTCTAGATAGGATGGAGAATTAGCTGGTTACTTGCTGTTCCCCATGTCCAAATGAAGAAAATATTATAGAAGAGAGAGGTATGTTTATGGAATTGTGAGAACCTCAGAAGAGAGAGTTATGTTTATGGAATTGTGAGAACCTCAGAAGATAGAAGATGGCTGGATGCAAAAGAAGAAACAGTTACCAAGAGTAGACTAATATCAGGTGATAACATATGAGGAGAATACAAGGAAGAACTTTCCAGCTATGTTCGTTCTCTTCTTCACATTTTTTTTTGTCTCATGCTAGTTCAATGTAGGAAAGAAGCAAAGGCTTGATGCAAAGGTGGTGGGGTAAAATTACGGCAATGTTGCCCTCTTGCTGGGGACCACTGGATATCCGTAAGTATAGGTATGCTAGGCATCCCTTTAGCATTCTCCACTACCAGCACCACCCACACCCACATGACACTGTGCCATTAATATATGAGAAATCAAACATTCCTATTATTTAGAACTTATGTTAAAATATTGAAATAGGGACTGTTGCCTAATATAGTATTCATATTATAATCTTAAGAACAATTCCTTATAGAGCTGTCTCTATACTTGGCAAAATTGTTGACAAAGTAAACTTGAAAATTCTGCAACAGATGCTTGGAAATGATGGATTTAAAAATTGTCATTTTAAAATTAATAACTGTTACCAAAAGAAAAAGTGAAATTCCTAGGTGACAGAGGAAAAAGGAGGGGATGGAAGAAACACAGAATGAATCATGTGTACTGAAGCTGTCTCAGATAAGTGTGGAGGTAAGGGGATGAGGGAGGAAGTAGATATGTATTTATTTAAAGATTATACAAAAACTGTAGAAAAGGTTTGGTTCTGCATGAGGCAGTGTTAGGAATCTGCAAAAAGTTGCAGCCCCACTAGGGCTTGACTTCCTCATAAAAAGAAAGAATAGAAAAATCCACCTACCAGTACAGAGGGCCAATGAGAAAGCATGTCATGCCAAAGATTTGAAAAGGGAAAACATAAACTCTGCTAAAATGCCAGGCTTGCTGCTTGCGCACACTGAGTTTAAATGCATCACATCTATGGGAACTTAGAACCCCAAATTAGCATAAATCTATGCCGACTCTAATGATATCACTGGTACAACTCTTATAAACATTGGCAAAGCTATGCTGGAGTTATCCCCACAAATGAAATCTCAGTAAAAATAAGCTCACTTTACAACGTTGCAAAATACTTATACAATATCTCCACCTTGAATGAAAATTTGGCAGATGTAGTAAATAGCTGGGGTAAAATAAAAATATTTTAAAATTGAAGAAATAAAAGCTAAAGACTTTACAAAATGTATGTTACATATATTGTAGACATAAAATAATTTAATGAAAAGAGAATAAAGTAATTCAATTTTTGAATAAAGAAGAGGACGCATTTAAAAAAGAATCAAATAAAACTACTAGAAGTTTGAAAAGTACAATCACAGAAATTTAGAAAAACTAAATGTATGCATTAAATTTTGAATTAGACCCTACTGAAAGTAATGTTAGTGAACTGGAAGATAGAGATGAGGAAGTAACTCATAATCAATCTCATTGAGGTAAATGCATAAAAGATACTAAAAGTTAAGAAAAATTGAATTTTCAATGAGAAGACCTAACATATATCTAAAATAATTTCATAAATGGGGATATGGAAAAGTCTTGGCAGAGTAATAAACAAAGAGTTGAAGGATTTTTTTTTTAGAATTGAGAGGGTTATAAATTTTCATATTAAGGAATGCAAAAAAAGTAAAAATAATACATTTCCAAAAGTATTGTAGTGAATTTATTTGCAATTTACCAAATAAATACCAAAGAAAAAAAGACATTTTAAAAAACAATCAGAGAGGAAAAAATAGATTACATGCAAATGAGGAACAATTAGTTTGACAACAAACTTGTTGCCAGTGACAATCAGGACTAGAGTACAATGAAAATAAGGAGTTAAAATAAGCTCAAACTAGCATTCTATATTATTTCTCATAAAAAAGAAGGTTTTGTTGGACAAAGTTAGATGATTTGTAATATAATAGAAGAAGATATTTTCAAAATCTAAAAATAATTTGTATAAAAACTTCTGCATTCTTTGAGAAAAATACAATACACTCATTAGAAAAATATGAACAATAGGTATAAATAAGTTTCTTAACAAAGAGAAAACCCAAATGTCTAATAAACTGTGTTCACGCTTTCTAATAATCAGAAAAATTGTAACTAAAACAGTGAAATAGCATTATAGATATCAATCAGATTGACCTGCTAAAAAAATAAAACACAAGACAGGATGTGAATAACTGGAATTAGTGGGAGATGCAACTGGCACCTCTCCTTTGAAGGCCAAATTATTTCAAAGATTTTAAGTATATGACCCCCAAATTTCTCTCAATGTTATGTACCTCCATAAAACTTTTTCATTATATGTCATAATGAGACCCATTAGCAGTCCTTTTGTGTGAATGAAAACAATAAAAGCAACTTCAATTTTTTTTAATAAAAAGTGAATGGATAAGTAAACTATATAAGTGCATACCATAAAATAAAATGTGATAATCAGAAATTATAAACAAGATTTAAGTTGGGCAAGCTGAATAGATCTAAAGAGAGTATTTATAGAAAATTCAAGAAAACAACAAAATTTAAAGTCAAGTATGATTTTTATAACTATAAAACACACAGAATAATAATATATATTAATTTGAAATGTATCACTACCCAGAAAACGTGGAAAATAGAATGCAAGGACACACTTAAACAAAAGTGAATAGTTAATGAGGATAATGGAGATAAGAATGAGGATGTAGGTTGAGATAGAAAAATAATAATATTAAATCAGAGAAGAGAGAGAACTTGATCAGTACTGGCAGAACAATTCTGTACAGATAAGAGTTAAAAGACAGCTTAAATACAAATATAAATGTGTACACATATATGTGTATACAAACAGGAGAGAGAGAGGAAGAATGGGAAGATTTACTTTGTGTTCAACCTCAATCATACAATTATAAAAATGGTCCTTGACTCTAAGAATTTTACACTGTATATGAGTAGATAAACTTAACAGTCATTAAAAAAAAAAAGATCAAGAAATTCAGGATGGGAAATTGTGAAGAAGATATCCCAAGATAAACTACTTCTATGGCCCCACAGCACTTTTTTCAACCTCATCATATACTCTACAATAACCTTCCAGAAAGCAAGGTTGTCATGTGACTAAGAGTTTGGGGTTTGAATTCCCGCTCACTGCCTTGGGGTCCTGGACATGTGTCATGACCTTTCTAGGTCTCAGTTTCATCATCCAGATGATAACAATAATGGTATCTACCATTGATTTGTTGTAAAAAGAGTACAGTGGCTATCTTGATACATGTTTGCTATGTATCATTCATATTTTTGTGAGTTCCACAGCGCAGCATAACACTGGCACATAGAGGAAGCTCAGTGTGTGCTGAGTAAAAGCTCAAGCTAGTGGAATGTAGAGAATTAGGTGGAGTTGTGTTGCACAACCAAGAGCACATGTTGGAATCACTGGGACAGCTTTTATTTTATTTATTTTTAATTTTTTAATTTTTTTATTTTTTTGAGACGGAGTCTCGCTCTGTCACCCAGGCTGGAGTGCAGTGTTGCGATCTCGGCTCACTGCAAGCTCCGCCTCCCGGGTTCACGCCATTCTCCTGCCTCAGCCTTTCCGAGTAGCTGGGACTACAGGCGCCCGCCACCACGCCCGGCTAATTTTTTTTTTTTTTGTATTTTTAGTAGAGACGGGGTTTCACCGTGGTCTCGATCTCCTGACCTCGTGATCCGCCCGCCTCGGCCTCCCAAAGTGCTGGGATTATAAGCGTGAGCCACGGCGCCCGGCCTGGGACAGCTTTTAAAATGTGCTGATGCCTCCCATTACACGGAGAGATACTCACTCACTTCACCACGGGCGGCCCAGACATTGAGTATGCTGTGAAATTTTCTCAGGTGATTCTCTAATATGTAGCCAGAGTCCAGAACTGTGGAGCTAAACGAGGATAGGTGTGACCTGAAGTGGCTGTACAAGCTTCAGGGGCTGGAATGATGAGTAGCCTTTTCCCCATTAAGAGGAAAATGAAACAGTTCAAAATAAATGTTTTAAAAGTCTTATTGAATTCATCTTACAAGAGTAGTGCTTCTCTAATTCTGTTAAGAGTTTGAGGGAAACTGACTTGAAATCTCTATTATAACCACATTATAGGGTACATCTGCTGTGTGATTAGTAGAGTACCTAAAGACTAGTGTTTATCTCAACACTCCAAGAGACATCTTCGGTTTAAAGAAGATAAAATTGTAGGCTAAAATCTTGCCACTTCAAGAGTAGACCACAGACCAGTGGCAATAATATTATCTATTGGTAATACAAAATCTCAGGCCACACGCAAGACTTCCTATGTGCGAACCTGCACTTTCTTTGGCTAACAGGGCAATTGGTACCCACATTACGGTTTGAGAAATGGTAAGCTACATTAATCACTCTCAGGCTTGGATGCTAATTGAAATAATCTTGAAACCTGTTTTTAAAAATCTGATGTTTTGACATTCTGGTTTTAAAGGCTCTCTCAAGGGCAACAGTTTGAGAACCTGTGGGCTAGATAATTTATATACAATGCCCAAAGCCACACAACTGGCAGATAATGGAGCTGAGATTCAATCCAGGACTCTAAACCCATTATGCCATGTTACCTTCCCAAATATACCTTTGAGAATCGGGAAGCCTTCAAGTCCAAATAAAAATATCAATTACCACATTTCTACATTTATTCAGTGTGTATGTTTGTAAGTATATGTGTATATGTGTGTGTATATCTATCTATGGATAGATAGATCCTCTTTTCAATGACAGTGTAGTGCCTCTGATGGTCATGATTATATTTTAATTCCCCTACACTCTGACATTCAGCACAGTAATAAGTAAATATTGTTGCTTAATAAATAGTATTTGATTAAATACACATTGCTGTTCAATCAATGAGATATACACTAATTATACTAAAGAAATATTTCTTTGCCCATTCAGGCTAAAACTCCAATTGCACATCAGTATTAATATATGAGAAATGCTAAACTTTGTCTTTCTTGCTATGATTGATGCATGCAAATTATTTCACTTATCAAGACAAAACCTGTCTATAATTTTATATTAAATGTGATAAAATAATGAGGGCTAAAACCTAAATTTCCTAATGTGTAAATGGCTTGAAAATAAGCTTCATATTTATTCATTAGCATTACAGTGACTACTTCCGAAGATTATTTTCTGGCATAGAATTAAACTTTACAAACAATGAGAACGTCTTACTCAATAGCTAATTCACAGTAAGATCATTATCTTATTATAATAAATACCTGGATAAACAATATTTAAATAAGCATAGCCCTGCTTTACAGACTTTTTTTTCCTGAGGATATTGTAATCTACTATTGTTCCATAATAATGCCTGGCAATGAATGGAATGGGAGCTTATGAAAATAATTTGAATTATTTTTGTCAGTCACTCAGCAACAGATTTGTCTTATGCAGCATTACAAATTCATTATCCCACAATTAGTTTTTTAATCTCAGAGCAGAAGGTAAAAATGAGCTGCTGCTATGGGTAGATGTTATCACAAAGAGCTGCCCAGACAGCAGTTAGGTGTGTGCAACTGAAGACCTAACTTAAACATTTGCAAACATAGCTGGTTTCAACAGGACTGTTTCAAGATCCTCCCTTGTTAGCTTTACCTGTGAATTTAGTCAAAAGCATGGTAAAGGACACAACAAACTTCTAAAGAACAAGAAAAAGACCTATTTTCCCCATTATATCACTGCTAAAGTGATCTGGTAGCTTTTACTTACTTAACCATTTCCTCATTTATTCCAAAAATATTTACTGAATTAATAATTCAGAAATTAGGCATCAAATGTTGAAAGCCTTGGGCTCTCATACACAAGGAGTCCACAGTGCAGAGCCGGGCATCAGATAAGGAGATGACAGGTCATAGAGTCCGACTGCTGCAGCCATAGGTTGGATACTCTGTGGACACCAAATGCTCCTTGTCAGTGGAAAGGTCAGAGGGGTGAAATGCTGTGGAAAACTTTTTACAAGAAATGACACGAAAGGTGACGTAGAAGGCCAGTTCTCACAGGACAGATATTTAGAAGACGTGTTTGATTGGCGGGAGACCAATTTACACTTTCACGCATAATGAATCACAATGGCTTTCAAGTGCTTCTGCAAAGAGCCAAATAAACAAGCAATTTGAACTTGCAAACCAGTTGGTGGAAGAACTTTATCATTTTCAGGGCTGGGGCATGCTAAAGGTTACAGCATGTACTTCACCGAGGTGTAAATAAGAAAACAACAGAGAATGATATTTTAGCTTTGAAATTTTTCACCTAAGGCTATTCCAGTTGGAAAACAGAGTATGAGGATACTTTTCTTGTAAACGCTATTTTTTTTTTCTAATTTAAAATAGAAAAAGAGCCCTAGATAAGAAACCACAGTGCTATGGACTGTAGTAGAGATTACAATATCTTCTCTTCAGATGTATAAATGAGAAAAGGAACAAAGAACAATGGTTTTGATTCTGGAATTTCTGCTTTATCTTGTTTAAATCTCATACTAACCAATGGGATCTGTACTACAAATCTTCACATTTGTGGAGGCTTAGAGAGGCTCAGCAGGTAAGAATGTGGGATTTGAACTCAGTACTGTCTGATCCATCTTATCTTATAAGAATTGCACTACTGTGAGCCTCTTTCCTCTTTGTCTTCTTCATGAAAGAAACGGTATTTTAATGTCTACCCTACATGCTTCACAAGTTTATTATAATGAGCACACAAGGGGATATGTGTGTAAATCATTGTAAACATGAGTTCTTATACTTGTCATTATTAACAGCATTAATATAATGAACAAGTATTAATATTACAATAATCATGACTTATCTGGTTTGAAGTTCTTACTGCAGAGAGATAAATCTAAATTGATTTATCCATTTTCCGAAAGAGTTGAAGAGGATTCTTCTCTAATAATATTTACAGGAAAAATTAAGATTAAGAACAAATTGAAAATTTCTGTCTTTCATTTATCACCAAAAAACAGCTAAGGTTAGTTTGACTTTGCTGCTAGTTAGATATGACTGTGTAAACTTTGCCTTTTAGGTTTCTATTATTGTGGAGTTTGTAAAAGTCTGCAAGCAACTGGACTAAATGATTACTAACATATGTTCTATCTCTGAAATTATGTTATCTCCTTACCATATTTAACAAGGATCTGAACACAGGTATTTTTTGGTTGACTGGGTGATTTCTCTCCTTACCCATAGTTGCATTTGGAACTTATGTAACAATTTAGTCGGCTAACTCATTTATTTATTCTTTCATGCGTTCATTTAGAAAACATTTGCTGATTGTGCGATGCATTCAAAGTAAAGATTATTTGAAGGACGAGAGGGCACTGGACTTGAAGGCTGTAGAAAGATTGCACCCAGCTTAGACAGTTATTTTCTGTGAATTTCAAGCAATTCTGTTAACCTCTCCACTTTGTTGCCTCATACCTAAAAATAATTACAATGATTACAAATACTGAGGACTATTAAGGGCTTATGGTGAACTAGACATTTTTTATGAGTTTTTCACGTACTTTATTAACTGATTTAATTCTATGTGGTAGATACCTCTAGAATCTCCATTTTACAGTGTGGAAACTAAGGCTCAAAGAAGTTAAGAAATATGCCAAACGTTATTTAACTAATAAGTGACAGTGATAGGATTTGAACTGTGAAAATAAATGAAGGCCACCCAAATGAGAACAAGCAAAACCTATTTATTCAGAGCTTAATGTAGCAAGGGTTCACCCATCATCACTTGCAGTTATCAAAGATGCAAAGACAGGCAAGGGAGTTGGAAAGCTTTATAGGTGAAAAAACGGAAAGCCTCAGATAGGCTCTGATTGGAAGATGTTGACATGGCCATTTTACATTGGCATATTCAGTCTCTTAGAACGGAGGGATTTTTACTTCAAAACTCACTTTCTAAACCATAGACTACTTTTCAGTTTAAAAAACCTCTACATGTTTATGCAATTTATAAATCCCCAAATGTGGCAATATGAAATTAGTGTAATTATCTACAACACTGTACCAAAGGCTTATAAAAAGAGAAGTGGAATCTTTCCTCGATATGCATATATTTTAGCTTAGGAGAGGAAACACACAGAGTTGTAAGATGTAGTTTGAAGAAAAAGAAGACAAGGGTGGACTACGGAATTTGTTCAAAGGATGCTGATATCTCACCCCATAAAAACTTAAAAGAAGAAAGGACTCCAGAAGGGAATCTCAAAGTCAAATGGCTCCAGAGACCAAGCAAGAAGCACTGATGAATGAAACAAGCAGGAGGGTGAATAACACAATTGGCAGTGGTAAAGTTCACAACATCTACCTAAAACTTGCTTGTTATCTTCAACTTCAGCCATGCAGGTCCCCTCGACCGTGTGCAGCAAGAGATTTAGATTTTTATATGAATGTGTTTGATTTTGAAATGCTAACAAGTAGCCCATTTTATAAACACAACAAAGCACATCAAAACCAACGAAATTAATTTTAGAAACTTGATAAAAAATAAAAGAAAAACCTCATGTCTTGTGGGGTTCATAGGGACCTCTAACTGCTATAACAAACTGGTACCTGGAGAAGCACTCCAGAATGCCCACAGGGACTCATAGGGAGCACCTCCTGTACAGTTGCTGGGCTAAGCAGGTTATCCAAGCTTTTCTCTCTCCCAAGTATCCAATTTCCTTTTCATCACAAGAACTTTAACAGGACCAGGAGATGGGAATCAACATATGTTCTTTCACATAAACCTCACAGCAACCCAGCGAGTTAGGTATTATTATGCCTTCAGGCATTCATGAAGCTAGAGAAAAAATGTAAAACAACTGTGCAAGAGAATACAAAAATAACTACATACGAGTGTACAAGGAAATACTCAGAGAAGAAATAATCAATGTATAATGAGGTTAATCACTTCTCCACAATGGTGAGCTTAGAGGAAAGCCTTTGAAGAAAGTGACTGGAATTGGTAAAATTAGGGCTTGTCTCAGGTTACAAATCTGAAGAAGAATAAAGCATTTTAAGAACAAGAATGAATCTAAATATACATTAATATCAAGCATTTTAATTCTTAGCAAAATACTTTGTTATGCAGACTCTTCCCAAAATATTTATGTATTTTGAATAAACTTGTTTCTTACCCCAGAGGGTGATAAATGCTCATTTTAGAGAACTGTGCACCTTGAATAGTTAACTTTCTGATTTGGATGTGAGGTGCGTTTGACTATTTTTGTTTCATCACTGTCTCCACGGACAGGCAGGGGCTTTTCATGAAGATAAGACAGAAATCTACTTTTCTTAAACAATTGAAGTGACCAGCCCTTTTTCTTTCAGAAAACAGACACCAGTTATTTTTATTTGCTCCTTTAAATCTGAGTTTCCATGCAGGTGAGTTACAACTTAATCCTCCCCATCTCATAAATCAGAAATGTGCATGATACAGATTGAGCATTATTGTCTCTGAGATAATGAACCCAAGAGCGAGAGATCAGCATATAATGTATCAATTCCCCGGGCATTCAGCAGAAAATGAATATGTATTGACCAATGACTGGAATAATAGCCTTGTTGACAATGTCAGTGGAGGTGTTCAATATCCAATCAGGGGTAAAGTGGGGCAGATGGGTGGAGAAACACAGAGAGGGAGACAAAGAGCAGTGTCTCTCCACGTTCTTCACTTTCCACCAGTTCTTTCAACACACAGATGGGCACTTTCTAGAAGATTGTCGTATTATTTTGAAAGGTAGACCTTTGTAATTCCCTTTTTCTGAAAAGTTCAGGGCAGAGTTCAAAGAACTTAAAATATGAAAATGCAGAAGTGGGGAAAAAGCAAAGGAAGTTAGAGAGAAACTACAAATTGTTAGATGAACGGCGTGGAAGAAAAGCCTTTTTTTTTTTGCTAACCAATTCTAAACAAAAAGCCTTGAAAAGTTATCCTTGTTCATGAGATGATGTTGATTAGGTCTTGGGAAGTTAGGCCAATTTTTTGCAGATAATTACTTTATGCAACAGTCTATTGTACCAAATTACCTTTTTCCTTCTTTGTTGATTGTTGATATTTAGATGAATTAATGAGACAAAACGGGCTCCTATTTGGGCTATATGTATAGGGTGATGTGAATTCCATGACACTGTACATTTCCATCCATCACAAATGTATTCATGGTATGAGAAGAACCTTACCTATGAACCCTACACATAAAAAGATAGTACAGTCCTAGGTATAAGCTTTTGGTGAAGAAGTAAAATTAGAACAAATGCCCTATGCATAGCACATGAGATTAATACAGAACTATGAGATTAATACAGAAAGTAAAATTGGAAGTCATCCATAATATCACAGCCAAGTACCAGATGAATATAATCTCTGGGATACACTGTAGCAGATTTTTATGCAATGTGTCGTGATTCTGGTTTTTTACCACACACACACACCTCTGCACACTTATATACATAAAGCCTCAGTGAAAAGAAAAGTTGGTTGTGTGGCACTGGAAATGCTGGTCTGCCATTTCAGATAGTGTTCATAAAGAAGTGAGATAGATAAAAATAAAATAAAATTGAGTGTCTGACTAAATTCATCACATTGGAAACAATGATTTTTGAAAAGAGAGAATGGTAAAATAGTTGATAGCCATATATAATGATTAGAATTCCATTTGTACAATTTGGCAATAACAGACACTGAGTTTTTAAAGACAGCCATCCTTTAGCTAAAGATGATTGAGTGAAACGTATATCTTGTCAATTGTGGAATAAATCCGAATGAAGCAAAGTACATGTGTGTAGGGTGAGGGCCGGGCTCTGCAGGGGGTAGGTAATCTCCGGACTTTCTTTATATTTCTCTTCTCGTCTACCTTTAAGGTTATACAACCTGTGAGATTGTTACCAGCTAAATACATTTATGAAGTTACTACAATGACTTAGGAGAGAGGTGAGCCAGATAAACAAGAAACCCTTGGCAAGAGAGATTATTGAAAAGAGTTATTTTGAGCCACAGAGCAAGAGACACAGCGAAAGAGCCAACTATTGAATTACAATGTGTCTGCGGCATGGAAGGGGGAGTTAATTCATCTTAAAAAATTATCCAGGTAAAGGAAGAGGAAGGAAAATAAAAGGTGAGTTGGAATGACACAACGACACAGTTTATTCTCCACCAGGGAGTGAGCAGTTGACATCGCCAAAAGCCCTATTGTGTCCAGACACACTCTGCTATTACTGTTCTGCTATTAATTCCAACACTGCAATTCCAAACACTTTATGCTGCATCCTGATTTGCCCTGCGGGGTGTAAACTGCTGATATCTAGTCATATTGAGACCGTGAAAAACAAAACAATTGCATTTGCTACCTGGGAGATGAAAGGCAATGCATACTAGCTCTGTTATCTTCTGTAGCTCTTTTCTGCCACGTATCGATGTAGTTGGAAGTAATTGAACTGGAATCACAATGTAAAATAAACCTCCTGCAATCTTTAATACCAATAGGTCTTTAGCAAAGGAAATAAAAACAAGAATGAGGTAAACAGAACATCAGGGAAATTTGCTTTACCCACTAGGTCTGGAACCACTGAGGAGAAATGAACAGTCTTCCATCCAGAATTGGGGCAGCATTGGAGAAAATAGTGAATAGAAATTGAGGCTGCTTTCTTTCCTGGCTATTTCATTTTTACCCTCTGTGGAAATCATCTGGCACATTTTCATCGCTTTCTTTTATTGAGTTTTATAAAATAAATGATTTGAGAGCAGCAATCAATTACAGTCCACCAATGAGTATAATTCAGAGAAACAGAATTCCTGTTTGCTGGAGGTAATAGCAGCTAAATGCTGTTTTTGTATTTATACACTCATAATGTATTATCCTGGAAGTGCCAGAGAGTTGTGGTGGCGTTGTGTTTCTTTTTATTGACTCCCATGGCTATACAGAAACATTACAGAACTCAAGTTCCAAGTGCCACAAGGCAACAAAGTGTCTTAGGCTAATGGGGACAGTCTGTTTTAAGGAGAAAACATAATCCCAGCAGCCAATAAAACACAGGCAATGTTGCACCTATACATTGCAGCACAGAAAAATTGTCTCTGTGTATATATATATATATATATATATATATATATATACTGTGTGTATATATCTGAGTATATATATATATATATATACTGTGTATATATATCTGAGTATATATATATCTGAGTATATATATATATATATGTATATATATATATACACTCATTAACCATTTTAAATTAGTGCCTTTGCAACATGCAATCTAAGAAATAGAACAAAATTCTATCCTTTGCTACAGGTACATGGAGTATTATATGTATATGAATTAGCCAACAACTTCAAGAACCAATGTATTCCCCAAACTGAGAAAAATCTGGAAAGACATGATGATTCATTAACTTCTTATTGACTCTTTTGGCCTCACGGTCTCAATATTAGAATATTGAAAGAAGCACTAAGTATGGTGTCAAGAAGTTTCTGTTTTAGCTCCTTTTCATTAATCCGACATTTGGGAAATAGGCTGAAATCTCTCAGCCTCAAGTTCTCAACTATAAAATGAAGAAAATAGTACTGGTTCCATACTGCACATATACATTTTTGTTCATGGGGTCCTTCGTTCCCTTATTCAATGAATATATGTGTGTCAGATGCTTTGAAAGCGCTGAGATGAGTAAAACATCTGAAAAAGAGTGACTGGCAGGTTCACCAAAAGCCTCATGAAAGATGACCTTGAACTGGATCTTAGGGAGTAATGGGAGACTCAAAGCGCATGGAGGCTGAAAGGACAGTGGCTATTTTAAGGATCCAAAAAAAAATTATGTAGATGCTAGTGCCTTTCACACTAAAAGCACTTTTTGGATATACATTATTTTCTTTTTATGAAAGGAATAACATTTTAATCAAAAATTTTGAGAATACGGGCCGGGCGCGGTGGCTCACGCTTGTAATCCCAGCACTTTGGGAGGCCGAGGCGGGTGGATCACGAGGTCAGGAGATCGAGACCACGGTGAAACCCCGTCTCTACTAAAATACAAAAAATTAGCCGGGCGTAGTGGCGGGCGCCTGTAGTCCCAGCTACTCGGAGAGGCTGAGGCAGGAGAATGGCGTGAACCCGGGAGGCGGAGCTTGCAGTGAGCCGAGATTGCGCCACTGCACTCTAGCCTGGGCGACAGAGCGAGACTCCGTCTCAAAAAAATAAAATAAAATAAACATACAAAAATTTTGAGAATACTAAAAGAAGCAAGACAGGAAAAATCAGAGGAAATCTGAACACTTTGAGATGTCTGTTAATGATGCTACATATGGATCTGATTCCCTGATTCCTAAATCTACTTTACAACCTATGGATCATACCTGCATAACTTTCTTTCAATAATTTAGAGTTAGCTTACTCCCTTTAAGTATTGGGTAAGAACACCATTTTAACAATGACATAATAATATGTCATATGGATATGCAATTAAATTTACCATTCTGCTATTTTTGACCTTAGTTTGTTCAGCTTCTCCTGCTATTATTTTACAAAAATTGGCCGGGTGCCGTGGCTCACGCCTGTAATCCCAGCACTTTGGGAGGCCGAGGCGGGCTGATCATGAGGTCAGGAGATTGAGACCATCCTGGCTAACACGGTGAAACCCCGTCTCTACTAGAAATACAAAAAATTAGCCGGGCGTGGTGGCGGGCACCTGTAGTCCCAGCTACTCGGGAGGCTGAGGCAGGAGAATGGCGTGAATCCGAGAGGCGGAGCTTGCAGTGAGCCGAGATCGCGCCACTGCACTCCAGCCTGGTCGACAGAGCGAGACTCCGTCTCAAAAAAAAAAAAAAAAAAAATTTACAATTAATACTCCTGAACAGAGATCTCTATCCACATGTGATTATAATCATAATAAAGTATTTAAGAATATCAAAACAAATGAACATTTAAAAATTGCTTTTCCATATGGTTATGCAATATAGTATAAGGAAATGACCCCTTTGCCTTACTTGCTTGACATTTATTATTATTTTAAAAGCTTTTCTCTTTTTTTTTTTTTTTTTTTTTGAGATGGAGTCTCGCTCTGTCGCCCAGGCTGGAGTGCAGTGGCGCAATCTCGGCTCACTGCAAGCTCCGCCTCCCGGGTTCACGCCGTTCTCCTGCCTCAGCCTCTCTGAGTAGCTGGGACTACAGGCGCCCACCACCACGCCCGGCTAATTTTTTGTATTTTTAGTAGAGATGGGGTTTCACCGTGGTCTCGATCTCCTGACCTCGTGATCTGCCTGCCTCGGCCTCCCAAAGTGCTGGGATTACAAGCGTGAGCCACAGCGCCCGGCCAGCTTTTCTCTTTTGACAGTTACAAAATGTTATCTCATTAGTATAATTTACATTTCTTATATTGACACTGAGGTTGAAGTTTCTTCATACGATTATTACCCACTTTTAATTCTTCTCTATACTAGCAATCATTGTATTTTGGAGAAGAATCCAATTCTGGTCAAGACAGAGTCAATAAGAGCATTCTTTCCTTTTATTCTTCCCCTTGTTCAATCCTAATCACTCTTGCCTAACCTATTGTCCTTCCTCTGCTTTATCTTCAAGGGGAAAATGGAAAAAGGGAGAAGAGAAAAATAAGAGAACAGGAAAGATCCTGGAAAGAAGGAAGAGGAAGAAAAAAAAGTCAAAAGGAAATTAGGTAAAAAAAAAATTAATTTGTTAGTCCATTTTCTTGCTGCTGATAAAGACACACCCAAGACTGGGTAATTTATAAAGAAAAAGAGGTTTAATAAACTCATAGTTCCACGTGGCTGGGGAGGCCTCATAATCATGGTGGAAGATGAAAGGCACATCTTACATTGAGGCAGAAGAGAGAAATGAGAATCAAATGAAAGGGGAAACACTATAAAACCGTCAGGTCTCTTGAGACGTATTCACTACCAGGAGAACAGCATGGGGGAAACCGCCCCTATGATTCGATTATCTCCCACCGGACCCTCCCAGAACACCTGGGAATTATGGGAGCTGCAATTCAAGATGAGACTTGGGTGGGAACACAGCCAAACCATATCCAACACAAAAGGCAGGTTTTCATGGATGAGTTTCCTACTGTTCACCCCTTCCTCATCCCCTGTCCCACCACACGCATACATAACTCTGGAGACAATAAAACTGAAGCTTTGGTATTCCTACTATACCTAAATCCATTCATTACAATCATCTAAATTTTGAAAAGTTTTGAAATATTTTCAGGAGACTCTTACATTAAAAATTACAAGGAATATGTAGTGAATTTTCTTTATTCTCTTGCTTGTCATAGACCTATCACAAAATTTATTTGAAATGAATTAGTAATGAAACATCTCAGATTACTTCTGGTACACACCAAATGGCTAAACAAAGATTGATTCAGCCCAGCACAAAAAATCCGATTCATTAGTAGGTATAGAAAGCCTACTATTTTTTAAAATCATTTATATTGAAGGCTAACCCAGTTTATCATGTCTAACATGTTTAATACGAGAATGAGGAAACCAAGAGAGGAGCTATGATCTGTTCAAAATCACATATATGCCAACCCATTTTGGTGCATTTTTCTCAATGTCATGTTGACTCTACTTTAGATGAAGAGAAATTTGATGGAATCTCTACAAGTGTATTCATTTAACGACAGCAGTAAAACATTTAATTAACTTGTTTATTAAAAAAGTAACAGCAACTATGTGCTAGGTGCTAGTGACACAACAAAGAAATACACACACACACACATATAATTTCTATTTACATACATGTTTTCCTAAGGAATATTGATAGAGTTAATATTACTTGCATGATTGACAGTCTAGTAAGGAGCACTAATATTTTAGTCTGTAGGATATTCACAACACACACATCGCTCTTATAAAGATATCTTATTTCGGTGACTAAAACTAAAATTAGAGTCTTCAATTAAACATACACAAAGACATAGAATTCTTAATAACTTAGTTTAGAAGTCTTTTTAAATTTTAAATTACACAGCTTCTTAGTGGAGGAGAAAAATTTGTTATAATGCTTTAAAATTCAGAACATTATGCAGTCTTTCCTATTGGATGCCCTCCATGTCATCCTTTGAGCAAACATTCCCAGGTGAAGTTAAGTGGAGGGGGACTTCTGAATGTTACAATTTCTGGGAAATGATTGAATGTCTTAGATGACTGAAGATAACTTAGCTAAAACATACAGCTGTGTCTAACGCCAAACAGATTAATCCTCAAGAAATCCCTCGAGCCATCTACTTTCCTGTCATGTCATTTTGTTTAAACATGCGACAGTCTTTGGATATTTTATGGTTGGGAAAACATCAGTTACAGAAACACACGCAGGTTTTTATTGTTCTTTTTCATTTATTGTAATATTCATTTACCTCTGTATATGCATTTTGGTATATAAAATAAGAACGCTTAAATAGGTAAAATCTTAGCACCCTGTGGCATAAATTACAGAAATGTCGCAATCACAATGTATTTCTGTTAATACTAATAGGTTAAATTTACATATCAATCTAAAGTTTGCAATGTAATTTCACATTCTTATCTCAAGTAATTATCACACGAACTCTAATTGGGGGACATTTGTCCTACTTTAGGAGGAATGGAATGTGGTGCAGGGAGATTCAGTTACTTGCCCAAGATTAAAAAGCTAACCAAGGACAAAGTTAGCTAAATAACTGTCTTGAAAATCTGATTCAGGTGCACTTTCTGGATTCAGGGTCCAGAGTGCTCACCATTACACCATGGAACCTCATACAAATGCACTTTCCACTAAAACAAAGATCTCTATATTGGATCCATTTTAACAAAAAGCTTTGTCACTTAATTTAATAATCATTTACCCAAAACATGATTTCTGCATTTTAGAAAACGCCACAGAATAGAAAACAAAATAAGTACTATTTTTGTTTATTCATCCCTTTATGTATATACATATACCCATGCCAAACTCAAATTACTGACTTTGATCTTTCCAACTCATTCCCCTCAAAGAAACTTGAGAGTATATATTTTCGTTTTTCCCTTGAAGGGGTGACCACTTTGTTTTCATGCATTACATTATGAATCTTGCACTATATGATCAAGAAAATATAAATCATATGGCTTCACCTCCCATAAAAGTGTCTAATTAAGATTAAACTTGTCCCTGTGGTAAATGTAAAAGATTTAATTATAATCAAAAAGATCTCAATTGAACAGCTTCTGTTTCAAAGAGTCAGTCTCCCAGTGCTAAGAAGCTCATTAAATTCAATTTGCAGTAATGCACTGCTGTCATGTTTCCTTTCCAAACCACAGTATTATATTAAAGTTCTTTGATTATTTCCCTGTAGGGCAGCATTAATATGACACACCATGTAAAAGAAATGCTCAAAAGAGATTCAAAGATGCACTACCTTCTTTTTATTTTCTCAATAGATACTAATGTTTAACAACATGAAAAATACGTAATAAAGCGTATTTGCAGCACATCCAGTGAAGGTGGAAAAAAAATAAAAAGCAATTTATATTTTTATTTGTCCTGGAAGTCTGAAGAGTCTGTACTTACGTGATGGCAAACATGTGTGCATTTCCATGTCATGTAAATGATATATTTTGGGATGGGTTTTATATTTATCAAAGGAATATGTTTTCATATATATATTTTATATATGTATACATATATACATGAAATATATATATATATATATAAAGATTTTATTGTTCTTTTCAAGAAAGTTTATTCTCCTGGAAATGTGAAATTAGTGTAATCAACATGAAAAATCCTTCAAGCTAAAATTATCCAGTATTACAAAGCCTGCATAATAGAGTCACCCTATTTAATGATTTGTTATTTAGATGAGTGAAATAGAAATTTAAAAAATCATTTTACTTTCCAATAAGTAAAATGTTTCTAGTTTATCTCTTCTGGAAAATATGCTAGATGGTTTGAGTTTGTGAGGTAACTATTCTACAATTAGAAATAGTAAATTTTTTAAAGGATGTTAGACAAGATAACTGTATAATAGTCACATTTGAAATAATTAGTAAATATACATGCAAATCTTTTTAAAAAATTTATTCCATTTCAATAGTCATACATAAAATTATTAAGTGATGTCATATCTGTTTTACAAAACAGACGTTACTATCATTAAAGGGTTTCACGAAAGGGAGAATATTATGCTTTTGGGAGTTTTGAAACCTGTTGATGGTCACACAAGTATATATATATCATTTGTATTTTTACTGTTTATCAAGGAAGAGTATAAAACAAAAATGTAATCTAATGTAAAATATGGTTGCTTTTATCCAACACCATAACAATAGGGCACTCTAATTAGCTTCCAGAAGATCAATTAATTTGACTAAATAATCAGTCTAGAGATTTTATGAAAAAAGTCTCTCTTACCAAACTTTTAAACCTTTGCCTAACTTCTGAATTAAGTTTGCCACCTCTCTCCTTTGCTTCTTTCCTTGCTTTCATCTTTCCATTTTCTCTTTCCTTCTTTTATTCCTTTCTCTTTAAAATTGCTAACACTTGCTTTTAATTATACAAATTACATAAAAAATATCCTTTCCGTTAAGATTAGAACAAGTCAAGATTAGAACAACATTGATGAGAGGTCACTAACAAGATGACGTCCATATTTCCCTGTCCTCATGAGCACAATTTTGTCTTGGCCAAGCTGATTTCTGCTCTTTTCTGATTACATACTTTTCTTCAATTACCATACACACTCTCACATCTTCAAACAATATCATCACCAAGACTACCCATCAACCTGCATCTCCATCTTTGAGCTACTTTCTAAATTTGCCTCTGCATCTATAACTGCCTACTGAGCATTTCTACTTTGATGTCCTCCATATGAAAGTTGCTTAACATTGAACTCAATATCTTTGTACCCCAATCCTTCATCCCCTGTGTGAAAAGGATTTTAAAAGTCTGTATTTTAAAATGTCATAAGATTATGTGATTTGTACCTTAGGAAATTACTGGCCACAGAATCAATATCAAAAGCTAGGATTCCATAGCCATAGTTTCAGAGAACATATTAGCTTCAAAATCAGAATAAAGTTAAGAAATACAGAAATTAGAAATATTAATAGAATAGTTTAATAGTATTTTTAAATAGGGGGCAATTTTATACCTCAGGGGACATTAGGCAGTGTCTAGAGATATTTTTGGTTGTTATATAAGGGGAAGGTGCTGTTAGTACCTAGTGGGTGAGAGGCCAGGGATGATGCTAAATACCCTACAATGCACAAGACAGGCCCTCACAGAAAAATGACTATCAGGTCCAAAATGTAGTAACACAATAATTGTAAAACCCTCATCTAACTTTTATGGCAAAGTCTAAATTCAAAGAAATGGTCAAGTAGCTGTGAAATTTTTCTATCTACATAAAAAAGAAAATGTAACGTGTTCAGAACTTACATTGGCAAAACCACGTCTCTGCAAAAATATAAAAAATATAAAAAATCAGCTGAATGTGGTAATGGGTGCCTGTAGTTGCAGCTACTCAGGAGGTGGAGTGGGGAGGATCACTTGAGCCCTGGAGGTTGATGGCAGCACTGAACTCCAGCCTAGGTGACAGAGTGAGACCCTATCTCAAAAGAGAGAGACAGAGAGAGCTTTACAGCTTTACACACTTGGAGAATGATTGAGATAATCACAGTATTTAGTGAATTATGAGACAAAATATTTTATTTAAGGCAAACCCCAATTTAACAGCGAAGCAAGGCAAAAGCAAGTCCTACTAGTCATGATGACTTAGAATATTTGTTTCATTCAAGCCTGGAGATGAGCTGAGACTAAATTACACAGTAGTTGGTAACAGTTAATAATCAGCATATAAGATCCCTAATTGTCCTATAATGTTGATATTTTTTCCTCTATGTTTGCGATATCAATGTTAACGTTGTGTGTTTTAGTAATTAATCTTACCATTTTTATAAAAAGATTAAGTCATTAAAAGAATAATTGCACAGAAAATGTATTTGATATTTAAATGCTCAGTTATGGTTACCCTCCATATTCACTAGTTTGGCATGCTCAGATTCAACCAATCATGCGCTGAAAATATTAGATGGTGGGGAGAGTGGAGGACAGCAACATTTAACAATACAACTACAAAAATAATACAAAGAAAAAATACAGTATAACAACTATTTACAGAGCATTTACATTGTATTAGGTATTATAAGTAATATGCAGATGATTTAAAGTCTATGAATGGATAGGCACAGGTTATATGCAAATACTACATCATTTTATATAAGGGACTTGAGCATCCCTTCATTTTCATATCAGAGAAGGCTGGGTTTTCTGGAACCAATCACCTGTGGATTCTGAGGGACTATTGTATTTATATTTTTATATTTGAGGGGTTCAATGAGAGACCTGCAAAACAAAAATTTACAAAGAAATGGAGAAAGACATTCTGACTCCAGCTCACAACCTTTCACTCATTTTTGACTTCTTGGTTCCTTTAGTCATTTAAATAATCACATCAAAATGGTCTCCCTGAAATCTCATCTGCAACCATGGTAGGTTTTAGTCCAATACATTAGGTAACCCTGCATAGACTGTAGTGATTACAGAGTATAGTGGTGAAGAGCAAGAAACCTGGAAAACTAACCCTGTTAGTTTTTGGTGGAATAATCTTAGGCAATAATCTCTCTGGACCTCAGTTTCCTCAGCTGAAAATTAGAGTTCACAATAATTTCTGTGTCATGGGGTTATGATCAGGATTAATTAAAGTAACATATGTCAAATGCTTAGGCGAGTGCCTGATATGATACATTGTAAGTGCTCAATAAATATTAGCTATTATTAACAATACCATTTATAATAATATTATGTACACTTTCCCTCTGGAAACTACACTATTTTAAGGGCTGAAATGTATCTAAGTCTTTCTGTAAATATTGAATTGAAATTTAATACAATTGAAGAGAAAACATGTTAAAAACTAAATAATTCCAAAAATTTGATATTAATGTTAAATGTAAGAGGAATCCAGAACAATACTAAAGTAAAAGTTAACTGTATATTCAGGAATAATTACAGGCCTTTACACACATACACACACACAAACACATTATGTGATTTAATCCTCATTACAATCCAATGTGGTAGTTTCCACAGTAATCCCATTCTACTGATGAGAAAGCCAAGATAAAGTAACTTGCTCAAGGTCTCAAATTAACTATTCAGTTGATCTTCAGTTTCAACCTCAGATTTTATTTTTATTTAGTTTTTTTATTATTATACTCTAAGTTCTAGGATACATGTGCACAACGTGGAGGTTTGTTACATATGTATATATGTGCCGCGTTGGTTTGTTGCACCCATTAACTCATCATTCACATTAGGTATTTCTCCCAATGCTATCCCTCCCCCATCCCCTCAACCCACGACAGGGCCGGGTGTGTGATGTTCCCCCACCCTGCGTCCAGGTGTTCTCATTGTTCAGTTTCCACTTATGAGTGAGAACATGTGATGTTTGGTTTTCTGTCCTTGTGATAGTTTGCTGAGAATGATGGTTTCCAGCTTCATCCATGTTCCTACAAAGGACATGAACTCATTCTTTTTTATGGCTGTATAGTATTCCATGGTGTATATGTGCCACATTTTCTTAATCCAGCCTATCGTTGTTGGACATTTGGGTTGGTTCCGAGTCTTTGCTATTGTGAATAGTGCCGCAACAAACATACGTGTGCATGTGTCTTTATAGCAGCATGATTTATAATCCTTTGGGTAAATACCCAGTAATGGGATTGCTGGGTCAAATGGTATTTCTAGTTCTAGATCCCTGAGGAATCGCCACACTGACTTCCACAATGGTTGAACTAGTTTACAGTCCCACCAACAGTGTAAAAGTGTTCCTATTTCTCCACATCCTCTCCAGCACCTATTGTTTCCTGACTTTTTAATGATGGCCATTCTAACTGGCATGAGATGGTATCTCATTGTGGTTTTGATTTGCATTTCTCTGATGGCCAGTGATGATGAGCATTTTTTCATGTGTCTTTTGGCTGCATAAATGTCTTCTTTTGAGAAGTGTCTGTTCGTATCCTTCACCCACTTTTTGATGGGGTTGTTTTTTTTCTTGTAAATTTGTTTGAGTTCATTGTAGATTCTGGATATTAGCCCTTTGTCAGATGGGTAGATTGCAAAAATTTTCTCCCATTTTGTAGGTTGCCTGTTCACTCTGATGGTGGTTTCTTTTGCTGTGCAGAAGCTCTTTAGTTTAATTAGATCCCATTTGTCTATTTTGGCTTTTGTTTCCATTGCTTTTGGTGTTTTAGTCATGAAGTCCTTGCCCATGCCTATGTCCTGAATGGTACTGCCTAGGTTTTCTTCTAGGGTTTTTATGGTTTTAGGTCTAACACGTAAGTCTTTAATCCATCGTGAATTAATTTTTGTATAAGGTGTAAGGAAGGGATCCAGTTTCAGCTTTCTACATATGGCTAGCCAGTTTTCCCAGCACCATTTATTAAATAGGGAATCCCTTCCCCATTTCTTGTTTTTGTCAGGTTTGTCAAAGATCAGATGGTTGTAGATGTTTGGTGTTATTTCTGAGGCCTGTGTTCTGTTCCATTGGTCTATATCTCTGTTTTGGTACCAGTACCATGCTGTTTTGGTTACCGTAGCCTTGAAGTATAGTTTGAAGTCATGTAGCATGATGCCTCCAGCTTTGTTCTTTTTGCTTAGGATTGACTTGGCAATGGGGGCTCTTTTTTGATTCCATATGAACTTTAGAGTAGTTTTTCTAATTCTATGAAGAAAGTCATTGGTAGTTTGATGGGGATGGCATTGAATCTATAAATTACCTTGGGCAGCATGGCCATTTTCATGATATTGATTCTTCTTATCCATGAGCATGGAATGTTCTTCCATTTGTTTCTGTCCTCTTTTATTTCATTGAGCAGTGGTTTGTAGTTCCCCTTGAGGAGGTCCTTCACCTCCCTTGTAAGTTGGAATCCTAGGTATTTTATTCTCTTTGTAGCAATTGTGAATGGGAGTTCACTCATGATTTGGCTCTCTGTTATTGGTGTCTAAGAATACTTGTGATTTTTGCACATTGATTTTGTATCCTGAGACTTTGCTGAAGTTGCTTATCAGCTTAAGGAGATTTTGGGCTGAGATGATGGGGTTTTCTAGATATACAATCATGTCATCTGCAAACAGGGACAATTTGACTTCCTCTTTTCCTAATTGAATATCCTTTATTTCTTTCTCTTGCCTGATTGCCCTGGCCAGAACTTCCAACACTGTGTTGAAAAGGAGTGGTGAGAGAGGGCATCCCTGTCTTGTGCCAGTTTTCAAAGGGAATGCTTCCAGTTTTTGCCCATTCAGTATGATACTAGCTGTGGGTTTGTCATAAATAGCTCTTATTATTTTGAGATATGTTCCATCAATACCTAGTTTACTGAGAGTCCTTAGCATGAAGGGCTGTTGAATTTTGTCAAAGGCCTTTTCTGCATCTGTTGAGATAATCATGTGGTTTTTGTCTTTGGTTCTGTTTATGTGATGGACTGCGTTTATTGATTTGAGTATGTTGAACCAGCCTTGCATCTCAGGGATGAAGCCAACTTGATCTTGGTGGATAAGCTTTTTGATGTGCTGCTGGACTCGGTTTGCCAGTATTTTATTGAGGATTTTTGCATCAATGTTCATCAGGGATATTGGTCTAAAATTATCTTTTTTTGTTGTGTCTCTGCCAGGCTTTGGTATCAGGATGATGCTGGCCTCATAAAATGAGTCAGGGAGGATTCCCTCTTTTTCTATTAATTGGAATAGTTTCAGAAGGAATGGTACCAGCTTCTCTTTGTACCTCTGGTAGAATTCAACTGTGAATCCTTCTGGTCCTGGGCGTTTTTTGCTTGGTAGCCTATTAATTATTGCCTCAATTTCAGAGCCTGTTATTCGTCTATTCAGCAATTCTACTTCTTCCTGTTTTAGTCTTGGGAGGGTGTATGTGTCCAAAAATTTATCCATTTCTTCGAGATTTTCTAGTTTGTTTGCGTAGAGGTGTTTATAGTATTCTCTGATGGTAGTTTGTATTTCTGTGGGATCAGTGGTGATATCCCCTTTATCATTTTTTATTGCATCTATTTGATTCTTCTCTCTTTTCTTCTTTATTAGTCTTGCTAGCGGTCTATCAATTTTGTTGATCTTTTCAAAAAAGCAGCTCCTGGATTCATTGATTTTTTGAAGGGTTTTTTTGTCTTTATTTCCTTCAGTTCTGCTCTGATCTTAGTTATTTCTTGCATTCTGCTAGCTTTTGAATGTGTTTGCTCTTGCTTCTCTAGTTCTTTTAATTGTGATGTTAGGGTGTCAAGTTTAGATCTTTCCTGCTTTCTCTTGTGGGCATTTAGTGCTATAAATTTCCCTCTACACACTGCTTTAAATGTGTCCCAGAGAGTCTGGTATGTTGTGTCTTTGTTCTCACTGGTTTCAAAGAATATCTTTATTTCTGCCTTCATTTTGTTATGTACCCAGTAGTCACTCAGGATCACGTTGTTCAGTTTCCGTGTAGTTGTGTGGTTTTTAGTGAGTTTCTTAATCCTGAGTTCTAATTTGATTGCACTGTGGTCTGAGAGACAGTTTGTTGTAATTTCTGTTCTTTTACATTTTCTGAGGAGTCCTTTACTTCCAACTATGTGGTCAATTTTGGAATAAGTGCAATGTGGTGCTGAGAAGAATGTATATTCTGTTGATTTGGGGTGGAGAGTTCTGTAGATGTCTATTAGGTCCACTTGGTGCAGAGCTGAGTTCAATTCCTGGATATCCTTTTTAACTTTCTGTCTCGTTGATCTGTCTAATATTGACAGTGGGATGTTAAAGTCTCCCATTATTATTGTGTGGGAGTCTAAATCTCCTTGTAGCTCACTCAGGACTTGCTTTATGTATCTGGGTGCTCCTTTATTGGGTGCGTATATATTCAGGATACTTAGCTCTTCTTGTTGAATTGATCTCTTTACCATTATGTAATGGCCTTCTTTGTCTCTTTTGATCTTTGTTGGTTTAAAGTCTGTTTTATCAGAGACTAGGATTGCAACCCCTCCTTTTTTTTGCTTTCCATTTGCTTGGTAGCTCTGCCTCCATCCCTTTATTTTGAGCCTGTGTGTATCTCTGCACGTGTGATGGGTTTCCTGAATACAGCACACTGAAGAGTCTTGACTCTTTATCCAATTTGCCAGTCTGTGTCTTTTAATTGGGGCATTTAGCCCATTTACATTTAAGGTTTATATTGTTATGTGTGAATTTGATCCTGTCATTATGATGTTAGCTGGTTATTTTGCCTGTTAGTTTTGCAGTTTCTTCATAGCATCAATGGTCTTTACAATTTGGTATGTGTTTGCAGTGGCTGGTAGCAGTTGTTCTTTTATGTTTAGTGCTTCCTTCAGGAGCTCTTGTGAGGCAGGCCTGGTGGTGACAAAATCTCTCAGCATTTGCTTGTCTATAAAGGATTTTATTTCTCCTTCAGTTATGAAGCTTAGTTTGGCTGGATATGAAATTCTGGGTTGAAAATTCTTTTCTTTAAGAATGTTGAATATTGACCCCTACTCTCTTCTGGCTTATAGGTTTTCTGCTGAGAGATTTGCTGTTAGTCTGATGGGCTTCCTTTTGTGGGTAACTCGACCTTTCTCTCAGGCTGCCCTTAACATTTTTTCCTTCATTTCAACCTTGGTGAATCTGACAATTATGTGTCTTGGGGTATCTTTGTGGTGTTCTCTGTATTTCCTGAATTTGAATGTTGGCCTGCCTTGCTAGGTTGGGGAAGTTCTCCTGGATCATATACTGAAGGGTGTTTTCCAGCTTGGTTCTGTTCTCCCCATCACTTTCAGGTACACTAATCAAATGTACATTTGGTCTTTTCACATAGTCCCATATTTCTTGGAGGCTTTGTTCATTTCTTTTTACCTTTTTTTCTCTAAACGTCTCTTCTTGCTTCATTTCATTATTTTGATCTTCAGTCACTGATACCCTTTCTTCCACTTGATCAAATTGGCTACTGAAGCTTGTGCATGCATCACATAGTTCCCATGCCATGGTTTTCAGCTCCAACAGGTCACTTAAGGTCTTCTCTACACTGTTTATTCTAGTTAGCCGTTCATCTAATCTTTTTTCAAAGTTTTTAGCTTCTTTGCTATGGGTTTGAACATCCTCCTTTAGCTTGGAGAAGTTTGTTATTACCGACTTTCTGAAGCCTACTTCTGTCAACTCGTCAAAGTCATTCTCCATCCTGCTTTGTTCTGTTGTTGGCGAGGAGCTCTGATCCTTTGGAGGAGAAGGGACTCTCTGGTTTTCAGAATTTTCGGCTTTTCTGCTCTGGTTTCTCCCCATCTTTGTGGTTTTATCTACCTTTGGTCTTTGATGATGGTGACCTACACATTGAGTTTTGGTGTGGATATCCTTTTTGTTGATGTTGATGCTATTCCTTTCTGTTTGTTAGTTTTCCTTCTAACAGTCATGTCCCTCAGCTGCAGGTCTGTTGGTGTTTCCTGGAGGTCCACTCCAGGCCCTGTTTGCCTGGGTATCACCAGTGGAGGCTGCAGAACAGCAAATATTGCAGAACAGCAAATATTGCTGCCTAATATTTCCTCTGGAAGCTTAGTCTCAGAGGGGCACCCGGCTGTATGAGGTGTCAGTCGGCCCCTACTGAGAGTTGTCTCCAAGTTAGGCTACACGGGGTTCAGGGACCCACTTGAGGACGCAGTCTGTCCATTCTCAGAGCTCAAACACTGTGCTGGGAGAACCACTGCTCTCTTCAGAGCTGTCAGACAGGGACGTTTAAGTCTGCAGAAGTTTCTGCTGCCTTTTGTTCAGCTATACCCTGCCCCCAGAGATGGAGTCTAGAGAGGCAGGCAGGCCTCATTGAGCTGAGGTGGGCTCCTCCCAGTTCGAGCTTCCTGGCTGCTTTGTTTACCTAGTCAAGCCTTAGCAATGGCAGACGACCCTCCCCCAGCCAGGCTTGCTGCCTAGCAATAGGACCTTGGACTAGCAGTGAACAAGGCTCGGTGGGTGTGGGACCCATTGAGCCAGGCGTGGGATATAATCTCCTGGTGTGCCATTTGCTAACACTGTTGGAAAAGTGCAGTGTTTAGGTGGCAGTGTCCCGATTTTCCCGGTACAGACTGTCATGGCTTCCCTTGGCTAGGAAAGGGAAATCCCCCAACCCCTTTCCCTTCCTGGGTGAGGTGATGCCCTGCTCTGTTTTGGCTTGTCCTCCGTGGGCTGTACCCACTTTCTGACCAGTCCCAGTAAGATGAACCAGGTACCTCAGTCGGAGATGCAGAAATCACCTGTCTTCTATGTGGATCACGCTAGGAGCTGCAGATGGGAGCTGTTCCTATTCGGCCATCTTGGAATGGACCGAATCTCAGATTTTATAACACCCAAGTCCATGACCTTATTTTGGTATACTCATACCCAAAACAGGGGCTATCTTATCTTCCCCAGTTATTGATCAGATTTTAGTAAAGTATTTAAAAATGTATAAATTGGTTATTAGAAATAATTCAGGTTATGGTAGAGAGACTATTTTATAGAGGCAGCAGTCATCATTTATGATACATATGTAGAAGTTTTGTAAACAGAAAATATAAGATTATATTTATGTGTTATGGATATAAAAGTGAATAGTTTGATAAACATTACTTTTGTACTAGTTTGCTTGACAGTAGATAGACATGACCTGAATAAGGAACCAGAGAAATATGTGAATGGAAAAGAAACATAATTTGTAGATTCAGAGTTAGAAAAAAAAAACAAAAAACTTTGTACCATGGATAGTAATGGAGGATGTTCTCCCCTTTGAGTAAAATGATGAAAGAAAGAACTGGGTTTAATGTTTTTTAATTTATAAGTTGGAAACATAAATGCATGTCCTAATGAGAAGCCTAAGATAGAATAACAAATTAATCACATCAGGAACTTGCCCTTTGCATTTCCTTTCTCCTGGGAACTTAAATGCTGAATTTTAATGTTGCATTAACATTTGCAATAAAAGTTAAAACCCTTAAACTAAAATGCAAACTTCCTTGCACAGTAATGTGGTAATTGTACAAAATAACCACATCTAATAACACAGGAGGGCTAAAGGCAAGGATACATTGTTGTCACATGAAATTACAAAGACATTTCTAAGGAGGATTGATGAAGTTACTGACTTAATTAAAGTTTTCTCACAATATCATTGACAAATGCTCTGCATTTTTCTTGCTTTATGTAATAGGTGTCTTTTGAAAAGGCATGTATCTCAAACCAATATTTTCTCAGTTGCTAACATTATTTTCTTGAATATATTGTATTTTCATTTTGGTTCAAATGACATTTTGATTTTTTACTTAAAACACTTTTATTTTCACTTACTGGATTTCCCCAAGATCTCATAGCTAACACATCCCATAGCTAACCTATATGTAGGAAGCTTTAAAGAACGAAAAGTTAAACCTACATGCCGCAAAATACTTTTGAAAAAGGTAAGTAATGTGATGTGGCTGTGTCCCCACCCCCAAATCTAATCTTGAATTGTAGTTCATGGGAACGGAAATATAACTTTCATAAAAAGCTATTTCTAGAAAAACTCACAAGTAGACAATATTTACAAGAATGCTGACCCATGTAATTAATATATTAGCATTAATATAAAAATTTACCAAGACGGTGTGAAAAATACAAATGTAATTATAGAGAAGGAGGAATAAGCATAGTAAGGCTAAGATACTGTCTCAGGACCACCTTAAAAAACCTTTACAAAGAGATTCTAGTTTTCACCAGAAACATACTAGACTAGAATAGTATATATTGTAATTATTCGATATATTTGAGAACAAGATTAATAAACAAAAGAGCATTCATCCCAAAGTCATATTTATTTCAATAGATCCTTTTTTATTTTGTATAAGTTCCTTTCTTTCTTTCTCTATCTTTTTTTTTTTTTTTTTTAATTGAGATGGAGTCTTACTCTGTTGCCCGGGCTGGAGTGCAGTGGTGTGATCTTGGCTCACTGCAACCTCAGCCTCTTGGGTTCAAGTGATTCTCCTGCCTCAGTCTCCTGAGTAGCTGGGACTGCAGGCACGTGCCACAATGCCTGGCTAATTTTATTTTATTTTATTTTAAGTAGAGATTAGATTTCACCATGTTGGCCTGACTGCTCTTGAACTGACAAGCTCAGGTGGTCCACCTACCTTAGCCTCCCAAAGTGCTGGGATGATAGGCATGAGCCCCTGCGCCCGGCCATTATTGCTTTTAAAGTTCTGATCTAATCTAATTCCTTCTGGTATTGTAGAGGGCAGACTAAGTTCTTAACTAGATGACTCCTAAGCAATATTTGAAGTTCTGCTATTTATTTGAAATTTGGACAGAACAAGTGAGCATGCCCTTTAGAAAATCTGTACCTAGAAATGTATTCCTAATACTTCTACCTGGGGATGCCAACAAATTCCTCTTACGTATTCACTGGACAGTCTGTTACCTGGAAAACTCAGGAGATATGCAGACTAATATGTCAGGATTAGAAGCCTGCTTCTGCCACTTGGTAGCTATATACATTTGAACAAGTGACACAAGCACTCTTAATTGTTTCTTCAACTTCGAAATGAAATTATGAATATTTACTTAAAAGGGTAGTTATGAGGATTGAAATATACATGTAAATAATTCTTTACAGAGAAGTCAGGCTATAATAGAGTATTTTAAAATAACAATCTGAGTAAGACATTTAGAAATAAAAGGTAGTTTTCTGGTTTCTCCTTCTCTCTGATGTAAATCTGTCTTTAAATACACCCGTACTTTCAAAGCCCAAAGCTTTTTGTTTATCATGAAATATAGAATTACTGTAATTTATGTTTCACCCCAAACAAAGAGACTGTACAAGACATTTTCCAAGATTGTGCTCAGTGATTTCTACCACCTAGTATGTATGCCCTCTTCAATTCCCATCGCTATAGCAGAGGGATAATCTGTGTAACCAATAGGATATTGTGGGAATTACAGAATATAACCTCATAGCTCATTCACAATACACATTGAAGCTTTCACCTGGCTCTCTCAGAATAATTGCTTTTACAGAAGCCAGATGCCTATTGTGAGGAGAGCCATGTAGCCCTTTGAAATGATCCATATGGTGCAGAACTCAGGTGGCCAACAGCCAGCCCCACCCTGCCAGCCACACACGTGAGCCTCGTGGGAAGCCTCTGTCAGGCTACAGTCAAGCATCCAGACAACTGTACCCTGGAAACACCTTCATTTCAACATCATTGAGAGTCCTCAGCCAGAACCACCACGTCATTTCAAAATTTCTTACCATGATATTGTACAAGAAAGTAAACGTTTATTATTATTTTAAGCCTTTAAGTTTTAGGGTGGCTTTTTAATGCAGCAATAAATATCTACTGCAAATTTAACCCCACTTCCGATCACAATATTGCTACTATTTCTTAATTACCTCACAGCATGCCTTGGACCAAAGGGACCATTCAACTGACTCCAGTCCCATTTGGCCAACCACAGATTATGAGCTAAGTAAATGGTTGTAAATCAATTGTTTGCAGTTGTTAGTTACAAAGAAAAAACCATTTGATGTATATCCTCTGCATCGCTGTTGCACCGTATGAAACTTGTCCCACTAATCCTCAAGTATTTGTAGAAGAGCAAATAATCAAGAATGACCAACTGTCCCCCAAAAGAACAAATGTGTAGTGTTGGGAGGCTGATATTGTGATGATTATTATAAAAAATAGTGAATAAGAAGGTGTGGTACCAGTAAGGGAATAAAACATCAACCCATGAAGTAGAAAAGAGATGCCAGAAACTGACATATACATATAAGGACACTTGGCTTATTATGATTAACTTGGTACTTTTCTGGTGGCAAATGTTAGACTTTTCAATAGAAATTACTGGGAAAATTGATTATTTATATGGAAATAATGATATGCTGCCACTACCTTCCACTGTACACAAAATCAATTCCAAGTGGATTAAAGACTGGCATTTGAAAAGCAATACTTCAAACTGTTTAGAGGACACTGTAAGAGAATACCTGCTGACTACGGGCACGCAACTATGTATTACCAACACACTTATAGACATACAGAGCACAAACATAAAGGAGAAAATGAATAACTTCACCTGTAATAAAATCCAGATAATGTATTTATCAAAAATATCAAAATGTAGTGAAAAGAATGAGCTGAGACAAGATACATATGCTACTCTCAGACTATTTTCCAAAATAAAGAGCCCTACCATTAAATACAAAGGAAACTAAGTAGAAAAGTGAGCAAATATGTTAAAGACATCCTTCACAAATAAGAAAACCCAAATAATCAGAAACCTTAGAAAATAGTTTTCACTAGTAATCAGGAAATTCTAATTCATAATGACAATAAAATGCCATTTCAATTCAGCAAATCCTCAAAGTATATAAAAAGCCAAATGAAAACAAATGTTGGCAAGTATATAGAGCAGCAACAACTGTCACAGTGGTAGGGAGTGAAAAATAGTACCACTGTATTGGAAAGGCATTTGGTATTACCTAGAAATATTGAATGTGTACCTACCACACGATGTAGCACTTGTATTCCTAAGTCCATATCCTAGAAAATCCTTGTGCATGCTCACTGGGTATCACCGACAAGAATGTTCATAAGTGAAATTTGTAGTAGCAAGAACTGGACATGCCACATATCTTTCAGGAGTAGAACAGAGTACTATACGGCAAGGAAAAATGAATTGCAGAACAATACATGTATTTCAGGAAACTTCATTCGAATTAAAAAGAACAAGGTCTAGGGCCAGGCGTGGTAGCTAATGCCTATATTCCCAGCACTTTGGGAGGCTGAGACAGGCGGATCGCGTGAGGTCAGGAGTTCAAGATCAGCCTGGCCAAAGTGGTGAAACTCTATCTCCAGTAAAAATATAAAAATTAGCCCATCATGGTGGCGGGTACCTGTAGTCTCCGCTACTCAGGAGGCTGAGGTAGGAGAATTACTTGAACGTGGGAGGCGGAAGTTGCATTGAGCTGAGATTGCACCACTGCACTCCAGCCTGGGTGACAGAGCAAGACTGTGTCTCAAAACAAAAACAAAAACAAAAACAAAACCCAGGGCCTAGAAAAAAATCATAATGTATGATTCTATTTATATAAATTGTAAAAACATGCAAGAAATTCAAATGCTGCTCAAATACATGCAGTAATACCTTAAAAAGTAAATGATTAACAAAATTTAGAATAACAATTTTCTACATTGGAGAAAGATAGGCATGGGTCCATGTGCAAGGTCCTTAGGGGACTGGGTGGTAGATACATGAGTTTATGTAGTCTTGGTATTCTTCATAGTTTACACATGTAATAAATATTCTTTTATATCTACTTGGTGTTAAAAAATAATAAATATTTTTTAAAAATCTTATGTTATCAGTTTCCAATTGAGATTGGTAATAAATCAATTTTTCATGCTGGTAATTCTTATGACAGCTTCCATAAAAACAACAACAACAACAACAAAATAACCAAAAACAATTGCTTCACTTTTGGGCCTCTGGGCAGGAGGTCATAGCAAATATTTGCTATGTGCTGAAGGGAAGTTGGAGGTATGTCAAGAACAGTACTTACGACAGACATTGCTCCCACTCTCGCAGAGATACTAAAGTCAGCATATAAAGAAACGCAGTAATATGCTGTATCTAAGAAGTCATAGATTCCTGAAAATCTCAATACCTCATTTTATAACTGCCTTAAAACCACACTGAAAAATCATCCCTCCTCTGCTCACATCTTTCTGCAAATTTGCCAAACCCATTAGCCTTATTATTCTAAAGGGAATGACCCCTCTATGGACCTAGAAAGCCAAAAGGAGAGTGACAGATGCTGGTGGGGAGCTGCATTTTACAGGGTTTCGGGGAGGTGACCATTAGAATAAGGATGAGGATTCTGAAGCTTGGCTGTGTCTACCAACAGTGAAGTGGGGAATTGGAGCTGCCACACTTGAAGGTTGCTGCCAATCATACTGAGAAAGAAAACATCATCTTGCCCTTTTTCTGCAGGACTAAGCCTTTTAGCAGTTTTATTCTCACCCTGGAAGATTCCAACTCACTCACAGCCTCCGTATTTTGATTATAGGCATCACGAGGTTCTCTTTTGTCCTCCATGGGCTTACAAGCTTTATAAATTGCTTGGCATTCTTAGGCATGGGATATTCGGTGAGGACAAATTCTGTTTATTTGTCTTTCTGAATGGTTTACTAATCATAAAGGAACAGGGCCTTGCATTTTCCGTGTGCTTCGGGATTTTTAAGTTTCTTCTAATGTATGTGTATTTTTTGTCTTTTTCAAGAAAATGAAGGCTCTAAGATGTTAACAATTTTGGAGATTTTTACACCAAATAATAATCCGAACTGGAAATCAGTCCAAAGTCTTTTGAGACTTTTGAAATCCCAGAGCTTCAAGCCTTTTTACATTCTACCCCAAAGACTCTTTAAAATATAAGCTTGATGAAGAGGTTTGAAGAGTGTAGAAATTACACTTTATTTTTGGTACTAATGTTCCTAGTTATCCATAAACTACTCTTCCTGTTTTAGAGGGTTGAAAATAATGTGGGGGTTTTTTTTTTTTAGTCTAGATTAGGTACCAGTCACTGTGCTGTAGATTTTCACAGGTTTAGCCCATGTAGTCTTCTCAGCCACCTGACCAGATTATTATTATTGTATTATTATTGACAGTTTTATAGATGAGGCTCCGATCAGGCACAAACAGCTAAATAGCGGGGGGAATATTAAATCAAACTCTATCTAAATCCATCAGCTAATCCAAATCCTATGAAAACCCCTGGCTTCCAAGTTACATAAAGTATGAAGATATGTTCTATATTTCTGAAAATGCAAAGGTGTCTTAAATATCTGGTAGTATATACCACAATTACTGTGTTTGCTATAACTGATTTGGAACAGACATTAAGATTTAAAAATCTAGAGACACATGTGCATATGTGTGTATGTCTTAAATGTACAAAAACCAGCAATAAATGTTCAGATTAGATAAAAGAGGATCTGTATACATATCCACGCCTTTACAATTGCCTTTATCCTTTAGATTCCATCAAACGCATGGTGGATGCCTATGTAATCATTTCTGAAGAATTTCAAATAAATTGGTATGCCTGCAAAACACAGGGCAGTGGCTGTCAGTCATGAGTGATTTTGTTCCCCAGGGAGGATCATTTGACAATGTCTGAAGACATTTGTTACAAATGAGGGGTGGCGGCGTTACAGGCATATCTTGTGTGTAGAAGCCAGGGATACAGCTAAATATTTTACAATGCATACGACAGCCTTCCGAAACAAAAATTATCCAGCCACAAATGAAAACAGTGCTGAGATTGAGAAACCCTGGGGTGTGGGGAAGCAAGAGATGGAAGCAATGTGCCAGGATTTAACTTTAATAATAGAATTGCAAACTTTTAACCACTGCTTTCATGCAGACCAACTGAGGCTCTAAAGGAATTTGCTCCATGCATAGGTATAACCATTACAAAGATTAGAGGACATTTAGGTCACCTGCCAATTATGTACTTCTAAGAGCAGCAAGAGTCTAAGTAAACTACAAGACAAATAGCACCAAAAATAATATGTTACTGCATAAATGTATTAATAGGTTATTTTATTATTTAACTTATGAAAGATACAGAAACTTCTGGAATAAGCACATGCTCAAAAAAAGCATGCTGCTATGTGTAAATAAAAGGAGTTTTCTGAGTTGGTTGTAGGTATTAGTCAACATGGATACAGACATCTCTTACTTTCTTTTATTCCTATCAGGATAAGGAAACTGGGCACTGAGCAGTCACTGGAGACAGATAAAGAATATATTCATTTGCTACCCTCTCATTTATTTTCTTTTCCTTCCTCTAAGCATTACATTAATAAAGCATAGAAGGAAGAAGAAATCAGGACTAAAGATACTTGAATGCATCCTCCTTCTCATATAAAACCTATAATTTTCTGAAATTTTCAGAAATGCATTACTTCTCTTCTGACGGCCCTTGCTGAAATTCACAGAAACCAACAAAAGAAATCATGAAGTCTCTAGCATGAATCATTTATTTGGACAAAATAGAGAAGCTATTTTAAAAAGGGCAGTAATTCCTTCTTGCTGTCAAAAGACAAAGGCTTACGATTTCCTGCTGAAATGTGTACAATACGTTGTAAATTGTGAACATGTAATCATCTTTTGAAAAAGAGGAGAAAAACACCCATTGGCAACATTTTGTCATAGTAGTGAATGCATTACTGCAAACCATAAATATTTTTAATTCTAGTCTTCTAAGAGAAAACGACAAAAGTCAGTTGTTCACTACCAGATAATAGTGAAAGTCAACTAAAAAAGGGAGTTAAAGTTAGAAAAGTGACCATAAAACAATTACTGTTTTTCCAAGGAAACTTCTACTGCCGTTAGATCTTGGAGTCATAGCTAATGACTTTAATGTGAGGTCTGTAATATCCCAAAGAGGCACAGAATGAGAAATCCAGTTCCATCTGTCCTGAATATTACTGAGGAAAGCAAAGCTTCTTTTGGATGATGAAAATTCTACTACTGAGGATATACCGTAACTGGCTGCAGTAATTACAGTGAGAAAAATTATGTTTGTCTATGCAAACTGCCATGTTTCAATATTGCTCCCCATCCTCCCAGAGAAAATTATAAGGAACATTGGAGTAAGAAATTATATTTGTACATTGTCATTTGGGATCCATTATCACCCTCTAAACCACAATTATTGGTGTCAGTGGCGGAGGTTTGTGGATATTCTGTGGCCTTTAAAATATTTCCCTGACACATTGAAGAAAATCCTATTCAAACTGGCTAGTGAAATTGTATTCAGATTAGAGTCTGAATCAAAATTTCTTTCTGAAAACTATCCAACTTGCTTCCTTTAATTAAAAAAAAACAATTTTAATTTGATTTAATTTTGGAGATTCTTAGGCAAATTGGGAAGTAGGTAGTTTGTCTTTGGTAAATCTCCACCTCTAATTTCAGCTGTGCCCTTTACAGTGTCTGCCTTGCTTGTCCCTCATCTATGACGCTTAGGCTGGGACCCATTCTCCCAGGACTCATGTTTCTTTTCCCATCTCCCCTTCTTTGTCTTTAATCCGATTCTCTCATTAGTTGTAGAGCTATTTCATCTCCTAATTTCACGAAAGATCACACATACGAATTACAAAGCTCAGACTCTCTTCATTCTTCTGGTTTTATAAAGATACCTCCATTTGGTCCTTTCAAATATATGCATCTTTCTTTTATTTCATTTTTAGGAAACCTAGTTCAAACTATCAGAAAAGACTGGATTTCTACTGTTTTCCAAAACCATCAAGGAGATCAAAGAATGACAAAACTAAAACAGCTCAGGCCTGATTCCTATTGTATAGTCATCATTTATTTGAAAAATTAATAGACTTGATCTTTGCCATCAAGTTCCTTAAGAGACATAAGTTCATAAAAAGATAGTTAGCAGTACAAGAGAACGCCTAAGGGACCAAGTGAAACATAGCTATTATATAAACTAGGGGATTCAGACAAGGGACAGAGGACATGGCATTGGGAGGTCAGGTACCACCTCATCTTCACCTTCCGGGTAGCTAAAATTTGTTTATGACATTTGTTTAAGGTGAAGAAAGTGATAATCTTGTGTAAATTGACAGAGGTCTCAGAACAATGTAGGATTAGACTCTTTCTATTTTTCCCCCCAAAGAATCACTTTATCATTAAAGATAAGCCTTCTGTTTAATTCACAGAATAAAATCTTGGTGATTTATAGTATGATGTATAGGTGTTATTCATGAGCACAGAGGATAATCACATTTTCAGAGGTGAGATTTCAAATGATACAAGCAGGATTTATTTTGGCTTAAATTAAGTAATTTTTATCTTTAGTTCCTGCTGTCTGAAAGTGACCCTTACCATAGGAGATGAGCCTATTAATTATAGGAAGTGAAGAATATAGTCCTCTAGAATAGGAATTCATTTCTTTCTATACTTACTATTAGTAAAGAAGCCACAGAATGCTGTCTTCCACAGAGATCTTTAGGGTATGATTCAGAAACTCATCCGAACATCATTCACTGAGTCAATAATATGGACTGAATGCTTGTAACCTTCCCAAATTTATCTATTAAAATCATGATCCCCAATCTGGTGGAATTTGAAGATAAGGCCTTTGGGAGGTAATTAGATCATGAGGGAAGAGCACTTTTGATGAAATTAGGGCCCTCATTAGAAGAAGCTTGAGAGAGTTTGTTTTCCATTTCTGCCCTCTGCCATGTGAAGATATCAGGACAACACAGCCATCACAAACTGGGAAGCAGATGCTTCACAGACAACAGACCTGCTATCACCTTGATCTGAGACTTTCCGGCCTCCAGAACTGTGAGAAATAAATGTTTGTTGTTTAAGCCACCCAGTCTATGGTAATTTGTTATAGCAGCTTGAACTAAGACAGTTAAGTTTCAAGAGCAGCTGATATTACCTAACTTTTGCCAAGTAATCAGATTAATTTATTCTCATTTTCTTATTGTGGACACACAGGAAGCCCTGGTTGGGTAAATACCCAATAATATTAGAGAAGATCACTTCTGGTCATCAGCAATATAGGACAAGAAAACAAAGTAAGAATGATTGGGCTGGGCACAGTGGCTCACGCCTGTAATCCCAGCACTTTGGGAGGCCGAGGTGGGCAGATCACGAGGTCAGGAGATCGAGACCGTCCTGGCTAACACGGTGAAATTCTGTCTCTACTAAAAATACAAAAAATTAGCCAGGCATGGTGGCGGGCACCTGTAATCTCAGCTACTTGGGAGGCTGAGGCAGGAGAATGGCGTGAACCCGGGAGGTGGAGCTTGCAGTGAGCCAAGATCACACCACTACACTCCAGCCTGGGAGACAGAGCGAGACTCTGTCTCCAAAAAAAAAAAAAAAGAAAAAAAGAAACCATGATAACATCATTGTTCAAACTGTGTTCTCAGAGAACAGTGGAAGAAAGGAGGGAACCCTGGATAGACTATGTGTTGTATTTACGTTTTTACATCCACAAAAAAATTACAGACAAACGTATTTAAAGATTGCTAGCGGTTCTATTTCTAGGAAGTGTGCACTTGTATGTAAGTGTGGGGAGGGAGATATTTTTATTTATTAATTTTAATTTTGTTCATTTTGTCCTATTTGTTAATTATAGACATATATTGCTTTTGAAATTTAAATAATAGTTTTATGGACTTGGTATGGGAGTCATCTCTCGCTCCTCTCCTCTCCTCCCCAGAGCACTGCTGCACATGAACTGAAATACTAAGTACCGCAGCTAAGCGCCTATTTGCCAGCCTTTACTCTTACGCGCCGTCTACTGGACGACAGACTGAATTACACCAACAAAGAAAACTACACTGCTTCAAAATGTAATGCTGTGAAACCTGCAGAAACCCATCTACAACTAGGAAAACCACATGGAGCCTTGGGCCCCTGAAAGCACCCAGAAACAAAGACAATCCCCTTACACAACATACACTACAGTCAAACACTCGAGGGAATAAACTAAGAATATAAAAACAAAGAGCCCCTTCTGACAACAAATTTAAAAAGAAAAAGAAACTCCAGCTCCTTCAGATGAGAAGGGCTCAGTGCAAGAACTCTAGAAATTCAAAAAGTCAGAGTGTTTTGTTACCTCCAAAGGATCACACTAGCTCCCTAGCAATGGATCCTAACCAGATGGAAATGTCTGAAATGACAGATATAGAATTCAGAATCTTGATGGCAAGGAAGTGTAACAAGATCCAAAGAAAGTTGACATTCAATTTAGGGAAGCCAGAAAAATAATCCAAAATTTAAAAGATGGCATAGCTATATTAAGAAAGAACCCAAACTGAACTTCTGGAATTTAAAAATTCACTACAGGAATTTCAAAATACAGTTGGAAGCCTTAACAACAGATGAGACCAAGCAGGGGAAATAACTTTAGAGCTTAAAGAATAGTCCTTCAAATCAATCTGATCAGACAAAAATAAGGAAAAAATAAATTTTTAAAAGTGAGAAAAGCCTCCAAGAAATGTGGAATTATGTAAAGTGACCAAACCTATGACTCATTGGCATTTCTGAGAGAGAAGAAGAGAGAGTAACCAACTTGGAAAGCATATTTGAGGATATAATCCATAAAAATGCCCCAAATCTCACTAGAGAGGTCAACAGGGGAATAAGAAGAATTCAGGTAACCCCTGCAAGATACTATATAAGACAATCATCCCCAAGACACATAGTCATCCGACTTTCTAAGATTAATGCAAAAAAAAAAAAAAAACTCTAAAAGGCAGCTAGAGAAAAGCATCATATCACCTATAAAGAAAACCCCATCAGTCAAATAACAGCAGATTTCTCAGCAGAAACCTTACAAGTCTGAAGAAATTGGGAGCCTATTTTTAGCATTCTTAAAGAAAAGAAATTTCAACCAAAAATTTTATATCCTGACAAACCAAGCTTGATAAGCAAAGGAGGAATAAAATCTTTTGCAGACAAACAACAACTAATGAAATTTGTTACCACTAGACTGGCCTTATAAGAGATGCTTAAGGGATTTCTAACTATGGAAAGGAAAAAAATTACACCTCCTACCACAAAAACATACGTAAGTACATTACCCACAGACTCTAAAAAGCAACTACACAATGGAGACTACAAAGCAACCAGCTAACACCACCATGACAGGAGAAAAACCTCACATATCAATATTAAGCGTGAATGCAAATAGTCTAAACACCCACTTAACAGACAAAGAATGGCAAATAGGATTAAAAAACAGGACTCAACCTTCTGCTGTCTTCAAGAGACCCATCTCTCATGTAATGACACCCACAGGCTCAAAGTAAAGAGATGGAGAAAGATCTACAATGCAAATGGAAAATTTTTAGAAAGCACGTATTGGTATTCTTGTATCAGAAAAAACAGAAGTTAAACCAACAACAGTAAAAAAAAAAAAAAAAAGACAAAGAAGGTCATTACATAACGATAAAAGGTTCAATTCAACAAGAAAGCTTAATTATCCTAAATATATACACAACCAATATTGGAGCACCCAGGCTCATAAAACAAGTAATTCTAGACCTACAAAAATACTCAATTACATAATAATAGTGATGTACTTCAAAACCCCACTGACAGCATTAGACAGATCACTGAGAAAGAAAACCATCAACAAGATTCTGGACTCAATTTGACACTTGACCGATTGGATCTAACAGACATTGGCAGAATATTCCACCCAATAACCACAGAATATACATTCTTCTCATTAGCACACAGAACATACTCCAAGATCAAGCATGTGCTTGGTGATAAAGCAATTCTCAATAAATTCAAAAAATCAAAATTATACCAAGCATACTACTGAACCAGAGTGAAATAAAAATAGAAATAAACACCAAGAGGAACTCTCAAAACCACACATCTGCATGAAATCTAAACAACTTGCTCCTGAATGACATCTGCATAAACAACAAAATTAAAGCAGAAATCAAAAAAATTATTGGAAATAAATGAAAGCAGAAAACACTACATACCAAAATCTCTGGGATGCCACATTAAGAGGAAAGTTTATAACACCAAATACCTACATCAATACCACAGAAAGATCTCAAATTAATAACCTAACATCACACCTAAAGGTACTAGAGAAACAAAAACTAACAAGAAGTAAATAAATAAACAAAATCAGATTAGATTTAAATGAAATTGAGACCCCCCCAAAAATTCACGCAAAGAACTAACAAAACAAAAGTTGGTTTGAGAGGATAAACAAGATTGATAGACTGTTAGCTAGATTTACAAAGAAAAAAAAGAAGATACAAATGAGCACAATCTGAAATTGGAACAGTCTAGAGAAGAGACTCAGTCTTGGCAGATGAGGGATATGATAAGCAAGACCCCATGAACCTCACATGTCCGAGAAGATTCCTTCCCTTACCGTCTTGCCTCCCTTAACAAGCTGACCCATGTAAGGCAGGAGAAAGCTACCCCGTCCTAACCTAACTGACTAGGCTAATTTCCTAACCATAAAGGAAGAGCATAACCATTTATCTCCTCGAGTGATGCCTCCCAAGGTTGGTAGAGCAGGACTCTAGCATTCCTGATAAGAACCTGACCATCTTCCACATTTACTGAAGTGAAACTCTGATATTCTCCATAAGAACTGGAGGCTGGGTGCGGTGGCTCACGTCTATAATCCCAGCATTCTGGGAGGCTGAGGCAGGCGGATCACGAGGTCAGGAGATCGAGATCATCCTGGCTAACATAGTGAAATCCCGTCTCTACTAAAAAATACAAAAAAAATTAGCCGGGCATGGTGGCAGGTGCCTGTAGTCCCCGCTACTCGGGAGGCTGAGGCAGGAGAATGGCGTGAACCTGGGAGGTGGAGCTTGCAGTGAGGCAGTGAGCCAAGAATCCACCACTGCACTCCAGCCTGGGCAACAGAGCGAGACTCTGTCTCAAATAAATAAATAAATAAATAACTGGATAAGATCCAGTCAGCTGAAGACAAGGTGGACTCCAGCATTGATCTTTCACTGAGATTTTCTTCATAATAATCTCATTATAATACTAAAAATCATACCTTGGGTGGAGATTTAACATGGTAATTAGACATATAATGCATAAAGAAACATGTTATCAAACTGCACAGCTGCTAAAGTTCTCTGCCTGTACATGCCTACATATCACTCCTTTTCTCATCTCAGCTTTTTAAAAATGAAGTAGCCAAGCCCTTCAGAAAGCAAGCATCAGGATCTCCTTCCTGTGTGCTGCTCCCTTGGATTGCTTGAGCTGCAAGCCTATTAAATCTTGCCTGAGAAAAACTTCTGTTTGGCCTTGTGTTAATTTCTACTTATGTGTGAGTCAAGAATACAGTCTGTGTTGCAGGAACAAAATGACAAAAGTGACATTACAACAAATCCCACAGAAATACAAAAGATCCTCAGAGATTATTAGGGAAACTTCTATAGCCACACAAACCAGAAAATATAGAGGAAAGGGATAAATTCCTAGAAACATAAAACTTCCTAAAATTAAATCAGGAAGAGATTGAAAGCCTGAAAAGACCAATAGTGAGTTCTGAAATTGAATCCGTAATTTAAAAACCTACCAACCAAAAAAAAAAAAAAAAATCCTGGACCATGTGAATTCATCGCCAAATTCTACCAGATGTACAAATGAGAGCTGGTGTCAATTCTACTGAAACTATTCCAAAAAATTCAAGGAGGATGGATGCCTCTCTAACTTTTCTATGAACACAGTGTCATGCTGATACCAAAATCTGGGAAAGACATAAGGAAAACAGAAAATTACAGGACAATATCCATGAGGATCATAGATGGCAAAAGTTCTCAACAATTGCTAGCAAACTGAATCCAGGAGCACATCAAAATTTAATTTGCCACAATCAAGTAGCCTTCATTCCTGGGAAGCAAGATTGGTTCAACATAGAAAAAACATATGATCATTTCAATAGATACAGAAAAGCTTTCTGTAAAATTCAACATCCTTTCCTGATTAAAAACCCTCAACAAACTAAGCACTGAAGGAACATATTTCAAATAATAAGAGGCATCTTGGCCAAGCCCACAGTCAACATCATACTGAATGGGAAAAAGCTGGAAGCATTCCCTTTAAAAATTGGAAGACAAGGATGCCCACTCTCCATGCTCATATTCAACATAGTATTGGAAATCCAAGCAAGAGTAATCAGACAAGAGAAAGAAATAGAAGTCATCCAAATAGGAAAAAAAAAGTCAAATTATCTCTCTTTATTGATGATGTGATTCTGTACTTTAAAAACCCAAAGGCTCCTAGGCCTGATAAATAACTTAGGTAAAGTTTCAGTATACAAAATCAATAAAAAGGAAAAAAAAAGTCAAATTATCTCTCTTTATTGATGATACGATTCTGTACTTTAAAAACCCAAAGGCTCCTAGGCCTGATAAATAACTTAGGTAAAGTTTCAGTATACAAAATCAATAAACAAATATCAGTAGCCTTTCTGTACATCAATAATGTTCAAACTGAGAGCCAAATAAAGAAAGCAATCCCATTTACAATAGCCACAAAAAGTTAACTAGAAATGCGTCTAACCAAGAAGGAAAAACATCTCTACAAGAACTAGAAAACACTGCTGAAGGAAATCGTAGTTGAGATTTGAGACATAGTTGAGAGTTGAGATCAAAGACAAAGGCATCACATTTACCATACTTCAAACTATACTATAAGGCTCCAGTAACTAAAACAGCATGATATGGGTACAAAACTAGACACTTAGACCAATGGAACAGAGTACAGAACCCAGAAATAAAGCCACATACCTACAACTAACTGATTTTCAACAAAGTGGACAAAAATAAGCAATAGGGGATGGAGTCCCTATTAATAAGTAGTACTGGAAAAACTGGCTAGCCATATGCAGAAGAATTGAAAAGAACCTCTACTTTTCACCATATATAAAAATTAACTCAAGATGAATTAAATACTTAAATGTAAGATTTCACACTATAAAAATCCTAGAAGAAAACCTAGGAAACACTCTTCAGAACATCAACCTGAACAAAGCATTTATAACCGGGTCCTCAAAAACAAATGCAAGAAAAAATGGAGCCTAATTAAACTAAAGAGCTTCTGCACAGCAAAAGAAACTATCAACAGAGCAAACCAACAGCATATAAAATGGGAGAATATATTCACAAACTATGCATTCAACAGATGATTGATATCCAGAACCTATAAGGCACTTAAACAAAGCAACAAGAAAAAACATATAACCCTATTAAAAGCAGGCAAAGAACATGAACAGATACTTCTCAAAAGAAGACATACAAGGCTGGGTGTGATGACTCACGCCTGTAATCCCAGCATTTTAGGAGGCCCAGGTGGGCGGATCACCTGAAGTCAGGGGTTTGAGACCAGCCTGGCCAACATGGCAAAACCCTATCTCTACTAAAAATACAAAAATGAGCTGAGTGTGGTAAAAATGACTTCCAGCTACTGGGGAGGCTGCGGCAGGATAATCTCTTGAACCCAGGAGGCAGAGGTTTCAGCGAGCCAAGATCGTGACACTGATCTCCAGCCTGGGTGACAAAGTGAGACTCACAGGAAAAATAATCAACATTACAAATCGTAAGTGAAATACAAATCAAAACCTCTATGAGGTACCATGTCTCAACAGTCAGCATGGCTATCATTAAAAAGTCAAAAAATAACTGATGTCAGCAAGGTTGTGGAAAAAGAAATGGCTATACACTGTTGGTGGGAATGTAAATCAGTTCAGCCCCTGCAGAAAGCAGTTTGGAGGTTTCTCAAAGAATTAAAAATAGAACTACCATTTGACCCAGAAACCCCATTACTGGGTGTGTGTCAAAAGAAAAGAAATCATTTTGGCCGGGTGCCGTGGCTCCAGCCTGTAATCCCAGCACTTTGGGAGGCTGAGGCGGGCGGATCACGAGGTCAGGAGATCGAGACCATCCTGGCTAACATGGTGAAACCCTGTTCTCTACTAAAAACAAAAAAACAAAAAAACAAAATTAGCCTGGCGTGTTGGCGGGTGCCTGTAGTCCCAGCCTATCAGAAGGCTGAGGCAGGAGAATGGTGTGAACCAGAGAGGCGGAGCTTGCAGTGAGCCCAGATTGAGCCACTGCACTTCAGCCTGGGTAACAGAGTCAGACTCCGTCTCAAAAAAAAAAAAAAAAAAAAAGAAAGAAATCATGTTATCAAAAAGACATATGTATTTGTATGTTCATCACTATACTATTCACAATAGCAAAGTCATGGAATAAGCCTAGGTGCACATCAACAGTGGATTAGATAATTAAAATGTGCATATACACCATGGAATACTACACAGCCATAAAAATGAATGAAAACTTGTCATTTTCAGCTACATGGATGCAGCTGGAGGTCATTATCCTAAATGAATTAACATAGAAGGAGAAAACCAAATATTGCATATTCCTAAACATGGGAGCTAATTCTTGGGTACACATCGACATAAAGATGGAAAAAATAGATCCTGGGGACCACAAATAGAGGGATGGAGCGAGGGGAAAGTACTGAATAATTTTCTATTGAATATTATCTTCACTACCTGGGTAAAAGGATCAATAGAAGCTTAAACCTCAGCATCATGCAATATACCTGTGTAATAAAACTGCACATGTACCCCTGTATCTAAAATGAAAATTGAAATAAAAATATACAATAAATTATTGTAAAAACATGTGTTCAATTGGTTCCAAAATAATTATTGTTGGCATATGTTAGTCAAAATTAGTGTATTTTGATGCAAACTAGCACATGTTGCAATGTCTAATGCCACTATTAATATTTTATAGTCATTAGGTCAAAATAAAAGTACTGAGCACTATGCATGACACTGAAGAATCTATATTGCTGACATCTGATGGCAAGACAGAAGTAACTTCCATGATATACTTTTATTCCTTCTCACTTTTCTTGTAAAAATATTTCAGTCCAGACCCTTTTGACTCCTTTTCTGGCCTACTAGTCATCATGCCAGCTTCAGGTCCTGATATTGCCTGAACTCCATGGCTTCTGTTTATGATCTTGCCTTACACAGCATGATATGGAGGAAAGATCATTCCCCAAAGCCTGTACTTAAAATCCTGTGTTCCAGTCCTCACCCAACATTTGCCTGATCTCTGATCAATGCGTAAGGACGGAGACGTTCTTTCTTATATAATTTCCTCCACTCACACACTGAAAACTCATTGGTTTCACTTATGGACTTTAAAAATCTCACCTCCTCTGAGAATCCCTTCTAACCACATAGTCCTTTTAGAATTACACCTTCATATACGATCATTCATAGTAGATAAACCTATATTTTTTATAATGGTGGAATCACATCATTTTTATACTTAATATTCTTCAACAAGTTCCTACTATAGTGTGAAAATAAATGGCAAGTACAGAGAGATGCTGAAAATAACTTCAAATATTAAGGAATTTGGCCAACTGTAGGACCTATGAATTCCTCAAAATAAAAGGTCTCCCAACCACTACATTTTTTCTGTTATTTAACCACGTAGAACCTCAAATATTATGCATGCAAATGGGATCTTAATATATTCTTCAATAAGATAGAAATGGGGAATATATTTCCATAGACATACAGGTTTAAAGTTCTGAGGTAGAAGAGACTGTGGAAGGCCTATAAACCAGCTTTCATCATATCATAAATTAACTGAGACTTCAAGCCAATAGATGAGTTGAATAAATTCACCCAGAAAAATAATTTTAAAATAATGCAAAAACCCAGTTATCCTAATGTCTGGTCTAATACATCATCTCTTTATCAGAGAGGCTCAATCGGATTTTGTTATTTGACTTTGAACTTTATTATAACATTTGAAAGATAAAATTAATCTGACTGAGGCTATGAATTACCATAAACATTTGTATTGCCTGTGGACAATTGAGTATTGCCTTCATTCTCAGTGCCTTCATTTAGATTTGTCACAGCCTCTACCTAAAGTGAAGCCCACCTTTTCTGCTTAATATCATGTTTATTTTTTTCTTCCTGATAGTTTGGATCTGTGTCCCTGCCAAATCTCATGTTGAAATGTGATCCCCAGTGTTGGCTGTAGGGCCTGGTGGGAGGTTTTGTGTCAAGGGGGTGGAAATCTCATGGTGTGATGAGATCTCTCATCTCGTGATGGGGGATGAGTTCTCACGAGATTTGATTGTTTAAAAGTGTGTGGCAGGCTGGGTGCGGTGGCTCATGCCTGTAATCCCAGCACTTTGGGAGGCCGAGAAGGGCGGATCACAATATCGGGAGATCAAGACCATCCTGGCTAACATGGTGAAACCCCGTCTCTACTAAAAATGTAAAAAATTAGCTGGGTGTGGTGGCGGGCACCTGTAGTCCCAGCTACTCGGGAGGCTGAGGCAGGAGAATGGCGTGAACCTGGGAGGCGGGGCTTGCAGTGAACTGAGATCGCACCACTGCACTCCAGCCTGGGCAACAGAGCGAGACTCTGTCTCAAAATAAACAAATAAATAAAGTGTGAGGCACCTCCTCTCCCCACCGTCCCTTCCTCCTGCTCTGGCTGTGTGACATGACTGCTCCTGCTTTACCTTCTGCCACAAGTAAATGCTCTCTGAGGTCTCCCCAGAAGCCAAGCAGATGCTGGTACCATGCTTGTACAGCCTGCAGAACCACGAGCCAATCAAATTTCTTTTCTTTATAAATTACCCAGTCTCAGGTATTCCTTTACAGCAAGGCAAGAATGGCCTAGTACACTCCCATTATGACATTATTCTTTCTTTACCTCTTCACCTTCAAAGCATTTCTCTTTCATCTACTTTACATGTGGAAAATACATTGGTTCAAATTGAATACAAACAACAAAATCTCTGCCACTATAATGTGCTATGAACAGAACAGCCTTGGCAACTTAAAATCATAGACATAATCAGAAACAGATGGGGAAGAAAATGACATCTCATTAGTAGGTCACAGTTAACAAAAGTAAACAGCTTCTTTCTTTATTTTTTTAATTGATTAAATGAAAGGTGCTTTGTGACTCTATGAATGGAGTCTTCTGACTACACACTACAACACAACACTAAATATGGTTGGTTGTTTGCATGGACCTTTTTTGAAAAGCTCTTTAAAAAATCAAGCAAACAATCTTCTATCCCATGAACACCTCCTTGCCTGGGAAGTAAAGTAGTAATATGCAAAAAAAAAAAAATGTGTAAATGCTTATTTTCAATGGAAGTTTCTATAATTGTGTTTCTTCTGTTAATTATTTTGTAAAGTTCTTACAAATTCTGGGTAAAGTTCACCTAAGGTAAAAAATATTGAACAGTTTGTATAACCATTATCAGAAAAAATAAAATGTATGGCCTTCACGTTGCCAACAGAAAAGAAAGAATCTTCCAGCTAACTCAAATTGTAGCTTACTCAAGGAGGTACAATAATTGGATCAAAGTTCTCCCAAAAAAGTAAACATTGGCGTCCAAAATGCAAGCCTCTGCCAAAAATCTCAATGGTTTAAGCCGTAATTTTCTTGCTGAATGATGGTCTCTCTAGTTCATTTTCTGGTATTTGCTTTTCCAATTCAGCATCTTTCTTCCAGAAGTTAAAGTGACACTAAGTGTAAATTCAAGCAGTTGTTATTGAGTTTGCTGCTTTTACACTCTGAGCCAAGACTCTATGGGAGATTACACATCCCTAGAAGGCATGCTAGAAGAAAGAGATCACACATAATGAAGAAAATATTCTGATATCTATTCTATGCATACTCTCAGTCCACATCACGTCCATCACTATCACAATCATTACCTTCATCTTTATTATCACTTTCACTACGGTGACTTTGGAGCTTCAAAAACTAACTAGTTATTTAATCTCTTTAAAGTTAACAATATGAAAATATAAAGCGCACATTAGAAACCCCAACTGCCAGGGTTGTTTTGAATGCTAAATGAGGTATGCAAAGTACTTACTACTTTGTCCAGCTCTACTGTCTTTATTTGTGGAATATTTTAACCATTTATTGATCATTTATTAGGTTAAGACATTCTTAACCCATTTAACTCTATTATATGCTAAATACTTTGGTTTCTATTTTACAGACAAGGACTCTAACGTAACTACTTGGTCTAAGGATCCACACCTAGTAACCAGCATCACAGAGGTTGGAATGTATGTCTGCCTGGCTCCAAAACCAGTTATGAATATAGATTTTTTTTTTTTTTTTGAGATGGAGTCTCACTCTGTTGCTCAGGCTGGAGTAGACTGGCGTGATCTCAGCTCACTGCAAGCTCTGCCTCCCGGGTTCACGCCGTTCTCCTGCCTCAGCCTCCCAAGTAGCTGGGACTACAGGCGCCCGCCACCACACCTGGCTAATTTTTTGTATATTTAGTAGAGACGGGGTTTCACTGTGTTAGCCAGGATGGTCTTGATCTCCTGAACTCATGATCCACCCTCCTCGACTTCCCAAAGTGCTGGGATTACAGGCGTGAGCCATGGTGCCCGGCTGAATATAGATTATTTTATTAAGGAGTATTTGCCATATATCTTTATACTATCCTCAGAACTATAAAAACTTATTTGTTAAATCTGTCAATTTTGTTATGTTAAAAATTGATTTGGGATCCAGATCGAACCCACTTAGCCCGTACTTCTACCCGAAGAGATATTTGGGTTTAGATGACTTATTATGAGTTTCCTGAATCATATACTATCTCTTCTCATTCGTGAGGCTAACAGTTAAAGACTCTTATATCTCAGATAGAAAATATGAAGCCCAGTCCTTTATGCTAGACTTTATGAATCTCAGTTCTAACACTAGGCATTGACCTTGCCCACTAATGTAGTAGCAACCTTTTAAAATAGATCTGATCCTAATAGGGACTTAGTTACAGAAAAGTTACTACCTGGCCCCATTCAAAAGCACATTACTCATTCCTTGTGACCCTAAGACCCCAAAATACATACAACATCATTCAACAAGTGCTAAAACCCAGTCTTCTTGGGGTTTACAAGGAAAGAGAGGATCCTTAAATTTTGAGAAAGGTAAGTCAGAATAGGTGGGTTTAGAGACATACTGTTACCTGGGAAACAGGTACTATTATCACTTTAGGTAGTAAAAAGAGGCCCATGCTTTCCCTTATAATGATATTCCTAAAAATATTATTAGAATAGCAATTATGACTTTCAACTTGCAACTGACATTACAATTGTCAAAAAACTCAATCTTTTATAATGAACTACAATGTAAAGGAAGTCAGATAATTGTTTAAAATATCCTCAAATCAATGCTTTTTTAAAAAATATAAGGAGGTGAGTACAATAAAAGACACATCAGAATTTACCTTAGAGTCTGAAGGGTTGAGGAGTCTACAATTATTAAACCCCCTGTAAGCCAAAAACAATCTATGGAATTTGACAGTGATGATATTGTATAGAATGCTAAAAGACATTGAACTTTATTCCTAAAATATGTCTTTCAGAAACCGCTCAACTTGTTTATGGATATTTTTCCTTCTCTCTTCCCTCCTGCTCACCCTCCCTAACCAAACCTGATCCAGAGACAATCAACAACACTACACATTCACCTAGCAAGGCAGAATGTATACTTAACCACGAGCTACACAGGTTGGCAAATTCGCCTGCAGAAAACACTTAACAGAAACTAGAGGAACTAGAGGTTAAAAACTGATCCCTTTACCAATGCCATTTCAATTAAAAGAAGAGATTAAGCACTAGTTGATCTACCATAAGTCACTGCATGAGAGAATCACACCACATAGCTAATTATGACTAACAGGGAAACAAAATATTCTTTGAATAAAGAAGCATATGTTTCTTTACAATCTAAAAAAAAATCTCAAAGCCAGTTTGATCTCCAAGGATAATCCTGAACAGGGAGTATGATGGTTAATTTTAGGTGTCAACGTAATGGAATTAAGGAATACCTAAATAAGTAGCACAGCATTATTTTAGGGTGTGTCTGTGAGGGTGTTTCCAGAAGAGATTGGCAGGTGAGTCAATGGATAGAGTGAGGAAGATCTACCCGCAATGTGCGCAAGAACCATTCAATCAGCTAGGGGCCCATTTAAAACAAAACAAAACAAAAAAAAAAAAAAAAAAAGGAGAGAAAAAGATACTCTCTCTCTCTTCTGCAGCTGGGACACTCTCCTCATCTTTCCCTTGTACATCAGAATTCCAGGGTCTCTGATCTGGGGAATACAGGACTTAAATCAGTGACCTCCCACATTCTCAGGCATTTGGCCTTGTACCTAGAATTACATAATTAGCTTCTCTTTTTCTTTCTTCTTCTTTTTTTTTAATTATACTTTAAGTTCTGGGATACATGCGCAGAAAGTGCAGGTTTGTTACATAGGTGTACACGTGCCATGGTGGTTTTCTGTACCCATCAACCAGACATTTACATTAGGTATTTCTCCTAATGCTATACCTCTCCTTGCCCCCCACCCCCAAACAGGCCCCAGAGTGTGATGTTCCCCTCCCTGTATCCATGTGTTCGCATTATTCAACTTGCACTTGTAAGTGAGAACATGTGGTGTTTGGTTTTCTGTTCTTGTGTTAGTTTGCTGAGAAGGATGGTTTCCAGCTTCATCCATGTCCCTGCAAAGGACATGAGCTCATCCTTTTTTATGGCTGCATAGTATTCCATGGTGTGTATGAGCCACATTTTCTTTATTCAGTCTATAATTAATGGGCATTTGGGTTGGTTCCAAGTCTTTCTATTGTGAACAGTGCTGCAATAAACATACGTGTGCATGTGTTTTTGTAGTAGAATGATTTATAATCCTTTGGGTATATACCCAGTAATGACATTGCTGGGTCAAATGGCATTTCTGGTTATAAATTCTTGAGGAATCACCACACTGTCTTCCACAATGGTTGAACTAATTTACACTCCCACCAACAGTGTAAAAGCGTTCCTACTTCTCCACATCGTTTCCAGTATCTGTTTTTTCCCGACTTTTTAATGATCGTCATTTTAACAGGCACGAGATAGTAGCTCATTGTGGTTTTGATTTGCATTTCTCTAATGACCAATGATGACGAGCTGTGTTTCCTATGTTCGTTGGCCACATAAATGTCATCTTTTGAGAAATGTCTGTTCATATCCTTTGCCCACTTTTTGATGGGGTTGTTTTTTTCTTGTAAATTTGTTCAAGTTCTTTGTAGATTCTGGATATTAGCCTGTTGTAGATTCTGGATATTAGATGGATAGATTGCAAACATTTTCTCCCATTCTGTAGGTTTCCTGTTCACTCTGATGATAGTTTCTTTTGCTGTACAGAAGCTCTTTAGTTTAATTAGATTCCTTTTGTCAATTTTGGCTTTGGTTGCCATTGCTTTTGGTGTTTTAGTACTAAAGTCTTTGCCCATGCATATGTCCTAAATGGTATTACCTAGGTTTTCTTCTATGGTTTTTATGGTTTATCTCAATAGATGCCGAGAAGGCCTTTGATAGAATTCAACACCACTTTATGCTAAAAACTCTCAATAAACTAGGTATTGACAGAACATATCTCAATATAATAAGAGCTATTTATGACAAACCCACAGCTAGTATCATACTGAATGGGCAAAATCTGGAAGCATTCCCTTTGAAAACTGGCACAAGACAAGGATGCCCTCTCTCACCACTCCTATTCAATATAGTATTAGAAGTTCTGGCCAGGGCAATTAGGCTAGAGAAAAAAAATAAAGTTATTTGAATAGGAAGAGAGAAAATCAAATTGTCTTTGTTTGCAGATGACATGATTGTATATTTAGAAAACCCCATTGTCTCAGCCCAAAATCTCCTTAAGCTGATAAGCAGCTTCAGCAGTCTCAGGATACAAAATCAATGTGCAAAAATCACAAGCATTCCTATATACCAATAATAAAAGAAACAGAGAGTCAAATCATGAGTGACCTCTCATTCACAATTGCTACAAAGAGAATAAAATACCTAGGAATACAATTTACAAGGGATGTGAAGGACATCTTCAAGGAGAACTACAAACCAATGCTCAAGGAAATAAGAAAGGACACAAACAAATGGAAAAACATTCCATGTTCATGGATATGAAGAATCAATATTGTGAAAATGGCCATACTGCCCAAAGTAATTTATAGATTTAATGCTATCTCCATCAAGCTACCATTGACTTTTTTCACAGAATTAGAAAAAACTACTTTAAATTTCATTTGGAACCAAAAAAGAGTCAATGTAGACAAGACAATCCTAAGCAAAAAGAACAAAGCTGGCAGCATCATGCTACCTGACCTCAAACTATATTACAAGGCTACAGTAACCAAAACAGCATGGTACTGGTACCAAAACAGATATATAGACCAATGGAACAGAAAAGAGGCCTCAGAAATAATACCACACATCTACAATCATCTGATCTTTGACAAATCTGACCAAAACAAGCAATGGGGAAAGGATTCCCTATCTAATAAATAGTGTTTGGAAAACTGGGTAGCCATATACAGAAAAGTGAAACTGGACCCCTTCCTTACACCTTATACAAAAATTAACTCAAGATGTATTAAGGACTTAAACATAAGACCTAGCTTCTCTTTTTCTAAGGCTTTCAGACTTGGAGTGAACCACGATACTGCCCTCCCAGGGCCTTCAGTTTGCAGATGGCCTTTTGTGGGACTTCTCAATCTCCATAATCACATGAGCCAATTCTCCAAATAAATCTCCTTTTATATATTTCTATCTCATTCCATGTACTTATCTCTCTTCTATTGCTAATGTCTCTCTAGAGGACTCTGACTAATACAGAGTATAGATCATTCACTTTATAGCCAAAGTTTAAATTGAAAAGGTTAAGGGAAAGGTTCAGGACACAAAAATCAACTATATGCAAATAATATATACAATTATATACAATCAGTATATACAATATAGTCTGTAATAGAGCCAAAAGACATCATTTGGAGACACAAAACTTTAGCTCTCCCCAAAGTCTTTTAAAATGAAGATAAATTGGCCAGGCGCGGTGGCTCACGCCTGTAATCCCAGCACTTTGGGAGGCCGAGGTGGGCGGATCACAAGGTCAGAAGATCGAGACCATCTTGGCTAACATGGTGAAACCCCATCTCTACTAAAAATACAAAAATTAGCCGGGCATGGTGGCCAGCGCCTGTAGTCCCAGCTACTCGGGAGGCTGAGGCAGGAGAATGGCATAAACCCAGGAGGCGGAGATTGCAGTGAGCCGAGATTATGCCACTGCACTCCAGCCTGGGCGAGAGTGCGAGACTCTGTCTCAAAAAAAAAAAAAAAAAAAAGATAAAATGAAGATAAATTTGTCTTCGAATATACAGAATGGATACTTCCTTAGGCGTTGAATTGATAGACATTTTTCTTAAGACCATCACAGTCAGAAACTTCTATGACTAATCTTTTGACTCCTTTTTCCCTTTGCATTGTAACTTCCACCTTTATTCTTATTGGCAGAATAAAATAGTCTCCAACCTGCCCCACCCAGTGCAGGACTCTTTTTTCTTCAGCTTTAATGAGATGCAATTGACAATAATTGAATCTGTTTTTGGGTACAATGTAATGTTTTGATATGTGAAATGATTAACATAATCAAACTAATTGACATATCTGTCACCACACATAATTGCCATTGTGTGTGTGTATGTGTGTGTGTGGTAAGAATATTTGAGATCTACCTTCTTAGCAAATTTCAACTACACAATACTATATTATATGTTCCTATATTAATGATAGTCAGGCTCCACATTAGATCTCCAGGACTTACTCATCCTGCTTAACTGAAACTTTGTACCCATTAACCACCATCTCCTCATTTATCCCAAACTCCATGTCCTAGCAACCTCCATTCTACCCTCTGCTCCTATTAGCTCAACTTTTTTAGATTGCACATCCAAGTAAGAATATACAGTATTTGTTTTTCTGTGCCAGGCTTACTTCACTTAGCATAATGTCCTTCAGATTCATCCACATTGTTGCAAATGACAGGATTTTCTTCTTTTTGAAGGCTGAATACTCTTCTATTCTGTGTGTGTGTGTGTGTGTATAACCCTCATCTCACATCATATATAAAAATCAACTATATACAATTAATATATACAGTCATAGACAATCAATATATGCAATTATATATTTGTGTAATATATATGTAATATGGTTAGACTTTGTGTCCCCACCCAAAACTCATCTTGAATTGTAATCCCTAAGTGTTGAGGGAGAGACCTAGTGGGAGGTGATTGCATCATGGTGGCGGTTTCTCCCATGCTGTTCTTGTGATAGTGAGTGAGTTCTCATGATGTCTGATAGAGTTATAAGCATCTGGCATTTCTTCTATTCACACTCTCTCCTGCTTTCTTGCGAAGAAAGTGCCTGCTTCCTCTTCTGCCATCATTGTAAATTTCCTGAGGTCTCCCCAGCCATGTGGAACTGTCAGTCAATTCAACCTCTTTTCTTTATAGATTACCCAGTCTCGGGTAGCAGTGTGAGAAAAGACTAATATGATATGTATGTATGTATGTATGTATGTATGTATGTATGTATATATATTACACAATCAACATATACAATTATATATTTGTATAATATATGCATACACAATATATATATATATATTTTATACAAATACTGCATAATCTTATATGTGTAACATAAATATTAACATTTTCTATCCATTTAACTGTTGTTGAACACTTAGGTTGATTCAATATCTTGGCTATTGGGAATAATGATGCAATGAACATGGTGCAAATATTTATTCAACATACTAATTTTATTTCCTTTGGATATATACCCAGAATTAGGATTCCTGGATCATATGGTAGTACTATTTTTAATTTTTTGACGAACCTTCATATTGTTTTCTATAATGGTTGTAGCAATTTACAGTCCCACCAACAGTGTACAGGGCTTACTTTTCTCCACATTTTCTCCAACATTTGTTATCTTTTGTCTTCTTGATAGTAGCCATTCTAACAAGAGGAATGTGATATATTATTACAGTTTTAACCTTCACTGTTGCTGAGGAATTTTTAATATTTCTGCTGGCTATTTTTTACCTCTTTTGGGAAAGTCAATTCATGTCCTTTTTCCATTAAAAAAAGTCAAGTTGTTTTCTTACTATTGGGTTGTTTCCATTCCTTATATATTTTAGATATTATCACCTTATCAATTGTATAGTTTGCATATATTTTCCCCCATTTAATAGTTGTATCATTTGTTATTTTCTTTTTTGTGCAGAAACTTTTTAGTTTTATGCAATTTTATTAGTTTATTTTTGCTTTTGTTTTCTGTGCTTTTGGGTCATATCAAAAATACCATTGCCCAGACTAATGTAATGAAGACTTTTCCCTATATTCTCTTCTAGTAGTTTTAAGATTTCAAGTCATAGCTTAAGCTTCTGATTCACTTTGAGCTGATTTTTGTATACGGAGTGAGATAAGGGTCCAATTTCATTCCACATGTGAATAACCAATTTGTCCAGCTTCATTTTTTGAAGAGACTATACATTCCCCATTGGTACCTTTGTCAAAGACCATTTGACTGTAAATGTATGGATTTATTTTGGGGCTTTCTATTTTGTTCAACTGGTCTTTATGTCTGTTTTTATGCCAGTACCATATTTTTTATTATTATATCTTTCTAGGATATTCTCAGATCAAGTATGATCTTTTAACTATTATTCAACAAACATTTAAATGTTTTCTTCTGCATACCTTTCTGGCTGACAAAATAAGGTAAGGAATAAGAGCCCTAATAGGTTGTTCATACAATTATTAAGAGTAATATTAAAACAATCTAACATAATGATCTCAAGTAATTCAGAGAAGAGAGATGAGTCAAGATTGTGTATCAACACATTTGGGGAACTGATTAGCTGCGTGTGAAAATAAAACCATTAATTATGCCACTCCAATTGAATAAATAGGTAGGGAACATATATGTACTCCCTAGCACCCATATTATTATTCTAATCTCCAACATATCAAGAATTGAAGTCTTCGATTCCACAGTATTGCCCTTAGAAGTCCACTGGATGCCTGAACAGCAGCATTTTACTTGGGACAACTCCCCCATAATGCAAGACCTTAGCATAAATCCAAACTGGATCCAAGCCCCAATTTCAATGCTCTTTGTGTGCAGCCCATTTCTGATGGTACAGTAGACACATGCCTCCCTAACTTTTCCATTTATGCAAAATTAAAAGTCACCTTCTTATGGCACTACTCATTGATTCATGACTTTATTTTTGGCACAGAGCAAATATTGCCTTGTAAACCTAACAATATTTTATTCTATTCAAAAAATCAAAATTTTAGCTTTGCCTTTTAGTAAAGATTTTTCAATGACATTTTGGTAATCAAATAATAATGTATTGTTATTTAATCACAATTTAGAATGATCCGATTACCACTCTCTTAAAAACTCCATTGATTAACAAATCAGGCATCTATAAAAATAATTTATGCTCTTCATTATAAACATTGGTTTTAATAGCATTCATGATAGCCAAAGATAGAATTTCAACTGGAATAAAGAAAGCTCTTCTCATCTAAGAATATGGAATTTCTGTAGTTTAGTATTTCATCTGCTCTTGTTACTCCTAGCTAGAATCACCATATTTTACTTCTAACAATACTTTTCAGAAAAGTAGAAAAAAATCTAACATTGCCATAAAGGGGCATTATCACTTCACAAGGACAAAATAAGCAGCAGGATCAGATGAAATTCAAATCAGCCCAAATCCTGTTTCCATAATAATGTATCTTTCTAGCTTTGAAATCACATCAAAATTGCTTCTATACTGAATGGTTTTCAAAGATGTCTTTGAGGCATCATTGAGATTTTTTAAGTGGATAGCAACCTGTAGAGTTAGATGCAAAGGAGACTTTTGCGTTTGAGAATAGGATTAGTTCTTCTTGTTTCCAGAGGGATACAAAACATGGCAGATAGGATGTCTCAAATTATTATTTATTCCTTCTTTTGATTCATTACAACTTCCTAATTAAGGCTTGGTTTCCTAAGTAATTAAGGCAGCTTCCTTTGTCAAAAGCTACCAATGGCTCTTCATTCAATCGCATTTTGCACCTGTGTCTGTTAAATAATGATTACAGATGTTAGCTAATGTCATAAAAAAGAGAAAATTAATAGCAAGTAGATGGCATTCCTAATAGATTGTGCAGTTCAAGGGCTCCAGAGAAACTAATAAAACGATCATTTGCCATTATATGTGCATAATTATCCTGGCAGCTGATGGTTATAATCCTTGGAGTAAAGAGAAAGTAAAGTTGTTTATCTATTCATTTGGTATTTTAATAATCTAGTACTTGGGATCTGTCATTTTCTCTTCTACTTTACAGTGGTATTCTGTTCACTGATTTGTGCTACATTGATATACATTTTGTGATCACCATTTGTTTTTGAGCCTCTTTGTAATGAGATAATATAAAAAACACCATAATTATGGATTTTTATAATATGTGAGTACAGAGTAGGCTGCTCCTTTCCCCAGAAACTCCTCCCTGTCACCAGTAGGGCCTAGTGGCATACATATCATACCAGCATCAGAAAAAGGGAAATGCAAAATAGAATGTAACTTAACGTTCTGTACTGCTCATCTGAATCTACAACTTGGGAAAGGTAGAAAAGGTCAAGATCTTGAATGACAATTAGGCCCCATTAGATTCTTTGGTGGGAATTTGTAAAGATAAAAATATTGTACAAATGTCATTTTTAGTATGAAAATGGTACATTAGGAATATTCCCTGGTATTCAATGAACATGAATTTCTTAGTCAAATCAACAATCTTAAAAATGATATCAACAATGAAAGTTTGCATTTACGGGAGGTGGAGCCAAGATGGCTGAATAGGAACAGCTCCGGTCTACAGCTCCCAGCATGAGCGACACAGAAGTCGGGTGTTTTCTGCATCTCCATCTGAGGTACTGGGTTCATCTCACTGGGGAGTGCCAAACAGTGGGTGCAGGACAGTCCGTGTAGTGCACCGTGTGCGAGCCAAAGCAGGGCGAGGCACTGCCTCACTCAGGAAGCGCAAGGGGTCAGGGAGTTCCCTTTCCTAGTCAAAGAAAGGGGTGACAGACGGCACCTGGAAAATCAGGTCACTCCCACCCTAATACTGCGCTTTTCCAACGAGCTTGGAAAACGGCAAACCAGGAGATTGTGTCCCGCACCTGGCTCGGAGGGTCCTACACCCACGGAGTCTCGCTGATTGCTAGCACAGCAGTCTGAGATCAAACTGCAAGGCAGCAGCGAGGCTGGGGCAGGGGCGCCCGCCGTTGCCCAGGCTTGCTTAAGTAAACAAAGCAGCCAGGAAGCTGGAACTGGGTGGAGCCCACCACAGCTCAAGGAGGCCTGCCTGCCTCTGTAGGCTCCACCTCTGGGGGCAGGGCACAAAGAAAAAGTCAGCAGTAACCTCTGCAGACTTAAATGTCCCTGTCTGACAGCTTTGAAGAGAGTAGTGGTTCTGCCAGCACGCAGCTGGAGATCTGAGAATGGGCAGAGTGTCTCCTAAAGTGGGACCCTGACCCCCGAGCAGCCTAACTGGGAGGCACCCCCTAGTAGGGACAGACTGACACCTCACTCGGCTGGGTACTCCTCTGAGACAAAACTTCCAGAGGAACGATCAGATCAGACAGCTGAATTTTCAGTTCACCAAAATCCGCTGTTCTGCAGCCACCGCTGCTGACACCCAGCCAAACAAGTTCTGGAGTGGACCTCTAGCAAACTCCAACAGACCTGCAGCTGAGGGTCCTGTCTGTTAGAAGGAAAACTAACAAACAGAAAGGACACCCACACCAAAAACCCATCTGTACATCACCATCATCAAAGACCAAAAGTAGAAAAAACTACAAAGATGGGGAGAAAACAGAGCAGAAAAACTGGAAACTCTAAAAAGCAGAGTGCCTCTCCTCCTCCAAAGGAACACAGTTCCTCACCAGCAAAGGAACAAAGCTGGACGGAGAATGACTTTGACGAGTTGAGAGAAGAAGGCTTCAGACGATCAAACTACTCCAAGCTACAGGAGGAAATTCGAACCAATGGCAAAGAAGTTAAAAACTTTGAAAAAAACTTAGACGAATGTTTAACCAAAATAACCAATGCAGAGAAGTGCTTAAAGGAGCTGATGGAGCTGAAAGCCAAGTTTCAAGAACTACGTGAAGACTGCAGAAGCCTCAGTAGCCGATGGCATCAACTGGAAGAAAGGGTATCAGTGATGGACGATGAAATGAATGAAATGAAGCAAGAAGGGAAGTTTAGAGAAAAAAGAATAAAAAGAAATGAACAAAGCCTCCAAGAAATATGGGACTAGGTGAAAAGACCAAACCTACGTCTGATTGGTGTACTTGAAAGTGACAGGGAGAATGGAACCAAGTTGGAAAACACTCTGCAAGATATTATCCAGGAAAACTTCCCCAATCTAGCAAGGCAGGCCAACATTCAGATTCAGGAAATACAAAGAAGGCCACAAAGATACTCCTCAAGAAGAGCAACTCCAAGACACATAATTGTCAGATTCACCAAAGTTGAGATGAAGGCAAAAATGTTAAGGGCATCCAGAGAGAAAGGTCGGGTTACCCACAAAGGGAAGCCCATCAGACTAACAGCTGATCTCTCAGCAGAAACTCTACAAGCCAAAAGAGAGTGGGGGCCGATATTGAACATTCTAAAAGAAAAGAATTTTCAACCCAGAATTTCATATCCAGCCAAACTAAGCTTCATACGCGAAGGAGAAATAAAATACTTCAAAGACAAGCAAATACTGAGTGACTTTGTCACCATCAGGCCTGCCCTAAAAGAGCTCCTGAAGGAAGCACTAAACATGGAAAGGAACAACCTGTACCAGCCACTGCAAAAACATGCCAAATTGTAAAGACCATCGAGGCTAGGAAGAAACTGCATCAACTAACGAGCAAAATAGCCAGCTAACATCATAATGACAGGATCAAATTCACACATAACAATATTAACTTTAAATGTAAATAGGCTAAATGCTCCAATTAAAAGACACAGACTGGCAAATTGGATAAGGAGTCAAGACCCATGAGTGTGCTGTATTCAGGAAACCCATCTCATGTGCAGAGACACACACAGACTCAAAATAAAGGGATGGAGGAAGATCTATCAAGCAAATGGAAAACAAAAAAAGGCAGGGGTTGTAATCCTAGTCTCTGATAAAATAGACTTTAAACCAACAAAGATCAAAAGAGACAAAGAAGGCCATTACATAATGGTAAGGGGATCAATTCTACAAGAAGAGCTAACTATCCTAAATATATATGCATCCAATACAGGAGCACCCAGATTCATAAAGCAAGTCCTGAGTGACCTACAAAGAGACTTAGACTCTCACAGAATAATAATGGGAGATTTTAACACCCCACTGTCAACATTAGACAGATCAACGAGACAGAAAGTTAACAAGGATACCAAGGAATTGAACTCAGCTCTGCACCAAGCAGACCTAATAGACATCTACAGAACTCTCCACCCCAAATCAACAGAATATACATTCTTTTCAGCACCGCACCACACCTATTCCAAAATTGACCACATAGTTGGAAGTAAAGCTCTCCTCAGCAAATGTAAAAGAACAGATATTATAACAAACTGTCTCTCAGACGACAGTGCAATCAAACTAGAACTCAGGATTAAGAAACTCCTCAAAACTGCTCAACTACATGGAAACTGAACAACCTGCTCCTGAGTGACTACTGGGTGCATAACGAAATGAAGGCAGAAATAAAGATGTTCTTTGACACCAAGGAGAACCAAGACACAACATACTAGAATCTCTGGGACACATTCAAAGCAGTGTGTAGAGAGAAATTTATAGCACTAAATGCCCACAAGGGAAAGCAGGAAAGATCCAAAATTGACACCCTGACATCACAATTAAAAGAACTAGAAAAGCAAGAGAAAACACATTCAAAAGCCAGCAGAAGGCAAGAAATAACTAAAATCAGAGCAGAACTGAAGGAAATAGAGACAGAAAAAACCCTTCAAAAAATTAATGAATCCAGGAGCTGGTTTTTTGAAAAGATCAACAAAACTGATAGACCACTAGCAAGACTAATAAAGAAGAAAAGAAAGAAGAATCAAATAGACACAAAAAAAGATAAAGAGGATATCACCACCAATCCCACAGAAATACAATCTACCATCAGAGAATACTACAAACACCTCTACGCAAATAAACTAGAAAATGTAGAAGAAATGGATAAATTCCTTGACAAATACACCCTCCCAAGACAAAACCAGGAAGAAGTTGAATCTCTGAATAGACCAATAACAGGCTCTGAAATTGTGGCAATAATCAATAGCTTACCAACCAAAAAGAGTCCAGGACCTGATGGATTCACAGCAGAATTCTATCAGAGGTATAAGGAGGAACTGGTACCATTCCTTCTGAAACTATTCCAATCAATAGAAAAAGAGGGAATCCTCTCTAACACATTTTATGAGGCCAGCGTCATCCTGATACCAAAGCCAGGCAGAGACACAACCAAAAAAGAGAATTTCAGACCAATATCCTTGACGAACATTGATGCAAAAATACCCAGTAAAATACTCGCAAACCAAATCCAGCAGCACATCAAAAAGCTTATCCACCATGATCAAGTGGGCTTCATCCCTGGGATGCAAGGCTGGTTCAACATATGCAAATCAATAAATGTAATCCAGCACATAAACAGAACCAAAGACAAAAAACACATGATTATCTCAATAGATGCAGAAAAGGCCTTTGACAAAATTCAACAACCCTTCATGCTAAAAACTCTCAATAAATTAGGTATTGATGGGACTTATCTCGAAATAATAAGAGCTATCTATGACAAACCCACAGCCAATATCATACAGAATAGGCAAAAACTGGAAGCATTCCCTTTGAAAACTGGCACAAGATAGGGATGCCCTCTCTCACTACTCCTATTCAACATAGTGTTGGAAGTTCTGGCCAGGGCAATCAGGCAGGAGAAGGAAATAAAGGGTATTCAATTAGGAAAAGAGGAAGTCAAACTGTCCCTGTTTGCAGATGACATGATTGTATATCTAGAAAACCCCATCGTCTCAGCCCAAAATCTCCTTAAGCTGATAAACATCTTCAGCAAGGTGTCAGGATGCAAAATCAATGTACAAAAATCACAAGCATTCTTGTACACCAATCACAGACAAACAGAGAGCCAAATCATGAGTGAACTCCCATTCACAATTGCTTCAAAGAGAATAAAATACCTAGGAATCCAACTTACAAGGGATGTGAAGGACCTCTTCAAGGAGAACTACAAACCACTGCTCAATGAAATAAAAGAGGATACAAACAAATGGAAGAACATTCCATGCTCATGGGTTGGAAGAATCAATATCATGAAAATGGCCATACTGCCCAAGGTAATTTATAGATTCAATGCCATCCTCATCAAGCTACCAATGACTTTCTTCACAGAATTGGAAAAAACTACTTTAAAGTTCATATGGAACCAAAAAAGAGCCCCGCATCACCAAGTCAATCCTAAGCCAAAAGAACAAAGCTGAAGGCATCAGGCTACCTGACTTCAAACTATACTACAAGGCTACAGTAACCAAAACAGCATGGTACTGGTACCAAAACAGAGACATAGATCAATGGAACAGAACAGAGCCCTCAGAAATAATGTCACATATCTACAACTATCTGATCTTTGACAAACCTGACAAAAACAAGAAATGGAGAAAGGATTCCCTATTTAATAAATGGTGCTGGGAAAACTGGCTAGCCATATGTAGAAAGCTGAAACTGGATCCCTTCCTTACGCCTTATACCAAAATTAATTCAAGATGGATTAAAGACTTACATGTCAGACCTAAAACCATAAAAACCCTAGAAGAAAACCTAGGCAATGCCATTCAGGATATAGGCGTGGGCAAGGACTTCATGTCTAAAACACCAAAAGCAATGGCAACAAAAGCCAAAATTGACAAATGGGGTCTAATTAAACTAAAGAGCTTCTGCACGTCAAAAGAAACTACCATCAGAATGAACAGGCAACCTACAAAATGGGAGAAAATTTTCACAACCTACTCATCTGACAAAGGGCTAATATCCAGAATCTACAATGAACTCAAACAAATTTACAAGAAAAAAACAAACAACCCCATCAAAAGGTGGGTGAAGGACATGAACAGACACTTCTCAAAAGAAGACATTGATGCAGCCAAAAAACACATGAAAAAATGCTCATCATCACTGGCCATCAGAGAAATGCAAATCAAAACCACAATGAGATACCATCTCACACCAGTTAGAATGGCGATCATTAAAAAGTCAGGAAAGAACAGGTGCTGGAGAGGATGTGGAGAAATAGGAACACTTTTACACTGTTGGTGGGACTGTAAACTAGTTCTGCCATTGTGAAAGTCAGTGTGGCCATTCCTCAGGGATCTTGAACTAGAAATACCATTTGACCCAGCCATCCCATTACTGGGTATATACCCAAAGGACTATAAATCATGCTGCTATAAAGACACATGCACACGTATGTTTATTGCGTCGCTGTTCACAATAGCAAAGACTTGGAACCAACCCAAATGTCCAACAACGATAGACTGGATTAAGAAAATGTGGCATATATACACCATGGAATACTATGCAGCCATCAAAAATGATGAGTTCATGTCCTTTGTAGAGACATGGATGAAACTGGAAACCATCATTCTCAGTAAACTATCGCAAGGACAAAAAACCAAACACCGCATGTTCTTGCTCATAGGTGGGAATTGAACAATGAGAACACATGGACACAGGAAGGGGAACATCACACTCCAGGGACTGTGGTGGGGTGGGGGGAGGGGGGAGGGACAGCATTAGGAGATATACCTAATGCTAAATGACGAGTTAATGGGTGCAGCACAACAACATGGCACATGGATACATATGTAACAAACCTGCACATTGTGCACACGTACCCTAAAACTTAAAGTATAATAATAATAAAATAAAATAATATATAATAAAATAAAAAAAGAAAGTTTGCATTTAATGAATGCAAATGACCAGGCACTTTGCTAAGTGTGTTATGACTGTAAGCTCATGTCATGCTTAAAACAATTTCTCGTATGCTCCCCTGTGTGTTAGTTTTCTGTGGCTGCGGTAACAAATTATCATAAGCTTTTGGCTTAAAACAACACAAATGTATTATGGGACAGTTCTCAAGGTCAGAGGTCTAAAATGGATCTCATTGGGCTAAAATTAAGATGTCAGCAGAGATGCATTCATTTCTGAAAACATAGAGGAGAATCTCTTTCCTTGCCTATTTCAGCTTATAGAGGCCACCTATATTATATTGTTGCAATATATATAGGCTTATATAGGCCTGAGGCTTCATTCATGTGAACTAACATATCCACAGGTTTTGGGAATTAAGAAATAGACATTTTTGGAGGGTCATTATCTTCCTAACTTCGCCCTCCAGTCTAGTGAAAGTGAGACTTTTAAATTAAAAATCTGACCACATCTTTTGCCTGTCACAATTCTTTCTTTCCTAAAACCTCTTTTAAGACTCCTTGTTTCAGTATGAAAATATGACCTTCAAGCTCCAGAAAGGTCTAGCTCCTCCATCTCTCATTTTTCCCTATTGTCCTCTTCACTCCTGTGCTAGCTTTGCTGTGGACCTGTTACTTGATAGACATATTCTTGTTTTCCAAGTCTGGGTATACGATGTCTTCTATCTGGAATGCTGATCCAACGTAGCTTTGCATTGTAACTTCTATTTTTCCTTCTGCCTCTGTATAAAGCATCATTTTATATGTTCTCAAGAAAGCCTGCACTACCCGCAAACCTCTGCCAATTAATTTACCTGTTTAATTATTTATTTAGACTCTTATGTATGTACATTTCTTTGTGTTCACCTTGTTCTGACACTTCTGTTTCTGTATACTAGGGATATGGACGGAAACATAACAGATAATGTTCTGGCTTTCATGACATTTATTTTCTGATGATGGCAGATAGATGACACATAATAAACAAATATTTAGTGTGTCAGATGGTGCAAGTACAACAATGAAAAATAAAGCTGGATAAGAGATGAGAGACAAGTGTGGAAGTCATTTTAGACAGATAAGTCAAAAAGTGCTTCTATAAAATGGTGACACCTGAAAAGATTAAGAATGGAGAAGACAGAGTAATTCTTGGAGATATTTAAGGCAAGAACATTCCAGGCAGATGCAACAGTAAATGTGAAGACCAAGAGATAAGATGGTGTGTTTGAAGCCCTGCAACCAGAATTTCTCCACCTCATTGTAATTGTAGTGGTCTCAAATTTACACAGTAATGTGATCATTCGAACAATTATCTTCTGCCTCAACTAGCCTTTGAACTTCATGAGAGAAGCCATTCCCTCTGATTTTACTGACTATAGTATCCTATACTGCTGGACACATTAGTGACCCTCAAAAATGTTTCTGGGATGAATGAATAAACAACCCTACGCATGGTGTTATTCTGATCCCATCTTACTATGAGGAAACTGAGGATGAAAACATTTAATAACTTTCCAAGGTCATATCAATGGCAATGCTATGCTGCAAGTCCAAAACTATTTGACAGCAAAGTCCATGTTTTTAACCATTTGGCTGTATTGTCTACAAAATTTTTTGGAGGGTTTAAGTTAACTTGTTTTCTTAATGAGGGAAATGACTTAGAATAGGTAGATGTATATTGATTTCCAGCTACAGTAACATATAAACATAGGCATAGCTGTTCAAAGTCTTTTTCTCATAAAATGATGAGAATAATGTCCATCTCAAAGTTTGTTTAAATTAAGGCCTTGCATAAAATAATAAACATAAAAGCACTAAGCAAATGGTAAAGTATTACTGTAGCCATCACCATATTGCACATGGAATGCCTAAGCAGTAAAACTCCTAAGTTGTTTATGGTCCTGATAAAAGTTTAATGGTGATATGCAGAAAGCATTATCATATTCATATTTACACACCACAGATTATTCTTTTTCAGCCTACACTTCCATTGGGAAAATACTTTTCCCTCTAAAAGAGGTGAACTCTCTGTTCTTTCCAAAGGGTAGGGGAGAACTGAGAAATAGCAGACCTTCTTCTCCAGAAAAGGGGATTGAGTGGTTTTCAGAACAGAGAATGACAGACAATGAGAGAGAAAGTTAAAAATATACATTTTGGAAGGTACATTTTCAAAGTATATTGGTATGATTATACTATGAGAACTTTTGATAGACATTTTGACTTAAAGTGAATCTTAAAATAAATTGATAATTGTTTAAAGCATAGTAATAAGGGCTAGATTTAAATAATGACTGAATTAGCATAAAACAACTTCTGGGTGGGACATATGGCACATGATAATTTGAACTATATAGAAGGGAATAATTCAGCCTATATAAGACTATTTCCGAATATATTTTTGCTAAAATTTTTTCCACAATATTTTACTAGGAAGAAAATGTATATTTACATGAGAAATACAATGAATATTATTTATTGTTCATTATATATAATTTGGTTAATATTAACCACATTTAAATTATATGTGGTTCTCATTGATTTGTGTGAAACTGACTCACTCTCAGTTAAACCCATTGTTCCTGGAAGGAAAATTTAATTCAGGACTTTATGAATCTGGCATTATGAATCAAAAAGAATAATGCTTTTAAAATATATTTTAGTTATGCAGTTTAAAAAGGCAATATATGACTTCAAAATGGCTGACCAGATGCATTTTGTACTTGCCTCCTCCACTAAGAAGAAACAAAGTAGTGAGTAGATAATCACACTTCAAATAGATCATCCAAGAGAGAACACTGGAATTCAACAGAAAAGTGATTGGAAATACTAAAGCGATGAAGGAGGAGGAAGCAAGGCAGCCTGATCAGTCAGGATCGGCTGGGAACTGAAAGAGAGTCCCCAACACAGGGAAAGGCTATGTGAGAGACCCTTAGCAGTCCATGTTTCCACCATGGACTCATGAGAAGTCGTCAACCCTTGCAGGCCCTAAAACTAACACTAGGAGCTGTCAGGGGACTGTGCAACGGCACCGCTTCGGGAAAGGAACTCACCCTGTTTCCTACACTAGATATGAACAGCTACGCCAAGATGTCATTTTAGAGCCCCATCCCTAACACATTGTGTATTCTCCCAGAATCTAGCAACACTGGGGCTGAGAAGCAAGAGAAGCACAGGCTGCTGCTTTAGGGCTGAGGCTGAGGCTCGAGCACAGGGGCTGAGGCTCTAGTGCTACTAGGGCAGAGGTGCGTGTAGAGTACACAGTTTCAATTTATTTGCCTAGTCAGCACTGCCCCACTTCTTGTCAGGGCAGCAGCACAGCCATTGCTGTCCCTAACCTGAGCATTCTGCTGGTGGCTTGAAGATCACCACACCTTTTTTCCCATGGCTGGTGCCCCACACACCATCAGAGGACCTGAGTAAAAGCCTAAATGACCAGGCTATGTATGCTCCATCCTAGGCCATGCAATCAGGGCCTGGGGATTGCTCTGCCCAGTCCATCACCATGGTCCCCTGAACACTCCTCTTGGTGGACTGAACACTCCTCCTAAGATTGGGCCTGCCTATCTGGCTGCTATATCACAACTGGTGCCTATCTGTATGTCCCACCTGTGGGCCTGGACACTGGCCCACTCAATTCACCACAGTTACGACCAATGTTAATGTGTACTGCTCAGGAGCCAGAGGGTCATCCTGCCACTGCCACTGTCATCACCTGTTCCTCACCAGCTGCCTAGGAGCCTGAGAGCCTTCCCCTCAGCCTGACCCACTGTGGCTATTATTGGCATCTGAGTAAGCCACCTGGTGGCCCATGAATCATCCTGCCTTTACCAGCTAACACTGATGCCAGCATACACATACACTGTTCGAGGGCCCAAGGCAGGCATGCTCGGCCCATTGTTGCCACCACTGGGGCCCAAAGATCAGCCTACCTGGAGTACCAGTCCTGAGGAAAACTTTGCCATAGCCCCCACCCGTAAGTGCATGCTAAGCAATTGAGAAAATCATAGATACCACGGATGCTGTATATAGTCAAATACAGAGGCTACTCTATGGCAGATACCCAGAATCAAAGCAAACATGCACTACCCAACCAAAACCATAGATTAATCTTTAGTAAAAAGCTCTCCCCTATGAAAAAATAATTTAAAAGATAGAAAAAAGCAACTATTACACCAGATGTATAGATATAAACATAAAGACACCTCAAACATTAAAAATAAAGAAAATATGATGACACCTCCAAAGGAGCATGATAATTCTCCAGCAACAGAGCACAACAAAAAATAAATTTATAAGATTCTAGAAGAAAGAATTCAAATTATTTATTCTAAAAAAGCTAGTGAGATACAAAATAATTCTTAACAGCGACACAAAAATCAGAAAATAATTTAGGATATGAATGAGAAATTAACTAAAGAGAAAGATATCATAAAAAAGAATCAAACAGAAATACTGGAAATAAAGAACTCACTGAATGAAAAACAAAATACCTGACAAAGCTTCAACAATAAACTGGATAAAGCAGAAGAAAGAAACTCAGAATTTGAAGACAGGTCTTTTGAAATAACTCACTTGGACAAAAAGAAAAAAAGAGTGAGCAAAGTGTTTGTGACATATAAAACATCATAAAGTGACCAAATCTTTAAATTGTCAAGAGTCCCAAGAGGCAAAGAGAGAATGAAAGAATTATAAAAACTAGTTAACAAAAATAGGATGGATGAAAACTTCCCAAGTCTAGCAAGAGCATTAGACACTCATTACAGGAGGCTCTGTGATCCCTAAACAAATAAAATGCAAAAGGTATTCTTTATCATATAATATAGTCAAACTGTTTAAAGTGAAAGACAGAGAGAGATTTTTAAAAATCAAAAGAGAAGTAACCTAGGGACCTGTAAAAGAACCCCTGTTAGAATAACAGCAGTTTTCTCAGGAGAAACTTTTCAGGTCAGCAAAGAACAGGATAATATATTTAAAGTGCTAAAAGAAAAATAAAAACTTCCAGCTGAGCATACTATATGTAGCAAAATTATCCTTCAGAAATAAAGGAGAAATAGCCTTTCTTAGATAAGCAAAAGCTTAGGGAATTCATCTCCACTAGACTAGCCCTACAAGAAAGGCTCAAGGGAGTAAAAAACCTTAAATCAAAAGGACATTTACCATCATCAAAACACCAGAAAGTATAAAACTAACTGGTAAAGCAAACACACAAATGAGGAAGAGAAAGGACTCAAATGGTACTACTACATAAACCACCAAACCTCAATGACAAACAATAAGATAAAAAGAAAGGAACAAAGAAAATACAAAAGAACCAAAAAACAATTAACAATATGACAGAAACAAAACCTGAAAATAACTATGAATGTAAATTGATTAAATTTTCCATTTAAAAGATATAGATTGGCAAAGGGATAAAAAACTTAATCTAACTATATGCTCCCTACTAGAAACACACTTTACCTATAAAGACAAATATAGATTGAAAGTAAAGGAATGTAAAAAGATATTCAGGCAAATGAAAATCAAATGCCAACAAGAATAGCTATACATATATTGATTAAACCAGACATTAAGTAAAAAACTGTGGTAAAAGACAAAAAAAGATCATTATATAATTAAAAAGGGATCACTGCAGCAGCAAGAGGATATGAAAACCTTAAATATATGTGCATCCAACACCAGATCATCTAGAAAGAAAATGAACAAAGAAAAGCAAGATTTAAATTGGAATTTAGACCAAATGAACTTAACATTTATTTACAGATCATTTTATTCAACAACTACAGATATGTATTCTTCTCATCAGTACATGGAAAAGTCTCTAGGATAGACCAGAATGTTAGACCACAAAACAAATTCAACATTTACTTTAAGTGAAATCATATCAAGTGTCTTTTCATACCACAATGGAATAAAATTAGATTAATAGCAAGAGGCATTTTGGAAATGATACAAATACATAGAAATTCAACAACATGTTCCTGAACAACCACTGGGTCAACAAAGAGGTTAAGATGGAAATAAAAAAGAATTGAAACAAATGAATATGGAAACACAATATACCAAAACCTATGAGATACAAAAAAAAACCCCAATAATAAGCAGGAAGTTTATAGCGATAAATGTCTACAGCAAAAAATTATAAAGATGTCAAAAAAATCTAATGATGGATTTCAATAAATTAGAAAAGCGAGAATAAACCAAAGCCAAAATTAGCAAATGAAGGAAATAATAATAATCAGAGCAGAACTAAGTAAAAGAGACTAAAAAAAAAAGGAAAAAGGATCAATGAAATAGAAAGTTGGTTCTTCAAATAGGTAAACAAAAGTAATAAATCACTAGCTAAAGTAACCACAAAGAGAGAAGACCCAAATAAACAAAACCGGAAATGAAACATCACAACTGATGTCAAGGAGACATCAAAACTGATACCACAGAAATACAGAAGTTCATCAGAGACTATTATGAACAAATATATGCTCACAAACTGGAAAACCTATAAAAAATTAATAAATTCCTGGAAATATACAATCTACCAACCTGAAATTAAGAAGAAATAGAAAACCTGAACAGACCAATAATTAGTAATGACATTGAATCAGTGAGAAAAAGTCTTACATCAAAGGAGCACAGTGACCAGCCTGGCCAACATGGTGAAAACCCGTCTGTACTAAAAATACAAAAACTACCTGGGCAGTAGTGGTGCGCGCCTGTAATCCCAGCCATTTGGGAGGCTGAGGCAGAAGAATAACTTGAACCCAGGAGGTGGAGATTGTGGTGTGCCGAGATCATGCCACTGCACCCCAATCTGGGTGACAGAGTGAGACTCTGTCTCAAAAACAAACAAACAAAAATCCACAGGACCAGATGGGCACAGCTAGATTCTACCAACTATATAATGAAAAACTAATAGCAATCCTAAAACTATTCCAAAAAATTAAAGAGGTGGGAATTCTCCCTAACTCATTCTATGAAGCCAGCATTACCCTGATAACAAAAGCAGACAAGGACACAAAAGAAAAAGAAAACTAACAATGATAGACTGGATTAAGAAAATGTGGCACATATACACCATGGAATACTATGAAGCCATAAAAAAGGATGAGTTCATGTCCTTTGTAGGGACATGGATGAAGCTGGAAACCATCATTCTCAGCAAACTATTGCAAGGACAAGAAACCAAATACCGCATGTTCTCACTCATAGGTGGGAATTGAACAATGAGAACACATGGACACAGGAAGGGGAACATCACACACCGGGCCTGTTGTGGGGTGGGGGAAGAGGGGAGGGATAGCATTAGGAGATATACCTAATGTTAATGACGAGTTAATGGGTGCAGCACACCAACATGGTACATGTATACATATGTAACAAACCTGCACGTTGTGCACATGTACCCTAAAGCTTAAAGTATAATAAAAATAAAATAAATAAAAAAACTAGAGACCAATACCCCTGCTGAACATAGATGTAAAAATTGTCAACAAAATACTAATTAACCAAATTTACAGCTCATCAAAAAGATGATACACCATCACAAGTGGTATTTACACCATGGTTTGTAAATGGTTTAACATATGCAAACCAATATATGTGATACACCACATCAATAGCATGAAGGACAAAAACCAATTGATTATATCAGTAGATGCCAAAAAAATGGACAAATTCAACATCCCTTTATGAAAAAAAATCTTAATCTATACATAGGAGGAACACATTTTTAAACAATAAAGTCTATATATGACACACCTATAGTTAACATCATAATGAAGGGGGAAAAGTTGGAAGCCTTATCCCTAAGAATTGGAACAAGACAAGAATGACCACTTTTACCACTCCAATTCTACACCGTACCTGATGTCCTAGCCAGATAAATCAGGCTAGAGAAAGAAACAGAAAGCATCCAAATTGGAAAAGAGAAAGTCAAATTGCCCCTCTGCTGCTGCTATAATCTTATATTTAGAAAAACCAAAAGACTCCACCAAAAAACTCTTACAGCTGATAAGAAAGTTCAGAAATGTTGAAGGATACAAAGTTAACAATAGTCAGTAATGTTTGTATACACCAATAATGAAATAGCTTTAAAATAAATCAAGAAGACACTCACATTTACAATAGCTAAAAAAGAAATACCTAGGAATACATTTAACCAAGAAGGTGAACAATCCATACAAGGAAAACTACAAAACATTGATGTAAGAAATTGTAGAGGTCAAAGAAATGAAAACACATCCCATGCTCATGAATTGGAAGAATGAATTTCATTAAAATGATCATACTGCCCAAAGCAATATACAAATTCATTCCAATCCTTATCAAAATACCAATGTTATTTTCCACAGAAATAGAAACAAATACAATTCAAAAATATGCATGGAACCAAAAAGGAGCCTAAATAGCCAAATCAATCTTGAGCAAAAAGTACAAAACTAAAAGTATCACACTATCTGACTTCAGAATATATTACTAGTCTATAGTAACCAAAAACAGGATTTTAATGGTAAAAATCACACAGAGCAATGGAACAAACAGAGACCCCAGAGATAAATCAATATATTTATAGCCAATTGATTTTTGACAAATACATCAAGAACATACACTGGAGAAAAGACACCCTTTTCAATAAATGGTGATGGGAAAATTGGATGTCCACGTGCAGAAGAAAGAAACTGGGCTCCTATCTCTCACCATATACAAAAATCAGCTCAAGATTGATTGAGAAGACTTAATGTTAAAACTCTAAACTGTAAAGCTATTTGAAGCAAATATAGCGAAAACACTTCAAGACATTGGTTTAGGCAAAAATTTTATGCTAAGACCTCAAAGGTATAGATGACTAAAACAGAAATAGACAAATGCGATTCTATTAAAAAGATTCTGCACAGCAAAGGAAACAATCAACAGAGTAAAGAGATAACCTACCGAATGAAAATACTTGCAAACTATTCATTCAACAAGGAAATAATAATATCCAGAATATACAAGGAGCTCAAAGAATGCAACAATATATAAACAAATCATCACACTAAAAAGTGGACAAGTAATCTGAATAAACAATCCTTAAAAGAAGACATACAAATGACCAATAGGCATATTAAAAAAATCTTATCATTTATCATAAGAGAAATGCAAATCAAAACCACAATGAGATATCATCTTACCCGAGTTACAATGGCTATTACTAAAAATAAACAAACAAAACAACAACAACAACAAAACCAGATGCTTGTGAAGGTGTGGAAAAAAGGGAACTCTTATACACTGTTGGTGGGAATGTAAATTAGTATACCTACTATAAAAAACAGAATAGAGATTTCTCAAAAACTAAAATAGAACTACCATACAATCTAGCAATCCCACTACTGGGAATTTATCCAAAGGAAAATAAGTCGGTATGTCAAAGAATACCTGCACTTGCATGATTATTGTAGCACTATTCACAAAAGCCAACATACTGAATCAACCTAAGTATCTATCAATGGATAAATGTATAAAGAAAATGTGGTAGGTATACACAGTGGAATACTGTTTAGCCATAAAAAAGAATGGAATTATTTTATTGGCAGTAACATGTATAGAACTGGAGGTCATTATGCTAAGTCAAATAAGTCAGGCACTGAAAGACAAGTACCAGAAGTTCTCATTCTTAATTTAATTTTATTTAATTTAATTTTTTTGAAATGGATTTGGTGATAGAGAATAGAATGATATTATATATATATCAGAGGCTGGGAAGAGTGTAAGGATGGGAGGGGGAAATGGAGAGAGGTTGGTGAATAGGTACAAACTTACAGAGATATAGAAGAAATTACTTCGAATGCTTTATAGCAGATTAGGGTGACTACAGTTAGCAATAATATGCTGTATAATTCAAAGTATAAGAGAGGACTGGAACACATCAAAATAATAAATACTCAAGGTGATGGATACCCTCAAATACCCTGACATCATTACTGAACAATTCGTTTATGTAAAGAAATACGCACATGTACTCATATATATGTAAAATATGAAATGCCAGTAAAAAAAATACATAAAAAACCAATATATGCTTATATTGCAAAATTCAAAATTACAGAGTGGCATAAAATGAAAAGTCCCATTTTCATACCCTGTGCTACTCAGTTCACAGAGGCACTTTTTTTTTTTTTTTTGAGACAGAGTCTTGCTCTGTTGCCCAGGCTGGAGTGCAGTGGTGCGACCTGGGCTCACTGCAAACACAGAAGCATTTTTAAAGTTTATTTTCCTAGAATACTACATTATTTTATTTTGATTTAATTTTTAATTGTTTTTCCTATTGGGTATTCTAAAGTGCGTCACATTCTTTATACATTTTGATTGTTATGTGAATATATGTAAAAGTGGACCAAGAACCCGAATAGACACTTCTCCAAAAAAGACATACAAATGACCAGTAGGTATATGAAAAAATTCTTATCATTAATCATTAGAGAAATGCAAATTGAAACCACAATGAGATATCATCTTACCTGAGTTAGAATGACTATGATAAAAAGATAAAAAATATGTGTGTGTATACGTATATATAAACATGGTGTACACAATATATATATATTCACTATATGTATATACATACTATGTATATATACACACACACATTCTGCTTATTCACTTAAAAATACTACTGAATTATCATTTGCAAGAATTTTTCAGTTGATTTTCTTTGGGTTTCCACATAATCATTTAATTTGTAAAAAATGATCATTTACCTATCTCTTTTTAACTTTCATAATTTATGTATCTTTCTCTAATTTTGTTCACTGATGTTTCATCACCATTGGCTATAAAGAACATGCTGGCTATCCTGACTCTAATACTTTAATGGTGATGCTTCTGGTATATTTCACTAAGCATGATGCCATAATTAATATACAACTCTATTTGTGTTTAAGAAGATAGGAAATCTTCATACGTAGATAGGTGATAAACAGACAGATTATTTTATGTAGACAATATACTAAGACACCATAGCCCAGACTAATTGCTCCTCAGGAGTGACCTCTTAGGAACTATTTAGGCCCCTAAGCTGGGGCTCACAGTTCTCCAGTGTGGAGAGAGGGTTATGTCCAGCGTCCTGTTGAGGAGGTGCAGACAGCAGCCTAAGGCTAATCAGCCAGCTATCTTCCATAAAGCCTACACTCTGGAAGAGGATGCAGACAGGGAAAGCCAGAGACCAGTGCTTATGCACCATACTCCCTGTGGTGACCAATAATAATATCATTATTTATAATTATTTCTTTATTAGCATATATATAACAAAGCAGTATCTTAAGAGTCATTTTTAATTTCCTCTAGTTTTATTTTAATTTGCCTATTTTATTTTGTTTGTTTTTAATTTTACTTTTTTTTTTTTACTAAGTCAGCTAATGGTTTATCATGTTCACATTTTTTCCCCAAAAGATCAGCTGTTGACGTTTATATTGTTATGTTTTCATATTCATCAATATTGGTGAAGCAGCACTTGTTTACATTTTTGTGGTATATAGGTCCCTTGGCGAATGTAATTTAAAACGATGGTCCTTCCTTTAGGAAAATCTACATGCTTACACATGCTTAAAATGTTGCACACAGTTTTCAGGGAGTTTATTTCCCAGTCTGACAGTCGTTCATAGATCTTAAATTGAAAAGCTCTATTCCCAAATATTGTCAAAGAGTTTATCTGTTGAGTTTGCATGATAAAGTTTAGCTCAGTTCACAGTCATTGTACATTTTAGAATCAGGGACAATATTAACAGTTTCAGGATTCTACTACTGCTCAAAGTACCACTACAACTACTACTAATACTACTGATACTACTTCTACCACTACTATTTTAAAAGATTTCAGTTATATGCCAGGCAATATGATGAGCTCTTTCACTTACTAACTATGGCATAAACTCTAGGAAGAGAGTACTATTACTATCACCATTTTACAGATAATAAAAGTAAGACACAGAGAGGTGCAGAAATTAGCTTCGAACTATACAGCTAGCAATCATTACAGCCAGGAGGCAAACACTGGGAAGTCTAGCGCTAAAGGTGAGTGGTGTGTATCTGAAGAAAAGTCATAATAAGCTCCATTGTTAATAGCCTCCTTACTGCTGCTCTATTTTTTATTTCCTTTACTTTAGTGCAGGAGATTTTGCATGCCACCAGACATTTGGCAATGCCTGGAGATACATTAAGTTGTCATAGATGCAGGGGCAGTGCTACTGGTATCTAGAGGATAGAGGCCAGGAGTGCTGCTAAATGTCTTACAATGCACCAAAGAGCTCCTGACAACAAGAAATCTTCCAGTCCAAATATCCATAGTACATTGAGAGAGCCAGTTGTGAGACCACTTTAGAGAAACTGGCATGGAAATTTCAGAGTACTGTATTTGGCAGCAATAAGGCAAAATAAAAACAAGATTTGAGGAAACATCTTTAAATTATATTTGTTATAGGCTAAATTGCCCCTCTCCTGCAATTCATGTGTTTTAGTCTGAACCCCCAGTATTTCAGAACGTGACTGTATTTAGCAACAGGGCCTTTAAAGATGTGATTAAGTTAAAATGAGGCCATTGTGGGGTGCCTATTTTGAACTGACTGGTTTCCTGATAAGAAGAAATTTGGATACACAGAAAAACAACAGGCATGCAAGTGCCTAAAGGGAAGATCATAGGAAGAGGAAGCAAGATTATGAGCATTTGCAAGCCAAGGAGACAGACCTGGAACAGATTCTTCCCTTATGGCACTTAGAGGAAACTAACCCTGCTGGAACTCTGATCTTGGACTTCCAGCCTCCAGAACTGTGAGAAAATAAATTTTTGATTATTTAAGCCATTTAGTCTATGGTCTTTTGTTTTGGCAGTCCTATCAAACTAATACATCACTTAAGGTTATAAATAATTTTCAAGAACCTTTAGCACTCTTAAAGTATTCTTTTACATAATCCATTGCTTTGCTAATTAAAAATGATTCACCTCTTTGGTAAACCTTGTGTTTAATTGCATTTACTATGCAGCATTTTGTTAGCTTAATTTCCATTTTGTAGCAAAATCCACTTTAGCTTCCCATATCAGGCTGCCAGGGATTTAAAAAGTCTTTGAAACCTATATCCAAGTACACTGCCTCAATGAACCTGCTATGTGGACTGGTGGAGTTGGGGCTGGGTATTTTCTCCATATGCAAAATATCCTTTGGTATTTGGATACATTTTCAAAGCTGTTGTCCTTCAAGGTTTGAGAAATCACCTCAAAAGTTAAACTGGTCAATTAAAACGTCCTCAAAATGCAAACTGTTAACTTTGCTAATATTTAATGTGAAACATCCTAAGCAATGCATTTTCAGAACATTTTCACAAATATTACCTAGAAACTGATTATAAAAATCAACATGTCTTTATTCTAAGTATTTGAAAACCAATGGATAAATGAATATACAGTTCAAGCTAGAGACAGCCTAGATTTTAGCTTCATCCCATTTCTTTCTGTCAGGCTTTTTTTTTTTCAAAATTTCCTTGAGGAGTTTGTCATGTTTGGAGAGCAAAAGTGGACATCCCACAAAAGCACTTATCCTTCTTTTAAACGTAGTAGCATCCTTTGCTTGGCTGATGAAACAAGCAAATTTCATACTCTTTCTTTTTATCACTCTTGCTCTCATGCTCTCTTCCAAGGACGGTTCTTGAAACATTTTCCCTTTCCCCATGCCAACTCGACAATACTACATCTATTGTTTGTCACTTATTTATTCTACCTGTTTTCTGTTGAGAATGAACCTTTTGGATATTTTACAGTGAATAGAATGGCTTTCCTCCACTCATGAGACTAGGAAACAGTCCAAATAACAGTCTTTGTGTCAGTTCTTCTAAAATCTCCCTTCTGGCTAATAAAAGCTTAGGAATTAGGATGGGCATCTTGTAGATGGCCTATGTTATATTATCCTTATTACATTTTGACTCTTAAACCTGCCTCTGAGGCTTTCCATCAGTACCCATGGATGAATATTCATGTTACTAGAAAAATTAGTACATTGCTCAATGAATCTATTGCTGTTGTTAATATAAATGCTATAGCTCCTATGCTCTTTCCAAGGAAAAGGAATTGTGCCTTATTTATTTGCTTTTGTTTTGTTTTGTGTTTTGGCTAGTTACTTCTTTCATTATCCACCTGCTTCCCAAGTTATATGCCTATATCAAAGCAAATTTTGAGCTTTTTTTTTTTTACTATTTTTTTCTCAGCAGGCTGTTATCTTCTGCTAGAAGTTTCCTTTTGATTTCAAGGACACTTTTTTGTTGCTTACGATGACTAGGACAGGAGGTGCTATGGGCATTAGAAAGAAGGGTCAAGGGATGCTAAACATCTTGCAATTTGCAGAGCAGTTCCAGACAAAGAAACATTTTTCCTGTCCCGAAGGGTAATAGCACACCTGTTGAAAAACACTGACAGCAATACTCTGGGTGTTACATTCTAGGTCAAGAAGTTAGAGTCAAAAGTGTTGGTTGCCTGAAAGATAAAACATTTCTTGACAAGATACTTTTGTTATTTTATACATCTGAAACCTTAGTTTTACACCGGAGGCCTCTGAGAGTAGGATGCATTATGTGCTGATGATGACATCTGGAGAATGACATTGGAAGTTGCTTCAATGCAGTGATGTTGTTGGAAGTTTATGTTGTCGAATATATCTCCCGCGAAATGCAAGTCTAAGCTGAGAGAGCAAGCATCAGTCACCATTTCTTCAGCAAACATTTCCTGGGCATCTTTTGTATTCCATGCTATGCTACGGTGCTCTGGAGCCGGAGATAAGTTATATGGGATGCTTGTCTCCAAGGAGCTATGTTCTATTGAGTAACTGGCTTTAAAAAATTATGCCTCCTACCAATGGTTGACCTTATCAATGACTCTGAGTCTTCGGGATTCTTTGGATTTATGTATTAACTGCTCAAGGGATGACTTGAGGGTCCTCTCCTCCTGCTATGTGCATGGTAATTAGGGCCTGGAGAAATAAAGTTCCTGTTTTAAGGATTTAAATAATTTAAATGCCCTCATTGACGGAAGAAATAGATTCTGTGATTTAAGACAGGCAAATTAAGGGCCAAAGGAGCTCAAAGAAAGGTTTTGTTGATTTGTTTCTGTTTTTTTTGTGTGTTTTTCTGTTTAAATTAATATATTAGTAACGAGTGTTTTGCAAATAGTGCATTTAATAGGATAGATCCCTGGAAGACCTTGGATGAAAAGTTTTATGGATCTCTAAGACTCTAGAAGAAGGAAGATGTAAAAGGTTTAAAGATACTAGAGATGAGTGGGAAGGTTGGGATGCAGGGAGCATACAATAAAATAGAAACTAGCATCAAGTTGGTTCTTCCATAAAATTTTTGTGACCCTGCTTATTTTTCATTCTCCCAGTTCAACTGTCAAAATCTGGAACCCAAAATTATTTATCAAGTTCCCTTTGTCTGACACCAAAACCCATTCATGTAATCACTTACCCCATAAACCATGTAATAAAATTCAGGATCACAGAAAGAAATTGCAGTCTCAGTAACCACTAATAATCAATATCTATTTTTCTTTTATATATTCAGTCTCTCCCTCTTAATTGGACCTTACCTTTTGTCATTTAAATACATCCAAGTAGTACCCTCTTAGTTATTTTCAATTTATATGGAAGATAGTGGACACAGTTTACATATATTATTATATATATAATATATATAAAAATATCTTCCTTATCTATGTAATATATATATATCTTCCATATATATAAAACTAACCATTACATTCGTATATGAGGAATATATATATAATTATATATAATATATATAATCTTCCTTATATTATATTATATATTATATATACATCTTCCATTTATTTTATATATATATATATATCCCTGTTACATGTTCTTACACCATTTACTTTCCCTTCACACATCTCTACTTCAGTGACAATTTAGGTGGTTATGTGAGTAAAAATTTTCAATCCAAGATACCCTAAACCATATGACATCAAATGTCATCTTAAGATTTCTTCAATACTGTAACTTTAAGGCCTAGTCTAGTTCTAAATACATGGAAGGCATTCAGTACTTATTTGAGTGAATAAGCTTTAGGTTGATGCAAAAGTAATTTCAGTTTTTGTCATTACTTTCAATGGCAAAAACCTCAGTTACTTTTGCAGCAACCTAAGATATCCACATTGTACCCTAGCCTATTACACCAGTAATGAAATTAGAGTGAGAGGGTTTGGAGTTCTGCTTCTTGTCCAAAGTATTCCATATTCACATATTCTATTTATCAACTCCTTGTTGATATCATGAACAAAATATCAACACGATATCATGTTGATATAATCTTTATAAATTTTTCCCCTTCCTGATCAGCCAACTTCCCTAAAGCAGTTACACTAAGGGAACGTCTAGCCAATAGAATTATCTTTCTTGAAAGTCAGGAATTAGAAAACCTATATGCACTGAGAGTTAAAATAATAGAGAAAAAGGTAATTAGGTGAAGTAGAGAATTTAAACAAACAAACAACAACAACAACAAAAAACAAAGGAAAAAGGAATAATTCGGTTTTGACCAATCCCAGGCATTCATCTGACAAGTGACTCTGCCCCCCCACCTTTTTTTTTTCCAGATTGAGGCGAAATAGAAAATAATTTGTGATGCAGTAGAGCTGAGTTAGCAAATTATGTTTCCTAGGTCCAATTTAGTTCACTGCCTGTTTTTGTATAACTTATAAACTAAGAATTTTTTTAAAAAGTTAATGAAGGTTGAAAATTTTCAAAATATCATATTTTGTGACATTGAGTAATTTTATGAAATTCAAATATCAGTATCCATAAAATTTTATAAAACAACCACACTCATTCATTTCTGTATTGTCTATCACTGCTGCTCTTTGTGCCGAAAAAGGGAGAACTGAGCAGCTGCAACAGAGACCATATGGCTCACAAAGTTGAAAATATTTACTATTTGGTCCTTTACCAAAAAAAAAAAAAAGTTTGCTGACAACTGCAAAATCCTAAACTACTCATTTATTCCAGAATAAATTTTTGCAAAATAATTTCGCTGGAGTATAACACATACTCATGCTCAATATTATGTATAGAAGTGTATTTTAAGGCTAAGTTACTTTTGGATCATTTATTATTTAGGGTTGTCCATGGAATAAACTTCCTTTTCTATTTTTATTTTTTGAGATGGGGTCTCACTCTGTCACCCAGGCTGAAGTGTAGTTGTGCAATCTTGGCTCACTGCAACCTCTGCTTCTTGAGCTCAAGTGATCCTTCTACCTCAGCCTCCTGTGTAGCTGAGACCACAGTCACATGCCAGCACACCTGGCCAAATTTTGTGTATATATATATACATATATATATTATATATAATCAATGTCTTGATTATATATTATATATATATAATTATTAAATAATATATATAATATATAATTATATATAATCAAGACATGATGGAATATTTTATGACACGAAGCACATCTAAACTCATAGCCCACTTGGTTATTATGTTTATGATTATGTTTAGTTTTAGTTTGGAATCTGCCACTAACAGGAGCTATAGTGGAGAACATAGAAACCTTGCTTTGAATTTTAGGCTTTGCCATTTACTAGTTGCATGTCCATGGGCAGTTTATGCCACATAATGAAGGTTGTATCATCATCTTAAAATTGCAATGTTAATTGTAACAGCAACATACTTTTGCAGGGTTAAATAAGAAAATGCATGGGAATAACCTGGCACACAGCCTGAAACATTGCAAAAGCTTGTTATGAGTTGTTTCACCTTGAGCAAGCCACTTAATGAGTTTTTCATCTTACATGTGAAGGGGTTGAGCTGAAGAAAGCCTCACCTGCAACCTCAGCTTTTCTATTGTTAAAGTTGGGTGTCGAAATAAATGTTGAAATTGGTTACTATTTGGTCCTTTACCAAAAAAAAAAAAAAAAAAAAAAAAAAAGTTTGCTGACGACTGCAAAATCCTAAACTACTGATTTATTCCAGAATAAATTTTTGCAAAATAATTTCGCTGGAGTATACTACATACTCATGCTCAATATTATGTATAGAAGTGTAAATGGATTGCTAAAAAGAAAATATCATCCTAGATCTCTTTACCAAGACAGCAAACTGACCAGCTTTTTCAGACACTGCTGAAGACATACAACATTATACTGAGAATGCAGCAAAACACACTTATTATTATTATTTTCATGTGAAAATCCAAGTTATATCTTCATTAAGCATCAGACTAGTGAATGTCTTCAAGCACACCTTTTCAATGTATGATAAAAGGCCAGTTTTTGGTCAGCTGCTGTATTTTAAGGTGAGGCATCAGTCTCTGTCTTCTGTTACACTGATACGGTTCCACATTGAAACAACAATCTTCCTGGGAGTAAGAGTTGGAAGGATTTGCAGAAAAATGTCTATTTTTGGTAGGAGAAGGCTCTTAGAGACAAGCAGTATACTACCATTTTATCTATTTGTCATACTTGAGAACTTTATTCCATTTTTCTGTAGGTCACCAAAAAGGTACTCAAAAATACACAGTGATTAAATTAATGGTGGTGGATCACTGTCATTGCCAGACTTCTCTATAGCATAGAAGGACATTTTCCAAGGGATTGTTCCTGGAGTTGGCTACCTTTTCTGCAGTTTTGTGGAGGGGAGCAGGAGCAAGCCATGGAAAGCTACTCCTCTTAGGAATTCCTGCTGACGTAGGCTAATGACATGGCCTGTGGAGAAATGTATTAATCATGTTGCATGGCTTGGTTTGTCATATCTTGCAGCATACACACAATCATCTAAGGTTTGTGATAATTTTTCATGAGAATCTAACTGTAGCTTAGTCACTTAGCAAATGTGGGTAATTCCTTTATTTCCATTAAGGTTTCAGATAGAATAAACCCCTCAACCACATTCATCTGGTACATTAGAGAGATAGGATTTAAAACATTTTGAGTTCTTGTACATAATCCATTGTGCTATATTAATTTAGAGCACCTAGTGTGATAGCCATGATTTGTAAATATTTTAAAGAACTTGACGGTGTGGAATAGGCATTTTATGAGGTACAACGGAGTTGCCACTGGTTCATTTTTCTGTTTTGGGTCTGTTCGCCTGTCATAGTATATGCCAATATGAATAAAAACAAGTCTAATGTAGTATTTTGATGAAAAGGGAGATATTTCTTTGTATGAGATGCATACATCAGTCTTTGCCAAAGAAGGAGATATGAGAAGTTGACTTGCTTGATTAATCTGGCTACCCATTCCCTATCTGTATCCTAAAATATAAATTTTTTTGGTCTAGTCCAGTCTCTGTTTTATTTTATTGGGTTTGTTTTGTCTCCTGCCTCCTCTCATTGTTGAAGCTTCTACACCAAACTCTTTCGAGACTTACTACTGATACCCTAGTAAATTTGTACTTTAGAGATGATATGATGCTTGTTTTCATGGAGATTTAAATTTCAGGTAAGCATTATTCAATCTCAAAAATTTTTGCGTATTAACAGGGCAAAAGGGCTTGGCTCAAAAATAAGAAAAGATACTCATTTGCAATATTATGGCCATTTAAAAAACTCTCTCTCCAAATATATATATATATGTGTGTATATATATATTTGTGTGTATATATATGTGTATATATATATATACGCAGATATATGTGTATATATGTGTATATATGTATATATATATATTTATGTATGTGTGTGCATACATATATATACACGTTTTTAGTTTAAAGTTGTGTGTATGCATATATTGTGGGAACTTAGATGTTCATTTGCGTTGGGTTCCTTCCAAGTGCCTCTACAAGGGGGTGATATCTGCTAGTGCTGCTTATATTTAAATCCATCCCATCTGGTCTGTGTCTCCTAGACTGTGCTGAGCAAATCATGGTACATATAGTGATAATCTAATAACATTTTTGTGAACTGTACAAGAATGACTATTAAGAAATATAAATAGGGCAGGAGGCAGAGCAAGATGGCTGAATAGAACTTTCTACTGATCATCCCCACTGCTGCCCAACAGGAACACCAAATTCAACAAATATCCACATAAAAAAACACTTTCATAATAGCCAAAAATCATGTGAGTGATCACAGTACCTGGTTCTAACATTATATTAAAGAAAAAGGCACCGAAAAGGGTAGAAAAGACAATCTTGAATTGTCAACACCACCCCTTCCCTACACCCTAGCAGTGTGTGTGTGGCACAGAGAATTCTGTGTGCTTAGGGAAGGGAAAGCACAGTGATTGTGGGACTTTGTATTGGAATTCAGTGCTGCTCTGTCACAGTGAAAAGCAAAATAGGATAGAATTGAGCCAGAGCGCAAGGGGGGAACATTCAGACCATCCCTAGCCAGGGACAAGTTGTCCATTTCAGTAGTCAGAACCTAAGTTCCAGCTAGCCCAACCACCATGGGCTAAAGCATTTTGGAGTTCTAAATAAACAAGAAAGGCAGTCTATGCCACAGGGCTGCAATTCCTAGGCAAGTCTTGGCTCTGTACTGGGCTCAGAGCCAGTGGACTTGCAGTGCATACAACCTAGTGAGACACAAGCTGGGGTAGGAAAGGGAGTGCTTGTGTCACCCGTCTTCCAACCCCAGGCATTGCAGCTTGCACTTTGGGGAGAGACTCTTTCCTTCCATTTGAGGAGAGGAGAAGGAAGAGTGGGGAGGACTTTGTCTTGCAACTTGAATACCTGCTCAACTACAGTAGAATAGGGCACTGTGCTGAGTCCTGACGACATCATTCCAGGCCCTACCTCCTGAATAACATTTCTAGACAAACTGTGGGACAGAAGGAAACCCGTTGCCTTGAAGGGAAGAGCCCAACCCAGTCCTGGGATGATTCATTTTCTGTTGACTAAGGAGCCCTTGGTCCTTGAATTAACATCATCTGTAGCCAGGCAGTACTTGCTGTAGGTCTAGGGTAGTGGTGTCCACAGGGAAAGATTCCTTCTTGAGGACAGAAGAGGAAAGAGTGGGAAGGACTTTGTCTTGCAGCTTGTGTGCCAGCTTAGCCACAGTAGATAGAACACTAAATAAATTACCAATGTTCCTGACTCCAGGCTCTGGCTCCCAGAAAGCATTTTGGGATCCACCTTTGGCTGGGGAGGTAGCTTACCACCTTGAAGGGAAGGAGATAAGCCTGGCTGTATTCTCCACTTACTGACTGTAGAGCCCTTGGGCCTTGAGTAAACACTGGTGGTAGCTAAGCATTGGTCACTGCAGGTCTTGGGTGAGACCCAGTGCTGTACTGGCTTGGGTCTGAGCCAATGCGGTCCCAGTGGTGGTAGCCACAGGGGTACTTGTGAGACTACTCCCTACTTGCAGGCAGCTCAAGGAGAGAGAAATTCCGTTTTTAGTGGGGGGACATAAGGGAGGAGAGCAAGAATTTCTGCCTAGTAATCCAGGAAATTCTCTTGGATCTTATCCAAGATCACCAAGGCAGTACATCTACAAGTCTTTAAGAGTTACAGCATTACTGGTCTTGGGGTAACCCCTAATGCAGGTATGGCTGCAGTGACCAAAGCCTTAGATCACAACACTCAATTCCATTTGAATTATTGGAAAGCCTTCCCACGAAGGACAGGTACAAACTATTAATACATTAAATATCCAACTCTTCAATGCTCAGATACTGACAAACATTCACCAGCAGCAAGACCATCCAGGAAAACATGGCTTCGCCAAACAAACAAAAAAGGCACCGGTGACCAGTTGCAAAGTGATATGGTTTAGTTCTGTATCCCCACCCAAATCTCATATCAAGTTGTAATTTCCAGTGTTGGAGGTGGGGCTTGGTGGGAAGTGATTAGATCGTGGGGGGCAGATTTCACCACTGGTGCTGCTCCTGTGATTGTGAGTGAGTTATCACAAGTTATGATTGTTCAAAAGTGTGTAATACCTCTCCCCTCTCTCTTTTTTCTTCTCCAGCCACATAAGATGTGCCTGCTTACCTTTCACCTTCTGCCATAATTGTAAGTTTCCCTAGGCCTCTCCAGCTATGCTTTCTATACAGCCTGCAGAACCATGAGCCAATTAAACCCCTTTTCTTTATAAATTATGCAGTTCAAATATTTCTTTATAGCAGTGTGAGAATGAACTGATACATGAAGTAACAGAGATGTGTTACCTTTCAGGCAGAGAATTCAAAATAGCTGTTTTAAAGGAGCATAATGAAATCCAACGTAACACAGAGAAGGAATTCAGAACCATATCAGATAAATTTAATAAAGTGATTAGAAAAATTTTTAAAAATCAAGCTAAAATTCTAGAACTGAAAAATGCAATGTATACACTAAAGATATATCAGTCTGTTTACAGCAGAATTGATCAAGCAGAAGAAAGAACTGCTGATCTTGAATACAAGCTACTTGAAAATATGCAGTCCGAGAAGAAAAAAGAAAAAAATAAATAAAAAGGAATAAAACACTGACAAGATTTAGAAAATAGTCTGAAAAAAGCAAATCTAAGAGTCATTGGCCTTAAAGAGGAGGTGGAGAGATGGGATTAGAAAGTTTATTCAAAGGGATAATAACAAAAAAATTCCCAAACCTATAGAAGGATGTCAATATTCACATACAAGAAAATTATAGAACACCAAACAGATTTAGCCCAAATAAAACTACTTCAAATCATTTAATAATCAAACTCCCAAAGGTCAAAAATAAAGAAAAGATCCTAAAAGCAGTAAGAAAAAAAAAAAACATACAAAGGAGCTCCAATAAATCTGACAGCAGACTTCTCAGTGGAAACCTTATAGGCTGGGAGAGAGAATGTTTGAAATATTTAAAGTGTTAAGGAAAATTAAAACAAATTTTATCCCAGAATAGTATACACAGCAAAAATATCTTTCAAACATGAGAGGGAAATGAAGACTTTCCCAGACAAATAAAACCTTAGGGATTTCATTAATACCAGAACTGTCCTACAAGAAATGCTAAAGGGAGTTCTTCAGTCTGTTAAAAAAAAAAAAGAAGAAGATAGTATGCAATAGACAATCATCTAAAGGTACAAAACTCACTGGTAATAGAAAGTACATAGACAAACACAGAATACTATAACACTGTAATTGTGGTGTGTAACCTACTTATGTCTTGATTATAAAAAGAAAAAGAATAAATGATGAAAAATAATAACTATACAACTTTTTAAGACTATATAAAAATATATACACAGAAACAATAAAAACTTGAAAAGTTATGATGATAAAGTTAAAATGTAGAGCGTTTATTAGATTTCTCTTTGACACATGTATTATTTTGTTTGCCTGCTTTTACAATTATTGTTGAGTGGTCATCATTTTTTAATTAAAGGCTTTAAGATATTTTCTGCAAATCTCATGGTAAATTCAAATAAAAAACCTACAAGAGATACACGAAAAATAAAACAAGCAAGAAAGTAACACATATGACCAGAGAAAATTACCTTCAATGGAAGGGAAGGGAAGGGAAGGGGAGGGGAGCAGAGGAGAGGGGAGGAGGGAAATAGGGAAGGAGGGAGGGAGGGAGGGAGGGAGGAGCCAGAAAACAACCAGAAACACAAAGTGGCTGTGGTAAGTACTTACTTATCAATTATAGCATTGAATGTAAATGGACTAAACTTTCCAATCAAAAGACACAGAGTGGCTGAAAGGAGAGAAAAAAAAACAAAACAAGAATCTATAATCTGTTTCCTACCGAAAACATACTTCACCTATAAAGACACATGCAGACAGAAAATAAATAAATAAAATAAAAATATTTTATGCAAATGGAAGCCCCAAAAAGAGCAGGAGTAGCTATATTTAACAAAATAGATTTCAAGATTAAAAACTATAAAAAAGACAAAGGAGGTAATTATATAATAACAAAGGTGTCAATTCAGCAAAATAGTATAACAATTTTAAATGTATATGCTTCCAACAATGGATCACCCAGATATATAAAGCAAATATTGTTAGAGCTAAAGATAGATAAATACAAATACAATAATAGCTGGAAACGTTGACACCCTCCTTTCAGCACTGGACAGATCATTCAGACAGAAAACCAACAAAGAAACCTCAGACATAATCTGCACTATAGACCAAATGAAACTAAAAGATATTTACAGAAGGTTTTATTCATTAGCTGAGGAATATACATACTTCTCATCATCACATAGATCATTTTCAAGGAAAGACCACATGTTCAGCCATAAAACAAGTCTTAGGAAATTCAGAAAAAAATGAAATCATATCAAGTATCTTCTCTGACCACAATAAAATAAAACTAGAAATAATATGACAAACTTTAAAAAGTATACAAACACATGGAAAGTAAACCATATGCTCCTAAATGACCAATAAGTAAATGAATAAATTAAGAAGAAAATGGAAATAGTTATTGCAACAATAAAAATGAAAATGGAACATACCAAAATCCATGTGATTCAATGCATTTATTACCATGAGAAAAGTTTACAGCAATAAGTGCCTACATCAACAAGGTAGTAATACTTCCAATAAACAACTTAATAATGTTTTTTAAAGAATTAAAAATACAGGAGCAAACCAAACCCAAACCATTGCTTCTTGTAGAAAAAAAAGAAATAAAATGATAAGAGCAGAAGTAAACTTGAAAGAGGAAAAGCAACACAAAATGTAAACAAAATAAAAAGTTTTTTTAATGGAAAGATAAACAGAATTGACAAACCTTTAGCCAGACTGAGAAATAAAGAGGGACGATCTAAATAAATAAAATAGAAATAAAGGAGAGATTACAAATGATACTGAAGAAATTCAAAGGATCATCAGAGAATGGTATGTGAAACTGTACACTCACAAATTGAAAAACCTAGAAGAAATGGATAATTTCCTAGACCCATACAACCTACCAAGAGAACCACGAAGAAATCCAGAACTTGCATAGATCAATAACAAGTAATGTGATTAAAGGTATAATAACAAGTCTCCTGGCCAAGAAAAACTTGGGACCTGATGGTTTCACCAATGAATTTTACCAAACACTTAAAGAAAAACTAATACCAATCCTACTCAAACTATTCTAAATGATAGAGGAGCGGGAACACCTACAAACTCATTCCAAACTTCTACTCCTCCCAAATGTATTCTACGTGATCATTATTACACTGATACCAAAGTCAGAAAAGGAGACATCACAAAAAGAAACAGGCCAATATTCTTTGTGAACACTGATGCAAAAATCCTCAATAAAATACTAACAAACCAAGTTCAACAACACATTGAAAAGATCATTCATTATGACCAAGTGGGATTTATCTCAGGGATGCAAGGATGATTAATCATATGCAAATCAATCAATGTGATACAATGTATTAACAGAAAGAAGGAAAAAAACATATGATCATTTCAACTGATGCTGAAAAGTCAGTTGGTAAAATTCAACATCCCTTCATGATAAAAACCTTAAAAAGACTGTAAATAGAAGGAATATACTTGAACACAATAAAAGCCACATGTGAAAGACCCACAGCTAGTATCATATGGAATGGAGAAAAAACTAAGTCTTTCCTCTAAGATCTGGAACATGAAAAGGATGCCCACTTTCACCACTGTAATTCACATAGTACTGTTAGTCCCAGCTAGTGTTATCAGAAAATATTAAAAATTAAGGGCATCCAATCTGGAAAGGAAGAAGTCAAATTATCCTTGTTTGTGAATAATTTGATAAAATATGGAAAAACCAAAAGATTTCATGAAAAAAACTATTACAACTGATAAATAATTCAGTGAAGTTGCAGGATACAAAATCAACATACAAAGTGAGTAAAACTTTATAGGCCAACAGATAACAATCTCAAAAAGAAATCAAGAAAGTATTCTCAATTACAATAGCTACAAATAAAATAAAATGCTTAAAAATAAACTGATGCAAAGCAATGAAAAATCTCTACAATGGAAACTATAAAACATTTATGCAAGAAATTGAAAAAGACACCAAAAAAGTGGTAAGATACTCCACGTTCATGGTTTGGAAGAATAAATATTGTTAAAATGTGCATAGTACCCAAAGCAATTTCAAGATTCAATGCAATCTCTACCAAAACACCAATGAAATTCTTCAGAGAAATAGAAAAAAAGAATCCTAAATGTATATGGACCCACAAAAGACCTATAATAGCAAACATCATCATAAGCAAAAGGAACAAAACTGGAAGAATCACATCACCTTACTAAAAATTATATTACAGAGCTATTGTAACCAAAGCAGTATGTTACCTGCATAAAAACAGATACATAGACCAATTGAACAGAATAAAGATCATAGAAGTAAATCCATACATCTATCATGAACTCATTTTTGACAAAGATGCCAAGAACATACACTGGGGAAAGAACAGTCTCTTCAATAAATGGTGCTAGAAATACTGATATCCATATGCAGTAGAACAAAACTAGACTTCTATCTCTTGCCATATACAAAAATCAAATCAACATGGATTAAAGACTTAAATCTAAGATCTCAAACTAACTGTGAAACTACTCAAGAAAAACCCTGAGAAAACTCTCTAGGACATTGGTGTGGGCAAAGATTTCTTGAGTAATATACCCCCAAAGCCTTATATCCCCAACCAGAGAAAATATCCCCAACCAGAGCAAAAATGAACAAATAGTATCATATCAAGTTAAAAAAATTCCACACATCAAAGGAAACAATAATCAAAGTGAAGAAGAAACCCACAGAATGACAGAAAGATTTGCAAACTATCAATGTTAGTCTGTTCTCATGCTGCTATAAAGAACTGCCTGAGACTGGGTAACTGAAAAAGGAAAAAGGTTTAATTGACTTGCAGTTTCACATGTCTAGGGAGGTCTCAGGAAACTTACAATCATGGTGGAAGGGGAAGCAAAAACATTCTTTTTCATATGGTGGCAGGAGATAGGAGTGCAGAGCGAAGGCAGAGAAGCCCCTTATAAAACCATCAGATCTTGTGAGAACTCAGTATTATAAGAACAGCATGGGGGAACTGCCCCTATGATCGAATCACCACCCACAAGGTCCCTTCCCCAACACATGGGGATTGCAATTCTGATTACAATTCAAGATGAGATTTTGGTGGGGATGCAGAGCCAGACCATATCATTCTGTCCCTGGTCCCTCCCAAACCTCATGTTTCTCACATTTCAAAACACAATTACGCCTTCCCAACAGTTCCTCAACTTCTTAGCTCACTTCAGTATTAACCCCAAATTCCAAGTCCATAGTCTCATCTGAGACAAGACATTTCCTTCTGCCTAAGAGCCTGTAAAATCAAAAGGAAGTTAGTTAATTTCAAGATATAATGAGGGTACAGGTACTAGATCAATGCACCCATTCCAAATTGGAGAAAATAAAGGGGCTACAGGCCCCATGCAAGTCCAAAATCTAGCGAGGCAATCATTCAGTCTTAAAGTTCCAAATTGACCTCTTTTGACTCACATCCAGGTCACACTGATGGAAGAGGTAGGCTCCCACGGCCTTGGGCAGCTCCACTCCTGTGGCTTTGCAGGGTACAACCCCCCCTCCAAGCTGTTTTCATGCACTGGCATTAAGTACCTGTGGCTTTTCTAGGCACTCAGTGGAAGCTGTCAGTGGATCTACCATTCTAGGATCTGGAGAATGGTAGCTCTCTTCTTACAGATTCACTATGCTGTCCCTTAGTGGGGACTCAGTGTGGGGACTCTGAACTCACCTTTCGCTCCTGCACTGCCTTAGCAGAGTTTCTCCATGAGGGCCTTGCTCCTGCAGCAAACTTCTGCCTGGACATCCAGGCATTTCTATACATCTTCTGAAATCTAGACAGAAGTTCCCAAACCTCAATTCTTCTCTTCTGTGCACCCACGGGACAAACACCACGTGGAAGCTACCAAGGCTTGGGGCTTGCACCCTGTGAAGCAATGGCCCAAGCTGTACCTTGGCCCATTTTAGCCATGGCTGGAACTGAAGCAGCTGGGATGCAGGGCACCATGTCCTAGGTCTGCACAGAACAGGATAGGCCTGGGCTCAGCCCATGACACCATTTTTCCCTCCTAGACTTCTGGGCCTATGATGGGAGGGGCTGCTGTGAAGGTCTCTGACATGCCCTGGGAAAATTTTCCCCATTGTCTCAGTGATTAACATTTGGCACCTCATGCAAATATTCTGCAGCTGGCTTGAATTTCTTCCCAGAAAATGTTGTTTTTTTATATCATATTATAAGGCTGCAAATTTTCCAAACTTTTTTGCTCTGCTTCCTGTTGAATGCTTTGCTTAGAAATTTCTTCCACCAGGTACCCTAAATTATCTCTCTCAAGTTCCACAGATCTCCAGGGCAGGGGTAAAATGCTGCCAATCTCTTTGCTAAAGCATAGCAAGAGTCATCTTTGCTCCAGTTCCCAAAAAGTTACTCATCTCCCTCTGAGACCACCTCAACCCAGACTACATTGTTCATAACACTGCCAGTATTTTAGTTAAAGCCATTCAACAAGTCTCTAGGAAGTTCCAAACTTTCTCACATCTTTCTGTCTTCTGAGCCCTCTATGTCCAAAGGAAGTTCCAAACTTTCCCACATTTTTCTGTCTTCTTCTGAGCCCATCAAACTGTTCCATCCTCTTACTGTTACCTAGTTCTAAAGTCGCTTCCACATGTTCAGGTATCTTTATAGCAGCAACCCACTTCTGGTACTGATTTACTGCTATAAAGAACTGCCCAAGACTGCGTAATTCATAGAAGAAAGATTCTTAATTAACTCACCTTTCTGCATGGCTGGGGAGGCCTCAGGAAACTTACAATCATGATGGAAGGTGAAGCAAACACATCCTTTTCACATGGTGGCAGGAGAGAGAAGTGCAGAGCAAATGGGGAATAAGCCTCTTATAAATCCATCAGATCATGTGAGAACTCACTCACTATCATGAGAACAGCATGGGAGAACTGCCCCCAAGATATAATTACTTCTCATGAGGTCCCTCTCCCAACACATGGTGACTACAATTTGGATTACAATTCAAAGTGAGATCTGGGTGACACAGAGCCTGACCATATCACTACCACCTGACAGCAGAGTAAGAAGCAGAATGTATAAGAAGTTCAAACAACTCAACAGGAAATTAAAAGATCCAACAATCTGATTTTTAAAATGGGCAAAATATCTAAATATACATTTCTGTAAAGAAGATATATGAATGACAAACTGGTATAAGGAAAGATGCTCAACATCATTGATTAACAGAGAAATGCAAGTCAAAACTACATTGAGATATCATCTCACCCCTGTTAAAATGGCTTTATCCAAAACACAGGCAATAATGAATACTGACAAAGATGTAGAGAAATGTGAACCCTCATACACTGTTGATGGTAGTGTAAATTAGTACAGCTACTATGGTGAACAGTATGGAGTGTCCTCAAAAAAAAACTAAAAATAGTATTACCATATTTCAGCCATCCACTGCTAGGTATATACACAAAACAAAGGAAATCAGCATATCAAAGAGATATCTGCACTCCCGTGTTTACTGCAACACTATTCACAATAGTCAAGACTTGGAAGCAACCTAAGTGTCCATCAACAGATGAATTCATAAAGGAAATGTGGCCCATATACACAATGGAGTACTATTCAGTCATAAAAAAGAGTGAGTTCCTGTAATTCACAATAACATGGATAGAACTCTAGAACATTATGTTAAGTGACATAAGCCAGGCACAGAAAGACACAATTTGCATGCTCTCATTTGTGGGATTTTAAAGACAAAATTTGCATGCTCTAATTTGTGAGAGCTAAAAATTCAAACAATTGAACTCATGGAGATAGGAGAGTAAAATGATGGTTAGCAGAGGCTGGGAAGGAAGTAGTGGTGGGTCACTGGGGAGTGAGAATGATTAATGGGTACAAAAGTATAGTTAGAGAAAATTAGTAAGAGCTAGTATTTTGTATCATAATAAGGTGATTACAGTAAACAACAATTTATTATACATTTAAAAATAACTAAAAGGGAATAACAGAAATTTTTTAACAGAAAGAAATGGTAAACACTTGGGGTGACAGATATTCCATTTACCCTGTTGTGATTATTATGCATCATATATCTGTATCAAAATATCTCATGTACCCCAGAAATATATACACCTACTATGTACCCATAAAATTAAAAATGTTAAAAAATAAAGATAAAAGAAAAAAACTTCAAAATATCCAAATCAAAAGAGTATCTCATAATACATACATAAATAAATATGCAAAACCTATATGAAGAAATTAAAAAACATTTTGAGAGACAGAAAAGAACATCCCAATGAAGACAATATTGTAGGGAACATTATTGTTACCACTTTACTCAGGATTTAATAAAAACCAAACACTTTTTTAATTCAGTTACCTTTCAAATACAGACAATAAACCATGAACTTGCCCAACTATATATGGGCTATAATATATGTTTATAACTGTACTACAGGTTCCACTTGTCTCTCAATTAATTAATTGAAAAAATAATACAGCATAAATTTACTCAATTAATACAATATAAAATGAACCATTTCAAAGTATATGATTCAGTGGCATATAATACATTCATAATGTTCTGAAATTACCAGTTATATCTAGTCTTCAAACACTTATTATCACAAAATAAAACCCCATGCACATCAAGCAATAACTCTGATTCTCTCCTCACCTATCCCTGGCAACCATTAATCTGCTTCTTGTGTCAATTGGTCCTTGGGCTTTTAAAATATTTTATATAAATAGAATCATAGAATACATAGTTTTTTATATCTAGTTTCACTTAGCATAGTATCTTCAAGTTTCCTCCATTTTGTAGCATACATATTAACATTTATCCTGGCTGAATAATATTCCATCTGTAGACATACCACACTTAAATTGCCTATTTACCTGTTGAAGGACATTTGAAATGCTTCCACTTTGCTACAGGGGTTTAAAATAGATGTTATTAGAACTATATCAATGAGGCTGAGAGAAAATTCCAAGAAAGTTCTATGAACATACACTATATAAATAAGTATTATTTGGTATAATATTAAGAAGGAAAGTTTTGAATAATTTAACAAGTTGACACTGGAGTAGTCAATTGGGGATAAATTAATCCGGAGCTATTCTGCATTTTTTAGAATAATATACAGATGAATATTTATATAATCTTGGATGGAGGAAATATTTTCTAATCATGACATTAAAGACACTAGAATAGATTTGACTAAAGATTAAAGTTGAGAAAAGTGTTAAATTATGCTATGATCTTTAACCTGTGAAGAATCATCAAAACCGTAAACAGGTAATTTGTTGACAAAACTCTTAATTCTGAGCAGAATAAAATATAAAATATACTCAACTTTATATTGGAAAAAAATTTAAAAGACTATTGATGTGCATTTTTGTTGTTAAAAATTATACACACGAAAAGTGATAATGGGAATGTAAAGGGAAATGATGTATTTTGAGGGCTATTTGGCACTATGTATCTATGGCTTTAAAAGAGTCCATATTCTTCTACTTCTCAACTGCTGGGAATTTAGACCAAAGCAACAATCTTGCAAGTGCACAAATAATTATCTGCTGGCATATTAATCTCTGCTCTGTTTTCAAATTAAAAATATAAGCAACCTATGTCCAACATAAAAAAACTATATTACCTAAATATTTACATATAATAATTAATAAAATCCAGTTTCATTCATCTCTTAAAATTATGATATAGATTGGGATTGGCCAGTTTTTAATGTAGTGGACAAGAAAGCCAATATTGGCCAGGTGCAGTGGCTCACACCTGTAATCCCAGCACTTTGGGAGGCTGAGGTTGGTGGATCATGAGGTCAGCAGATCGAGACCATCCTGGCTAACATGGTGAAACCCCATCTTTACTAAAAATACAAATAATTAGCTAGGTGTGGCGGCCGGCACCTGCAGTCCCAGCTACTTGGGAGGCTGAGGCAGGAGAATGGCGTGAACCCAGGAGGCGGAGCTTGCAGTGAGCCAAGATTGTGCCACTGCACTCCAGCCTGCCTGGGTGACAAGGAGAGACTCTGTCTCAAAAAAAATAAATAAATAAATATAAAAATAAATAAATAAATAAATATTTTTGACTTGACATATAATCTCTTTCACAACTAATTAACTCTGTCCTTGCATGTGAAACTTAGATGTATTTTTAGTTATTTTATTTTATTTTATTTTTGGCTATTGTAAATGGGGTTGCCTTCTTTATTTGGCACTGTTTGAACATTAGTGATGCATGGAGATGCTACCGATTTTGGAGCATTGATTTTGTATACTAAACTTACTGAAGTTGTTTTTCAGATCTACGGGGCTTTTGGCAAAATTATTAGGATTTTTAAGATACAAAATCATATTGTAAGTAAAGAGAGAGAATTTGAGTTTTGCTTTTTCTATTTGGATGCCTTTTATTTCTTTCCCTTGTCTGATTGTTCTTGCTTGGACTTCCAGCACCCTGTTGAACAGGAATGGTGAGAATAAACATTATTATCTGTACCCATTCTTAAGGGGAATGTTTTCTACTTTTGACTGTTCAGTATGTTAACTGTGGGTTTGTCATAGATGGGAGTCATTATTTTGAGTTATGTTCTTTCTATGTTAGTTTATTGTGAATTTTTAACAATGAAGGGATTTGGGATTTTATCAAAAGCATTTTCTGTATCTATTGAGATGATTATATGGTTTTTGCTCTTAATTCTGTATATTTGGTGAGTCACATTTACTTATTTGTGTTTGTTGAACCAACCTTGCATTCCAGGAATGAAGCCTACTTGAATGTGGCTAATTAACATTATTAATTTGCTACTGATTTCAGTTTGCTAAGAGCCTGTTGACGGTTTTTGCATCTGTGTTCATCAGAAATATTGGCCTCTAGTTTTCTTTTATCCTTGTGTCTTTGCCTCCTCCTGGATTTTTCTTTTTTTGAATATTTTCAGTAGAATTCATACCAGCTCTTCTCTGTATGTCTTATAGAATTCAGCTGTGAATCCATCTGGTCCAGGGCTTTTTTTAATTGTGAGGTTTCTTATGATTGATTCCATTTTGAGCTCAATATTGGTGTGTTCAGGGTTTCAATTTCTTCCTGATTTAATCTTGTGAGGTTGTGCATTTCCAGGAATTTATCTATTTTATGTAGATATTTTAGTTTGTTTGCATAGAGGTGTTCATACATTATCTTTTGTATTTATATGGGATCAGTTGGAATGCCACATTTGTCATTTCTGATTGTGCTTATTTGGATTTTTTTTCTCTTTTTTTGTCAATCTAGCTAGTCATCTATCAATCTTGTTTATACTTTCCAAAGAAATTTTTGTTTTGGTTAACTTATTGTATTGATTTTCATGTCTTGATACCATTCACTACTGCTCTGATATTAGTTATTTCTTTTCTTTTGCTTGCTTTGGGGTTAGTTTATTATTTTCTAGTTCTTCTAGGTATAATATTAGATAGTTAATTTATTTCTAACTTCTTGTTTTAGGTGTTGAGAGCTATAAAATTTCCTCTTCATACTTTTTTTTGCATCCCAAATATTTTGATATGCTATGTCTCCTTTTTCACTTATTTCAAATAATTTTTTGATATCTGCCTTAATTTAATTTTTATCCAAGTGTCATTCAGAAACACATTTTTTAAATTTCCATGTAATTGTGTGGTTTAGAGATACCTTCTAGGTATTGATTTCTATTTTTCTTCCACTGTGGTCTGAGAGTATGGTTGGGATGATTCAATTATTTTAAATTTATTGAGACTTGCTTTACAGCCAAGCATGTGGTCAATCTTAGGGTATCTTCCATGTGCACATACGAATGTATATTCTGTGTTTATTGGGTGGAGTATTCTGTAGATGTCTATTATGTCCAATTTGTTAAGTGTTGAATGTAATTCCAGGATTTTTGTTGTTAGTTTTCTACCTTGATTATTTGTCTAATATTATCTGTGGGGGTGTGGACTTCTCCTCTATAATTATGCCCCTGTATACATCTTTTTGTAGAACTAGAAATACTTGTTTTATGAATTTTGGTGTTCTAATTTGGGGTGTGTATATGTTTGGGATAGTTAAGTCTTCCTGAATTAAAACATTTATCATTACATAATACCATTCTTCGTCCTCTTTTACTTTTTTTTTTTTTAAGTTTGTTACTTTTTAGTCATCTAAGAATAGTGGCCCTTCCTCTTTTTTGTTTTCTGTTTGCATGTTAAATCTTTCTATAATTCTTTACTCTGAGTCTTGGGTTGTCACTACATGTGAGATGGATATCTTAAAGACAGCAGACAAATGGATCTTGATTTTTTTTTTTTTTTTGAGATGGAGTCACGCTCTGTTGCCCAGGCTGGAGTGCAGTGGCATGATCTTGGCTCATTGAAAGCTCCACCTCCCGGGTTCACACCATTCTCCTGCCTCAGCATCCCAAGTAGCTGGGACTACAGATGCCCGCCACCATGCCCAGCTAATTTTTTTTGTATTTTTAGTAGAGACGGTATTTCACTGTGTTAGCCAAGATGGTCTCCATCTCCTGACCTCGTGATCTGCCCTGCTCGGCCTCCCAAAGTGCTGGGATTATAGGCGTGAGCCACCACGCCCGGCCAGATCTTGATTTTTTAATTCAACTTACCACCCTGTACCTTTTAAGTAGGGACATTTAGGCCATTTACATTCAAGGTTAATATTTATCTGTGAGGTTTTCATCCTATTGTGAAATTGTTAGCTAGTTGCTTTGTCGTTTCTGTTGTATAGTTGTTTTATATGGTCTGTTGACTATGTAGTTAAGTTTTTTGTGGTGACAGATATCGTTCTTCCATTCCCATGTTTAGAACTCCCTTGAGGATATTTTGTGAGGCTGGCCTAGTGATAGTGAATTCACTTAGCATCATTTTTATTTCTATTGGATGGTTAAATTGCATTTACTATGTGCTAAGCACAGATTCACTTATGTAACAATTATTAACTCAGTTAATCATTATAACAGTTTAGGACTTCGATGCTATCATTAATATCACTTTACAGATGAGGAAACTGAAGTGAAAAATGGTTGAATCTTTTCCCAAGTCACAAATCTAGTGTAATTGGGATTAGAATACAGGTAGCTGGGCTCTAGAGTCTGTGCTTTAACCTCTATATTTTAATGAAAAAATAATAATAATTTGAGATGGTGCTAATTGCTCAGGAGAAAGTGAGCCAGGGCAAGCAAGAGAGAATTCTTGAGTTAGTGAGACAGGGAAGTGGGTAGAGGAGGAAGGAAAAAGGGGCTGGCTAAATAGATTGATCAAGGAAAGTCTCCTTGAGGGGGCTGCATTTGTAATGAGATCAGAGTTACAAGAATGAGGGATTTGGGTAAATGTGTGGCAGAAATGTTATACCTCAAAGGTAGAGCAAGTGAAAGACCTGTAGTTAGGAAGTATTTTCGTTATTCTAAAAATAAAAGGATATCCAATGGTACCCAGAATTTGTTGGGAAAGGGGTAGGGAATGAGGTTGGAGAGATTGAAGACTGAAGGCAAGAAGTAGATCCCATTAGCCAATGTGTTTCACTTCTAAGTGCAATGGAAACCTGTTGCAGCATTTTAGACAGGAGATGACATGATCTGATATTGAATTTTAAAATATTGTTCTTTCTACGTTGTGGAGAATGAAAGGCAAGATTCAGCAGTAGGCATAGGAAGACGAGTTAAGCGATTAGTATAGGTACCTACCACCTACCACAGGGAAGGTGTCCAGAACCAGAGTAGTAGTAGTGGAGATAAAATGACTATTTTGGCCTCTGTGTGTAGATACTGTGTTTTCTGATAGCATGGAAGCAAGCAGTGAAAAAAAAGAGAAGAGACTCAAAGATGATTCAAGGTTTTGGCTTTATCTACTGAGTTTATGGTGTTATTCTTTACTGACATTAAGAAATGAATAGAAGACAAACATATCTGAATGCCAAAGCAAGAAATTCTGGAGGCATACATCCCAGAATGTTAACCTAATGCCCATCTTGGCATGGGGAGTTTTATACCTATATTTTCTAGTTTTTCTGCATTTCACTTGCATAACTTACATAATATATTGATTAACTGAAATATAAATCAGAGAAAACAAAAAATTGATGTAAAATCTATTAATATATGTGCTCATTTCTTATATTACCCAGTCCTCAAGATCTTTTCAAGTTCATGTTTTTTAAAGGCACTATAGCTAATTAAAAGACAGTTCAAAGATTTCTATTTCTCTTGGTCACATTAAAATAAAATTTCATGCAGAAAATTTTTATAGAGTCATGTATCTGGAATTAGAGAGTTCCCTTATAATTAAAGTCGAGTAGAGCCCCAAACATTGGACTATACCCTGACACAGGTAAGACATGCTGGTCTCTAGTAAAATAAGGCAGTTTGTAAAATTATTTGGGGTGTTTACACACAGACCATGATAAAGGAGTGGATGTCATGAAACTGCTGCATTGTGGAGTGGCCACCTGTGGATGACCATTGGCTAACATGGATGGTGCCTAAAGCGATAATCCTTTAGAATAAGATATAAATGGTTGTACCAATTTATCATGGCAATACTACAACATCAACATGATGTAATGGAAACAGTGTAGGCCTAAAAATTGGACATTCCAACACTGTTCTTTACTAGCAGAATGGTTTGGTTTCTTCATCTTTAAAATAAGACTTAAATAGTGTCCCTTTCCTAAGCCTACAGTCTAGTTCTAGTATGCTGACTCTGAAAAATACTAAAATATTAAAAGATACACATCCATCATATTAAAAAGGTACCTTGAGTATTCTTTAGTAAGAGCTCTGGCATTTGCCTGCATAAAAAAATTCTTTTTAATGCCCTGGTAAATTCCAGTACAACATACTTTATTTTAAAAAATTATCATCTTAAAAATATCAAAGTTTGAATGTATTTATGGCACTGCAGACTTCATTGTGGACCTACTTACACAGGAATAAAAAGACAATTTAGAAAATATATATTGGTAAGTGGATGCCCTCATTTTATACATCACATTTCATTTTCTCATCTAATTTCTAAGATGACAAAGCAGGAATAAGAAAGATCTTGAGAAAGGTAAGAAATGTGATTACAGTAAAGTAATTTCCTAAAAGAAGAGTTTCAGAGAATGAGAGCTATTTAATATGAAAAGGAGAAGATACCAAGAAAGATAATAGAGCTACATTAATGATGAGTGACATACAGGAGGGTGTTTGACATTTTTTAAATACGTAAAATAGATACAAAGGGTCATCACCAAAGCCCTATTCCTAAACATCATTATAAAAAATGGCATTTAGAAAGTATACTTTGAAGCTGAACCTCATATGCAGTCCTTATAATGTATAATAGAGTAAAATAACACTCCATGAATTCAGAGAGCTAGCAAATTGAAAACTGATTAGAGGCTTTTTTTTTTTTTAATACAAGGAAGGATAATGAACATGCAGATTGCCAGGAGAATTTATGCAGGTGAAGAGGTCTAGGGAGTGGAAAGGGAGGGAGGAAAAAGAAAAAGGGATCAGTGAAAGATGTGCAGAGAGAATGTAAAATGAAAATGTACATACATAAACAGTCATGGGTCACTTACTGACAGCAATATGTTCTAAGAAATTGGGAATTAGGCAATTTTGTCATCGTGCAAGCATCAGAGAGTGTACTTTCACATATCTACATAGTGTAGCCTTCTACACACATAGAGTATATGGTATAGCCTATTATTTCCAGTCTACCAACCCATACAGCATGTTACTGTGCTGAATATGGCAGGCAATTGTAACACCATGGTAAATATTTGTGTATCTAAATGTATCTAAACATAGAAAAAGTACAGTAAAATCATGGTATGATAATTTTATGGCACTATCATTGTATATGCAGTCTGTCATTGACCAAAGTGTCATTACGTGGCATATGACAGCATATGTGTGTGTACATACACACACACACAAATTTATATATACAAAAATATTTACAAAATAATATCAACCAATTAAGAAATTGACCATCAATTTCTTATTATGAGTTCACAAAAATCCTAGGGCTTCACTTTAGGATTGCCCGCTATAGCACAACATTCTGTATTATTTAACGTAGATTTGGGCTAGCTCTCAGCCTTTATCGGAAGTTTTAGGAAGCTTTCCAAATACTATGCCTCACCTTGAACTTACAGATAAATTTTCAGAGTTGGCATAATAGTTCCTTTACCTACAAGCACAAAAGATAATGACTAAAGGATTTGACTTTAAAGCATAGCAAAATATCTTAAACTATTTGGTTCTTTTACTCCCTCTTGCCAATATTTTCATTTACTAATTTTGTCTCTTAGGGTCTTCCCCTCTATTCAACTGGATTCTAATCATCTATGCTGAAAATCCTGTCTTGAGAAACGGGTTCTTCCAATGCTAGACTAGTTATAGCTCTTAGTTCACACCTAAAAGCACCTAAATGCAGAGTCAATAAAGTCAAGGCTTAGTAACGTAGAGATTTGTGTAATCAGGAAAGTGAAATGCCAGGCCTTCTGCTCTGTAATTAACAAAGCCATCACTTAAGGTTGATAGTGGAATACAAAAAATGCCATTTACAATTTGAAACAAAAGAACCATTAGCTTTCTGCCCCCTTTATTGCATTATTGATTTACAATCCCTTACTTTCATTTAATTTCAAGCCAAAAGCCTGCATGCCTATTTTTTCTTCTTCCTTAAAATGGGCATTACTGATTTTGCTTCCAAACAACAGCCTCCCAGCCCTCTTTTCTCTGTCAGCTTTTCAACTTGTTTTATTAATAATGGCTTTCATTTCCCTTAATTATGTTTTTGGCATATATACTTTCAGATATCTTTTACTATGTCATAGTAACATTTTTTGGTTCCTGTCTTAAGACAGAATCAGTGGAAACAGTTACTACCCATCCTGATGCAGTGCCTAATATATGTTGCTACATTTATTCTGACCTGCTTCAGGCTCTGGTATGGCTGCTGTCACTTTCAGGGGGATGAGAATGAATATACCATTATCTCCTAGACTTCTCTGGCCCACAGCTCCTCCCACCTAATTGCATACTTTTTTTTTTTTTAAAGGAACTATAGAATCTTCATTAGTAGCCACAAAAGGACTTGAATGAAACTGAAATGCCCAGTTGAATCTCAATTTACTTCATTCTCATACTCTTTGCCTTCCACTGGAGTTTCCTGTTGTAATTAAGAATTGGTACAAGCATAAATTCAAAAAGCCTGAGTTTGGGCAAACAAATTATAATGTTAGTTTGTGTATTGCTTTTGTTACTTATGGTTCCTATGACAAAGATTATTAATAGAGTTTTTGCATCTGTTACAAACCTGGTGGATATTATTTCTATTCATTAGATATTACTCAAAATAACAAACAGCATTTCTATGTAGTCAATTATGGTAAAAAGTCTTTCTGTCACTGTCTCTCTCTGTCTGTACGTATATATGTGTGTGTATACAGATGTACACATATATGTGTATACATCTACATACACATATGTTTATACATATACATATGTGTATGTATGTGTGTGTATACATGTGTGTATTATACATATATATATTTATAAATTTAGTTAGTTTTGACCACCACTTGGCTTGTGCCATGCATTATTTTTAGACATAAATACAACAATTTTGTTACCAGGAAGACTATTATTCTCAAACAACATATTATTGGTTCATAGTCATAAATACAAGTGTTGATTACTCACCACCCCTTAAAAATATCACTATTAATAATATTTTCTTAAAGGCACCAAAGTTTGAAAAATTGAACACTATGCTCTGTCACAAGAACAAAGTTGTTAATTGTATGTCTACATAATTCAATTTCAAGGTGTTCGGTGATCTTATAAGAGATTATTTGGCTAAGTGAGAATTGTTTTATTTTATTTATTTTATTTTTTTTTTGAGATAGAGTCTTGCTCTGTCACCCAGGCTGGAATGCAGTGGCACCATCTCGGCTCACTGCAACCTCCACCTCCCTGGTTCAAGTGACTCTTCTGCCTCAGCATCCCGAGTAGCTGGGACTATAGGCATGCACTACCACTGCCAGCTATTTATTTTTATTTTTATTTTTAGTAGAAATGAGGTTTCACCATGTTGGCCAGGCTGGTCTTGAACCCCTGACCTCAAGTGATCTACCCACCTCAGCCTCCCAAAGTGCTGAGATTACAGGCATGAGCCACTCTGCCTGGGCTACTTTATTTTTAAAATGTAAATACCTTTTGAAATTACATTCTTTCTCCAGAAATTATACACTTGATTGCAACATTTTTGGAATTTTGTGTTAAAAATGCAGCATTTGATGTTATTATTTTTAATATCATATCAGGGAAAGATTTAAGTATGGAGAAAGTCAGTGTCAAAATTGGGAAAATGTATTTGAGTAATTTTGGGTAATAGGATATGATTTCATGTGCCGTGTAAATCAGCTGTAAAGGTAATTCTGCAAGATGAGCCCAGAATTATTTTGTAAATGTGATAAAACCACAATCTTGAAAATAGTGTCTTACAAGCAAGCTACTACTTTAAAGTGCAACATTCATTGGACAAACACCACTATTTAAAAAAATATTATTTGCATACTTTGTCAGAAGATTCATCTGAGTTGTCCTTTAGTTAAAATAAGAATCATTTATCAAGTTTCTAATGAAAGATGTTTATATATATATATATTCATTAAAGAATAATCCTATGTATTATATTCATTTAATAGTTCATTTTCTTGGGCTTCTACTTCACTCCTTCAAAATGTTTACCTTCATGTTTCACTGAGAATTTAGAAATGAAGCATCACCTTCAAACCTCATCTAAATCCTCTGAGCAATTGGCAAGCAGTCACTAAGCAACTGCCCAGGTTTACCCTACAGAAGGTTGAAGAGTTGAATTCTGTTATAAAATGAGTCAAGGGACCAAGGAAGCACATGTCTTCTCTAATAAAGATCCGTCCTGCCTCTCTTGTCAAATTGCTGTGGTCCTCAGCTGTTTAAATGGATTGGGAAAGAACTTGGAAAAGCAAAAGCAAAATAGTCAATATGAGGTAGTGATAAAATGCATTAGATCTCATTTTTTCTGCTCTATTTAATCAAGCAATGATGGTAACATTTTTGAACACAATTTAAAGTAATTTTTATGTAATAAATCATTGATGTCTCACAAACACTCCTATTTTGTATCTCCCTTATTCTTGTTTTGATTGCTTGCAGACATTTTTGTTACAGAAATATATGTGTTGATTTTAAATAAAATGAATTAATTTGAAAGATTCAGCCTATTATAGAGCATGCTGCAGTCAATGGCATGATTGTAATAGCAAATATTCCTTAGGAAAGACCTTGAAGAGTGTCTAAAAGAGCGCTGATCTTTAGGCTAGAAAGGGTACGAAATAGAGTATAGTTTTTAAGGTGCATACAACATGTTTTTAGGATCCAATAAATTAGAAAGAACAAAGCAAAGATAAGGGGGAAAAACACAGAAAGAAAGAAGAAAGAAAGTATTAATAGAAAGGGAGGAAGAAAATTTGACCGTTTGAGACTTTTTCAAAAGGAGAGTTACCTTCAGCCGACAGAAAGATAACATTTTAAAAATACCTGACGAGTTTCAAAATGATAAAGGCCTGCTCATTAATTGGAATGATAATGTATGTGTAGATTTAGAACTTAGTGAAATCAGCTACAATTTTAGAATTATCACACAGCTATATAATCTATGTTGTTATGCTAATTAACACATTTCTGTCTGGATAAGATAAGAGATGATGCCGAGGAATGAATACAAATCTATGATTCACAGGCTGAATTCTGCTAATGTCAGGCGAGATTTATGAGTAATAACAAAAACTGAGTGTGCATTTCAGTTCCATCATTTTCCTATAGTTACAGCATGTCCTTCAACTTTTAAACTTCCAAACTCATAGCTTGCAAAAAAATTAACTGTTCTCCAACTACCATAAATTGCTTAACTCTTAATTTGACTCTTACTTTAAGTGAAGTGATGTAACTAAAGGGTATTATTACAGGCACTTTTTTTGATATATCTAAAATTGCATCTCTTGTTTATAGTTTACTAGAGAAATAATCCATAAAACCCATTTCCTCTTTTTATAATGTGCAATTCAAAATGTTTTCTTGTCATGTACAATTTAGAGGATGAATTTATACATAGGAATCAGACACCATGAACCAATCTTTATCTGATTCACTGGAAGTTCCAACAGTATATCCACTATCCTTTGGTGGGATGAGGTAAGGTGCTCTCTTTTCAAAATACACAAAACCAATACACTTTTCACTGTTTCTGGGGAAACAGCTTCAAATTCTACTAAGACATTTGTCATTTACGTTTTACTAGGTTCTGTCCAACATTGACTGCTAACTCCAAGACAAGGCAAATTCTACCTCAATTCTAATGAAAATGTATCTATCATACTTTACCATCTCATTGCACACTGACTCAGCATAGAGTAGATGCACAGTAGATATTGTTGGAAAAAAACATAAGTTGAGAAGAGAGGAAACCCCACTGGAAATCAGCGAGTTTTGTTTTTGTTTTTTCAGAATCCAGTGACTCCTTAACAAATTATATAGGAAAGTTGGTGTCCTATTTTCTTTCCCATCATTTTCTTAAATGTTTGCTAGTCTTTGCGTATAACTTATACAAAGGATGAAAGACCAAGTTAATTAGCTCTGGAAGCTTGTATGCTTTCAGCTGTGAGTTTCGTTCTCTTTCTCTTCAATAAGTTGAATTATTGGTCCAAAATATTCATTCTCCTCAAATTTTTATATACATTTATACCTTTGCATTGCCTCATGATGTGCAGAATTATCTTCCCCACCTTTTGACTTTGGGTTTGGCCTTGTGACTTGCTTTGGCCAACGGGATGTTAGTGAATATGACTTGAGCAGATGCTTGAGACATGCTTGTGCAGTTGAGCTTGCCATATTTGTTTCTGCCATCATCACAAGAAGAAAATACAATAAGTAGTCACAGTCTTCAGGATCTTTAATGAGACTTAAAGTTCAGAACCACCATAGCTGATGCTTGAAGTCCCTGAACCTGAATCAGAGCCACCTCAGCCAACGTGCAGAAGTCTAAGTGACATATAAACGTATATCATAGACCTCTGAGAGTTTTTTGATTGTTTGTTATGCAGCAAAAGCTGATAGCTACCACAGTGGGATTCCTTCCTGAATAAAAATCTTGGCCAAACATAATATGAAAGTGGAGTAAAAATTTCTTACTTGGTATCATTGGTGTATGTAACAAGGGTCAACAAGGAAAAAATTAAAAATATTTTACTTCCTCTATCCTATAATCTTCATTAGTCAAATCTCACCCAGCCCAAATAGACACATGAGCCAACAGCTGAGCATGCTTGCTTTGAGGATGTAACTACAGGACAAGTTCCAAATCTTCATTAACATCTCCCCCATCCCCCATCCAGAAAACATTTGTAGTAAGAAAATAACTTAAGTTTAAACTGGCGCACTCACTATGTAAAAGTAGGTCTTGGTCAAGGTTTTTGGTTCCTCCCTTGAGAAATCCTCAATATTTCTCTTATATAGAAATGTTCCTATTGTCATTTCTGTCAGGAGAGCAGACAGGCAATCTGAGACACTCACCTCCATGCCAAATAAGGAGTTTTACCAGGAGTTGAAGAGCCACATAGTATTTCTCCCCATGTCTCAGTCTCTGTTCTACTTCTCTTTCAGGTGCTAACATAAACAAAAAAGGGGGGGTGAATCAGACTGAGCGAGCATCAAGTCAGAAAAAAAAAAAAAAAAAAAATACCGGCGTAGTGGGGCCTTATCCACTAGAGGCTGAGCAGAAAGGTAACCGGAGCGAGCTGCAGGACCGAGTGGCCCTGCACTCCACCTCGACAGAAGTCTAAAAAAAAAAAAAAAAAAAAAAAAAAAAAAAAAAAAAAAAAAACAATAAGAAGCAGACCCTCTACTCCTCCAGATTTATGAATTTCTTTAGAGAAATTAAAATATTTTCCCCTGGGTGATAAAATCGTCTGTTACACATTGCTCTGTTAATTGCCAATTGGGGGTAGGGGGAGGAACAGAGGGAACAAGGGAGGAGAAAGGGATCTGACTAGTCTCACTGTTGGATGACAGTCCTTTAGTGAATTGCTGCAGTTACTATTCCAGTTGCTTATTCCTTTCCTTTGTGCTTGCTGACAAGTGAGAGGCCTCTATGCAACTATGCGAAAAAGAACTGGTCCTAATTCCATTGCAACATTCTCCATTGCATGTCTACAGCAGCAGTTTTCAACGTGATCCCATCTAGTTTCCTCCTTTGAGATCTCTTCAAAATCTTTGAGCTGCAAATGGCATACTCTCTGATGCTGATCACTGTTGTAAACTTATTCTCCATTTTATTGTCATACGGTCATATCAGTATAAGTGAAAAGCAGGTGAAAATGAATGCTCAATCAGCCATCTTGACTTAGAAGTTATTTTGGCAATTTAAAAAGATTCTATTAGAGGCACATACTTTAAATATATGCTTAAACGACAATTACAAACAAACCCGGCAACAGGGATTGGAGCTAGTTGAGTGTAAAGTCAAACCAGGCTTTTTCCAAATGACTATATTTAGAAAATGATCTTTGCCCAGTGATTTCAAAGAAAGAATGAGTGAAGTGGAAACAAAGAAAATGAAAGCCAGTCCAGTTCACAGAACTCTTCCCACGGAGAAAAAAGGTTGATATTCTTATTGTTGCTCTTGTTATTACCATTTTGCATCTTCTAACATACAAAACACCGCACAGTTACCTATGTTATATCATTTATTCCCCACAATTTAGGCAGGGAGGTAATCCTATTCCGATTTTACAAGTGAGGAAATTAGAGATATTACATAACATGCAGATGTTCTCACATCTACCCAGTGACAGAGATGAGTTTCAATCTGAGTTCTGTCTTCTTCATGCACAAATTTCATCCCAGGTTCTCAAGTTATTTCAAAAGTGTGCTTCCCCATGGTCATTCTCAGAGGTGTGATGATCTGCCTTTCCCTGAATACATTCAAAGCAGCTTGGTAATATTCAACCTTAAAGCAACCGAACATTATTTTTTCCTCCTCCTCCTTTCTTTGCTCCTTTCACTTCTGTCTTAGGAGATCATCTGTATAGACTCTGATGCTTTACAATTTGCAGTCTTGTCCTACCTTTGAGGACAAATGAAACCTCACCCTTTGCTGTAAATGTTTTAAGTTATTGATATTTTCATTCAATAAAACTGCCATCAGAGTCAAATACAAGCAAAGCTACCCCAGATACCATATTTAGCTTAGTTGATACTGCTGCTGTTTCTGGCAATTGAATAATATTAACAAAATATAATTTTGCTCTTTCTTTTTGTTGTCCCTCATTTTTGTTTCATGACCGGTAAAGTCCATTGCATTTTCTTTCAGTGGTAGCTGCTCTAACATTTTTAACAAAATAATTTACGAACTTATAACGCTTCTCTCTTCAAACCTTTCCTGGAAATGCCACGAATGTTAGACACCTATTTAGATAGAAAAAGGCATCTGAGAGGGGACTCAAATTTCTGTAAAAAATGCATATTAGGCCGGGCGCGGTGGCCCAGGCCTGTAATCACAGCACTATGGGAGGCTGAGGCGGGCGGATCACGAGGTCAGGAGGTCGAGACCATCCTGGCTAACATGATGAAACCCCGTCTCTACTAAAAATACAAAAAAATTAGCCGGGCATGGTAGCGGGCGCCTGTAGTCCCAGCTACCCGGAGAGGCTGAGGCAGGAGAATGGCGTGAACCCGGGAGGCGGAGCTTGCAGTGAGCCGAGATCGCACCACTGCGCTCCAGCCTGGGCGAGAGCGAGACTCCATCTCAAAAAAAAAGGATATTAGAAACTTATGTGTTAGTGGGTTCATGGGTAAGAAAATGAAAGGAATCAAGTTTAAAAATTTAGACCATTCTCTTTCAATATTGAACAACTATGGCTATAAATTTTAGGCTAGTGAGAAGACTGAAAAAAAAACAAATTCTGTTATTACAAGTATAGTGTTATTTCAGGTAAGGTATGAGCTAGCAATCAGTTGAGTTTCTCTTCATTGATAACTGGTCTGGGATACCGAAAATGTACATAGTCGATTGCACATCTATACATATATGGCTTTGGGGTTTTCTCTCTCCCACTTTTTATGCTTTCCACATTTGGCATAATAAAATTACAAAGTTATAATTTAACTTTAATGACTTCTTAAACATGTCTTTCATCTCTCTCTCTCTCTGTTTTTATTGACATCCTCACTAAGTCAATAAGGTTTTTAAAGTCAGGTTGCTCTACTCTTCTATACTTCAGATATATTTTTAAAATGTAGCTGGGTACTGTCAGCTCATGTTTCAACTCAGACAAGCCTCATTTCTTATTGAGTCAGAGTTAAATGTAAGCATAGATGTGTACAAATGTTTTCGTAAGATGAAATAAACCAAATAGTTTGCTTACAAGTCTTTTCATTCAACATATTTTGAGCCAAATATCTTCCAAGGTAATGAAGAATACAAGGAAAATATTATCTAGGTGTTGGCGACTCACAATCCATGTTTACCAGGCGTTACGGCACATAATAGAGTCACACACACGAGGCCATATTAGCACAGATGTGGGAAGTATTAAACAAATTGCAAAAGAAGAGGATGGTCCAAAAAAGATTCAAATAAGAGATATATGTGTCTAAAATTTTAAAGGCCTTAAAGGTTGAACTGAAGTTTTTTGAGATAGAGAAGAGCAAGTACAGACAGGATTCACTTGAAAGATTGGAACAATATTAGAAAATAAAAGGAATTAAAACCATATCCTTAAGTCATAATAAAGATAGAGGTAGTTATCATTGAAGATTTCAGTGACAAAACTTGATTTTTACCCACAGAAAATATTTCGTAAGTGGATTGGAGAAGATTAGAGGCAGAGGTGAATGTATTGCATTGACAGTTTTTGCCCAGTAATTTCTCATTTAAAGTTCTTATTTGCAAAGTGGAATTGCTGCAAAAGATGATTTTATTTTTTCTAGTTGTACACAGACATTGGCATCATATTACTTCTGTGTGCTCAAATAAATTGATGATTTATATGATAATTACATAATCTCATTAATAGAAATTTGTGTTCCTTTGGCAACTTTGATTGGCTGAGGTGATCAAAAAATTCCAAACACAGAGGTGATCAAAAAATTCCAAACACAAAGACTCCAACACTTAACTAAAGAGCTAATTTCTTCCTGCTGTGTCAGCACCACGGTTGCATAAATTCTCTCCAAGGTGAGCACGCAGTCCAAGTCCTCACTTTGCACATGTTGCTCTAGCCAGAAGCAGCCAAGGAGATTTTCCCTTATGACCATTTCAAATAGAAGCATAGACAACAACATCTCATCAGGAGAACACAGTGCACTGGCCTAAAATCTCTGTAAAACATATATCTCAGAGACTGGATCCTATGTGTTTGAATTCCACATCAACAAAGCTTTTCACTTAAATAGTCCCTGTTGGGAAAATCATTAGTGTCTGTGATCTGTTAATTATAAACGGGCAGACTACTAATGTCTCCTGTAAGGTTTCCAAGACATCCTATGAAAATTAATCATAATGGATCTTAAAAATATTTTTGTTTCTCTCTGATGGTTAATTATAACTCCAATGAGTCTAATAAGACTGTGCCACAATGCTTCCATTGATACTCCTTAGAATTGCAGGAAGCCAAAGGCCCAAGTTATTTAATCAGAGATCTTGATTTGTTTGAAAAATTCCACACATTATGAGCTGCATTTTGTCACTCAGTACCTATCTGATGAAAAGCTGTGAGCTGTTTAGTTTTTTGTGTTCCAGATGAGGATTATTTAAAGCTCACTCCTCACCTCTTCCAGAGGCCCTTGCTCGTGAATGTCCTGGTATATGGGAATAAAGTTCAGTTGGCTATTTGGAGGTAATAAAACAAAATCATGGGGCCTACAAAAGCATTGTATGGTGTTGCAAATAAACTCTATTGATTTTACAATTTTCCATAGTACTTTGCATCTTTCACATTTCAAAAATGATTAAGTTATTCTGTCAAATCAGTTATTTTTCCCCCACTTGTTTGTATGTCTTGGGAGTTCAAGAAGTGTTGCTTCTAATAAATATAGAAAAAGTAATGAACAAGGAATAGGGAGGCTGAAAACTGATCATCTTCTACATATGGGCTGTTCATCCACTCCAGGTGAAACTTTACTCTAATTTCCATAAAAGTTTGTAATCACTAAGCACTATGGAGAAGTAATCATGTTTGTGCAAAAAGTTAAGGACAAAGAGAGGGGTTAGGTTCTGGTTGAAAGATTTACTAGTGAGTGAATAGCCAGGTAGTTTCCCTTTTGTATATGAAACATGCCTGAATTGTATGAAATCCATGTGCCAATTAATCGTGATCTATGAGTGGGAGGGGGATTGTGGAAAGAAAATAAAGCAGACTCATAAAAAGAAATAGTGTGTTCCTGTTAGATGTCCTTCTCTTCCTTCTGGACAGAGAATGGATCAGGTTCAGTAAGGTTCTTTGGACATTAAACTAGTCTCTTATTTGTTTTTTAGAGTATTTAAATGGAAGGAGGTGATACGATTCATGAAGATAAGGCTATGCAAACCCATGAGTTTTGTTTTACCTGGTAAAAAAGGCTCTGGCTTCTTTTCCTTTAGTGGCTACGTAGCCTTTGAACACACTTGACATTGAACTAAAAAAAAAAAGTATGTATTACTTTACTCCACCAAGCAGCTCTTAAACTCTAAACATTTTTAGTTTGAACTTTTGTAACTTTAAGCATCAAGAACTGGCAAATCAATTACAAATTTTTACTTCTCCAACATGTGGCCAAAGATGTTATAGACTTTAGCCCTATTCTAGCAATTGTTAATTTGATATTGAAGAAAATATGACATGTTTCATTATTTTTGTCCTTTTGAATAATTATGAAATCAATAATGACGCTTCCAAGGAGTAAAAAAAAAATGAACAAAATAAATGTTTTCTTTATTATTGAAGTTTATTTCTCGGTAGTGCTACTAGTTTTGAAAGGTAAGAAGACATGCAGACTGGTGTAAAAAGAAGTTTAATGGTCAATGAAAATAAATAGCCTTTTTGGTTTATAAAGTTAGAAAGGGAAATGTAAGAATATTTTATTTATTAGAACCACACCAGTTAGAATGGCGATCATTAAAAAGTCAGGAAACAACAGGTGCTGGAGAGAATGTGGAGAAATAGGAACACTTTTACACTGTTGGTGGGACTGTAAACTAGTTCAACCATTGTGGAAGTCAGTGTGGTGATTCCTCAGGGATCTAGAACTAGAAATACCATTGGACCCAGCCATCCCATTACTGGGTATATACCCAAAGGACTATAAATCATGCTGCTATAAAGACACATGCACACCTATGTTAATTGTGGCACAACAGCGAAGACTTGGAACCAACCCAAATGTCCATCAATGATAGACTGGATTAAGAAAATGTGGCACATATACACCATGGAATACTACGCAGCCATAAACAAGGATGAGTTCATGTCCTTTGTAGGGACATGGATGAAGCTGGAAACCATCTTTCTCAGCAAACTATAGCCAGGACAAAAAACCAAACACTGCATGTTCTCACTCATAGGTGGGAATTGAACAATGAGAACACTTGGACACAGAGTGGGGAACATCACACAGTGGGGCCTGTCATGGGGTTGGGGGAGTGGGAAGGGATAGCATTAGGAGATACACCTAATGTAAATGACGAGTTAATGGGTGCAGCACACCAACATGGCGCATGTATACATATGTAACAAACCTGTACGTTGTGCACATGTACCCTAGAACTTAAAGTATGATAAAAAAAAATTAAAAATAAAAAAAGAAATCTTACCTAAATCCAATTTGCAAGAATCAATGAAAAATGCCCATGAGAAAATTATTTCTCAAAAATATTAAGAAAATAATTTAATTGTTACTGTTTAAAAACTGAGGGTCTCAAAAAACAATTAAGAAATTGCTTACTTGATTACTGATAAAAATTCTGTAAGCTTTGTTAATGTCTACCAATAAAGTTACCTCAGTTCAAAAATAAACTTCCTGGTATAAAAAGTAGTTTTTTAGGCAATTGGAAGACAAGCCACACAGAGCTTCCAAATCCATTAATTATATAGTAACATCATCTTTGTCAATAATAGCAATTAAAACTACATTACTGTAACCAGTCAGAATTTGAAAATCTTTGCATGTCTTAACTCATTTAATACTCACAACAAACAAAACAAATAGGCCAGTACTACTTTGACTCTTATTTTACAAATACGGAAACTGCAGCACAGAGAGGTCAAGTAAATTACCCAGTTTTATTCTTAGGAAGTGACAGAGCTGTGATTTGAATGCAGAGAGTCTGGAAAGAGAGTCCATAATTTCAACCAGAATGTGTGGCATATAAAGGTATATACCAAGATGTTATAGCATTGGATAGATTTTACATTTTAGTGGTGGTAATATAAATAATTTTCAACTTCTTTGTGCTTTTATGTACTTTTCACACTCTCTATCATGGACAAAAACAATTCTGTAATTAGAAATAAAGGCTCTGGAATGTACTTTAAATATACACTTACTAGCTGCCTTCCTTCTCTCTTATCTTCATATAAGCTGACTAGGCTTCTTCATATGGCTGACTAGGCTTCTTTTTCTGTATGAGATCTCTAATGTGAAAAAAAAACTTTTTAAAAATAAACTTCCTGTTTCTAGATATGCATCCTTTCTGAATTAATGACCAACAGAGTCTTGGAATATCCTTTATCAAGGAAGTAGCCTAACAAAGCAGTTGCCTGTAGATAGCACAATTATGGTTCAGGAATCTTCTATTAGTTGAATGCAGAAAAGGACAACCAATACATTCTGAGAGACTAAGAATGAACAAACTTTCTGGGCCATAGGCATTTAGTGAATAAACATGAATAAAGAAAAGAACATATGTTTAAGACATACAAAGAACAAAGTCACTCTCATAAAAGCCAGCAAAAAAACAAAAAGATGTGGTGGAAAGGGATCAGAGGATAAAGGAATGGTCAGACACGTACTATTTGTTCAAGGAGATATACTAGCCATCAAATCTCTGGTTCTCCATCATAGGACTCATGATTTTTGTAGCAATTTTGTCTGTAAGAAATTTCCTTTCCTTGGATACAATGGAGGGTAGAGAATAGACGCTGTTTCAGTCTGTTGAACTAGGTAATTACAAATAAATAGGTTGCTATCCTACAAGTGTTGGAAGTACTACTTTCTAAGGGGCCTTGGGAGGTGTTAGAAAAATTTATGTCACCAATTCCTATGAGTAATGCTGATAGAACAACCAGTTGAGTGCTATAAGAATATGAGTAGGACTCAGCAAATAACCTAGGGAAGCCAGGAGTGTAGGGAAATAAGACCACGACTCAAAGTCTGTAACCAGGGCTTAGTATCAACACTCCTGTAAGTCCCAATATCAGCAGGTGAAGTTTGGTATCTGGCCTAGGATCAAGGTTTGGGCAGGTGACACAAGAATGATATATTGAGTGCTTCTAATTAATTTTCTCCTAAAATGGCAAATTTCCTTCCTACTTACTCATTTCTTGGTTAGACATCATATCTTTTATTATAGAGAACTTCTCTAAGCCAAATCTTCCCATCACTTCAGATAGTAGTGTTTTAACTGTATTTCTCATCACCATCTTCTTCCATTGGTAACACTCAATGACTTGTAGGCTTACAAAGCAATAACATACTCTAAAACAAGTAAAAGAACATTATACCAGATAATAAAAAGCACAAGCAGTAATTGCCAGACATAGAATCTTTACTTCTCCACATCCATATATGCTACCATTAGAAGGGTAGGAAAGGCTGGGCGCAGTGGCTCACGCCTGTAATCCTAGCACTTTGGGAGGCCGAGGTGGGTGGATGATGAGGTCAGGAGATCGAGACCATCCTGGCTAACATGGTGAAACCATGTCTCTCCTAAAAATACAAAAAAATTAGCCAGGCCTGGTGGTGACGCCTGTAGTCCCAGCTACTCAGAAGGCTGAGGCAGGAGAATGGCTTGAACCCGGGAGGCAGAGCTTGCAGTGAGCCGAGATCATGCCACTGCACTCCAGCCTGGGCGACAGAGCGAGACTCCGTCTCAAAAAAAAAAAAAGAAAAAAAAAAAAAAAAGGGTAGGAAAAAGTAGAAACGGTAATTATGCAGAAGGCCCCAGAAGGGTTGCTTTGGGTTAGGTAGAAATTTTGACATCGGCAGTCTAAAAAAAGAAATCCACCTGTCCTATAAAATAAGCAGTTTATTTTGAGGCAGTATTAATAATATATCCTTAATTTTCAAAAGAGAGGAAATATAATTGTCAAAAATTTCAAAAGATGTAAGAACTTACTTTGTGAGTTATGAAAGACCAAGTTGTGCACATAATGTGTAAATTACAGAAGAATATTCAAAATCTTTTAATTAGCCCTGTAACACTTTCAGAAATAATAGGGCCACCTCCATGTAGGAGGAAGGCAGGAATGTAAAATAGTTGTAAACTGCCAAATAGAACTAACAATTGAGGGAAAAATGTGTTCTTAGCCCCAAATGATAACATGTCTATATAATATCTATAAGTTTACTGTGATCATAGAATGAAAATGCTTAGGTACCTAGAATGATGTTTTTCTTCAAATATTCAAGGAACTGGAGAATATGGGTGCTTTGGTATTATACCCAGGCTTTGGGGACTTACTTATAAAAAATATGTTCACCTAAACAGTAAATTTGTCTAATTCCTATGCATGCCCTGAGTGGGAGCTTGGGCAGTATTGGAGACAAAACCATTAAAATAGATGATAGTAAGTGGATGGAACAAATGTCTCATCTCCAAAAGAGCTTAGAATTGAGCAGATGTTCAAAATAACAGGACCATGCATTTCATTTAGTTACATGTCAAAGTTCATGGTGCAGGCTAAACTCTGAAGTTCATATAAATCCACCTAAAGACAGGGTTGCAGTTAAAATAACAAATGAGCCTAGGACAAAAAAAAAGTAAAAATAGATGGGTGAAAGAGGCCACTTTAGCCAGATTCTGAAAGATATAGAGTATTTGCTTGATGACTTTAATGAGTCAGGCATGTACAACAGCAAGAATCACTAGTGCAAAGGAGCAGGGTGTCTAAATGTAGTCAGTGTAGAAGGGAACAATACAAATTAAATCTGATAGCTGGTTTAGGGAAAACAAAAGACTGCTAAGCAGAACTTTTTGTTTGTTTTTTGTTTTTTTTTTTGAGACAGAGTCTTGTTGTGTGCCACAGGCTGGAGTGCTATGGTGTGACCCTGGCTCACTGCAACCTCTGCCTCCTGGGTTCAAGTGACTCTCCTGCCTCAGCCTCCTGAGTAACTGGGATTACAGGCATGCACCACCTTGCCTGGCTAATTTTTGTACATTTAGTAGAGATGGAGTTTCACCTTGTTAGTCAGGCTGGTCTTGAACACCTGACCTTAAGTGAGCTGCTGTCCTCGGCCTCCCCAAGTGCTGGGTTACAGGCATGAGCCGCCACGCCTAGCCATAAGCAGGACTTTTGATGGACCACTGTTAATATCACACACTATAGAACTTGAGCAATATGGATAAGATGAATCATTGGAGTAGACAGTGGAGAATAATTTGGATAGTATTTCTAGATTATTTTTAGGAAAATGAGAATTTAAACAATAATAACAACCATGGAAAGACACATGCTTAAGAAGGGAGATAATTAACAAATTTAAGAGAAAAACATTTTTAAAGGATAGAGAAGGTCTGGTGGAAAATGACGCCATAGCTCTGAACTAAGAAAGATACAGATGTCTCTGATTGGGATATAAAAATAGAAATGGAGAGTATGGGGTGGGCTGGAGTAGGCAATGAGCTCAAATGAATTTGGTTTTTGAAAGGTTAGGTGTTACTGTGGGGCATCTGAGAGAAGGGATCCTATGGTAAATTAAGGCAAGATCCTGGACAGATCTTGGGACATCTAGTTGGAGATGTACATTTTTGGAAATCATAGGGATTTGGGTCAAAAATGAAACCATTAAAGAAGTAAATACAGAATATGAGAGTCTTAAAGACTATCTGCAGTTAGTAGGTTAGGAAAACAAGAACAAAAAGAGAGTATCTTATTATATAGACTAAAGTGATAACTTTTATGTGGAATCAAATGTATTTCCAATTTCTCAGGACTCAGAAATCTCTACAAGATGAGTAAAGGGGGAATAAAAGGATCAAAAATTACCTTATACTGCTCTAAGAAGTTATTGTATACTTTTTTCAACATTGAGACTTTCTCTTGATCCTTTAGCTAATATTAACCTTTCCTGTAAATAAAATTTTGTAGATGGATTGCCATTTAACTTGACCACAAAGATAAATGTGTTTAAATGATGATAAGCTTTTTGGGAACAGAGACTCAGTATCTGCTGCATCTAGACAAAGTATTATACAACACCACACTCCATCTACATGACAAATAACAAATTAGAATATTATTTAGCCAAATTCCCTAAAGTATGTAGGAGTAAACTCAGACTTGGAAGTACTATTATTAATTATATTTTTTCCAAAAATTGCAACTTGAGTTTGAACAGTTATCTTCCTATTGGGTCTATAATCTGTACTGGCAGCTCTTTGCTCCTACATAGGCAATTTTCAAGTCCCTTACTTGAAAGAGTCCCTGTCCTTTAGACAAAGGGATGGAGCAGAGGTCTGCATGTGTAAGATGCTGACTTGCAGTACACATCTAATGCACATCAACCACAAAAATTTAATGAATCACTTTCTTGCCTGCCCTTGACCTTGCCAAGAATGCTATGTGTGCACAAATCAAGAAACCTGTGAGACCATATGCTGTGGGTCAGCCTTTGACCAGTTTTCCCCATCCAGCTGTCACTCTGCAAGCAACATCACATACACATACATTTTTTATACACATGCAATTGTCCTGAATTTTGGTCATAGGGGAAGCTTGCTGAGAAACAGTGTTTTGGAGTTAAGACAAGTTAGTTTTCTGATTTCAAACATGGAATTTGAAAGTTATCAGTAATTTTAAAAACCATCTTTCTCCATTTATGTCATCTAATTTTAATATTTAAAATCATAGTAGTTATGTAATAAAATCAATAACAATACAATAGATGCATAATAAAAGTATCTGTTTCTCTAGAGGTTATCAGTATTATAGGTTTCTTTTTAAGTTTCTTTCCTTCTTTCTCTCTCTCTCTCTCTCTCTTTCTTTCTTTCTTTCTTTTTGAGATGGAGTTTCACTCTTTGTTGCCCAGGCTGGAGTACAATGGCGCAAACTCAGTTCACTGCAACCTCTGCCTACTGGGTTCAAGCGATTCTCTGGCCTCAGCCTCCTGAGTAACTGGGATTACAGGCACCTGCCACCATGATCAGCTACTTTTTGTATTTTTAGTAGAGACAGGGTTTCACTGTTTTAGTAGGCCAGGCTGTTCTGAAACTCCTGACCTCAGGTGATCCACTTGTCTAGGCCTCCTAAATTGCTGGGATTACAAGCATGAGCCACCGTGCTCTGCTGTATTATAAGTTTCTTTTACATCCTTGCATAAATTTTGTATGCATAAAAACAAATATGGTAAAATATAATTTTTGTGAAATAAAATCACATTGTTCTCACAATTCTGCTTTGCGTATAGTTAGCAACAAATCCTAGAAACCTTTGTATACAAATACATATAAGCTTTCCTCAGTGTTTTTAAGTCATATGTAATATTTTACTTCATAGATGACTAGTTTTTACTTCATCAGCCTCCTACAAATAGGCTTTTTAAATTTTGCAATTTTCTGGTTATTTTTCTCATCACAAGCAATTCTCTAACCTTAATTTTTGTGTACCTTTGCATTGTTTTCTGATAATATATGTGGATATACATGTGTCAAAACATCACATTGTACTCCATAAATATTGATAATTATTTGTCAATTAAAAAAATGAAACAAAGAATACTGGACAGAAAAGTCCTGTCTTATGTTTTATGTATAAAAAACAGCATGGTAGAGTTAAAAGACCATTGACTTTGCAGTCACATTAACCTAGATTTGAATGCTAATACAGTCACTTACTTTATTTATTTATTATTTTTTTGAGTCAGAGTCTCACTCTGTCACCCAGGCTGGAGTGCAGTGATGCCTCCTGGGCTGAGGTGAATCTCATGCCTCAGCCTCCCAAGTAGCTGGGATTGCAGGCATGCAACACCATGCCCGGCTAATTCTTGTATTTTTAGTAGAGAAGGGTTTTTGCCATGTTGGCCAGGCTGGTCTTGAACTCCTGCCTCAAGTGATCCATCGGCCTCGGCCTCCCAAATTGCTTGGAATACAGGCATGAGCCACTACATCTGGTTGTAGTATAGTCACTTACTTTCTGGTATGTCTTTGGGCCAAATAACTTCTCTGATCTCAGATTTTCTCTTTGTAAAAACATGACAAGGCCTGCACAATTAAGATTTTCAGAAGTAGAAATATACTGGCTAGATCATTCTTGGCTTGTATTCTTGTATTTTAATAGCCAGTATCTAGACAGTCTATGCTCAGGTGACACACCTTAAAAGACAACATAAATTTTCTAAAACGTGTAGCTAAGAAAAGAAGTCAGAAGAGAAAAAAAGAGGGAAAAAGAACAATGTTTTAGTACAGATATTGAAGTCACAATTGGACTAATTATCTAACCCTATAAATTCCTACTTGTTTTCTCCATTAATTTTGTTTAAGTTTTTTAGTTTTCTTTTTATAAGCTCTCCTTTCCCATTGATTGTGAGGGTGTCTTCCCCTTATATCTGGTCCATGTGATGCAATGACTAAGAAACTATTGTCAAAGTCCTTAAAAACAATTAAAAGAAGTCCTGGCAAAACATGACTATTTTGTCTCCCTGTCTGTTGTCCTTCTAACTGGGGGAGTGTTAAGGACAATGCTTATCTATGACAGCATTTATGGTTTGAGGGGGAATTCAATGGTGGCCATGGATGATATAATACACTCTTCATCAATACCCATATTTTGTGAACATGTATGGAGACTGGATGATTACTAAGAGTCATTCACCATTGTCCAAAGTTACTTTTTAAAATTTCAACTCACAATCACACTTTTGCATATTTCTAACAGATGTTACCATCATTATCTTGTATATATTGACAATGGCCTTATAAACTAGACAAAATTAGGAATCATTAACTCTGTATTTTGAAGGGTTGAGGAAATTAAGCTTTAGAGGCATTAGTCAATCTGCCTGTATCTTCCAACTCCAAGTTCACCATTCTTGCCACTATATCACACTGAATGCCACTCTATTTTAATAAAAGGATGATCTAGGCAGTGTATTTTCCTCTTCTGTGTCTTAGCTCTTTCAGAAAAAAAAAATGTTTTTCAGATACTTTCATTGATGTCCTATTGAATATAATACAAGCTATTCTGCATAAGATATCAAACTTCTCCTTCAGTTATTCCAACATATATGAGCAGCCTCATCTCTATTATCTGTGAGCTCCAGGACCATCACATCATAATCTTGTTCCTTAAATACATCATAAACTTCTTCACTACCTTGCCTTCCCTATTGTCTTTTCTTCAACTTAGAGGGCTTGTTTTCGATTATTCACCCACATTAATTATATTCCACACTCTGACTAAATCAGATGACAATGTCTTGACTAAGAAGTTCTTCCGGATTTCCACAGTCACAATGAATCACTCTTGCATAAAGAAAAACAAATGTCGATATACCTACAGTAAACTCACATATTATTCTCTCTTATTAAAATTACTTATTTATATTTTGCTCCCTTGAGTCACTATAAGCAATTTATGAGAAAAATTTTATCTATGTTCCACAGGAATCAAACATGCACCTGGGTATATTTGCCATTCCCTCCAGCTGGTGCGCCCTTCCTCACTAATCTAACCAATATTCAAGGCCCACCTTTATACCACCTTCTATATGAAACCTTTTCTGAATCTCTTTAGAAAGACATACATCATTCTCTTTTGAACTCCAATACCACTTTATAGCAATTACCTTTTTCTTGTATTACAGTGGTTTAAGTGTATTTTTATTCTTCCAAAATATTTTTACTCCCATGTAGGCATGGACTAGACTTATTTTGTTTACCACTGTATCCTTTGAGTTCAATGCATAGTACGTGCTCAAACAATATTTGTTGTATATATAGAGAAACATATAATCTTCTTGTTAATACCATCTATGTTTATATCTAATAAATTTTTAATCTCTCACAGTTACTTTTAGACAGAATTCAATAAGTATTATTTCACTCTATGCAATTGTCATTTTTTAGGTCACAAACAGTTGAGTACTGGAATTTTTTTTTGACCTAAAAGTAATAGAGTAAGTGAAATGATGGCTAAATAAATGAATGAAAACTCCCCAAAGTTACAAATCATGGCATGCCTGCATTAATCACATACATAAATATGATTTTGTTTGATGGAAAGTCATTGGGAGGTCAGGAAGGGAGAATCTAAATTAAAATAGGTCGCTCCTTCACATGGAGAAAAATGCATTTTTGGTACATCATTTACTGCAGGGGGGACTAATACAGACTACACATCCACCAGGCTTTTCCTCCCCAACATATTCATTTTCCTCTATGCTCACTGAAATAAAAAATACCTGCACCTGATTAAAACAACAAGCTTGCATCTTCTTCTGTCCTTCCCTAGTGAGAATTCCAGCTACATTCCATTGTCAGAACTGTGCAAGTGCAGCCGGGCTAATCACAATGCTGAGGCGTCAGACTACCCGCACACATTAGGAGATGTCCTTATTGTAAAATTATATAAGATCAAAGTTGCCTTATGGGGTTGTTTTGACTACTTGTTTCAGTGCTTTCAAGGAAGCCAATTTAGTTGATTTCCTGCTACACAGTGGGTATTTAATAAATGGTAGTTAAAAAAAAAAAACCAACAGTCTGGTTCACTTATACATGATTTAATATTTTCCTGGACTGAGAACAGGGGACCACATATACTGAATGGAGAGAAATGCTGCTGAAACCAGAGCATTTAATAAAACACCCAGAAATTGGACATATTTCTTAGGAGGTTATAATAAGCAAAAAAAGATGAGGAAGAGGAGGATAAGGAGGAAGAAAAGAAAGGAAAAGAAAGCCATTATTTCTTTAACCCTGAATGTGTACCAGGAACTTTCAAAGTCCCTTGCATATATTGAACATTGTAGAATAAAATAGAATAAACATTTCAGAATAGAAAGTAAATGAAAAGACATAGAAAATGTGAGAAAAAAACAGAAATTTAAGCATTATCCCTTGAAGATAAATATCCAAATAATAGGAGTTGCAGAAACTGTGAAGAATACATATGGGAAGAAGAAATAATCAAAGTGATAACTTAATAAAAATCCCCAGAAGTAAAGTCTATTAGTTTCCAAATTTAGAGGACACTCACATTGCCCATCACAGTGGTTAAAGAAAGGCTCATACCAAGGAACATCTCTGTGAATTTCAAATGCTGGAGCAAAGGAAAACCCTAAAAACCTTGCAAGAGAAAAGGCAATGCAGAAAGGATTCAGGATTATCATGGCAGTGTAATTTAATAAAATTCTATAGTTAGGGTAAATGGATCACTATCTGCACAATTCTAAAGGAAAAGGAAGATGGATTTCAACCTAAGATTTGATAACCAGGCAAGCTCCCAGTTAAGTACTTAATATTTCTGTAATATTTGCTATGTGACAGGTACTGTTGAAAACAGGCTACATGTATTAACATATTTAATTCATCAACAGTCCTAAGCAGTTACTATCGTTATTTTTCTCATTTCACATATGAGGAAATGGAGGCACAAAAAGATTAAGTAATGAGTCCCCAAGTCATACTAATGCTATATGAGAGGACCAGGGTTTACAAACCTACAAGCTTGGTCCAAACACTAGAGCCTGCCCCTTAACTGAAAGTAAACAGCTAGCCAAACAAAGAAACACGGCTTAGATCAGTTGTGATTTTTGTGCTAAACCTAAAACCCTTAATTAACTATTATCAATTCCATTACTATGTTCCAGAAATTGGTTCAATAAAATGCATCATCTAACTTAATCCATTGAGAACAAGGAAAGGTCTTTTCTATCTCCCAAACTTTTAAAATAATTAAAAATTGTCTATATGGTCATTTTTTAATATTTAATTTTTAATTGATTAATTTTTTTGAGATGGAGTCTCGCTCTGTCACCCAGGCTGCAGTGCAGTGGCGCGATCTCGGCTCACTGCAAGCTCCGCCTCCCGGGTTCACGCCATTCTCCTGCCTCAGCCTCTCCGAGTAGCTGGGACTACAGGCGCCTGCCACCACGGCCGGCTAATTTTTCTATTTTTTAGTAGAGACGGGGTTTCACCGTCTCTGCTAAAAGGATGGTTTCGATCTCCTGACCTCGTGATCTGCCCGCCTCGGCCTCCCAAAGTGCTGGGATTACAGGCGTGAGCCACCGCGCCCGGCCTAATTTTTAATTTTTATAGGTACATAGTAGGTACATATTTATGGGGTACATGAGATATTTTGATACAGGCATGCAATGCATGATAATCACATCATGGAGAATGGACTATCCGTCCACTCAAGCATTTATCCTTTGTGTTACAAACAATCCAATTGTACTCTTTTAGTTATTTTTAAATGTACAATTAAATTATTATTGACTATGGTCACTCTGTTGTACTATCAAATACTTGGTCTTATTCATTATTACTGTGCCTTAAAATCAAGTAATCAATTAAAATTTTGTTTGAATTATTATATAAATGGTTTTCTATTTTCCCTTCTCTTTTGAGGGAAGGATCTTTTACTAATTTTAGTAAAAATGACCCTTTTCCTAATTTTACTAAAAATACCAATCTTCTCATAGACTCCACTTGCTTATAAACGGAGTCTCATAGATTCCACATCCTTACACCAATCTTCTCATAGGCTCCATTTGCTTATAAATTTGATAGTTGGATCTATATACTGAACTCATTCTTACCCTAAATTAAAATGCAAAAATATTCATTAGAATAAGAAATACATCAGTAGAATAAGAATATTTCTAGAGCTTTGGTTTAAAAATATGCTTTCAAGAAATTTGACTTTTCCTATGACCCAAATATTCTTTAAGCTCCTCACTTCCCTGGGATGTGCACCACCTAATTGAAGTAGTTTCATAACCACAGCGTTCCGCACATGTTTAATGACACAAGTAGCACATCAGTCACTTGGCTAATAAGCATTCTCTGAAGCCTGTGGAAACAGAGGAAAATGCTCCCTTTATTCTTCCACTGTGTATTACGTTCCCCAAGCATGTATTATTATTATTCTTATTACCCAGTTGAACTAGTCTAATTTGCAGTTGGATAAATCATAAGCCAGTTGATTCTCAAGCCTCCCAAGTTATTACTTTACTTCATCCAAAGATTTTACAGCAGAGAACACTGGGGATATTCCAGATGATTTGAAATTATTTTTTTTCTCACTCTCTAAAGCTATAAAAGTGCAAAAACTCTTATGCAGAGAAACATTTCCATAAATAATTAGTACTCTGTTGCATTGATCAAAAGAAATTCTTAAAGTAATCCATGAAAAGGAAAAATTAACTCATTGGATAGGGCTGGGTTTTTTAGACATTGGAATACATTGATTCCTAAATGGATCTTTGGAGTGTACATTTCTTGGCTTGGCCGCCCAGTGTCCAACTCACCTTTTTATAATAATAATATTTTAATTGAGTGAGAAGTATAAAACCTATTCCTCCATGCTACAAGGAATGCTTTGGTTACTTCATGTCCAACAATGAAGCCTGAGCCTAAGCTGATATTCAATTCCATTACTATGTCCCAGAAATTGAATCAATGAAATATACATCACCTAATTTACTCCCTTGAGAAAAAGGATGTTTGTTGAGTGGCTGAGATTAGGAATCATGCAGATTTAGGAGCTTATGGCAGCCATCTTGGGCCAAAGACAGAAAAAGTGGGCTGAGAATAAAGTAGACTCTAAAACTAAATCTCAGAAGTGGAAAAGGGGGAGGAAAACTTGTTCTAGTCCTACGCTTGAACAATTGGACAAATCGTCATTTACAGTCAAATTGTCCTCTGGAATTTTCAATTGTGACAGGCATTCATTGTTTAAACCAGATTGATTTGAGTCACTTTTCTTTTTTTTGTAAATAAACATATCTTAATACTCTATTTTTATGCAGTTCTGAGACTATGTAAATATTCTAGCGATAGACATATCTATACAAAATAAATTAACCCTGGGTGTACTAAACACTAGTTTCAAGAGTGTGACGATAAGTAAGACATTATCTCCACCTTCAACCTACAGTAAAGTTCTCTTCACGGGTCTCTTGTTGACACTAGGGAGTCTTGTTCTTCACTTTCTTATATTAACTGCACAAAAAAACACAGATATACCTGTTATGATTCTAGTTCTCAGGCAAGCAGTATTTAATTTTAGTATTAATCACTATTGGTAAACAGCTTCAGAGATGTAAAGAGTATGGTGTTTATAAGACCATCACATTCATTCTATTTATGTAGGTATGACTCAGAAAAAAAAATAGGGTTTCATAATGTTCATCAAGAAAGAGCATGGTCCTAGGAATCAGCGGATTTCTTGTTGTTCTGTCCTTGCCTTATGAGTACAACAATGGAACTGCTGGGAAAATCAGTGTCCTACAAAGGAATTTAATTACTCCAAATGTCCCCTAATGTCCCACCCAGCTTCAGTAGTATATAGTTATGCTAAGTATAATTTCTAAATGCATACACTGAAACCTTCATTATTATAAAATTTTTAGAAATGTTATGACTGTTGTCATTATCTAATGCTGTGTGAAAAACCACCTCAAAATTTAGTGGCCTTAAAAAATGTAGGCCACTTGAAGGCTGAGGTTAGAATTATCTGAAGGATTATTTGCTCATTTGTCTGGAGCTTGGGATGAGAAGGCTCAAATAGCAGAGACACAGAAGAGCTAGGCTTCCTTGGATTTTTGCCTCCCTTCATGTCTGTCTCCAACTATCTGTCCATGTCCACGTCCACGTCCATCTGTACCTCCAGCTTTATTTGTAGCTCTAGCTCTATCATCTCTATTGCTGGTCTCTCTACTATGGCAGCTAAGAGCTCCTGGGGCAAACGCCCCAAGAGGGAGGCAAGCAGAAGCTACATAACTTTTTAGGACTCTGAAGCCACGCAGCACCACATCCACTACAATCCACAAGAATTGGGACAGTCACAAAGACCCCCTCCTTTTCCAAGAGGGGAAAGAAAACCTGCCATTGATGGAACAAAATTTTGGAAAAGTGCGTAAGACCACAAATATTGTTGCAATAATTTTAGATAAATCTGCCCAAATCACAAATATATATTTACATGTGAGTCACATATCTGTGTGTATTTTGACTTAGAATATTTTACTTCATTTTAGTCCCAGAAATGTATACATCTGCTTACTGCATCTACTATTAGAATCAATCAGTATTTCTCAAAAACGTACCACTATGCAGGCAGGAAGAAAGGCATACTCCTGATGTGTGCTAGGAGACAGCGTATAGTCAGTCTTGAATTAAAAATGTTCTTGCGTAATCTACATTCTAGAAAATTAAGAGGAGAGAGTTTTTGCATTCGTGAGAGTTGAGTAGGATTAAAAAAAACTGCTCTACTTTTTTTCTGAAATTTATCAAAGAGAGCTACATTTATATTACATTTTTAATGACCCAAGTGCATGCTTTCTTTTGATTTTCTCTTTATCCCTTTAAGAAAACTGGATATGATTGTTTTCAAAATATACAGCTAACTTTCGGGGCACCTCACTCCAACTTCAGTCAACTTTTACTCCTCACCCCCACACAGTTTTCTCCAATCGACTGAAAAGTTGTCAATAATAAAAGTCAATTTCATAGTCTGTCAGAGATACATTTCAACAGGTTCAGAAGACAGAGACATTTCATTTTCACACTGTACCCTGTTGGTGCTACTAGTCCTGTGACGAGCTTCAAGGGATATCTCTCACCTCTCAGTTTTTATTGTCATCCCCAGCCCCTGTAATAATAAGTCTATCCATGAAGACAGAGGGAAACAAACAAACCGTGAGCACACCAGTTGTTTCTTTATTTCATCTTCGCTGATCCCTCTCTCTCATTATTGATGGAATCGACTCAGTGAGATAACTCCAACATTGACCTTGTTGTGTAAGGGACAGCTAAGTTGTATATTGTCAAACTCTTTCTGGCAGAACACAAGCCTTAAAGACTGTGCCATTCCTTTCTGTGACACAATCAAAGTCTCCTGTTCAGAGGAGCAAATGGAGCTGTCTTCCAAAGCAGTAAATAACTATGAAACTATTAGGCAACTATTAGGCAACTATTAGGCGTTGCAGTTTTCTGCATGGATTTTAGGATTCCATTTGGACCTCTGGTTTTAAGATACAGCATTTCATGCTCAGAGTAACTCAACATTCAGATCTCAACTTTGCCAGCATATGGCGAGAAAATCAACACGCTATTCTAATTGTGTGGGATCTTAAGACAAAGCTTTAGTTTAGATATTATATTGCTGGATACCACATTCAATGGTACTGATAAGCACCTTTGTTCTTAACTCTGCCAGGGTGCAGTAGCCTTAAATTCCATGCCTGGGAATAATATTTTTGATTACTTTGGAAAAAAATTACATCAGGTACATCTGGATCTGAACCCTCTTTCTGCTAATTACCAGTTTTTTGATCATGAGCAAGTGACTTAATAACCTGTGTCTTGGCTTCCTTATTTGTAAAACGGGAAGAATAATAGCTATATGTAAATGTGCTTTTGAGAATGCTCACTAAACAATAATAGATGATACAAGAGTAAGAAATGTAGTAAAATTATAAATTATATTGTGTATCCTATAGTATATATAATCTGATATTTTATATTATCATAATTATCATTACTGTTTCCATTATTATGACTCTTTCTAGACTACTAAAATTATACTTTCTATCTTGATTTTGATTGATAATAAAATTATATGATAATGATAAATTCATCAGCACTTTCAGAAATACATGTTCTCCACCCCTACTTATTTATTAATGCTTTAAGCATTCCTTCCTGTGTCTAACCTTCCTATACCTATTACTCAAGTCAGCCAGAGTTCTTGCTCTCAATTCTGAACTCTCACTAAATCTGAAGTCATTCAATTGTAGCACTTACACACTCTATATTTTTGTTTTACTATTTATATTTTCTTTTCTTCTCTCTTTCTCTCTCCTATTATAAAGTAAAGGGTGCTCTCTGTCTCCCCTGCCTTCTCCTCTGCACAACGGAGCACACGTAGAAAACTTCATGGAACTGCCCTGACTTGCCTCACTTAGAATGCATGACCACCAAGTTCAAGGGAGACCCAGTGCTGCCAGTCAATCCTATATTTCTGATCCTTTCACTTTTTAAATAACTGTTTCATACTTTCTTCTCATCAAATTTCCAAAATCTCTTTCTTCAGCATCTCAGCTAATAACTTGTTTTCTCTCTGACTAAACAGAGGATTGATAAAAAATAGTGTTTCTAAGTTCTCACCACATATCTACATGCATCTGAGCCTATTCTACCTTTCTTCCTGTGGGTGTGTCAATTTGTCTGTACACCTCGTGCCAAACTTTTCACTTATTTGTCTTTTTAATCGCTAACCAACCTCTCTCCCCTATCCTGGGACTTGGCTTCAGCAATTCTTCCTCTCTGACGCTCACTGGTTCTTCCTTTTCTGTTGGACAATTCCCATCAGTGTACAAACATCCAGTTAAAATTCTGTCTTTGAAAAAAATCCCTCTCCAGACCTCACTGCCCTCCAACAACCATCTCAATTCTCTGCTTCCCTTTACAGTAAAACTTCTCAAAATAGTTTAATGTGTTTTCTACCTCCACCTAATTCTCTCTCCATTTCAACCTGGCTTCCTTCTCCACTATTCTGCTGAATTGCTCATGTCAAAATCAAGAATGAACTGCATAGAGATAAGCATCTGACATGTTCTCTCTCTCCTGCTTTTTATACTTGACCTGGGAAGATCCTACTTCAAGGCCCTTTGGATTGTAGTCTCCTTTGCCTGTACCTATTTTTCACACAGATATCAATATTTCTTTCTATTGTCATATTTTTGTTCAAACATTTTTTTCACTGTAGTTTTCTCAATTATACTTAAAAATTTCTACATCTCCCCACCTCTGTGTCCCACCTATATCCCTCCTCTGCTGCATGTTTTTTCTATATAACTTTTTGCTGTAAGTAGATATTCTACTCATTCATTTACTGTCTGTTTCCCCTCCTCCACACAGAAAAATACAGCCTCATAAGGAAAGCAACGTATTGTTTGTTTCACTATTGAAACTTCAGCACCTAGAATTATATTGACAGGTTACACGTGCTCACTCAACTGTATATTTTGAATAAATTTATTAATTTATTGTCTCTATATTGCCAGATCCTGGCATCATGCCTTACAAAGGGCAGACTCTCAGTAAATGGTGGTTGTTATTAAATTTCTTAAGATTTGCTTACACTATTCTCCCTGAAATAGGAAGACCTCATGTTGACTTTCATTTTATTTCCAAGACTTACGTGACTTTTAGTTCTCTAAGAGATTGAAATGTACAAAAGTAATGGTTTGAAGTCATAACACTGCTCAAAATAAAGGCTTAAATTACTCTTTCTTTACTCCATATCCTTTCCTATTGCTTCATTTAGGCATTTTCCTCACAGCAGATATTGTTAAAACCTTTGTCTCTATTTATTACCTCCATTCCCTCACTTTCTTTTTGTTTTTTTATTAGACTTTGTATGGATTTCCATTTCAACCACTTTACTCAAATCACTATTGTTCAGGTTACCAGTGACCTTGGAGTGGATAAATCCAACGTTTCTATATCTTCCATTATCTAATTGACCTTGCAGCAACAATTGAGACACATGAATACTTGCTCCTTGTGGAAATAGTCTTTTCTTGACTTCTGCATCACAATGGTTCTCTCAGCTATTTCACCAGCAACATCTCAGTTTCTTTTGTTATCTCCTTCTCTGTTTAAGTTATGAATGTAGGAGCACCCCAACATTGGTGGAAGCCCTCATCAGTTTTTTATCTAAATTTTCTTCCAAGATGATCTCATTTTGTCCAATAGTTTTAAATAACATCTGTAAGCTAATAACCAAATTTTTAACTTCAGTCCTGATCTTTCTCTTGAGGTTAGACTCATTTTTAAACACGGTGTCTTGCATTGGATGTCTAATAACATTTCAAGATGAGTGTATCTCAAATGCTACTCTTAGTATCTCACCTCCCATTTCTGCAAATTGCTGCTTCCATTCCCTTCTTCAAATCAGAAAAGGCCACCAACATCTGTCTGAGGGCTTGCACCAAATACTTACAATTAAATCTTAATTCTTCTATTTCTCTCACCCCTACTTCTAATTAATTAACATGTCTTTTTGGTTAGGTGCCCAAAATATATCCACCAACTTTCGTCAATTCCATTGTCACAATTGTTCACTGCCAGGGCCTGCTAAATGATCTGCCTGTACCCACATAACCCCTTATAATCCAGAATAGTTTTTTCTAAAAATTTGTATCCAATACTAACATTTTCTTGCTTTAAGTTTTCCAATGTCTTCCAGTGTCACTTAGAATAAAATTCAAACTCTTCCTATGTTCTGCAAAGCCCTGCATAATCAGACCTCTGTCTTTCTCTCCAAACTTGTACTCTGCATTCCAGAAATCCTGGAGATCTTTTAGCTCCTTGAGCATGGCACTTTGATTCTCTCCTATGGATGTTTAATTGTTTTCTTCCTTCATCTGGAAGATATTTCTCAAACTTTCTTTTTCCTTTTTTTTCCTGTAATGTCTGACTCTTCACACAGATCTCGCTTCAAATGTTATCTTCTAAAAGAGGCCCTCCCCAACTCCACTATCTAAAGTACTAATCACTATTATAATTTCTTACTTTATTTCCTCCATAGCACCTAAGATTATGTGAATTATGTTGATTGTTCCTCAAGCTTATTATATTTAATAACTGATAAACTGTGCTTGTACAAGAACATAAGTTCCTTGAGGAAAGGCACATTATGTATCCTGTTCACAGCTGTTTCCTAAGAGCCTGGTACAGTGCATGCCAGAGGGAAGCTATCAATAAATATATTTGAATTAATATGTAAATGGCATCTACTCTTTTTTTTTGAGATGGATTCTCTGTCACCCAGACTAGAGTGCAGTGGCTTTACCTCGGCTCACTGCAACCTCTGCCTCCTGGATTCAAGCAATTCTCCTGCCTCAGCCTTCCGAGTAGCTGGGACTACAGGGGCACACCACCATGCCCAGCTAATTTTTTATATTTTAGTAGAGAAGGGTTTCACCATGTTGCCCAAGCTGGTCTCAAACTCCTGAGCTCAAGCAATCTGCCCGCCTCAGCCTCCCAAACTGCTGGGATTACAGGCGTGAGCCATCGCACCCGGCCAAATGGCATCTACTTTAGGCAGGTTGCTCCCTTGGGTTGTCCTTGTATGTGAGGTAGAGAGGATCATTCATGGGTTTCAACGTCATTATATGTGAGAGAGGGAGGATAATAGCAACTCTGCCAGGATGCCAAGAAGATCAGATATATAGAAATCAATGTAAATGCTATGGCCCTTTCAGGATGCAGCCATTATTATTAATGAGACTTAGTTTAATTCCAACCTTCATGCGTTTTTTCCCTATTATTTCACTTATCATCCTTCTCTCTAATTGCTATTGCATTGTAAGTACTGCCCAGTTTAACATGTAATTGTCTGTAATTTTTGTTAGCTTATGTTACAACCTCCCAAAGATTATTAAATTCAATAAATGTCAAATGTAGTGGAAAAGGAGATGCTTATTTCTATTATTAATCCTAATTTGTAGGAATAGACTGTAGTAGAAAGCACATGGGTTTTTAAATCACATATAACTAGGTTTCCATCCTGATTTAACAACTTTCACTTGTTAGGTGACTTAGGCCTGTGACTGATGCACAGTCTTCTCCTTTATAGAATGCAGACAGTTATATAAATCTTGTGAATGTATCGGCAGATTATGTTTGCCCAATAAATAACAACAATGGTATTAATAATAGAAATGATAATAATAAAACGATAATGATAATATTTGATAAACTAGGCTTTAGAAAAGAAACTTGGCCCTCAATATAACCATGCTTTTGGTTCTCTATATTAAAGTATAAGATTCTTAATGATTTTCAAAAGCTGGCCCTGGAGCATTTAAGAGATATTATGTAATATTCTTCTCAAACATAAAAATAAGAATAGGAAAGATATTTGCCCTAAGCTCTAAGCCACAAAAATGAAAATGTGATAAGATATCATACAGGAAAAATAGACTCCAATGGCATACATCCCAGTATAGAATTTAATTTTCATTTATCCTAAAAGCAGCTTCTGTGGATAATGGAAAATTGTAATTTTTAACATTAGAATAACCAAAGAGTAAGGCACCAAAAGGCAAGAGAAGCCTTCGGTTACCTATTTGTTTACAGCACATCTGCAAAACATTTGGATAAAAAAAGAGAAGTGAGCAAGTGAATCCAAAAGAGAAACAAATTATAGAAGTCCCTAGATTCTAGAAAGAGGGAGAGAAAGTGGAAAAAAATACATGATGATATACAGTGCGTTTCTTCACATTAACAACTTAAAATACATGATTTGAATTTTAAAGTTCTATAAAATTCCCCAGTTTTCTTAAGATCTCAGACTTGATCATTTCATGCAAGGTTGAGTTTGCTCAGTATATACGGTTATAAAATGATGCCCGAATAAGATCTAATTGACCAGGTTACCCCAGCAAATTTTGGAACCCATAGCAGAATTCCTTCTTTCTTATATTACAGTACATGCCTGTATTAGTCTGTTCTCATGCTGCTAATAAAGACATATCTGAGACTGGATAATTTATAAAGGAAAGAGGTTTAATTGATCATAGTTCCAAGTGGCTGGAGGGGCCTCACAATCATGGCGGAAGGCAAAGGAGGAGCAAAGGCATGTCTTACATGGCAGCAGGCCAGAGAGCTTGTGCAGGGGAACTCCCATTTATAAAACCATCAGATCTTGTAAGACTTATTCATTATTACAATAACAGTATGGGGAAAACTGCCCCATGATTCAGTTATCTATACCTGGCTCCACCCTTGACATGTGGGGATCATTACAATTCAAGATGAGATTTGGGTGGGGACACAGCCAAACCACATCATTCCACCCTGGCCCCTCCCAAATCTCATGTTCTCACATTTCAAAACCAATCATGCCTTCCCAATAGTCCTCCAAAGTCTTAACTTATTTCAGCATTAACTTAAAAGTCCACAGTCCAGTGTCTCATCTGAGACAAGGTAAGTCCCCTCTGCCTATGATCCTGTAAAATCAAAAGCAAGTTAGTTACTTTCTAGATACAATGAAGGTATCAGCATTGGATAAATGAACCCATTCCAAACGGGAGAAACTGGCAAAATGAAGGGGCTACTGGCCCCACACAAGTCCAAAATCAAATAGGGCAGTCATTAAACCTTAAAGTTCCAAAATGATCTCCTTGGACTCCATATCTCATATCCAGGGCATGTTGATGCAAGAGGTGGTCACCCATGGCTTTGGGCAGATCCACCCCTGTGGCTTTGCAGGGTAGAGCCCTTCTCCTGGCTGCTTTCACAGGCTAGCGTTGAGTCAGCAGCTTTTCCAGGTGCACAGTGCAAGCTGTCAGTGGCCCTCTTCTCACAGTTCCACTAGGCAGTGCCCCCATGGCAACTCTGTGTGGGGGCTCCAACCCCACATTTCCCTTCTGCCCTGACCTATCAAAGTTTCTCTATGAGGGCTCCACTCCTGCAGCAAATTTCTGCCTGAACATTCAAGCATTTCCATACATCTTCTGAAATCTAGGCGGAGGTTCCCAAACCTCAATTCTTGACTTCTGTGTAGCAGCAATATGGTCAATACCACATCAAAGCTGCCAAGGCTTGAGGCTTGCACCATCTGAAGCCATGGCTTGAGCTGTACCTTGGCCCCTTTTAGCCATGGCTAGAATGGCTGGGACACAGGGCACCAAGTCCCTACACTGCACACAGTAGGGGGACCCTGGGCTTGACCCATGAAACCATTTTTCCCTCCTATGCCTCCATGCCTGTGATGGGAGGGGCTGCTGCAAACATCTCTGACATGCCCGGGAGACATTTTCTCCATTGTCTTGGTGATTCACATTTGGTTCCTTGTTCCTTGTGCAAATTTCTACAGCAGGCTTGAATTTCTCCCCAGAAAATGGGGTTTTCTTTTCTATTGCATTGTCAGCTGAAAATTTTTCAGACTTTTATGCTCTGCTTCATCTTGAATGCTTTGCCACTTAGAAATTTCTTCTGCCAGATACCCTAAATCATCTCTCTCAAGCTCAAAGTTTTACAAATCTCTAGGGCAGGGGCAAAATGCCACCAGTCTCTCTGCTAAAACATAGCAAGATTGACCTTTACTCCAATTCCCAACAAGTTCCTCATTTCCATCTGAGACCACTTCAACCTGGACTTCATTGTCTATAACACTATCAGTATTTTGGTCAAAGCTATTCAACAAGTCTTTAGGAAGTTCCAAACTTTCCCATATTTTTCTGTCCTCTTCTGAGACCTCCAAACTGTTCCAACCTCTGCCTGTTACCCAGTTCCAAAGTCATTTCCACATTTTTGGGTATCTTTCCAGTAGCATCCCACTCTAACAGGGCCAATTTACTGTATTAGTCTGTTCTCACACTGCTAATAAAGACATACCCAAGACTCGGTAATTTATAAAGGAAAGAGGTTTAACTGACTCACAGCTTCAGATGGCTGGGGAGACCTCACTATCATGGCAGAAGGTGAATGAGGAGCGAAGTCATATCTTACATGGTGGCGGTCAAGAGAGCATGTGTAGGGGACCTCCCCTTTATAAGACCATCAGATTTTGTGAGACTTATTCACTATCATAAGAACAGCACAGGAAAAACTTGTCCCTTAATTCAATAACGACTCAGTGGGTCCCTCCCACAACATGTGGGGATTATGGGACCTACAATTTAAGATGAGATTTGGGTGGGCCACAGCCAAACCATATCAGTACCCTTCCCTCAGACCTTATTTACCAAAACACATTTGATAGATACTCCATTCCAATTCTCTTTTGAAGTCAGTAATTTTTTACCTTGCGGGTCTTGGATGATTTTCTCAAGAGCCCTCATTGCTCTCCATGGGAAGTCACCTTATTCTATCACTCATACTTTTTAAAAATTTCCTTTGTGGCTCCCTTTTTGCCTCCTCTTCCAAGAGCTGATAATTTATGGCACATGTCCTTCTCAAGGAGCACCAGTCTCATTAAAATTGACTCCTGTTGTTACTGTTCTGTCAAATTCAGTGGGAATGCCATCAGCTCAGTGCACTGGTTGACCTGCACCTTCCTCTTTAACTCTAGTCCAACTCGTTGTCACGTAAACATCAAGAAAAGAAGCTTGTTATAAAAGTGACACTTTTACCAGTGCTATATGATTATGTGTGTTCTAATAGAGACATGACCTACATTTTTCCTCCTAGCAGTAAAGCTAATAATTACATATCTTTCTTAATAGAATGTAAGATGCTTTCTATACATGTAGTCAAAACTACTTAATGCAGTTTCACGAAGTGAGTAACTGAGAAAGCAAAGAGCTAAGAGGACTTCCCCCCAGTTTGTCCTACCACTATTAAGAGGACAGGAATCACCCACTTGCACGAAATGAGAGACCTGGGTCCATCTGGCAAAGGAGTAAGTAAAGCCCAAAGTGACCAAAGTTGAGGTTTGCTGACGGTTTATGTTTTACACATATTGGCTATCATTTGCTTCTTTTGGGATGCAAATGGAAGGTCATTAATTCTAGGCCACTAGAAGTTATCAGGAGGAACTGGGATGTAAAAGCAAAAGCTTGACAATAGCTCCACATCTGTGTGCCAACAGATTGCTGGATTTTACTCTTCACTCTCCATTGAGATCAGAGAGCAGAAAGCACAGTAGAAGGTACCCATGAGTAAATGTGAAAATCAAAACCAGCTGTCCTATCCTGTCACAGATTCACAACAGATATCTGGAGGCTCTTTATAAACTACTCTGCCTGAAGTTTTTTGTCTTTTTCTTTTTTTAATTGGAGAGGAAGGTGTTATGTTGTGTGCAAACAGCAAGTGTTCAGAATGATAACCACTGGCTTCACACCTTGATTCATTTATAATGCATGTGTTAATAAGATAGTTACTGTGTTTTTTAGACACATTCTTATAGAGAGTATAATCATCATTAGCATCATTTAGCATCATACTCATGGGTATAATAGGACAATATGGATGATATCTACTGGTGACCAATTTCCATTGTTGGGTAAGTTTTAGAGGGCCATTTAAATGCAAGTAACTGGGAGATTTCTAGGCTTAGAAAACAACTTTTAAATAACCTTAAAGTTGATAAGTATATTACAACTAGTATTCTATAGGGTATTTTGACATTTTTTAACCCTCAATCTTTTGCAAAAGATATTATATTCAGGGTTGACTCTGAAGGTCTTTAAAAGGCTTTCCACGTATAGGTAGGAGACTTGTGGTCCCATCACAGTAGATATCTATAATGTAAAGACAGGTATTCCTGGATGGAACACAATGCAGAAGCTGGTAAGTATGTCTCTTTTTCCATCGGAGCCTTGTCTACACTAGTTAGCTTAATCTGAAACTAGCATAACGACAGCTGTCTCTGTTCTAAGACAAATTACAGTGGTGTAATAAATAAGGATTGAAAGCTAGAACAGCCAACCTGGTTATTCCTTTGCCTCATTCAGAAAACTTTCCTGCCAGTGTGTCTGTACTTGGCAGCAAACTGACATAATGTTTATCTAACTGAAAAGAAATACAGGTGACAGCTATCTGAAATATCCCTCTCCTTAATGACTCTTTTTCATCGTAATAAAATAAAGAGAGAGAGAGAGAGAGAGAAGAGACAGACAGACGACAGACAGACAGACTTTCTGAGACCATGATTTTTCAAGGGCTAGATCTTTATATAAAGAAAGCTGAGAGTAATTAGTAGTTTTTCAGATCCTTTCAACTCACAAGGATACTGGGATCTGAAGGACAAGGACCCTGATAGATATGATGCATTGCATCATAATGGTTATTCTGGCAAGACCTAGTCCACCTGTCTTAGTAGAACTTAGTAGTTGATGCAAGGGTTGCATGGTTTAGTGAGAACATGTTAACATTTTATTGGGGACATCTAGTTACTGGTCCCTAATACCCTACTCCCATTCAAATTTTGCTTCTTCTCCTGCTCTCTTTTCCTAAATGAATGACAAACATCATCCACTAATTTGCCCAAGTCAGAAACCTGGTAATCACTTTTGAACCTTATCTCTTCCTTACATTAAAAGTTAAGTTTAACTCATCAACTTTCACCCATGCTAGCTGACTCCTCAAATGCTTACAAGTGTATCTTTTTCTCTTTTCTCACTGCCAGTGACTTAGGTCAAGCCTTCACTTTTCCCTAACTTTATCATAACAATACTTACAAAGCTTCCTTCTATACTTTTACGCTTTTCTATCAGCATAACACACATTGCTGTCTGCAAATCTTTGTACACACATAAATCATGTCAGCAATTCACCCAAGTTAATTATGCCTAACGGACTTCAAGATTTAATTTGTTTGTTTTTCCCTGAGATTATGAAAAGATCTTTATTGAGTAGTTGCCTTGTTTAAACAAGATTTCTCAAGTGAAGTGCCTTGATCAATGCCTGACTTATAAAAAGTATAAAATAAGGTTTCTTCTCTCTTCTTTCATCTTTTTCACTCATCTTTACCTATATTGTTTATATTCTAGCACTATCTTACTTAGGAAACCAAGGTTAAGATGCTTCTCCTCAGGTTACATCCATAACATCTGTGAAAATCATTCTTGTGACACAAACCATTGCACTGTAATTGTCTACTTAGTGTTGTATTCCTACTAAGGATTGCAAGTTCCTGGATGCTAAGACTTTCCTTTCCATCTTTATATATCCAATTATTGGCTCAGTGTGTGAATAGGTACCTAATAAGTTTCACTTGGTATATCTTGCAACACTAAATTGCTAAATATATCAAATAAGCTCTGGGATATAAAAGCTGAGCTTATTTTTTAAACTGTCAGTTGTCTAATAACATAAAGTGCTATTATCATCATTATCACTAACAATAAGAAAGATTAGGTTAACTCCTTTCTCCTATTTCTGTTCAGTTTCTATGATAAGGAAAAAAATGATTTACTTCCTAAAAACAAATGTAAGCGTATTTTTCAAAATAATTTTAAGACCAATATTCTATGCCTTCTATTCTCTTTTTAAACATATTATTTTATATTGAGATTTCATGTTGAAATACTACTCAAAAACCTTACATATCATCAGTTACCTAAGATATATCTAAATCAATAGGATGCATACTAAATTAAGAAATCAGGTTCATAATTTCTAAAAGAGTTTAATTTGTATTTCCTTAACCAATTCATAACTAGCTAAATAATACTGCACCCATTTTCTTAGCCTGTCAGTTCACTGAGGTCTTATTCTACACATATAAACCATTTCACTTTTGTTACAGTGAAAGATTACAAAGTAGAACAGGTAGATACAACACATATGGATAATGCCTATATATATCCTGAACCAATGGCACTGAAATTTTCAGTTTTAGGAAAAACCGATGATTCATTTCCTATGAAACTTTTAAAGTCTAAAAGGAAGGAGGTACCCAATGATACATAATCCTGTTTTTTCTTTACGTTAGGTTTCAAATGTTATCTAATGATGAAACCATTCTCAATAAAACGATTGTCAAATATGTGCAGAAGAGTTGGTAGGACATCCAGATATGGGCAATTAAGAAGATAGGCAAAATACCTTCTGCAAAAAGCCACTCTACAACTGCACAGAATTGATGAAAATAACTATTTCAACAATCTGGAAATAAACCAAAGTCATAAAATAATCTGAGAAGCATTTATAGATGAAAAACTGCGGCCGGGCGCCGTGGCTCATGCCTGTAATCCCAGCACTTCGGGAGGCCGAGGTGGGCGGATCACCTAAGGTCGGGAGTTCGAGACCAGCCTGACCAACATGGAGAAACCCTGTCTCTACTGAAAATACAAAATTAGCCGGGCGTAGTGACACATGCCTGTAATCCCAGCTACTAGGGAGGGTGAGGCAGGAGAATCGCTTGAACCTGGGAGGCGGAGGTTGCGGTGGGCCGAGATCGTGCCATTGCACTCCAGCCTGGGTAACAAGAGTGACACTCCCTCTCAGAAAAAAAAAAAAAAAAAAAAAACTGCAGAAGAACAGGTGAGAATAGGATGTTATAATGTTCTTGCCCTGGAATTCTGCTACTTCCCCACTTCCACCACCGGATGGAGATTCAGCCAGAGCAAAGCCAGAAGGACTGGCCACTTCCTTGTGGTTGATGTTGGCAGCAATGCCCACAAAGCCTGTTGGTGTTGTTAGTAGAAATTACAATAGATTTTCAAAGCTTCACATTGCATGGTTGGGGAAAATATATTCCTGATTGAGGCTATACCTATATGTAGTTAAAAATTAGGAGATTCTAAGCTAGCCGCACAGTCTTGGTCAACCCAGAAGCTGTGTGCATAAACACAGGAGATGCAAAAGGGCCCAGCAGAAAATAAACACCAGGGAAGGCTTGAAAATTAGCTGAAATTGGGAGGCCGAGGCGGGTGGATCATGAAGTCAGGAGATCGAGACCACGGTGAAACCCCGTCTCTACTAAAAATACAAAAAAATTAGCAGGGCGTGGTGGCGGGCGCCTGTAGTCCCAGCTACTAGGAGAGGCTGAGGCAGGAGAATGGCATGAACCCGGGAGGCGGAGCTTGCAGTGAGCCGAGATTGCGCCACTGCACTCCAGCCTGGGCGACAGAGCGAGACTCCGTCTCAAAAAAAAAAAAAAGAAAATTGGCTGAAATTTGAATGTGATTCACCATACACTGCATCTGAAGAAAACTGAAGGGTTACTGTTCTGAGATGGTTGAGCATAATTTCTGATCAGTCATTGGCTAATTATTAACATACTCAAGATACATAGAAAAACTCTAGGAAGCTAGAGTTAAAAGTAAAATCAAGAATTAATTTTAAAAAATCTGAGCAGAAACATCAGCAACTACATACCAGTGGGAAGACATATTTCAGAATTAATCCAGAAAAGTGACTAAATTAAAAAAAAAGACACAAAAAACCACTAATGTCAACAAACTTCATTTTAAAAAAGCAAAAATAGAAATCTAGCATTGCTGTAGCACATTATATAAAATGTCTGATTTTCAACAAAAAGGTATAAGAAATATAATGAAACAGAAAAGTAATAGCCATATTAAAGGGAAGGAAATAGAAAAATAGTCAATAGAAACTGTCTAATTAATGTACTCATATGTTTGATTTAGCAGACAAATGCTTGAAAGAAGTATTATAAATATTGCCTAAGAAGTGGAAACATTTTTACATGATGTAAAGAAAGCAAGACAGCAATAAATTGAAAATAGTGTCATAAAAGTAATTATATATATATTTTCAGAAATGAAAATTCTGGAGTTGAAAAGCTCAAAAAATGAAAGAAAAATTCAGTATAGATGTTTCACAGTAGATGTGGCAGAAAGAAAAGTCAGGAAATCTGAATATAGTTCAAATAAATTAGCCAGTATGAAGAGTAGGGAGTAAAACACATTATATTCATTATAAAGTGGGATTTATATAAATCCAAGGTTATTTCAATCTTTGAAAACAAATTCATTTTATATACAACATTAATAGAATAAAGAACAAAATTATTATCTTTATAAGTGCGGCAAAAGTATTTAACAATATCCAACATTTATTCATTTTAAAAACTATCAGAAAACTAGGAATAGAAGTAAACACCCTCATCTTGATGATAAGCATTTACAAACCTATAACCAAATCCTGTCATTCTAACATTAGAAAGAAGATAAAGAAATATACTCTTGTCCTTTCTAGTCAACATAATACTGGAGTTTCTAATCAGTGTATTCAGACACATAAATAAATGAAAGACATCTAGATTATAGAGGAAGAAATAAAATTGCAGACCAAATAATCTTGTGTATAGAAAATCCCAAGAAATTCACACAGGAAGTCCACTGGAACAAACAAAGAAGTAAAATAACTTTGCAAAATACAAAATCAATATACAAAATTTAATTTTATTTCTACATAGTAGCAACAGAAAATCCTAAATTGAAATAGAGAAAACTATATTACTCACAATATATTTTAAAAGAAAATATACTAGTAAATAAATCTGACAAGTTTAAGACTTATGCACTGAAAACTATAAAACATTGCTGACAAAAATTAGAGATTTATATAAATGGAGATGTATTTCATGTTCATGGATTGAAACACACAATAATTTTAAAATGGCAATTCTCAAATTAACCAATAAATTCAATACAACTCTACCAAAATTCCAAAACACTATTTTGGGGGAAAATTGACCAACTACTCCTGAAATTTATATGAAAATGAAAAGGATTTAAACAAGACAAAAAAGCTTGAAGAAAAATAAATTTGGAATATATAGACTATCAGATTTCCAAATTTAATATAAAGCCACAATAATCAAGGCAGGGTATAATTGGTGCCAGGATATGAATAAAAATAAATTATTATAGATTTGAGATTTGAAAAGTAAATCCTTGCAGGTGTAGTCAATTAATTTTTTCTTTAATAAATTTATATTTTTTAACAATTTGAAATTAATAGATCAGTTGTAGACATAATACAGAGAGTTCTCATAAGCCCTTCACCCAATTTTCCCTAATATTTTTCTTTTACATTACCATAGAATGTTTGTAAAAATAAATAAATCAATAAATAAATAATAAAAACACCAGCATTTTCAAACAAGATCATGAAAAATAAGGAGAGACCAAAAAACTTTCACAGATCAAAAGGGACTAAGAAGACACGAGGACTAAATGTAACATGGTACCCTTGATTCAATTCTTGAACAGTAAAAGGACATTAGTGTAAAACCTGGTAATATCTTTAAAAGACTGGAGTTTAGTGAATAGTATGGTCAAATGATTTTTTATTGATTCGTAATAGTAGACATATTTATGTATATGTGATATCTTGAGACATGCAGATAATGTATAATGACCAAATCAGGGTTATAAGGATACCTATCCCCTTAAACATTTATTATTTCTTTATGTTGGAGACATTTTAAATATTTTTTCTAGCTATTTTGGCATGTGCAATAAATTATTGTTAATTGTTTATCCTACTGTGCTATTGAACACTAGAACTTATTCCTTCAATCTATTTTTGTAACCACTAACCAACCAATCTTCACCCCACAACTAAACTTCCTAGGTTCTAGTCCACCATCCACTCTATCTCCAAGAGATTGACTTTTTTAGTTCCCACATGTGAATGAGTGAGAACATGTGATATCTGTCTTTCTGTGCCCGACGTATTTCACTTAACATAATGACCTCTAGTTCTATCCATGTTGCTATAAATGACAGAATTTGATTCTAGGTTTGTTTATCGCTGAATAGTATTCCATTATATGTATAAACAACCTTTTTTAAAAAATCCATTCATTCACTGATGGACACTTAGGTTGATTCTGTATCTTGGATATTGTGAATGATGCTGCAATAAACAGCAGGACAGATACCTCTTCAATATAATGGTTTTCTTTCTTTTAGGATTATTTGTTTTTTAGCTATTGAGTTGTTTGAGTCTCTTATATATTCCGGTTATTAATTCCGTGTCAGTTGGAAAGTTTGCAAATATTTTCTCCCATGCTGTAGGTTGGCTCTTCACTTTGCTGGTGGTCTTCTTTGCTGTGCAGAAGATTTTTAATTTAATAGAATCTCATTTGTCTATTTTTATTTGTCTGTACCTTTGAGGTCTTACCCCCCAAAAATTTGCCCAAATCAATTTTCTGAAGCACTTCCCTAATGTTGTCTTTTAGTTATTTCCTAGTTTTAGGCCTTACATTTCAGTCTTTAATTCATTTTGATTTGATTTTTGTATATAGTGAGAGATAGGGGTTTAGTTTAATTTTTCCTACATATAGATCTATCCAGTTTCCCCAGCACCATTTATAGAAGAGTCTGTTCTTTCTCCACAGAATAATCTTGGTATCTTATTGAAAATCAGTTGGTTATAAATCTGTGATTTTATCTCTGGGTTCTCCATTCTGTTCTATTGGTGTATGTGTTTGTGTGTTCAATTGACTTTTCATAAAGGTATTAAAGCATTCAATGTCAAAATGTTAATCTTTTCAAAAGATAGTGCTGGCATAATTGTATATCTGCCAGCAAATAGCTTAGCCTTTTACTTTACTGTATGTAAAAATTAAGATGACATCAATCATACACCTAAGTGTAAGCATTAAAATTATTTAAAATCCTAGACAAAAACATAAGAGAAAATTCTTATTATTTTGGGTTGGGTGAATGTCCTTAGATACAGAACAAAAAGCCCAATCAATAAGAGAAAAAAAAAATGTTTGATTTCATAACACTTTAAAAACTCTGTGCTTCAGAAGACAAGGAATGATTTCCAAGGGTAGGAGAAAAGTAAAAATAAATACATTAATTAATTAATTTAAATGAAGAAAATAAAAAGGTAAGCAACATACTGGGAGAATTTATTTTCATAATCATGCATTAGATATATAATTTGGAAAAAGGTGAATAATTATAAAATAACCAAATGTTTTGAATAGTCATTTGACAAAGAAGATTTATGAATAGCTAATTGGCACATGAAAATGTTCAGCATCTTTTATCATTAGAGAAATGCAAATCAAAAATACAATGAAATACCACAGCACAGCTTCTGACAAAAACGACAGATAATATGAAATGATAGCAAGGATGTACAAATCTGGAATGCTCATATATTGCCAATAAATATGTAAAATGGTAAAGCTCCTTTAGAAAGTATTTTGGCAGTTATATTGTTAAACATAAACTTACCCTATGACCTAGAAACTCCACTCTTAAAATCTACCCAAGACAAGTAAAAATGTACTTACACAAAGACATCTACACGATGTTCATCGAAGCATGATTCATAATAGCCCAAGAATTGATACAATGTGATACAACTATAAAAATAAAATGCCATTAAGCAATAAAAAGAAATGGATTTCTGATACCTGCTGTTAGATGGATGGACCTCAAAAATATTATATTAAGTGAAAGAAATCGGATGCAAAAGACTATATGTTGTCTGACTTAATAAATGTGGAATTTCCAAAAAAGGAAAATTTATAGACAGAAAACAGATCTATAGTTGCCAAAGACAGGGAGTAGAAACGGGAGGTATCTGCAAAAGGGATGAGGGAAATTTGGGGGTTGATTGAAATATCTTAAAACCAGATGGTGGTAATGATTGCACAACTCCATACATTTAGAAAACATTATAGAATTATACATTTCTAATTTGTGAATTTTATTGCATTAAACCTCACTAAAGCTGTTAACATGTATAGAATATCAGGATAAAATTCAAAAATTTTAAAAGTAGATTAAAAATTTTAAAAGTTATTAAATTTAAAATGAAAAATTAAATGTAAAGTAGGAAAGTCTCTTCATTCCTTCCTAAATAGAGTTTCATTCATATGTAAAATAGGTAGCAGATAAGGCAGCTTACAAAAATCCATCATCCCAAATCTCTGAATTCATCTTTCCACTACTAGAAATGTTCCCCAAGTTTAAATATGTACCCCAACCGAGCTCTGTTTTTCTAACTATTCTATTACTCATCTAAATTCATGAGTGTTACAGACATTATTCATCATGCTAATAGTCTTCTTAATCGAAGTACCCCATACATATTTCTAAGCAGGCCTGCAAGTCAAAGTGCTACATTATTAGAAATGTCAACAGGTCTCCATGGGTGAGACCCAGAGTAAAATTGCCAGCAGTCAGAACTCAAATTGTATATATTATTTCTTGTTAGTGCTATCTATCTACTTAGCTAGTCATTGCATCCTCCTCTTGGCCACAGTGAGAATAAGTAAAGATAATTAGGCCTTTTTACAATATACGTACTAATATAAAATGCGGCTGTCACTTCTGCCACATTGCCACGGCTGGTCACTGCTCTTTTACGGTGAGTTGGTCCCTGCTTCTAAGTGGCCATTACAGAGACCATAATGGCATTTCAAGCTGAAAGACGAGGGAACTGATGTTTATCAGTTACCCACTAAGCACATTAGGTAGGCGCTTCCACTTACATTAGCTTCACTTAATCTTAATAAAACTCCGAGGTAGATGTTAAAACTTCCTTTTTATATAAAGAGAAAATGAGACTCAGGGAAGTTAAATGAATTATTCAGCTCCTCCTGGTAGTTCACTGGAGTACCTACATCGAATCATCTGTCTTTAGAGTACAAATTCTACGTAAAGTATGTATAAAACGATGGCTCTCACTATGCCGTGTTGCTGAGATCTAAATGATGAATATGTGATTACTGAAGGTCCAGACGATTCCATCATCTTCTCTCTTAAAGGAGACTGCCCACACTCGGTTTCTGCAGAATTACCCAGTGAGGCTGGCCTCACTGAAGTACTGCCTAGTTCCTCTCTCCCTGTCAAAGTACAATCTGCCATCTCTACTTGACATCTAAACTCAGTCCTTTCTCTCAGGAACAGAAGAACTTGGCATTCCCAGCAAGGACTCAATCATACACTGGCTATAACAATAAGGTAAAAGTCACTTTAAATAATTAAGTGCTATCCAGTGTAATGTGTAATCATCCTAAAGTGCACAAAAACCAGGGCATGTGTCACAATACATAGATGGTTTGGACCCGGCCTTCGTTTTTCCCACCTTCATTTCCTTCAGAGAATAGTAGAGTAAAACAGGGGAGTGTTTCTTTTCCTTTCCTGACAAAAGACATGACATGTCCCCATTTAAGAGTCTGCCAGAGTCCACTTAGTGTTGACACATGTTGAATGGATGACGCAAAGATAGGAAAGGTTGAAGGATTCTTGGGAGGAAAGAAGCCAATTGTATATTCTTTTCGTAAGAAAAAAAAGAAAAAAAATTTAAACAGTACTTTTTTTTCTTTCCTTTTATGTATGCTTCACATATTGTATTCTGGGGGGTCTGACATATATTCAATGAGTACAGGAGGATAAAATGAGGAAATTGCAGGGTTTGTGAAGATTCCTTTTTGTGTGGTGCACCCGTATGTAGTCCACAACGCACTAAATAAGGGGCAGATTTATAAAGGGGAGAGAGACAGTTTCCCTTCCAGGTAGAACTAACTGCTTGTTAAAGAGCAAATCATTCCTTTCTATTTAGCCAGATTGCTGTCTCTTGATTGCATACTTAATCATGGAAATTTAACGTTCTTCCTGGAGATACAATTTTTCTTTGCAGTCAATATGTAGTCAATGCATGTTAATACAATCAAGCTATTCCTTCCTTCTCTCTCTCAACCAAAAGTCCCATTAATAACAGCAATAGCAGCAACATTTGACATTTACACAGCCTGAAGGATTCCAAAAAGATTTCACCAATTACTGTGAATAGAGTCCTGATGAGCTGCAGCTACTTTTGAGGCAGGAAGAGAATAAGCAGAAGCACAAAGTCACAGTGAGAGAGATTCTGCACAAGGGTGTGTGCCATACGCCCCCTTCTTTAAACATTCCAAAATATTATTAATGATGACAGAGAAAACGCACGTCTTTTACTTTGAAAACACCTAAAAATCATTAGAAGTAAAATAATATTCAGCTGGTTAACTAAAATGAGACATTAGGAAGGGTAGAATTAAGTTTATTTCCAGTTGGTTCCATTTTTGGCATGATTATTAACCTAGCTTTGATACTAATTGGAAAACTTGAGACACAACAGGCAATTCAAGTAGTCCTGATATTTTGAATTTTTCTATAATTTTCTCAGATACTGTAAGGGACTGGCTAGAATTCAGGAATAAATTTTCACTGGAAGGATTTCAATTCAGTAACTAAAATATTGCCCTATGCACAGAGAACAAGAGTTTCAAGAGGATTTAAATACATACATTGAAATTCTCTTTTACTAAACATAAATCAATCGTATCAACAGCAGAAAGACAAAACTGAGAAATATTACTATCCTTTGAAAACCCTACAAACTCCGTTTTCCTAAGACTTATGTAATATCTTTTGATAACGTAATAATTTGAAAACCATCCACTAATCACACAACATGCAATAAAGTATGCAATAAAGTTTTTGATTCCCAATATCATAAAGCATAAACTTACTCAAGAACCACAACAACCCATTTCCAATATGATACAAGTATTTAATGACTACTGAAATTTGAATATTTAATTGAACATATCTAGGAGGCTGGTTGCTGAATCTGCTTAAATCCATTTTAGGCGTATAAATGCATCTTATTTTTCATGTCAGATTTCAAAGCAGTGGGCCATACTAATTTGCATTCCTTAATGAAGCCAAAGACTGTTGCTGCCAAAGGAGTACCATTTGCAGAATTACCAGACAGGTACTATTTTCTATTATTATACACATTCGTGAAAATCATATATAGTCTATCCCTTAAATAGCAGGAGACTAAAAAGAAAAAATAAAAAAAAAAGTTCCTCTTGAGCCTAAAGCCAGAAGCAAAGATAAGAATCTTTGCTATCTTCTTTCTAGATAGACTTACACTGACTCTTTGAGGCTAACTAAAACCTAATAATATTAAAACCTGGATAACACAGTTATAAATATGTATCATGTAAATTCTACCTTATGGGCCCTTAGAGAGAAGTAATTGTTCAGTCTGTAGACACTTTTAAACTGAAAAAATAAACTACCTCATTTTATTTATTTTCTCTTGATGAATAATGAAATGAGTATGTTTGTGTGTGTGCATGTATGGGTGCATGTGTGTACATGTAGCTAAATATATAATCATTAATTCTCCCAGTTCCAGAAGGCAAATTGTATAGGATTTTACATATTTCATCTATCAAGTGAATAAAGAAATACCATATATGAAGGATTTAAAAATGTAAGATATATCACCTCACTGATAAAGAGGCATGACCTTTTCTAGAAAAGATGAACAGGTGCTTATCCAAAATAAAAACAATTACAATATCTTTACAGAGTCTTGTTTAGATTCTTTTAGAGTCTCTTCTACATGGTTAGAAGTCTAATAATATAGCAGGTTCATATAATATTTTTAACTGGTAACTATTTATAAAACAGTGCCTAAGCTAAAAAATTGTGGAGCTAAAATTATACTTGAACAAAACGATAAGTATACTGCCCTTTATTTTGTGTGTATACAAACATACACACACACACAAACACTCAAAAACTAAATACAAAATATATAGCATATAAGTATATATTATATACATACACATATATGCATATGGGTAATGCAACATTTTCTTGCTTTGACTATTTGAATTATACTATTTATTTTTCTCCAGCATGGTGAAAATAAGTAAATTTACATTAGAATTATGCAACTAGGATGCAAAACCCTCTCCTGATTTCTACAAATAATATTTTGTAGTTTGCTAATGTCAAGAATATTTCAGTCTTCAGACTAATGGAAACACATATTGACATATTGTAGGAACAAATTCTTTATATATATTTAGATAATGTAAAGCTTTGAGCTGTGCTTTAGTCTTTGATTTACATGGTTCATATTTATACTAAAGTGGAAACATTTAGGTTTTTAGCATTAAGTGATTTGGATATGGAAAAGTTTCATGCAAATGTGTCCTACCATATTTTAAACTCAGAAAACTGACAGGAAAAAAAAAATAGTCTTAAACAAGCTTGGTTCCTGTTCTGGCTTTACCACTATCTCCTTGTCTAGCCTAGATCAAGCTGTTTACCCTCTCTAGGATTTCATTTCCTCTTGTGGAAAATGAAGGGCTTATACTAGACAATTTGTCTGCAAACTCTGCATCTGAAATGTTACTAAGTGTCTTAGAATGACAAAGCTTCCATTCTATTTCCTAATGCAGTCAGTCATCAAAACTACCTGAGCCATAAATCTAAATATTTATAAAGCTATATCCTAAAATAATTATTTAAAATCATTTTTCTAGGACGTAAGTAATTTTATCCTTAACACATATGCTGCATTTTTCTAGTCTTATTCTGGTTTCTAAATATAATAATGCACAAACAAAAATCTTGGTTAGAATTCAACACTTCCTGCTGTTCATTCTGCTACCTGACGCCCAGTAATGTTTACATCACAATTGGTTCCTAAGGAAATGATTATATCATCATAAACAAGATATCTTGTTTTGAAGAATTCTGCTTTGATGCAGACAGCTTTTCAATGGGAAATAAGATGAAGTACAATAAAGAGTACAAATTTAGGCATCACTGCCTATGATATTGAAGATGGAAAAAAATTGAAAATATGCTTTGAAAACTCCTTCAGATCATCAAGTCCTACCAATATTGAAACAGTATGGACACAGAACCATAATGCTTTCTTATTCTTCCTTTATAGATGGAAAGGTTTACAGCCCCTGGAATTGTAGAGCAGAAACTTTCTGGATTGCTTTTGCAGAGCAACATATGGTTACAGAGTTGCTTAGGAATATTAGTAGTTTCTTTGGCAATGCAGACATTTTGCTACATATTTGTTCTTGAATATAGCTAAAGGCTGCTCAAATTATTTTATTGGATGGTATTTAACTCCAAGTATTTTGGAATGTTTGAAAATTATGTAACAAATTTAAAGGCCATTCATTTTGCCAAAGGTGCCAAAACTAAGGACATTTGAACAATATCGTCCAAATCGAGGTCTGTGCTGTATAAAGAAAAGTAAAAACTCCTATTCTGCTACTATTGTTATTCATTCATCAAATGATTAATATTTCTCCATAATATTTTTAAAAACCCATATGTTGATATTGATCCCATTATCTATCAACCACTGTGTCAGGTGCTGGAGCTGTAAAAATAAAAATAGTGTAATTCCTGTGTTTAGGATATCATCCTACATTGAAAAGCAACACACAAATAAACTAATAATACAGACACAATGAGGTGAATTTAAAGTCCCCCAGTAATTGCTATGAAAACACCAAAAATAAATATTATTGCCTCTGGAAATGTATGGGGTGAAGTCTAATTCAAAGAAGACTTGACAGAAGAGCTACCAGTTGAGCAGGCTCTTGAGGGATGAATAGGTGTTTGTCAGCAAGATAACCTGCAGAAAAAATTATGTTTAGGGGCCTTAAGGAATAAAAACAAGCACGGGCTATTAAGAACTATGATGTGAACAAAACACCAAAAAGGGAAATGGCAGAAATGTTAACTACCGAAATTTATTCAATAGCTGCGGTTCAATATGGATGAATATTCTCTAATAACACATGGAAGAGTATGTCCAAAAGCCTAGAGGCAGTTACCTACAGTTCTTTCTCAACTTTCCATTGCTTCATTAATACATGAAATACAAGCTAGTATCTTCTTATTCCCCATACTTGCTTTAAATGCCAACCAAAGCAGTATTATCAACTACTGACTGTTCCTGACGTCCAAAGCCCAGCCAACTGCAGACTTTACGCTCCTTTGTGTCAGTGTTTTAGGTTTTCTAAGAAGAGAAATTGCCCTCACACTGAACAAAGAGTAAGTAGTCAGAGTTCATTTTGAGTGGTAGCCCTCCATTTCTGTAGAAATTATATACTGAGTTAAACAGTTAGTAAGTACTTTACGAAAAATAAAAGAAACCCCAAATCAAATTGGCATAAAGTAAAGGAGAGGCATGTTAGCTCATATCTAAAGGAGAACAGACTGCAGAGGGTTGTGAGTTGTTTTATGTCAGAGTCTCCCTCTACCCTTCATGCTGAGGTACACCATTTGGGGTGGATTCATCTTCGTTTGTAGGTTGGTCACCAATAACAATTTGATCTATATTTTATTCTTAGTTACACGACTGACTTCCGATGGGATGCAATAAAAAGAATTGTTTCTTTCCCTAACACTGTCAGGCCCCGAATTGATCTATGGCAAAGAGGGTGGAGGAAATTATCATGGTGGATGTTAACTTATTAGCTGCAGTAAAGTGGCTGTTGAAATGAATTACAATGTCCAATTTGAACCACCCAAAGACACTTGTTGGAATCACTAATTCCACACAAAGTACTTTTTTCACTTTGTTAGTAAAGCTTCAAACACTGGTACTTACTTAGTTGTCATCTAGAGGTCAGATATCACATACTAGGCAATGGGTAGCAGTGATAGAAAAGCAAAAGAGGGGCATAATTCAACAAGCTTGCAGCTGGAAGCTTCATTTCACAGAGATTCTTCAGGGGGTTCTAAGTAATTATTCCTGAATTCTAAGTCATTATTCCTAAGTATAAGATAAATTTCTGAAATTGTTCTTTTGCTCACTGATAAATGCATAAAAGGTGAAGAAACTGAAACTCACAGCCTTCTGGTAGGAGAAAGGATTTATGTATGTATATTATAAAATAATCCTTTAGTAGTCAGGCAGGAATTAAATGATGTTTTGAAATAGACCCACTCAATGCTCTCCAAGCAGACATATCTGATGAACCTGTCTTCCATTCCCCTCCTCAGAAGGTCACATAAATTCAAGGTATTATTTTGTCATTAAAATAATACAAAAATAAATAATTAGATTTAAAATTTGAAATTTATTCTTAAAATGTTATTCAATATTAAATTGTGAGTACACATAACTGAAATATATAGGAATAAAATGTATTGGTTCATTTTCATACTGCTATGAAGAAATACCCGAGACTGGGTAAATTATAAAGAAAAAGAGGTTTAGTGGACTCAGTTCTACATGGCTGGGGAGGCCTCACAATCATGGTGGAAGGCAAAGGAGGAGCAAAGGCATGTTTTACATGGTGGCAGGCAAGAGAGCATGTGTAGGGGAACTGTCCTTTATAAAACCATTGGATCTCATAAGACGTATTCACTATCATAAGAACAGCATGGGAAAAACCTGCCCGATGATTCAATTACCTCCCACTGGGTCCCTCCCATGACACATGGGGATTATAAGGTCTGTAATTCAAGATGAGATTTGGGCGGGGACACAGCCAAAGCATATCATAAAATAGAAACATTTAGATTTTAAATTATCAAAAAATATATTTAAAATACAGTTATAGGTAGAGTTATGATTTTAAAAATACTATGTTAAGCAATTATATCACTGTGTGATTGTTATTGAGTGTACTTACACAAACTTAGGTGGCATAGCCTAGTACAGCCCCAGGCTATATGGAATAACCTACTGCTCCTAGGCTACAAACCTGAGCAGCAGGTTACTCTACTGCATAGTGTACACCATTGCAATACAATGGTAAGTATTGTTCATCTAAACATATCTAAGACTGCCGCCTAAAGTGTGTCCCTGACCCCCGAGCAGCCTAATTGGGAGGCACCCCCCAGTAGGGACAGACTGACACCTCACTCGGCCGGGTACTCCTCTGAGACAAAACTTCCAGAGGAACTATCAGACAGCTGAATTTGTGGTCTCATGAAAATCCGCTGTTCTGCAGCCACCGCTGCTGACACCCAGCGAAACAGCATCTGGAGTGGACCTCTAGCAAACTCCAACAGACCTGCAGCTGAGGATCCTGTCTGTTAGAAGGAAAATTAACAAAGAGAAAGGACATCCACACCAAAAACCCATCTGTACATCACCATCATCAAAGACCAAAAGTAGATAAAACCACAAAGATGGGGAAAAAACAGAGCAGAAAAACTGGAAACTCTAAAAAGCAGAGCACCTCTCCTCCTCCAAAGGAACGCCGTTACTCACCAGCAATGGAACAAAGCTGGATGGATGGAGGATGACTTTGACGAGTTGAGAGAAGAAGGCTTCAGACGATCAAACTACTCCCAGCTACGGGAGGAAATTCAAAACAATAGCAAAGAAGTTAAAAACTTTGAAAAAAAACTAGATGAATGGATAACTAGAATAACCAATGGAGAGAAGGGCTTAAAGGAGCTGAAGGAGCTGAAGGCCAAGTATTGAGAACTACATGAAGATTGCAGAAGCCTCAGTAGCAGATGCGATCAACTGGAAGAAAGGGTATCAGTGATGGAAGATGAAATGAATGAAATGAAGCGAGAGGGGAAGTTTAGAGAAAAAAGAATAAAAAGAAATGAACAAAGCCTCCAAGAAATTTGGGACTATGTGAAAAGACCAAACCTACATCTGATTGGTGTACCTGAAAATGACGGGGAGAATGGAACCAAGTTGGAAAACACTCTGCAAGATATTATCCAGGAGAACTTCCCCAATCTAGCAAGGCAGGCCAACATTCAGATTCAGGAAATACAGAGAATGCCACAAAGATATTCCTCGAGAAGAGCAACTCCAAGACACATAATTGTCAGATTCACCAAAGTTGAAATGAAGGCAAAAATGTTAAGGGCAGCCAGAGAGAAAGGTCGGGTTACCCACAAAGGGAAGCCCATCAGACTAACAGCTGATCAAGAGATCAGCTTGATCAGAAACTCTACAAGCCAGAAGAGAGTGGGGGCTGATATTCAACATTCTTAAAGAAAAGAATTTTCAACACAGAATTTCATATCCAGCCAAACTAAGCTTCACAATTGAAGGAGAAATAAAATACTTTACAGACAAGCAAATGCTGAGTGATTTTGTCACCACCAGGACTGCCCTAAAAGAGCTCCTGAAGGAAGCACTAAACATGCAAAGGAACAACCGGTACCAGCCCCTGCAAAAACATGCCAAATTGTAAAGACCATCAAGGCTAGGAAGAAACTGCATCAACTAACGAGCAAAATAACCAACGAACATCATAATGATAGGATCAGTTTCACATATAACAATATTAACTTTAAATGTAAATGGGCTAAATGCTCCAATTAAAAGACACAGACTGGCAAATTGGATAAGGAGTCAGGACCCATCAGTGTGCTGTATTCAGGAAGCCCATCTCACGTGCAGAGACACACATAGACTCAAAATAAAGGGATGGAGGAAGATCTATCAAGCAAATGGAAAACAAAAAAAGGTAGGAGTTGCAATCCTAGTCTCTGATAAAATAGACTTTAAACCAACAAAGATCAAAAGAGACAAAGAAGGCTATTACATAATGGTAAAGGGATAAATTCAACAAGAAGAGCTAACAATCCTAAATACATATGCACCCAACACAGGAGCACCCAGATTCATAAAGCAAGTCCTGAGTGACCTACAAAGGGACTTAAACTCCCACACAATAATAATGGGAGATTATAACACCCCACTGTCAACATTAGACAGATCAACGAGACAGAAAGTTAACAAGGATATCCAGGAATTGAACTCAGCTCTGCACCAAGTGGACCTAATAGACATCTACAGAACTCTCCACCCCAAATCAACAGAATACACATTTTTTTCAGCATCACACCACACCTATTCCAAAATTGACCACACAGTTGGAAGAAAGCTCTCCTCAGCAAATGTAAAAGAACAGAAATTATAACAAATTGTCTCTCAGACCACAGTGCAATCAAACTAGAACTCAAGATTAAGAAACTCACTCAAAACCGCTCAACTACATGGAAACTGAACAACCTGCTCCTGAATGACTATTGGGTACATAATGAAATGAAGGCAGAAATAAAGACGTTCTTTGAAACCAACGAGAACAAAGACACAACATACAAGAATCTCTGGGACACATTCAAAGCAGTGTGTAGAGGGAAATTTATAGCACTAAATGCCCACAAGAGAAAGCAGGAAAGATCCAAAATTGACACCCTAACATCACAATTAAAAGAACTAGAAAAGCAAGAGCAAACACATTCAAAAGCTAGCAGAAGGCAAGAAATAACTAAAATCAGAGCAGAACTGAAGGAAATAGAGACACAAAAAACCTTTCAAAAAAATTAATGAATCCAGGAGCTGGTTTTCTGAAAAGATCAACAAAATTGATAGACTGCTAGCAAGACTAATAAAGAAGAAAAGAGAGAAGAATCAAATAGATGCAATAAAAAATGAAAAAGGGGATATCACCACTGCTCCCACAGAAATACAATCTACCATCAGAGAATACTACAAACACCTCTATGCAAATAAACTAGAAAATCTAGAAGAAATGGGTAAATTCCTTGACAAATACACCCTCCCAAGACTAAACCAGGAAGAAGTTGAATCTCTGAATAGACCAATAACAGGCTCTGAAATTGTGGCAATAATCAATAGCATACCAACCAAAAAGAGTCCAGGACCTGATGGATTCACAGCTGAATTCTACCAGAGGTACAAGGAGGAATTGGTACCATTCCTTCTGAAACTATTGTAATTGATAGAAAAAGAGAGAATCCTCCCTAACACATTTTATGAGGCCAGCATCGTCCTGATACCAAAGCCTGGCAGAGACATAACCAAAAAAGAGAATTTCAGACCAATATCCTTGATGAACATTGATGCAAAAATCCTCAATAAAATACTGGCAAACTGAATCCAGCAGCAGATCAAAAAGCTTATACACCATGATCAAGTGGGCTTCATCCCTGAGATGCAAGGCTGGTTCAACACATGCAAATCAATAAATGTAATCCAGCATATAAACAGAACCAAAGACAAAAACCACATGATTATCTCAATAGATGCAGAAAAGGCCCTTGACAAAACTCAACAACCCTTCATGCTAAAAACTCTCAATAAATTAGGTATTGATGGGACATATCTCAAAATAATAAGAGCTATCTATGACAAACCCACAGCCAATATCATACTGAATGGGCAAAAACTGGAAGCATTCCCTTTGAAAACTGGCACAAGACAGGGATGCCCTCTCTTACCACTCCTATTCAACATAGTGCTGGAAGTTCTGGCCAGAGCAATCAGGCAGGAGAAGGAAATAAAGGGTATTCAATTAGGAAAAGAGGAAGTCAAATTGTCCTTGTTTGCAGATGACATGATTGTATATCTAGAACACCCCATCGTCTCAGCCCAAAATCTCCTTAAGCTGATTAGCAACTTCAGCAAAGTCTCAGGATACAAAATCAATGTACAAAAATCACAAGCATTCTTGTACACCAATCACAGACAAACAGAGAGCCAAATCGTGAGTGAACTCCCATTCACAATTGCTTCAAAGAGAATAAAATACCTAGGAATCCAACTTACAAGGGATGTGAAGGACCTCTTCAAGGAGAACTACAAACCACTGCTCAATGAAATAAAAGAGGATACAAACAAATGGAAGAACATTCCATGCTCATGGGTTGGAAGAATCAATATCGTGAAAATGGCCATACTGCCCAAAGTAATTTATAGATGCAATGCCATCCCCATCAAGCTACCAATGACTTTCTTCACAGAATTGGAAAAAACTACTTTAAAGTTCATATGGAACCAAAAAAGGGCCCGCATCGCCAAGTCAATCCTAAGCCAAAAGAACAAAGCTGGAGGCATCACGCTACCTGACTTCAAACTATACTGCAAGTCTACAGTAACCAAAACAGCATGGTACGGGTACCACAACAGAGACATAGATCAATGGAACAGAACAGAGCCCTCAGAAATAATGCTGCATATCTACAACTATCTGATCTTTGACAAACCTGACAAAAACAAGAAATGGGGAAAGGATTCCCTATTTAATAAATGGTGGTGGGAAAACTGGCTAGCCATATGTAGAAAGCTGAAACTGGATCCCTTCCTTACACCTTATACAAAAATTAATTGAAGATGGATTAAAGACTTCAATGTTAGACCTAAAACCATTAAAATCCTACAAGAAAACCTAGGCAATACCATTCAGGACATACGCATGGGCAAGGACTTCATGTGTAAAACATCAAAAGCAATGGCAACAAAAGCCAAAATTGAGAAATGGGATCTAATTAAACTGAAGAGCTTCTGCACAGCAAAAGAAACTACCATCAGGGTGAACAGGCAACCTACAGAATGGAAGAAAATTATAGCAGCATGATTTATCATCCTTTGGGTATATACCCAGTAATGGGATGGCTGGGTCAAATGGTATTTCTAATTCTAGATCCCTGAGGAATCACCACACTGACTTCCACAATGATTGAACTAGTTTACAGTCCCACCAACAGTGTAAAAGTGTTCCTATTTCTCCACATCCTCTCCAGCACCTGTTGTTTCCTGACTTTTTAATGATGGCCATTCTAACTGGTGTGAGATGGTATCTCACTGTGGTTTTGATTTGCATTTCTGTGATGGCCAGTGATGATGAGCATTTTTGCATGTGTTTTTTGGCTGCATAAACGTCTTCTTTTGAGAAGTGTCTGTTCATGTCCTTCGCCTACTTTTTGATGGGGTTGTTTGTTTTTTTCTTGTAAATTTGTTTGAGTTCATTGTAGATTATGGATATTAGCCCTTTGTCAGATGAGTAGGTTGCAGAAAAGACACATGCACACATATGTTCATTGTGGCACTATTCACAATATCAAAGACTTGGAACCAACCCAAATGTCCAACAACGATAGACTGGATTAATGTGGCACATATACACCATGGAATACTATGCAGTCATAAAAAATGATGAGTTCATGTCCTTCGTAGGGACATGGATGAAACTGGAAAACATCATTCTTAGTAAACTATCGCAAGGACAAAAAACCAAACACCGCATGTTCTCACTCATAGGTGGGAATTGAACAATGAGAACTCATGGACACAGGAAGGGGAACATCACACTCCGGCGACTGTCGTGGGGTGGGGGGGAGTGGGGAGGGACAGCATTAGGAGATACACCTAATGCTAAATGACAAGTTAACGGCTGCAGCAAAACAACATGGCACATGGATACAAATGTAACAAACCTGCACATTGTGCATATGTACCCTAAAACCTAAAGTATAATAATTAAAAAAAAAAAAAGAAATGATGATATCATGTCCTTTGCAGCAACATGAACTGGGTGCTATAATACTAAGCAAATTAATGCAAGAACAGAAAACTAAATGCTGCATGTTCTCCCTTAAGTGGGAGGCAAGCATTGAGCAGACATTGACATAAATATGGAAACAATAGTCACTGTGGACTACTAGAGGGGGCAGTGAGCAGGGGAGATAATGAGCTGAAAAACTATCTATTGGGTACTATACTCCCACCTGGGTGCAATATACCAAGTAGCAAACCTGCATATGTGCCCCCTGTATCTGAAATAAATATTTAATTAAAAAAAAGATACAGTAAAAATACCCTATTATAATCTTACGGGATGTCCATCATGTATGCAGTCCATCACTGGTTGAAATGTCATTACGTGGTGCATGCTTGTGTAAACAATATGATAGGTTAATCATCTAGAATTGTTGTAGAAAAATTACTTTGGCATTATAATTAAACAAATTTAAAGATACATTTTAATATGTCAGACCCTGTTCTAGATATTGGGATATAACAGTTACTGTGACAAATAAAAAGTACATAGAAACACCATACTTTATTAATAAATCCAAAACTAGAATCTCAAAACACTAGATGGAATCAGAAGGGCCTTGAGGACACCTATATCAGTCTTAGTTAATGATGAAGGCCACTGCCACAAATGGCAAACAAGTAAAAGCCACGGTGGGAATCTAGTACTTCTGTCTCTCTATCAACTTTTTCTGGCACAATACATTGAAAAAAGTCTTTATGATTGGATACATTTATTATTTTAAAAATGTCCTCAGAACTTTACAAAAATTTTGGAACTATCAAAAAAACTAAATTTGACTTAAATATAACTACCAAAGAATCTAGAATGAGGTAGTACATTGAGAAGTAAAACAATTGGCACATTAAAAAAGTAATAATGCTATGCCTATTAATATAAAATCATCCCAGTTCATTTGTAGTAAGCCTTCATCAAGGCAGTGGGTTTTTGTTGTGGATAGAAAAACATGTGGCTCAACACAAGCGTAAGAAGGTTTCACAAGATCATGGCATATTTTTGTATTCTTGTAAAATGCGATCATATAGCATTAACCTATTTTAAGGCCAAAATTCTACTGGCTTTTTTACCTTAGTTAAAACTGTTCAAAACTCAATTTGTGGGGTGTAGTTATAATGTTAGATGATAGCTACAAAGGCATGCTACATCTTGACTTGCTACTCATTTAATATTCCCTGTGACAAAAACTTCCCAAACTCTGACTCAGAATTTTTCTCTGACTTAGCTTAGCTTCTCAGATAAAGTCTCTGCTAGGCATTATTATCAGAATTGAAATTACTTATAGAGATAAGGAGGAAAGATAAATTCAAAACCAGTGCTGTTCAATAAAAATATTGTGTGAGACACTGATAAAATGTAAATTTTTTTCAGTTGTCACACTTAGTAAAAAAACAAAAAAAGGTAAAATTAATTTCAAGTATATATTTTATTTCAATAAATATATCCAATATATTGTCATTTTGACTTGCAAACTAATATAAAAAGTATCAATGAGATTTGTTTTAATATTATGACTTTGATCTCTGGAGTTCATTAGATCCTTATAACACATCCCAAATTGAACAACCTCATTTCATTGCACCCAAGGACCACATATGACTACTGGTTTCCATATCCATTAGCAAAATTATAAATTGTGTATATCTCTTTCAGTTATTGAAAATGTGAGAATTATCAAATACTCAAATGCTTACATTTTTTCTATCAAAGATTATTTTTCTATCAAAGAATAGGAAATATTTTAAATTATTATTCTTAAATCTCAAGACATCTGATTCTGGCATATAAAACGACTTAAAATGTAAATGTGGATATATTACATTTAGAAATAATTCTTGAATTGTGGATAAGTGTTGTGCATAAATGTGTGTGTGACTAATATTAATTTTAAAAAACAGAACTGGCATGTGCTGTTCTGCTGATACACAGAATCAATATGCAAATTGTTGTATTTCTGTCACTAAATCCTTGATTTTTTTCATCTTTCATATAAAAAAGTTAATCCAGGTGAACCCTAAAATCACTTTCTACCCTGTCCTTCTTTATAAAAAATCTGTTTGTTATATGTGTACACACCAAACCTGTGTGTTTATGTCTGAATGTGTCCTCTATATTTAATGAGCAGGACACAACTGCAGTGTCGTGCCATCATAGTAATTTGTGAGTTGAAAAAAAAATCTCACACAATTATAAATATCTAAAGCTAAGGAATTATTTACTTAAAATGAATCTAAAAAGTAACGTATTTTGGCCGGGTGCGGTGGCTCACGCCTGTAATCCCAGCACTTTGGAAGGCTGAGGTGGGCAGGTCACAAGGTTAGGAGTTCGAGACCAGCCTGCCAACACGGTGAAACCCTGTCTCTACTAAAAATACAAAAATTAGGCAGGCATGGTGGTGCACACCTGTAATCCCAGGTACTCAGGAGGCTGAGGCAGGAGAATCACTTGAATTCGGGAGGTGGAGGTTGCAGTGAGCCGAGATCGTGCCACTGCACTCCAGCCTGCATGACAGAGTGAGATTCCATCTCAAAAAAAAAAAAAAAAAAAAAAGGAACGTATTTTATATCTCTTGAAATCCAATATATACTACTTCTAGTAGTGGGGAAAAAAGAAAGGGGAGTTATAACTGGCACACTAGAAATTAGGAATATTGTTAAGATTCATTCATGGGCATCCATGGGCAAATGTCTCATGTAAATGTCTTTCATCCCATACACCATGGGTTCAAAGGAGAGAAGTCAACGATTCCATAAATCCCTTTGTGTAACTGAGGTGGCTTAATAATGGACACAGGCTAAGCACAATAGGAAGCTATTATTTTTGTCCTGTCCTTCACATCCTCTAAAAATTTGGCCCTCAACATGTCTAAAGCCACATCTTGAGTATTGTGAATTTTTGGGTAGGACTGAGAAAGAGGCTTAGCAAAACACATGCAAAGAAAAGGCAGACACACACACACACACACACACACACACACACACACACACACACACAGCTAAGCAACCCAGCCTGGGATTCTGGATTTTGAATTAGTATGCACCCTTTCTAACTCTGTTCTCAATACATGGATTATTTGATTGCAATGCAACACAGGGTGTCCCAGACTGTAGGACTATAGTTTTCAGTAGGAGCATTCATGTATAGCTTAAAGAAAACTTAAACATCACATTCATTTAACTCAACCACCATCCTGATATTTCTTTCCCTCATATAAAAGTGCTTCTCAAAGCAACAAGGCCAACTTATTTTCTCTATTTTTACAGACTGACATTTTTGTAAAATATAAAAAAAGAGTTACTAAAAGAATAACACAAAAAAACAAAGCTCTACAAAATGCAAGATCACATGTTTTATTATTAGACTCAAAAGACATAAAATTACTCTGTAAAATTGCTGTAAAATTTCTAAACATCTGCTCCCATTTCTGTACTTACATATTTAGAGACTGATGCTAAGTTCACAGACTGGTCTGTGGTCCACACTCCTTTGATTAAAGCATCTCCAGACTATCTCTCTGAATGTGTGTATTTTTCATTTATTTTCCTTTTTAATGTCACGCATGACCCTTACACAGATAATGTACTAATGACCACAAAAATCTGATTTTATACATCTATTTGTTAGAAAACAAGCCTAATTTTCAGCGTATTATTGATATACTTTATCATTAACAGGGAAATCCCAGACAATGCAAAATAGGCCATGACATATATGAAAGTTCTAGATATCACAAAGAAAGACATAAGCACATTGGTATTTGAAGATTATATGGTCGTATATTTACAAAACGCCAAATAATTTACTAACATTTTATAATTAAGAGAAATATTAATATGTTGACTAGATTAAATAATAAAAATATTAATAGCATTCCTTTCCACCAGCAAGAAGCAGTAAAATTACAATGTCAATTAAATTTGCTGGTGTGTGTTTTCATTATATTTTATCTTGTTAGTTTTGGTCTGATGCTCTCTTTGGTGAAGGTATTTTTGGATTTTAAATTAGTTATCCAACATACTTCATATTTATAGCATTTCATTTGTAACATTGGTAAGCATGTCACAACTTAATTCCAGTCACTGGATGTTCGAAAAGAAAAAGGAATAATCTAAGATGGCAACATTAGTTATCATGAAAATAGCACACTTAAAAATCCAGTCATATGAACAGTTTGTTAATGACTACACAGAGTGCTGCCTCCAGGGGTACCTATTTGCACCCCCAACCTGACCAATCTTCTCTTAAATGTAGACCTCCTGCTACAGGAAGGTGTAAGAACCTATGCCATCAAACCTTCACTACCGAAAAAAGGATTCCATCTCATTCCCCATGAAGAGCAAAACTTTGTGAGAACTGATCATGTGATCATGGATTGTATTTGCCCTAAGGCCTCACTCATTCTGTTGTAGCAAGCAAGGTGCACTTAGATGTTAATTATATCATATGTTCTGATATTGTCTTATATGCCAATAATAAAAATACACGTAGAAAGAAAGTTATAGAATTGATCTTACGCACTCTTTAGGAGGCATCAAAGATGATTGAAAATCACTCTTTTATATTCTCCCTTGTAGGTCACTGTCTCCTAGTAAGATAGAAATCCATTTCAGATTTCTAAGCAACCTTATTTTATAATACAACTCTCAAGCAGAAAAGTCCTGTGTCTCATAGGGTTTTGTTGTTGTTGTTGTTGTTTAAGCACTGGCTTTGGATTTAGGCCAAAATTTGACTCTCAACGTCAATGTTTACTTTGCTAGATGTCCTAGAGCAAGTTATTTAATTTCTCTGAGCTTTATTTCCCCTTGTTCTAAAAAATCACCTATCTCATAGGGTGATTGTATTAATGAGATAAAGTATAGAAAGTCCCAGAACAACAAAAGACCTCCTAAGTGACCATTATTATTATTACCTCATCCACCATTATCATCTTTATTATCATGTCATCTCCATATCTATAGTTCCATCCAGTTCCTCAACATCACAGGACAATCAGGGCTTTATGTTATGGCATCTCACTAGTAACATGGCCTGTAATACATCTCTTGTTTTTGCCAACTTCCATTCCCTAAACTCCTAAAGAACGGTGTTAAAATGAGAACTCATGGACACAGGAAGGGGAACATCACACTCCGGGGACTGTTGTGGGGTGGGGGGAGGGGGGAGGGACAGCATTAGGAGATACACCTAATGCTAAATGACGAGTTAATGGGTGCAGCAAAACAACATGGCACATGGATACATATGTAACAAACCTGCACATTGTGCACATGTACCCTAAAACCTAAAGTATAATAATAAAAAATAAAAAAAAAAAAAAAAAGAATGGTGTTAAAATCGCTTTGTTTGTACTGGACATTTTACTATAAAAATGAGATCCTCCGTTTTACTGTTATTGTACATTTAGTAGTACTATATGATGCAATTCATCTATGCACTTATGAATTAAAGGTCCTATTTTTTGATGCTTGCTCACCTGTCTAGGCAGATGTGACCTGAAATTTGATAACTTCTGTACTAGTTAATTTCAAAGATTCATTTCAGGTTTCAAATCTTAATGCTATAGTTATTCAAAATCAATCCCTGCTATATTAAATATATAAAAATAAACTTTATGATGTCCAGGAAATTGCATAATGCTTATTTAGAGTTAGCATTGATGATAATTTATGTTTAGGATAAATCATGCTGGAGCCCCTTCTTCCATAGGTACAAGAATAATTGCATTTATTATTATGGAAGAATAATAGCAAATCTGAAAAAATATCTTAATCTATTTGATAGCCAAATAAACCGGCATATTGTGAAGATTACTAAAACTACTGAAATCCTAACATTCAAGAGGGGAGGGGCTGTGCACAGTGGCTCACACCTGTAATCCTAGCACTTTGAGAGGCCTAGGCAGAAGGATCACTGGAGACCAGGTGTTTGAGACCAGCCTGGGAAACATATGGAGACCCTGTCTCTTCAAAAAAAAAAAAAAAAAAATTAATTAGCCGGTATGGTGGTATGTACCTGTGGTCCCAGCTACTGGTGAGGCTGAAGAGGGAGGATTGCTTGAGCCCAGGAAATCCAGGCTGCAGTGAGCCATGATCACACAACTGCACTGCAGCCTGGGTGACAGAGATCCTGTCTCAGAAAAAAAAAAATAGAGGAAAATAGCCAGTGATGCTTAAACTATATATATACACACCCTCACATGTATACAGCTGTTCATTTGCTGTTTTGGAAATAATATATTTTAGACTTATAACAAAAAATACCATTGAAAATAACACATTTAATTAAATGCATCTACTAGTGCCAAAATAATCCCAAACATTGGCTGCTTTTAGGGCTTTATTGTGAAAAGGATACTATATAGTAGTAGATAACTGTACTGGTATTTTTAATGTAACTTTTCTGAGAACCCCAGGTGAACTGAAAACTCTACCTTCTTTTAACATTTGAAACTTTCTCACTGAGTAGTAATTCTACAATTTGAAAATGTAAGTGAGAGAGAGAGGAATATGTCCATGTGTTTTTATTTTCTTGTTTGCAAAGAGGTTTCAGATGGCTTTGGCTAATTGAAACAACTGTTGAAAATTTACTTGGCATTTTTAATTCTTTCTCAATATTTTCAACCCTGATGAAAATGTTTTGTCTCTCAGAATATCTTCTTCTGGGATCTGGCCATTCAGCTCATGAAAAATGTGCATGGAAAATTTCATCTGATTTATCCATTCATCCAAGTAGTTACCACCTGGAATCTGCTAATGCAAATATTCCTAGTCTTCCCACTTTTTCCTTATGCAAACTAGCTTGCCAATGAACATGAATTACTTTCTGTGGACTTGCTATGTGCATAAAGTCTGTTCTATTACTCTAAGGAGTTTGTTTATATATGATGAAAATACATCAAGAATCATTATATATATATATATATGAAGACATGTTTTTATCTGTTGAAAATATATGAGTTGTAGTAACTGACCCAAACACCCACACACATAAGTATTTATGTGTAAATATATTCTGTACACATATAATATGCATGTATTTCTCATTTTAAATTTTTGACCTTGGAAAGATAGTAAGAATATAATGCCAGTAAAAACTGCTGAAAGTTATTCATCATGATAAGCCATCTCTTATAATTATTATAGAAGAATAAATCCCTCATCCCTAATTCCATCAAAAATTGTTTCCTTGATAATCAGAAAAAAATGTATTTCTTCAACATTCTAGGGAGGATTTAGGAGTGATAATGAATTGTAATAGGACCAATTGAGTTAACTGTTCCCCTTAAAATAATATTTCCTGAAAAAAAGAGAGTCATAGAAGAGACCATCAACTTTGCTGTATTTTCATGTAATATGTTTTTCAGCATTTTTATATTTTCCTGTTGTATATACAAGTGCAATATTTTCTCTAAATTTTTCCTGTTTTTTAGATATTTTCTACCAAAGTTTTTCTATTGAATGTTCAACTTCCAGATAGAAGATATTATTTGCTATAAGCATTCATCACATATTTCCCTATTTCTTTTCTTTTCTTTTTTTGAGACAGATTCTTACTCTGTCACCCAGGCTGGAGTGCAGTGGCACAGTCTCAGCTTACTACAACCTCCTCCTCCTGGGATCAAGCAATTCTCCCGCCTCAGCCTCCAAGTAGCTGGAATTACAGGCTCCCACCACCATGCCTGGCTAATTTTTGTATTTTTGGTAGAGATGGGGTTTCACCATGTTAGCCAGGCTTATCTCGAACTGCTAACCTCAGGTGATCTGCCTGCCTCAGCATTCCAAAGTGCTGGGATTACAGACGTGAGACACTGCACCTGGCCATCACCTATTTCAAACTTCTCTTAGCCTAGAGTTAAGACATGACATCATTTAGGATGAAGTGAACTGGCCAAGAGGCAGAAAGAAATTGAATTTCCAAAGAAGGAGAGTTATTATTCTTGACTCTCTTATGTCCATTAGTCGTCTACAGATGGAAAGGATCCTTGTGGTTAACTGATCTTTGAAACTGTTAAACGCTAAGGCAGTGACTTACAGGGTCACTTACCAAGTGGAATGAAGAAAGGGTGGGCATATACCCAGTGCTGAAGAAGAATAAATCTATAGATGACATATATTCTTTAATTCCATACAAAATAATTTCAATCCAGAATCACAACATTTGAAACATCTAGAAAAATAAAGACTGACTCTTATATAATTGATGGACTAGGTAGAGAAATATCCTATGATATTTTAAAGAAGTATACTATAATTCATTTTTTCCCAATCTGATAGTCTCTATTTCAGAAAATGGAAATATGATTCTTTCAAAGATCTTACACAGAAACTAACTTGAATTTCCAGAGTTCCAAAAATCTAAGATATATGTACTTGTGTAACTTCTAACAACTACCTAAAGTACAGATAGGATCCATAACACTTCATGATAAAGTTATAGAGATAATATTACAGTGGCAATAATCAACAAAATAGTATTAAGACACCAACTCCTCCTATCAAAGAAAAACAGATATAAGCATAAATCAAAAGAAAAATGCACAGTGATATTGTGTGTCCACTTATTACTCAGCAAATCTCCCAAACACCAGCCTTCATCCTACCAACATTATTTCTATTTCTATATTTTACCACCAAGCATTTGATTGTATGATCTATTTCAACATCCCCTCCTTTAACTATGAAACTGATTTTTTAGTGCTCCTGCAAATCTGCATTAAAATAATAGAATAGAAAAAGCGGATTTTAGAGTTGTGAGTAATAAATTTTTACAATAAATGAAATAGCTGGAAAGGCAAATAACATAAAAATTCCAAAAAACATGGACTAGAAAATAGCAAACATCATTAGAGGTAATGTTAATCCATTTTCTCTCTGGTGATACATCACTGTTATGGTTTCCTTGAACTGGTAAAATAGGTTTTGATCGGCTGCTCTTTCTTCTTCTAGTCAAATCAAATTTGTATTCTCTTGAGCTGTCCAAGTTTGACTTTAAGAAAAAAGGTTTAGAGAGTTTAGAAAAGAATTCACATTCAAATTCCAAGGGCTTATTAATAAAGAACTATAAAACAAAAGAAAAAAAGATAAATTATGTTTTGTTAAGATTTGTTAATATTAGTTACTTTGTTCAACATTATATGCTCTGGGAACCAAATGGAATTTTTCACTTCTTCACTTTATTTTCCACTTATCAATCAATCTCCTTGTTAATTATTAGAATTAATAAACAAAAAGTCTACAAACAGCTTTCCCACTTCTACAGGAAGAAACATTTTTTGTTCACTTACACTGGTTACATATGGAAGTTGTGTGAATTTAGAAAATATAAAAAGAAACATTAATGATCAACATGGTTTTAAAGAATATCCACTGCATCTGCCATCTAATTATTTAAAACATTATTACTAAGTTTTTAGAAGTTCTATCATTAATTTTGAATTAAATGTATCTAGTTTAAGATAAGGAAATGGAGTAATCTTCATTATCGCTAAGTAAAAATCTGTATACCTGGTTGCTAAAACTCAAGATTCATGGTTCAGTTTATGTCGTTTCTTAGTCCCAATCCTTGTTCTGCTGTGATAAGACTTTTCTTATGGCTTGTCATGGTCAGTGTTATGGACTGAATATGCATGCCCCTTCTCTCCCCATACCAATTCATATGTTGAAGCCCTAACTCCCATTGCTGCTGTATTTGGAGATGAGGCATCTAAAGGAAGTAATTCAGGTCACAAAGGTGGGGTCCTGAACTGACAAAGTTAGTGTCCTTATAAGAAAAGACACCAGAGGGGGTGGAGCCAAGATGGCCGAATAGGAACAGCTCTGGTCTACAGCTCCCAGCATGAGCGACACAGAAGACGGTTGACTTCTGCATTTCTGTTTGAGGTACCGGTTTCATCTCACTAGGGAGTGCCAAACAGTGCGTGCAGGACAGTCGGTGAAGCGCACTGTGCACGAGCCAAAGCAGGGCGAGGCATTGCCTCACTCGGGAAGCCCAAGGGGTTATGGGATTCCCTTTCCTAGTCAAAGAAAGGGGTAAGAGATGGCACATGGAAAAATCGGGTAAGTCCCACCCTAATACTGCGCTTTTCCAATGGGCCTGGAAAATGGCACACTAGGAGATTGTGTCCTGCACCTGGCTCGGAGGGTCCTATGCCCATGGATTCTCGCTGATTGCTAGCACAGCAGTCTGAGATCAAACTGCAAGGCGGCAGCAAGGCTAGGGGAGAGGCGCCCGCCATTGCCCAGGCTTGCTTAGGTAAACAAAGCAGCCAGGAAGCTGGAACTGGGTGGAGCCCACCACAGCTCAAGGAGGCCTGCCTACCTCTGTAGGTTCCACCTCTGGGGGCAGGGCACAGACAAACAAAAACTCAGCAGGAACCTCTGCAGACTTAAATGTCCCTGTCTGACTGACAGCTTTGAAGAGAGTAGTGGTTCTCCCAGCACGCAGCTGGAGATCTGAGAACTGACAGACTGCCTCCTAAAGTGGGTCCCTCACCCCCGAGCAGCCTAACTGGGAGGCACCCCCCAGTAGGGACAGTCTGACACCTCACTCAGCTGGGCACTCCTCTGAGACAAAACTTCCAGAGGAACTATCAGACAGCTGAATTTGTGGTCTCATGAAAATCCGCTGTTCTGCAGCCACCGCTGCTGACACCCAGCCAAACAGGGTCTGGAGTGGACCTCTAGTAAACTCCAATATACCTGCAGCTGAGGGTCCTGTCTGGTAGAAGGAAAACTAACAAACAGAAAGGACATCCACACCAAAAACCCATCTGTACATCACCATCATCAAAGACCAAAAGCAGATAAAACCACAAAGATGGGGAAAAAACAGAGCAGAAAAACTGGAAACTCTAAAAAGCAGAGCACCTCTCCTCCTCCAAAGGAATGCAGTTCCTCAGCAGCAACGGAACATCACAATTAAAAGAACTAGAAAAGCAAGAGCAAACACATTCAAAAGCTAGCAGAAGGCAAGAAATAACTAAAATCAGAGCAGAACTGAAGGAAATAGAGACACAAAAAACCCTTCAAAAAATTAATGAATCCAGGAGCTGGTTTTTTGAAAAGATCAACAAAATGGATAGACCACTAGCAAGACTAATAAAGAAGAAAAGAGAGAAGAATCAAATAGATGCAATAAAAAATGAAAAAGGGGATATCACCACTGATCCCACAGAAATACAATCTACCATCAGAGAATACTACAAACACCTCTATGCAAATAAACTAGAAAATCTAGAAGAAACGGGTAAATTCCTTGACAAATACACCCTCCCAAGACTAAACCAGGAAGAAGTTGAATCTCTGAATAGGCCAATAACAGGTTCTGAAATTGTGGCAATAATCAATAGCTTACCAACAAAAAAGAGTCCAGGACCTGATGGATTCACAGCCGAATTCTACCAGAGGTACAAGGAGGAACTGGTATCATTCCTTCTGAAACTATTCCAATCGATAGAAGAAGAGGGAATCCTCCCTAACACATTTTATGAGGCCAGCATCATCCTGATACCAAAGCCTGGCAGAGACATAACCAAAAAAGAGAATTTCAGAACAATATCCTTGATGAACATTGATGCAAAAATCCTCAATAAAATACTGGCAAACCGAATCCAGCAGCACATAAAAAGCTTATACACCACGATCAAGTGGGCTTCATCCCTGGGATGCAAGGCTGGTTCAACATACGCAAATCAATAAATGTAATCCAGCATATAAACAGAACCAAAGACAAAACCACATGATTATCTCAATAGATGCAGAAAAGGCCTTTGACAAAACTCAACAACCCTTCATGCTAAAAACTCTCAATAAATTAGGTATTGATGGGACATATCTCAAAAAATAAGAGCTATCTATGACAAACCCACAGCCAATATCATACTGAATGGGCAAAAACTGGAAGAATTCCCTTTGAAAACTGGCACAAGACAGGGATGCCCTCTCTCACCACTCCTATGCAACATAGTGCTGGAAGTTCTGGCCAGGCAATCAGGCAGGAGAAGGAAATAAAGGGTATTCAATTAGGAAAAGAGGAAGTCAAATTGTCCTGTTTGCAGATGACATGATTGTATATCTAGAAACCCCATTCTCAGCCCAAAATCTCCTTAAGCTGATTAGCAACTTCAGCAAAGTCTCAGGATACAAAATCAATGTACAAAAATCACAAGTATTCTTGTACACCAATAACAGACAAACAGAGAGCCAAATCATGAGTGACTCCCATTCACAATGCTTCAAAGAGAATAAAATACCTAGGAATCCAACTTACAAGGGATGTGAAGGACCTCTTCAAGGAGAACTACAAACCACTGCTCAATGAAATAAAGAGGATACAAACAAATGGAAGAACATCCCATGCTCATGGGCTGGAAGAATCAATATCATGAAAATGGCCATACTGCCCAAGGTAATTTATAGATTCAATGCCATCCCCATCAAGCTACCAATGACTTTCTTCACAGAATTGGAAAAAACTACTTTAAAGTTCATATGGAACCAAAAAAGAGCCCGCATTGCCAAGTGATCCTAAGCCAAAAGAACAAAGCTGGAGGCATCACCTACCTGACTTCAAACTATACTACAAGGCTACAGTAACCAAAACAGCATGGTACTGGTACCACAACAGAGACATAGATCAATGGAACAGAACAGAGCCTCAGAAATGATGCCGCATATCTACAACTATCTGATCTTTGACAAACCTGACAAAAACAAGAAATGGGGAAAGGATTCCCTATTTAATAAATGGGGCTGGGAAAACTGGCTAGCCATATGTAGAAAGCTGAAACTGGATCCCTTCCTTACACCTTATACAAAAATTAATTCAAGATGGTTTAAAGACTTAAATGTTAGACCTAAAACCATTAAAATCCTACAAGAAAACCTAGGCAATACCATTAGGACATAGGCGTGGGCAAGGACTTCATGTCTAAAACACAAAAACAATGGCAACAAAACCAAAATTGAAAATGGATCTAATTAACTAAAGAGCTTCTGCACAGCAAAAGAAACTACCATCAGAGTGAACAGGCAACCTACAGAATGGTAGAAAATTTTTGCAACCTTCTCATCTGACAAAGGGCTAATATCCAGAATCTACAATGAACTCAAACAAATTTACAAGAAAAAAACAAACAACCCCATCAAAAAGTGGGCGAAGGACATGAACAGACACTTCTCAAAAGAAGACATTTATGCAGCCAAAAAACACATGCAAAAATGCTCATCATCACTGGCCATCAGAGAAATGCAAATCAAAACCACAGTGAGATACCATCTCATACCAGTTAGAATGGCCATCATTAAAAAGTCAGGAGACAACAGGTGCTGGAGAGGATGTGGAGAAATAGGAACACTTTTACACTGTTGGTGGGACTGTAAACTAGTTCAACCATTGTGGAAGTCAGTGTGGCGATTCCTCAGGGATCTAGAACTAGAAATACCATTTGACCCAGCCATCCCATTACTGGGTATATACCCAAAGGACTATAAATCATGCTGCTATAAAGACACATGCACATGTATGTTTACTGCGGCACTATTCACAATAGCAAAGACTTGGAATCGACCCAAATGTCCAACAACGATAGACTGGATTAAGAAAATGTGGCACATATACACCATGGAATACTATGCAGCCATAAAAAATGATGACTTTGTGTCCTTTGTAGGGACGTGGATGAAACTGGAAATCATCATTCTCAGTAAACTATCGCAAGGACAAAAAACCAAACACCGCATGTTCTCACTCATAGGTGGGAACTGAACAATGAGAACTCGTGGACACAGGAAGGGGAATATCACACTCTGGGGACTGTCGTGGGGTGGGGGGAGTGGGGAGGGACAGCATTAGGAGATACACCTAATGCTAAATGACGAGTTAATGGGTGCAGCAAAACAACATGGCACATGGATACATATGTAACAAACCTGCACATTGTGCACATGTACCCTAAAACCTAAAGTATAATTAAAAAAAAAGGCAAAAAAAAAAAAAGACACCAGAGTTCACTTTTTCTTTCTTTCAGCCTGCATTCAGGGAAAGGCTGCTTGAGGACACAGCAAGAAGGCATCCATCTGTAAGCCAGGGAGAGAGCCCTCACCAGAAACTGAATCTGCTGTCACTGTGATTATGGACTTCCAGCCTCCAGAATTATGAGAAATAATGTTTATGTTACCCTGTCTGTGATATTTTCTGACAGCACTAATAGAATAATACAGCCTGGAAGGCAATAAAAATACTGGACATAATTAAGTTCTGAGAAAATGCATATTTCTTTTTCAGTGTAAGCCAACCAAGATTGCTAAACAGAAGGCACATTCATAGGAAACACTGATTTGTCCATATTAGTGGCTAGCTGCCAACAGTTAACTTAGGGCTTCCAGTAACCACACTCTAGTCTCTTATTTCTTGCTTGAGCAGGGTATAATACAACCATTTCTCCCTTCTCTTATTGGTACATGCCTGTTCCCACTCCATTACCCTTCCCTAGCATTGAATATATGCTGTTGTCAAGTGATTAGCCATAATGTCTCTTGCACTTCAGGCTTGCATTATAAATCATGACAATTTCCTTATGCGTCGCAGTGCAAGGTTATTATGCAGTTGGACTACAATAGTTGATGTTATTAATTCATTATCACTTACACCCGTTTGTCTTTAGGGGACACTGAAAAATCCAATGTAGCACTCAGGTGCCCGATTTCCATGCTGGATTTTGAACACTACAACTCTGTTCCAATTAGCTCAGCCCCATCAGCTCCTGCCTCCTGCATCCCAATGTGGATAGCCTCACATCCCAACTCTTAACATTCTACAGAATGTCCTTATATATAGCAGTGAAGGCCCAGTGATCTTCAGTTCTTATCCTGCAGACTTTTTTGGATCAAATTTGTTTTTCTTATTTATTTTTAAATTGACAAATAATAATTGCATATATTTATTGTAAACATGTTTTTAAATGTGTATACATTGTAGAATGGTTACATTGAGCTAATTTACAAATGCATTACCTTACACACTAACCACTATTTTTATGGTGAGAACAGGTAAAATCTACTCTTTCAGCAAATTTCAAAACTATAATACATGATTATTAACCATGGTAACTGTATTGTCAAACAGATCTAGGATTTATTATTTTTATCTAACTGAAATTTTGTATCATTTGACCAACATCTCTCCAATTAACTCCATAATTGATCAAAATTTTTATTGTGCTACTTACCCTATAATCTAAGGTTAATAGTAGAACCGTGGTTCTCAAGTGGGTCCTAGATCATAAACATTACAATCAATCACCTGGTAAATTGTCAGAAATCCACCATCTTGTGTCCCACCTAAACAACTGATTCTACAATTCTGTGGTGTTTTCATTCACCAGGTTCTAAATACTCTTTCTGTAGAATTTGCAAAGTGACATTTCTTACCCATTTGAGCAGGGTAGAATACAGCACTGTGAGCACAGAATGAAACCTGTGTTTTCATTCAGCCTGTTCCAAACATCTTTTGTAGAATTTGAGAAGTGATATTTCCGAGCCTATTGAGATTCTAATCTCTATTGAAATTCTAATCTATATTGAATTTTCATTCTAATCTATATTGAAATTTGAGAACCACTTGCCTGGTTACAAACTGACCCCTGGATAGTGCAATAGCCACATTGCATGACTGTTTCCTATATTTACTCCCATTAAGGGGTCAAGCAGCCAATCTAGTCTACTTTTTTATTCTCATTTTCATTTGATATCTGGACTTACTGTCAGTCCTTTAATACAAGCAATTAGGAAGAGACCAACCCTATATACTAGGTAGTTGACTGGGAATTCCTCACAGGCATCTGAAAATCCCCGTCTTAGAATTATTCTTTCATTTCCTATAGTTTTTGCCTCCCAATGGGCTGACATTCCCTACTGGCATCCCTTTTTCATCTCACCTGAGCCATCATTATCAACAATTTTCAAAACACCCAAGTTAACTAATCAATGTCTCAAGTTTGGGTTCTCTCTCTCTCTCTCACTCTCTCCAAAGAAATAACGATATTTCTAACCAATTGAAGGGCAGAGAGCTTTTTCTATTCTCTGTCTTCCTTTCTCTAAAGTAGTAAAACTAAGGAATCTGTTATCTTAACATTGGTAAGGATACAAAGCAACTATGTTCAAAACAAGTTTATGCAGATTCCTAAACCATTTATTCCATAATAGTTACCTGCCAAGCAGTATGCTCAAAATTTTAGAAATATTTATCTCACTTAAACATTGGTGTTCATAGAGTAACAACTTGTAATTGTTACATTTTCAATAGCAAATATTGGTTAAATATTGGCGACTTCATATGGTTCAATCAAAATACTATTTTTTTATCTCTCACTGATAGTTCAGACAACAGTGGTTAGAGAGTATGAGGAGTTTTATATAAGGAGCTTTACATGACAAGTAGAAGTGAATAAACAGCAAAATAAACTTTTTGGAGCCATATTTTTTGGAACTCTAACTTTGAAAGATGCAGATAAATTCTGAGACATTATTGGTGCTCCAGTCACTTATTTTTGATTCTATGAGCAGGCAGCCTTGAATTTTACAAACAGATTAAAATGGCCCTTGGAAAATAAATATGGGTTGTGTAGATGGTTGTGCCTTTAAAAATACAGCAGTTGAACTAGTTTACAGTCATGTTGGCACATGTATACATATGTAACTAACCTGCACATTGTGCACATGCACCCTAAAACTTAAAGTATAATAAAAAAAAATAAAAGAAAAAAAATACAGTGGTTGAATCAGCGCTATTTATTTGTTAAATCTTAATTATTTGCTCCAAACCAAAAATAGTAATGTTATTTCCAATGCCAATGGTTACTGGAATGGGAATATGACCTAATTTGGCTAGTAAGGCAAAATGGAATTATCTGCTAGGTATTTTTCCACATTCTTAAGAAAGAGACAGAAAATGAAATGGGCCCTTCTCTTTCCTTTGGACATTGAAAGATATGGGGGTGCTGTAGACCTCTTGCTACTGATATGACTGTACAAGATATCCAAAAAGAATACAGATTATATGGGAGGAAAAAGTCTGGATCTTGGTATGATTGAACAATTAGATCAACCAATCTTGAGGCCAGACTTGTATCTAGAGTTTTAGTGCCTTTTGTTTTTGTTTTGTTTAGGAATCGTTCCTTTCTCATTTATTACTAAACTCCAAATAATAATTAGACAAGTAGTTGGTGTAATGTGTCTGCATCCTTTATAGGTAAATAAAATGTTTCCAAAAGGCCATTTTACAACAATAAAAGAAACAACAGTGCATCGCATACTTGCAGATTGCTAAGAGAGAAGATTTTAAGTGTTCTTACCACACACAAAAAATGATAAGGATATGTGATAACGCATGTGTTAATTACTTTGACTGAGCCATTCCACAATGTACACATACTTTCTTTTTGTCCTTTTTTTTACTTTTATTAATCAAAAGAAAGCTAGGGTTTCTTTTGTTTTCTTTAAAAATGTATACATATTTTAAAACATCATGCTGGGTTTTTTTTCTTTAAAAATATGTACATATTTTAAAACGTCACATTGTACAACATAAATACATACAATTTTAATTTGTTAATTTTTTCATAATCTCTTTTATTTTTCTTTGTTATTTTTTATTTTTTAATTTCTTTTTATTATACCTTAAGTTCTGGCATACATGTGCAGAACGTGCAGGTTTGTTACATAGGTATGCATGTGCAGTGGTGGTTTTCTGCACCCATCAACCTGTCATCTACATTAGGTATTTCATCTAACGTTATCCCTCCCCTTGCCACCTACATGCCGACAGGCCTCAGTGTGTGATGTTCCCCTCCCAGTGTCCATATGTCCTCATTGTTCAACTCCCACTTATGAGTGAGGACCTGATTGCCCTGGCCAGAACTTCCAATGAGGAGGTTGGTTTTCTGTTCCTGTGTTAGTTTGCTGAGGATGATGGCTTCCAGCTTCATCCATGTCCCTGCAAAGGACATGAACTCATTCTTTTGTATGGCTGCATAGTGTTCCATGGTATATATGTGCCATGTTTTCTTTATCCAACCTAACATTAATGGGCATTTTTGTTGATTCCAAGTCTTTGCTGTTGTAAATAGTGGTGCAATAAACATACATGTGCATGTGTCTTTATAGTAGGATGATTTATAATCCTTTGGGTATATACCAAGTAATGGGATTGCCGGGTCAAATGATATTTCTGGTTCTAGATCCTTGAGGAATTGCCATACTGTCTTCCACAATGGTTGAACTAATTTACGCTACCATCAACAGTGTAAAAGCATTCCTATTTCTCCACACCATCTGCAGCATCTGTTGTTTTCTTACTGTTTAATGATGGCCAATCTAACTGGCAAGAGATGGTATCTCATTGTGGTTCTGATTTGAGTTTCTCTAATGACTAGTGATGATGAGCTTTTTTTCATGTTTATTGGCCACATAAATGTCTTCTTTTGAGAAACATCTGTTCAGATCCTTCACCCACTTTCTGATGTTTTTTTTTTTTTCTTGTAAATTTGTTTAAGTTCCTTGTGGAGTCTGGATATTAGCCCTTTGTCAGATGGACAGATTGCAAAAATTTTCTCCCATTCTGTAGGTTGCCTGTTCACTCTGATGATAGTTTCTTTTGCTGTGCAGGAGCTCTTTAGTTTAATTAGATCCCATTTGTCAATTTTGGCTTTTGTTGCCATTGGTTTTGGTGTTTTAGTCATGAAGTCTTTGCCCATGCCTATGTCCTGAATGGTGTTGCCTAGGTTTTCTTGTAGGGTTTTTATGGTTTTAGGTCTCACGTTTAAGTCTTTAATCCAATTTAAGTTAATGTTTGTATGAGGTGTAAGGAAGGGGTCCAGTTTCAGCAGTTTCAGTTTTCTGCATACAGCTAGCAAGTTTTTCCAACACCATATATTAAATAAGGAAGCTTTCCCCGTTGCTTGTTTTTGTCTGGTTTCTCAAAGATCAGATGGTTGTAAATGTGTGGTGTTACTTCTGAGGCCTCTGTTCTGTTCCATTGGTCTATATCTCTGTTGTGGTACCAGTTCCATGCTGTTTTGGTTGCTGCAGCCTTATAACGTGATGCTTCCAGCTTTGGTTTTTGCTCAGGATTGTCTTGGCTATTATGGCTCTTTTTTGGTTTCATATGAAATTTAAACTAGTTTTTATCTAATTCTGTGAAGAAAGTCAGTGGTAGCTTGATGGGAATAGCATTGAATCTATAAATTACTTAGGGCAGTATGGTCATTTTCATGATATTAATTCTTCCTATCCATGAGAATGGAATGTTTTTCCATTTGTTTATGTCCTCTCTTATTTCCATGAGCAGTGGTGTGCAGTTCTCCTTGAAGAGGCCCTTCACATCCCTTGTAAGTTTTATTTCTAGGTAACTTATTCTCTTTGTGGCAATTGTGAGTGGGTGTTTGCTCATGATTTGGCTCTCTGTCTATTACGGGTGTATAGGAATGCTTGTGATTTTTGCACATTGATTTTTGTATCCTGAGACTTTGCTGAAGTTGCTTAACAGCTTAAGGAGTTTTGGGGTTGAGATGATGGGATTTTCTAAATATACAATCATGTAATCTGCAAACAAAGATAATTTGACTTCCTCTCTTCCTATTTGAATACCCTTTCTTTCTTTTTCTTACCTGATTGCCTGGCCAGAACTTCCAATACTATGTTGAATAGGAGTGGTGAGAGAGGGCATCCTTGTCTTGTGCCGGTTTTCAAAGGGAATGATTCCAGCTTTTGCTCATTCAATATGATATTGGCTGTAGGTTTGTCATAAATAGCCCTTATTATTTTGATATACATTCCATCAATACCTAGTTTATTGGATGTTTTTTAACCTGAAGGAGTGTTGAATTTTATTGAATGCCTTTCTGCATCTATTGAGATAATCATGTGGTTTTTGTCATTGGTTCTGTTTATGTGATGGATTATGTTTGTTGATTTGCGTATGTTGAACCAGACTTGCATCCCAGGGTTGAAGCCAACTTGATCATGATGGATAAGCTTTTTAATGTGTTGCTGGGTTGCTGGATTCAGTTTGCTGGTATTTTATTGAGGATTTTTGTATCAATGTTCACCAGGGATACTGGCCTGAAATTTTCTTTCTTTGCTGTGTCTCTGCCAGGTTTTAGTATCGTGATGATGTTGGCCTCATAAAATGAGTTAGAGAGGAGTCCCTCTTTTTCCATTGTTGGAAATAGTCTCAGAAGGAATGGCACAAACTTCTCTTTGTACCTCTGGTAGAATTAGGCTGTAAATCCTGTAAATCCGTCTGGTCCTGAGCTTTTTTTTTTTTTTTTTTTTTTTTGATTGGTACGATATTAACTACCGCCTCAATTTCAGAACTTGTTATTTGTCTATTCAGGGATTCGACTTCTTCCTGGTGTAGTCTTGGGAGGGTGTATGTGTCCAGGAATTTATCCCTTTCTATTTTCTAGTTTATTTGCATAGAGGTGTTTATAGTATTCTCTGATGCTAGTTTGTATTTCTGTGGGATCAGTGGTGATATCCCTTTTATCAGTTTTTATTGTGTATATTTGATTCTTCTCTCTTTTCTTCTTTACTATTCTGGCTAGTGGTCTATCTATTTTGTTAATCTTTTTTTTTTTTAAAGAAAACAGCCCCGGGATTGATTTTTTGATGGGTTTTTTTGTGTCTCTGTCTCCTTTAGTTCTGCTCTGATCTTAGTTGTTTATTGTCTTCTGCTAGCTTTTGAATTTGTTTGCTCTTGCTTCTCTAGTTCGTTTAATTGTGATGTTAGGGTGTCAATTTTAGATCTTTCCTGCTTTCTCCTGAGGGCATTTAGTGCTATACATTTCCCTCTAAACACTGCTTTAGCTGTGTCCCAGATATTCTAGTACATTGTGTCTTTATTTTCATTGGTTTCAAATAACTGATTTATTTCTGTCTTCATTTCGTTATTTACCTAGTAGTTATTCAGGAGCAGGTTTTTCACTTTCCATGTCATTGTGTGGTTTTGAGTTTCTTAATTCTGAGTTCTAATTTCATTGCACTGAGGTCTGAGACACAGTTTGTTATGATTTCCATTCTTTTGCATTTGCTGAGGAGTGTTTTACTTCCAAATATGTGGTTGATTTTAGTATTAATAAGTGTGATGTGGTGCTGAGAAGAATTTGTTGATTTGCGGTGGAGAGTTCTGTAGATGTCTATTAGGTCTGGTTGGTGCAAAGCTGAGTTTAAGTCCTGGATATCCTTGTTAATCTTCTGTCTTGTTGATCTGTCTAATATTGACAGTGGGATGTTATAATCTCCCATTATTATTGTGTGGGAGTAAAAGTCTCCTTTTAGGTCTCTCAGGACTTGCTTTATGAATCTGGGTATTCCTGTATTGGGTGCATATTTACTTAGAATAGTTAAATCCTCTTGTTGAATTAATCCCTTTACCATTATCTAATGCCTTTCTTTGTCTTCTTTGATCTTTGTTGATTTAAAGTCTGTTTTATCAGAGACTAGGATTGCAACCCCCACTTCTTTTTGCTTTCCATTTGCTTGGTAAACCTCCCTCCATCCCTTTATTTTGAGCGTATTGTGTGTTTTTTCACAAGATGGGTCTCCTGAATACAGCACACATACAGTTCTTGACTATCCAATTTGCCAGTCTGTGCCTTTTAATTGGGGCATTTGGCCAGTTTGCATTTAAGTTTAATAACGTTATGTGTAAATTTGATCATGTCATTATGATGCTAGCTGTTATTTTGCCCGTTAGTTGATGCAATTTCTTCATAGTGTCAATGATCTTTACATTTGGGTTTCTTTTTGCAGTGGCTGGTGCCAGTTTTTCCTTTCCACATTTAGTGCTTCCTTCAGGAGCTCTTGTAAGAAAGGCTTGGTGGTGACAAAATCCCTCAGCATTTGCTTGTCTGTAAAGGATTTTATTTCCCTTTCATTTATGAAGCTTAGTTTGGGTGGTATGAAATTCTACTTTGAAAATTCTTTTCTTTAAGAATGTTGAATATTGGCCCCCACTGTCTTCTGGCTTGCAGGGTTTCTGCAGAGAGATCTCCTGTTAGTCTGATGGGCTTCCCTTTGTGGGTAACCTTTTTCTCTGGCTGCCCTTAATTTTTTTTTTTTCCTTCATTTCAACCTTGGTGAATCTGATGATTATGTTTCTGGGGGTTGCTTTTCTTGAGGAGTATCTTTGTGGTGTTCTCTGTATTTCTAGAATTTGTATGTTGGCCTGTCTTGCTAGGTTGGGGAAGTTCTGGATAATATCCTGAATTGTGTTTTCCAACTTGATTCCATTCTCCCTGTCACTTTCAGGTACACCAATCAAACATAGGTTTGGTCTTTTTACATAATCCCATATTTCATGGAGGCTTTGTTCATTCTTTTCATTCTTTTTTCTCTAATCTTTTCTTCATACTTTATTTCAATAAGTTGATTTTCAGTCTCTGATAGCCTTTCTTCTGCTTGATCCATTTGGCTATTGACACTTGTGTATGCCTCACAAAGTTCTTGTGCTGTGTTTTTCAGCTCCATCAGGTCATCTATGTTCTTCTCTAAACTGGTTATTCTAGTTAGTAATTCCTCTAACCTTTTATCAAGGTTCTTAGCTTCCTTGCATTGGGTTAGAACATGCTCCTTTAGCTCGGAAGAGTTTGTTATTATCCACATTCTGAAGCCTATTTCTGTCAATTCATCAAACTCATTCTCCATCCAGTTTTGTTCCCTTGTTGGTGAGGAGTTGTGATCCTTTGGAGGAGAAGAGGCATTTCTGTTTTTTGGAATTTTCAGCCTTTTTGTGCTGGTTTTTCCTCATCTTTGTGGATTTATCTACCTTTGGTCTTTGCTGTTGGTGATCTTTGGATGGAGTTTTTGCGTGGTCGTTCTTTTTGTTGATGTTGTTGTTATTGATTTCTGTTTGTTAGTTTTTCTTCTAACAGTCAGCACTCTCTTCTGTAGGTCTGCTGGAGTTCGCTGGGGGTCCACTCCAGATCTTGTTTACCTGGGTATCACTAGCAGAGGCTGCATAACAGCAAAGACTGCTGCCTGCTCCTTTCTCTGGAAGCTTCCTCCCAAAGAGGCACCCACCAGATCCCAGCCAGAGATCTCCTGTATGAGATCTCTTCGACCCCTGCTGGGAGGTTTCTCCTTGTCAGGAGGCACAGGGGTCAGGACCCACTTGAGGAGACAGTCTGTCCCTTAGCAGACCTGGAGCGCTGTGCTGGGAGATCCGCTGCTCTCTTCAAAGCCAGCGGGCAGGAACGTTTAGGTCTGCTGAAGTTGTACCCACAGCCGCCCCTTCCCCCTGGTGCTCTGTCCTAGTGAGATGGGAGTTTTATCTATAAGCCCCTGACTGAGGCTACTGCCTTTCTTTCAGAGATGCCCTGCCCAGAGAGGAGGAATCTGGAGAGGCAGTCTGGCTACAGTGGCTTTGAGGAGCTGTGGTGGGCTCCGCCCAGTCCAAATTTCCCAGTGGCTTTGTTTACACTCTGACCAGGAAAACCACCAACTCAAGCCTCAATAATGGCAGACGCACCTCCCCCAACCAAGCTGGAGCCCCGGGTGGACTTCACACTGCTGTGCTGGCAGCGAGAATCTCAAGCCAGTGGATCTTAGCTTGCTGAGCTCTGTGGGGGTACGATCCGCTGAGCAAGACACCTTGGCTCTCTGACTTCAGCTCCCTTTCCAGGGGAGTGAACAGTTCTGTCTCGCTGGCTTTCCAGGTGCTATTGGGGTATGGTGAAAAAAAAAAAAAAAACCTTCCTGCAGCTAGCTCGGTTTCTGCCTAGTCAGCCACCCAGTTTTGTGCTTGAAACTCAGGGCCCTTGTGGTGTAGGCACCTGAGGGAATCTCCTGGTCTGTGGGTTGTGAAGACCATGGGAAAAGCGTAGTATCTGGGTCAGATAGCACTGTCCCTCACAGCACGGTCCCTCATGGTTTCCCTTGGCTAGGGGAGGGAGTTCCGAGACCCTTTGTGCTTCCTGGGTGAGGCAATGCCCCAACCTGCTTCTGCTTGCCCTCCGTGGGCTGCACCCACTGTCTAACTGGTCCCAGTGAGATGAACTGGCTACCACAGTTGGAAATTCAGTAATCACCTGCCTACTACGTTGGTCTTGCTGGGAGCTGTAGACCGGAGCTGTTCCTATTTGGCCATCTTGCTCAGGAATCTAATTTTTTAATTTAAAAAACAAATGAAAACAGCAAAAAAGAAAAAAAAAAACTGTTTCCCAGCTACTCGGGAGGCTGAGGCAGGAGAATCGCTTGAATCCAGGAGGAGGAGGTTGCAGCGAGCCAACATCATGCCACTGCATTCCAGCCTGGCGATAGAGTGAGACTCCGTCTCAAAAAAGAAAATAAATAATAAAAAGTATATGCTTAAGTAAGTGGATTGTCCTTTTCAGCCAGCATCTGTCATTAGGACCCTGGCGATCCCACGTTGCCAGCCACACTCGCCCCTCACCTTCCACCAGAGTTTTAGTTTTTAATTAGTATTTTCTTTTCCCTGCTACTGCAAACAAACTCATTTAAAAGGAACAGACTTTTTTTGTACTTTCGTACTTTTTAAAAAAATTTTTTTAATAGTAGAGATAGGGTTTCACCATGTTGGCTAGGCTGGTCTTGAACTCTTGACCTCATGATCCACCTGCCTCAGCCTCCCAAAGTGCTGGGATTACAGGCGTGAGCCACCGTGCACTACCAGATTGTTTTTTTTTTTTTCCAGATTGTTTTTAATCCATTAGAATTACTTAGGAATTGTCTCATTTCTAAATGGTACTTAAGTACTATGACTGGATATTAAATATGACACACCCTGAGGACCCTGGTGCGTTGAAATTATGTATGCCAGGATCTGGTCTTTGGAGGAAGGCAGATCTCATTTCCACACCAGTCTCTTCATTTACTGGCTTTGTGACCTTGTATACATCATTTAATACCTTTCTGAGTCACCAGTTGTCTGCAAACTTGGGTGATGAGACTCTACAAGTTTTTAAAAATAAAATTTTAGATTACTAAATTAAAAGTTAAAGATATATACAACAATATTAATATATTTAGTATTGTGTCTGTCATAAAAGAGAATTGCAGTAGATATGATTTTTTTTGCAGGTTCCTCTTGTTTTGTATTGTTTTACATGGTGTATGTTAACATTTTAACATTTATATCTGATCTGACTGGATAGAAGGCTCAGAAGATTAGGAGTATCCAATAGACTTAAAAGGAATGAAATAATTTATCATAAAAATCAAAGGATAAAAATCTTTACAAGCAGTCAACAACCAAGAACATTAGTATGATGATGTAATTAATAGGAATAGAACTGTTTTAATTCTCAGATATCAACTTTAACCTGGCATCTTCAGGCAAAAATAGTGAAGTCAGAATGGAAATTTTCTAGCACCAACAGAGAACTGTCAGTCATGATAAATTGAAAACACTTAAGAAAAATATGTGTAATATATTTCTATTTTGGATAGCTCAAAGACCAAATATAGATGTCTTAAAGGTGATGGATTTTGAATGAGAGCGGATATGATCTAATATATCAAGCACAGTCATGTGTCACATAGAGATGTTTTTATCAATGCTGAACCGCATGTAAGATGGTGGTCCCATAAGATTGTAATGGAGCTGGAAGATGACTACCACCTAGTGATGTCAGAGCCTTCCTAACACTGTAGCACAAAATACTAGTCAAACATTTGTGGTGCTGTTGCTGTGAACTAACCTTCTATGCTGCTTGTTGTATAAGAGTACAGCACATTCTGTACAGTACATGATACTTGAAAATAAATGACTATGTTACTGGTTTATTCATTTACTATACTATGCTTTGTAGTTAATATTTTAAAGTATCATCTTTCTACACACAAATATATAGATATACATGTATATATGTGTCAATATGCTTTATAACTTAACTATATATTTATATAAACTATACATTTATGTAAACAGAAATATATAAATGTATAAGTTTATAATTATATTTGTATATATTTATATACCTATATATTTATATAATTTAACTATAAATATATATAAATTAACTATAAAATAGCCTAACCAGGTCATTCAGGTTTTGATTTATTCAAAAATATTTCCCTAAGGATTTACTTTCATTCAGGTATATGCAAAACGATCAAAAACAAGAAAAGACAAATGCAATGATTCCTTCAATTCTCTACTGACTTGTTCTAAACTACGAACACCCATAGGGTCATTAAAGTATTAGGCAGTGAATACCATTCAAAACTAATGTACACCTCATTTATTAAATCAATTTTGTCTTCTTGGCAATGATTAGAGGACTGAACAGGGTGAACTGTGTTATGGAGGGAAGGAAATGCTACTTTAGTGCACAGAACTGAGTCAGTTGCCATGATAGCAAATAATATCACATTAACAAGATTTTGGAGATGTAAGTTAGGTGATAGATGGATGGAAAAAAGACAGGTGGTAGAAGGATGTGAAGGACACACTTCATTGATTTGCTTACTCTTCCCAAATCTGGTTAGTTCATTACCTGCCTAAATCATCAACTTATCATTAACGTGAAGAGAGGTAATCAAACATATAACAATTCAAATAAAACTACTCTCTTCTCAAATGATGCCCTCTTGAAACCAGTAGGTGTCATACAAACAAAACAATGTATCTCAAATGCCTCGGCAGCGGCAGCTTCTATTCTTTCATTGGGAAATGGGTAAAGAATAGCCAATTGTCACATCTCTATTTTTTTTTTCTGGGTCCAAGAAGCATAGCATTTTGAAATCACTCCCACCATGGCTTAACCTCAGTTTATTGACAAGGCAGCATTATGGAATAGATTCTAACAGGAATGGGAGTTTCCCCATCACTCCAGATTCTTGTAACACTTTGCCAAACATAGCCACCTGCTGGAATGGCAAGGCTGCTGCCCTGTTTTAAAAGAGAAGGCCCAGATGTGTAGATGAGAGCTTCATTTTCTTGTTTCCAAGTGAAAACCGCTATTAATCTGTCCAATTGCTAATCTCACCTGGTTAAGTGAGTTTGGCTAGGGTCTTCAGTAAGACTCGACTTGTGGTATTCACAATATTTGAGGATTTTGTATATATAAAATATAACCTTCTTAATTTTCCACTCCTATCAGCTATGGACTTTTTTTCATTTTTAGTTGTTAGCTGTAACTAGTTATGATACTGTTTTCATACAATGCCTTTTTTTTCTGGTGTAGTTTTTTTTGGTACCCTTGGCAAACCTCAAAATTTTATACATTAAAAATATATTTGTGTAATTAAACACAAATATATTTAAAGTGTATATTAATGTATATATTTTATGTACATAGGGTACATTAATGTGTATATTTTATACACATATATAATGTATATATTAATAAAAATAACAAGATTCAGTTTATATATTATCTGTGTTTTTCAGTTGGCTGGATATAACTTACATGACTTTATTAGCTCTGTTAATAACAATTAGAGATCACTTTCACATTTGAAGGCAAGAGCTAAATTGGCCAAATATAAAAGACACATGTGCTAAAACAAATATTTAGAAAAAGATTCTTCCCCATTGATAAACTCGCTAAAGTTGAGGTTGTAATCACAATTTGGGAGTTAATTTATTTTTAATAGCTGATACTTCCATTTCTCTGTTCAAAATGATTGTCAGAATAAAACCCATAATCCAAAATGTCTGGAAATAAAGACCATTTTCAGTGTCCTCCAGCTGTATTATGAAAGGAGGTACTTCTTTTCTTCCTTGTGCTCAGATTTCAAAAAGGAGATTAGTGCAAAATCAATTTATAAAGCATCTAAAGTGTTCTAACAATCACATCTCCATTCCGGTGAATTTAGTAAATGCATTTATCTCTCTACTGAGATGTTTTTACTATAATGAAAAACCCAATGAAATGTTTCCCTATTAGGTCTATTATTCATCCCTTCTGTTCTGCCTCCCTTTAAAACAGTAACCGAAAGGGCATAGTGAAGATTCAATTTTTGTTTTGCCTTATAATGTCATGTTAATCAACTCACCATCCATATGCAGTGGGTTGTGGATGCTTGGCACACTTATTATGTTTTGTCTTACTTGGAGTCTTTCTGGGATGTGTGTTTTTGGATTTTTTTTTCACAGCATTAAACTAATTATTGAGAAGGAAGTAAAGTTTTAAAATCTCCATGGACATTAGTTAACCCAACCCTAATTCTGTATGTATTTTGGCATGAAGTGTCACCATAGAAAATGATGTCAGGCTGTATGTTTTTCAAAAGGCACTTTATAATTAGCTGCCTATTTATAAGACTGAGCCTGTGAGTTGGTGGTGGCCACCAGGCATATGCCTTCCTGCTTTTGCTGGAGAACTTCTTTAAATGAGTCTTTTTTTTTTTTTTTTTTTATAAAACTTAACTTAAAGGTACAGAATTTAAATTAATGAGAGAACCCCTAACTTCCATTTCTCAAATGCAAATATTCAGATGCAGCATAGTCTTCTTTTCTTTTACAATTATTTTATTATAGTATATTTTATGTTGCTTTTTTATATGATTATTTATTTACTTCATTTTTTTTCCTTAGGTAGACAAAGATTTAGGAACAAAGACAATTTTATCTTAATTTTTTTACTTTTTCTTTCTGTGGTAAATACTCCAGTTACATAAATACAATTTTCATATCTCTCTTTGAACTGAAACCTCTATTCTAAAGTTTCTGGGAGCCATCCATTACTGTATGAGCCATCCATTACTGTATGAAAAAACTTTGGTTTAAAAGGAACTTCATAACGTCTATAGGGTGTGAATTCTTAAAACTGTGAAAATGGAAGCAATCTAGATATCAATCTGTTTCTGAAACAGTTTGGATACATAGCTACATAAAAGAAAGACATTTTGTAGAAATTGTTCTGTTAACTAGATACAGATTTGTGGTCCATTTCAGAGCCTTACCTACGGCTTTATGCAGAAAATACAAAATGTTGTGGAAGTACATGGGTATGTTGCACTATGTATTCTAGGACAAGAGGAAAAATTGCTCATTTTTCCTATGTTCAGAACAAACATTCGTTAACGCATTTTACCTTCTGCTTCTGGAATTCGTATAGATTGCTTAATGCATTTATATATTTAAATATTCAATTTTCTTTATGGAGGAATTTCCACTTTCTTGTTTAAATATGTTCTCTTAGAATTAAAATGCATAAGATAGAGTATTCTTGGCACTGGCATTTCAGAAGCAGCATATTTTTTTGCTTTTGCTTGTGGGAGTAAACAAAATAAAACACAAACAATATTTCTTAATTGATTCAGATGTTTCAAATGAAATCATTTCATCCTGCAATGTTCAGGATGGTTTGTGATCAAGACAAACTTGTCTCCTTTTCTCAGCACAGCATCTGAGTGCAGAGAACAGCTGTCCTATTAACTAAAGCTGACAATCACATTCTAGTGTTTTTATCTTTTTTTTCCCAGAGAGACCATAGATACAGGGAATGGGAATTTCTCAGAATAAAGTTTGAAAGTGTACATCTTATGGTGACTGAGGCAGAGACAAAGGAAGAAGAATGCCCAAATTGGAGAAGTCTAACTAAACATTCAAATCAAACTGTTCATTTTATAGATGAGGCCTAAAGACGTAGGTTGGAAAAGTGATTCCCAGCAAATGGGCTAGAATTCAGGTTTTCCATTATCTAGATTATACACCAAATTTCTCCATTTCTTTAATTTTTATAAGACAATGCCTGGCAATGGAATAAAATAGTTTTACACTTCTTATTTGTTTAGGACCACACACATTTTTTAAAAGTTTAATTTCAAGTTCCAGGATACATGTGCAGGATGTGCAGGTTTGTTATGTAAATATGTGCCATGGTGGTTTGCTGCACTCATCAACCTATCACCTAGGTATTAAGCCCTGCATGCACTAGCTATGTATCCTGATGATCTCCTCACTTCCCCCTGCCAACAGGCCCCAGTGTGTGTTGTTCCCCTCCCTGTATCCATGTGTTCTCATTGTTCAGCTCCCACATACAAATGAGAGCATGTGGTGTTTGGTTTTCCGTTCCTGGAATCACACACATTTTTATCTGAATGAAAGTTATAGTCACACACTGAGGGAAAGATGACTTCAGATATAACCACTCAGAAATTCAAAATGCAAATTTTATTTTAAGAATATACCTAATTAACTATCCTGAGACAAGCTCATGAGAATAAATACATATTATTGGAAATGGGCATGGTTGTGGCTCATGCCCATAATCCTAACACTTTGGGAGGCTGAGGCAGGTGGATCACTTGAGCCTAGGAGTTAGAGATCAACCTAGGCAGCACAGCAAATCCCTGTCTTTACAAGAGATACAAAAATTAGCCAGGCATGGTGGCATGCACCTGTAGTCCCAGTTACTTGGGAGGCTGAGGTAGGAGGATTGCTTGAGCCCAGGAGGTCGAGGCTGCATTGAGCCACGATTGTGCCACAGCACTCCAGCCTGGGTGACAGAGTGAGATCCTACCCAAAAAAAGAAAGAAAAGAAGAAAGGAAAGGAAAGGAAGGGAAAGGGAAAGGGAAAGGGACAAGGAAAGGAAGGGAAGGGAAGGGAAGGGAAGGGAAGGGGAGGGGAAGGGGAAGTGGAAGGGGAAGGGGAAGGGGAAGGAAGAGAAGGGAAAGGAAGGGAAGAAGGGAAGGGAAGGGAAGGGAAGAAGGGAAGGGAAGGGAAGAAGGGAAGGGAAGGGAAGGGAAGGGAAGGGAAGAAGGGAAGGGAAGGGAAGGGAAGAGAAGGGAAGGGAAGGGAAGGGAAGAGAAGGGAAGGGAAAACTCTAAAGCCGCACTGCCCAATGTGTTAACTACTAGATGTGGCTACTTAAATTAAAATTTAAATACATTAAATTTAAATAACATAAAAAATGTAGTTCCTCAGTTAATTACATTTCAACTTCTCAGTAGTCATATGTGGTTAGTACATACTGTATTAGTGCAAAACTATACAACACTTCTATCATGGCAGAAAGTTCCATTGGACATAACTGGGCAAAATGTGGTGTTGGACTACATTATGGCTAGTCTTGAAAATAGGAGCAATTAAGAGCTTGGTTGTTTCTTTTTTTCCAGAAATAATATGATTTTTGACTAAATCTACTTACATAAGTCTAATGTATTTCCTAAGATCAATAGTATTTTAAAAGATCATGTTTCCAGGCACATGACTCATGCCTATAATCCCAGCACTTTGGGAGGCTGAAGCAGGCAGATAACTTGAGGTCAGGAGTTCAAGACCAGCCTGGCCAACATGGTGAAATCCTATCTCTACTAAAAATACAAACATTAGCTGGGCATGGTGTTGCATGCCTGTAACACAGTTACTCTGGTGGCTGAGGCAGGAGAATTGCCTGAACCCAGGAGCCAGAGGTTGCAGTGAGCCAAGATCGTGACACTGCACTCCAGCCTGGTAAGAGAGTGAGACTCCTTCTTAAAAAAAAAAAAAAAAGATTGTGTGCAACTTAGTCCCAAAGAAATTGGGACTAAGCTTATATTCTGTATTCAGGGATGATGTATTGTAATGTGTCAAGTCAAAAGCCCTACTAATGACAAGTTTCAACCAACAAAAGCCATTGTTCTGATTATCTGGGACATGGATAATGTCACCAAACATGCCAAATAGGTAGAATTCATTTCCATTAAAAAAAAATTCTTGCCAAATGGACAAAAACCGTTAAATCTTTTAAATTCTTTGAGAGCCATATGGCAAGATACCTGAGAATCATCAAATTTTCAGACCCAGTAGTTTCATTATGATTCATCCAAAGGGACTGACAGCTAAGAATATCAAAATAAATTCCAAAAGAGGCTACTTGCTGCAGTGATATAGAACATAGCAAACCACGAGAAACAACACCAGTGGGGAATCATTTATTAACTCATGGTGTATCAAAAATATAGAGGGTTAGAGAGCATCATGGACTACGCAAGAGTACAGGTTCTAGAGTCCAAGCCATTAGTTTTTAATACTAACTCTACCAGTGGGTAACTCAAAAAGCCAGGTCAGATAATGTATACTTTCAGTTTTTCTGTAAAAAGGCGATTACGGTAGTGAAGGAGTCATAGAAAGTCCGTAGTAATGAACTGAGATGGATGCCTGAGAGGCTCGTAGACTTATGTATTGTATATCTAGCATGCAGTAGAAACTCAGTAAATGTTGGATACTTTATTATTTTGTGAATATTTAGTAAGACTGTACTCACAAAGACAATATAATTGAACTATACACTCTTTGTAAGACAAGGTTAAATGACAAGTTACAAATAGATACTGCGCATTCTCAAAAAGTTAAGCACAGAATGACCATATGACCCAGCAATCACCCTCCTTGCTCCGTACCCAAAAGAAATAAAATTCAAAAAAAGAAAAAAAAATTGTACTCAAAGGTTTCTAGCAGAATTTTTCACACTCGCCAAAAGATGGAAACAGCCCAAATTTTTATTAACAATTGTGATATGTGTATACAGTGCAATATTAGTCAGCCATAAAAAGCAGTGAAGTGCTGATACATATTAAAATGTGAATAAGGCCAGACGCGGTGGCTCACGCCTGTAATCCCAGCACTTTGGGAGGCCGAGGTGGGCGGATCGCAAGGTCAGGAGATCGAGACCATTCCGGCTAACACGGTGAAACCCCATCTCTACTAAAAATACAAAAAAAAAAAAAAAAAAAAAAGCTGGGCGTGGTGGCAGGTGCCTGTACTCCCAGCTACTTGGGAGGCTGAGGCAGGAGAATGGCGTGAACCCGGGAGGCGGAGGATGCAGTGAGCCGAGATCGCGCCACCGCACTCCAGCCTGGGTGACAGAGCGAGACTCTGTCCCCCCAAAAAATAAATAAATAAATAAAAAATAAATAAATAAAATGTGAATGAACCTCAAAAACATTTTGCTAAGTGAAAGAGGTCAAACACAGAGAGTCACACATTGTGTGGTTCCATTTGTATGGAATATCAGAACAAGTTTTTCCACAGAGACAGAAAGCAGATTGGTGTTTACCAGCGGGTGGGGGTAGAGAGAATACAAGTGTATCATTTCCTAGGGCTACCATCATAAATTACCACCAGCTGAGTAAGTTACACAATAAATATTTACTTTCACAATGAAGGTAAGAAGTCTGAAATCAAGATGTCAGTGGAAATATGTTTCCTCTGAAACCTGTAGCGGAATCCTTCCTTGCCTTCTAGTTGCTGCTGATATGCCAAGCTATCTTTGGAGCCCCTTGGCTCACAGCAGCATAACTCCAGTCTCTCACTTTGTAGTCAGGGGGCATACTCCCAGTGCATCTCTGTCTTCACATGGCTGTCTTCTTATTAGAACACTAGTCATATTGAATTAATATCCCACTCCCCTACCCCAACTCCTCCAGGATAACCTCATTTCAAGGAATCCCATCTGCCTTAAGTCTATTTACAAATAAGGTCATATTCTGATGTTCCAGGGCTTAGGATCTTAACATACCTTTTTTTTTTCTAGTGAGACACGATTCAATCCATAACAGAGAAATAACTCCTTATTGGAAACAAGGTTTTATTTTGATATGATTAAAATATTTTGGAACTAGAAAGTAGCAGTGATTGGACAATGTTGGAAAGATATTAAATGCCACTGAATTGTTCATTTAAAATGGTAATTTCATGTTAGGTGTATTTCACCTCAATTAGAGAACGGAACATGTCTTATAATTGTAAATTACATGAGAACATACTTATGTTGGAAGTGAACAAAAGTTTTTATTTTAAAAAGTAGATTAACTCTCAGGGGAAACTAAGTTTTTATATATTTTAATACCTTCTTGGTAATTTTAATTATATAAAGAATACCCTCAAAACATAGCTGAGATGAGTGAAGATAGAAAAGGAAATGCTAAGGCATCTTAAAGTAGAATAAATTTTGAGATCCTCGGATATGCAGAAGAAGACAGAGGTGTGTGGGAAGTCTTGAACAGAAAGTTGTCAGCTCCAAGGAGACCTGGAACTTAAAAGAGAAACATGAGCCTGGAAAGAAACCCTTGATAAGAAAGGTTTAGTCCTTTTAAGAACAGGGATGTGTGAAATTTATTATTCATCCCTTTATTATGTGAAACTCCAATGTTCAGTTTCACTCCATTACAAAAACTTGCATTATGGATGAGGTTTATGGAAAATCTGAGAATAGAACCAAGAACAAAGAAGAGAGGAAGCAGAAGGAGTAAGATCAGGAGTGTGGTCAAGGACTAATTGTGACAGTGTAAGTATGAAAAAACAACAAGGGAAGCCACGAGAAGATATAACCCCAAGAAGGCATGGTTATTGTGTTAGTTTGTTATGCATCGCTGTAAAGGAATGCCCAAGGCTGGCTAATTTCTAAAGAAATGGGGTTTCTCTGGTTCACGGTTCTGCAGACTATACAAGATGCATGGTGCCAACATCTGCTTCTGGTGAGGGCCCCAGGAAGTTTCCAGTCATGGTGGAAAGTGAAGTGGCAGCAGACATGTCACATGGTGAGAGAAGTAGGGAGTGTGGGGAGGCGCCAGGCTCTTTAAAAAAACAGCTCTCAGGGTAACTCATTACAATGGGGAGGAGCCAAGCCATTCATGAGGGCTCTGGCCCTGTGACTCGAACACCTACCACCAGGTCCCACCTCTCCTATGGGGGATCACATTTCAATGTAAAATCTGGAGGGAACAAAATATTCAAACCATATCAGCAGTCTTGGGAAGGGCTCTGTACCTCTGACAGGACATGGGAGGGTAGGGAAAAGAAGGTCCATTCATTTACAAAAGTACATGGTTTCGGGTTACAGCTGAGTTACATGGGAATACTACTGAATACAAATAAAAGATGGTTTTAAAACTATTCACACTATTCTATAGTGTATTACTAAGTTAACCTTAGTATAATAAAAATAGAAGGTAGGTTTTTGAAGTCTTTTCTTGCTGTTATTTTTTTGACTTTGGTGTTTGGAAAGAAAAGCAAAGTGGTGAACCATGGTTTAGGCTCTTATTTAAATTTAAAAAAATTGATTTCACAAATTCATGAAGTCTGAATGGCATGTGCTATTTGTAGGAGGCAAAGAATCATTTGTTCAGAATATTTTCAAGAAAATGGAAACCATTTACTAAAGTGAGATATTTTACAACAAATTCAAATATGCCTCTGTGGTTTTTTAAATAATTTCTTACTAGTGTAAATACTAATCTTCATATCATGGCTTTAAAAACCCAAACAACTGACTGTTAAAATACTTGGTTATAGAAACACAAAGTGTGCCACCTTCCATCTCCTTCCGGCTGGAAGCAATTTCTCAGCAATGTTTTCTTCTGAGAGATAGTTCCCTAGATTACAAATTGGTCGGGAATACAAGGACATCATGGAAGATGGAAAAAGTACTTGAATGTTGATGTCCTGATTCTGTTACCTAGACCCACAATTTTAACTCTCCTGTGTGTCAAATGCTGTATAAGGAACAGCCAGGGAGAAAAGCCACAGAAACCTCTTCAGCACTTCCATTTTGAGCCAATGTTCTCATCCAAAAAATGCTCTATATTGCCGAGTGGCATTTATTAAGTAGTAGTTCAGCTTCACACATGGAGGAAGATCTTATTTCTTTTGTGGAACATATGATTTCTTCTGAGATAGGGGTATTAATGCTTTGAGGTTCTCCAACATGGAACACATTATTTTGGATCATCTTTTACCCCTTTTAATAGATTCTGAGATGCAAGCACTGAAGGTTATCATCACAGTGCAAGGAGGAAGATGGAATTATTATGTAGCTTAAACAGAGCACAAAAAGCTGAGCAGAGCTAATCGGTTTCTTCAACTTCAATTCCACTGTTTTCACATGAGTAACCTTTTAGCCTAAGGCTCATTGGCCCAACAACAAAGCACAGACTAATTCACTCTCACTCATGCTCTACTTACCAAGAATGTCGCCTGATGTTTCCACACACTCAGAAGGTGGCTGCCTTGGAATTGCCCAACAGTCATAAAAATTTCCAAGAAAATGGAAAGGCTCATTCACTATGCCAAATGGAAATTTAAGGACAGGATAGTTTCTGTATAAACTGATAGAACAGACATATGTTTCTCACTCAACCACCTCCCCTTCTCTTTCCTAGGAACCTGTCTCATGATATCATGGGCCACCCCTAAACTGGACCCTTATAACCCTTTCCTCAGCCCCACCTCTCTTAGTTGATCAGCCCCGGCATGGGCATTTGACCCAAAAGTCTTCTCAAAAACTGAGGAAGTAAACTCAAGGAAGAGGCTGTCTTTCTCTGAGGCTGAAATCATAAGCTCAGAAACTCTTGTGAGCCATATTTCTTTTCAAGTGGTTTAAAGATAAGGAGAAAATTAAAAGGCAAATCTGACAGAAGAATAAAGCAAATACTCAGATACCAGCAGAGATGGAAATCCTTCTTTTTGCTATTCATTGAATTTATGGTTAAAAGCGGTCATAATGGGCAAACACAACTTTTACTTTTTCAAAAAGATATTTTTGTGTTATTATAATTTGCTTTCCTTTTTGCCTAACTTATTTAAGTTGTGTTCATGTCACCTACCAATACAGGCTTATGTTCCAGCAAACATTGCATGTTCTCCTTTTTTCATCAAAGAATCTTAGATCACAAAAATTCAGTTTTTCTAATTGAAGGAAAAATTATATTGATGGGAAAATGACAAGAACAATGCATGTGACACACATTTACTTATTTATTTATTTATATTTATTTTTTTATTTTTGTTTTTTGAGACAGAGTCTCACTCTGTCACCCAGGCTGGAGTGCAGTGGCATGATCTCGGCTCACTGCAATCTCCACTTCCCAGGCTCAAGTGATTCTCCTGCTTTAGCTTCCCGAGTAGCTGGGACTACAGGTGTGTGCCACCATGCCTGGCTAATTTTTGTATTTTTAATGAGATGAGGTTTCACTATGTTGGCCAGGTTGGTCTTGAACTCCTGACCTCAGTTTCTTCACCTGCCTTGGCCTCCAAAATTGCTGGGATTACAGGTGTGAGCTACCATGCCCAGCCAACACACACTAATTTATACCACAAGATGTACTAGTGCTGCCTCAGTTTACTTTTCTGAAAATCCCTTACATACTACACTTGTCAACTTTGTGACTACAATGGCAGAACTGAGTAGTTGAGACAGAGAACATAAGGCACTTGACACCTAAAATATGTATTATCTGGTCTTACTGAGAAACGTTGATGACTCCTGATTTAGACCAACCTTGTACAGCTAAGGCAAGATTGAAAAACCCATGGCTCACCTGCTCTTATTGTGTGCCCATGGCAGACATACCTAGTGGATTAATGTACTCTTTCAAACCAGGCAAAGACATGGCTACCACAGCTTCTTAGTATTCTAAGAAGAAGCTAATAATTAATCTGCACTGGCAAAGAGGATATGATATCTTTGTTCTATCTGGACTATGGAATTCTATAGATTCATATTTTCAGGCTGTCAGCTTTTGAACAAATTTTCAATACTCTCTACACTCAGCATGTAGCCCCTTCTGTGTGTAAAAGATATTACACAAGAGGATAAGTGGACAGGTGATATAAAACTGTTTAAACTAGCATCTGGTTCAAGTAACGTTTTAACCTCAACAAATGATCAAACAATAACAAAAAGTCACATTTTCTTATTCATTTATCCATCGATGGATACATAGGTTGTTTACATGTCTTGTCTACTGTGAATAGTGCTGCAATAAACATAAGAGTGCAGAGATGTTTTCCACATGCTAATTTCATAAAAAAGGAAATCCTATAATCTGTAACAACATGGATGACTCTGGAGGACAGTATGTTAAGTGAAACAAGCCAAGCACGACAATACATGCTCTCACCACACGATCTCACCCATATGTGCAAACTAAAAAAGTTGATCTAACAGAATACAGTATAATGGTTATGATAATGGTTACTAGAGGTTGGTGCTGTTGGTGGGTGCAGTCAGGGGGGAAGTTGGGGAGATGCTGGTTAAAAGATACAAAATTACAGTTAGGAGGATGATTGTACAGCATACTGAGTAAAGTTAATGACAATATATTGTGTTCTTGAAAAATGCTAAACAAAATGTTAAGTATTCTCACCACAAAAATGATGACTATGTGAGGCAAGGCATATGCCAATTAGTCAGATTTAGCCATTCCACAGTGTCTGTGTGTATATATATATATTTCAAAACATCATGTTGTATGTGATGAATATGTGTAATTTTATCTCTCAGTTTCAAAAATAAAAAATTTGTAATACAAATATAAATAAATAACAAAAACCATTCCTAAAATCCCAACAGGTGGGTTATCTCTGAGGAATGTAGACACCTCAGTTCTAATCTAAAGAAATAAAACTTGAAGAATACCAGGAAGATAAAATTCTTTTTAAAGAGCATAAATTAGGTAAAGGTAAATATTTTTCCCATATAAAATACAGAGTGCAAATAAAAGATGAAACTGCAATATTATAGAAAGGAAAAATAAGAGAATAATTTGTAGGGTTAAAGTACATTATTAATAACATAAGCACTTTTCCCGAAGAGTGAAAACTATGTTCAATGAGTTTGAAAAAAATCTGTAGTTTTTTAAATCTATTGGATGAAATATGAAGATTTTATTCTATTAAATTGTCTATATGAGGTTGTAGCCATAAGCAACAAATGAAAATATGAATGGCAAAGACTATAAATGAATCCTTGCCAATTGGGACAGATGTATATGGTCTGATCTTTATATAGAACAGACAAATCAATAACAGAGCAGCCTGAAGTCTCTGGTTGAAAGCCCAGGGTAATTCTACTTTAAAAAAAAAAAAAAAAAAAAAAAAAGCAGTAAGAAATGTGGTCTTTATCTTAATTTCCCTCTATTTTTTTCTTCTATAAATACTAATACAGTTGGCTTTCTTTTCCTCTAATAGAGGAAATACAGAAAAGATATTTCCTTTTAACAACCCAAAAAGGTCAGAAAAGTATAAAATGTCATATCTACAAAGTTGGATAAATGTGGGCAAAGCATTAAATGTTAATGATGGCATTCTTTGCAAAGTTTCATGAAAATCATGTACATTTTCAATTATGCTGTAATTAAGATGGCATGATCCCACTTGTCATCACAAAATGAATTGGCTAGACATGTGGTCAGGGTCGTCATTAACATTTTCAGTAAAGACCAAGCAGGAAGATAATTTGACTCACTGTCCCTGTCAACTGACGTAGCTAAGTGAAGAGGCGTGACAGCAGTGTGGGGGTCTGTCATGATCAAGAGCTTGGGAGTCAAGCCAATTGGGTATTGGCTACGTGAACTCTTTGAGCCTCAGCTTCTCTATCGATAAAATTGTGTGATATTTGACTTGCAGCACTGTTTAAGGGCCAGAATAATAATAATTATTATTTTCTGCACAGCATGTAGCACAATGACAACATTATAAGGAGCTCCATAATATGACTTCTGCTCCTAGTTGAAGCTTTATAGTCCATGAATGTCTTCATCATTCTCCATCCTGTAGCCTCACAGACCATTTTGCATTTTTAGTAACTTGCGTGTTTTCTCAACTCTGATTCTTTTCCATTATATTTGCTCCTTTTGTTCCTTCGTCTTCCCTCATGCCCCCTCCACCTTCACTTGGCCAAATTCTACTCTTTGATTATCAGTCTTGACTGTATATGTTCCTTCACAGGATATGTTAAGATTCTTCTGCTCTATGACGCGAGAGAATTCTATCCTTTTCCTTTCAAACCTTGTCTTACTTTAATCACTTATTTTGCTTTCTTCAGTTATACTGCAAGGAAGCTGTGGATGGGGACAGCATTGCCTCGTTCACCAACACAACCCTGTTTTTGACATGTCTGAAGTATTGAATAAATTAGAACTACTTCCATCATTGTACTCCATATATATCTACAATGTAGGAAGCATGGACATGGGCTTTGGACTTAGAAAGATGAGGGTTTGACTTCAGTAGCTCACGAGTCCTGAAACATTGGCTAAGTTAGTCAAGCCCTACCAGATATCATTTTCTTGACTGTAAACTTGCAATAATACTGTCTCTGGAAGTGACTATGAGGGTTAAATGAGAAACATATGAGTATTGGTGACTCTTAAAGTAATTAGTATCACTATTATTGTCCCGTACGTTCACATTCAATTTTTTGTATAATAGCCTAGACTTCTGAAAGGTAGAGATAAATCAATTTGGGGGAAAAAAGGAGCAAGTTCTCTTGCTAAGGCAATGATTTGTGTAGAGTTCATTTTACCCCACCAAAGTTGCTTTCTAGCATCATGTTAACAGAGAAGATTTTCTGGGACTGAGATTTTATTCAAGGCCTTCCGTCAATATGCTTTTGACGCTAAGACGGAAATGACAACAGCTGAATTTAAATTGGAGGCTAATCTAAAGTGACAGCCATATCAAATTTGCAAGTCAGACTTGAAAGCCAGTCCTTCAGAGGTCTGCATCCATGACAAGTGCACCTGATGCACACCTCAGCTTGCCTCACCCCATCCAGCATGCTCATTAGATAATGTCACTCTGGCAATGCACAAGGGAAATGGTTTGGTGATACCCATGTGACTCCAGAATTTTGCGTGATTCAGCGAATGAAACTCATGCTAGCTCATGAAAAGCAGATCCCTGTGGCTGTTTTTCAACCTCCAGAAAAAGAGAGCTAGGGAGGGATCCAGAATTTTTATATACGTAGTACTTAGGATTAGTCATCTGGTTTTAAGAAAGCCTATGAGGCTTTTCTTGAGAGCATTTTTATCACAAGCTAATTGTTTTTGCTTAAACTGTGTGCACACTGGAATGGCTGGGGGATGCTTGTGAAAACCACAGGGGTTGGGGGAGAGAAGGGATAAAGCCTCGCTGAGCTGCCCCTCAGTAAACATATAACTCTGGAAAAGCAATGGGGAATGTGGTGGTTTTAATTGTCATAACGGCTTAATCTTCAACTACTGAAGAATGCTATTTAATATTTCACTGTGACCAAGTTGGTGGGAGAGACAAGTCAGAGGATCAGGACTTCACTTTCAGAGGAAACATCTGGAAAGTCCTGTTTGTTCTCATTCCTATGGCAGAAACTCCTCCTACACCCACATTAATGCCATTTTTAGATGAGTCAGCAGGAAACCTCAGATGGGAATTTTCATTATAAACTTGGGAAGATTTAGCTCTAAAGCCCTGAACCCAAAACGGTACTCTAGAGGAGAAGGGTCTCTTCCGATACTTTTCTATTTCCCTGCCCAACCCCTAAAGACTACCCACAACCATCAAGTTTGAAGCAGAGCCACTTCCTTTGTTGGATCAACTAGGAAAATATTTAGTGTTTGGTCATCTTTGCGGATTACTTCTCTGCTTTGTAATATATAATCGAAGATGCAATAAAAAAGGCTAGAAATGTTTAATATGTTTTTAAAGATAAAATTCAAAACTATATTGTTCATAATATTAACAATGATATTTAAGAAACTGTGTTTTTCTGGGCTATCATGTCCCCTTCTCTCTGTACTGAATTATGTAAGCCATACAGAAGGAAATAACCTTTTGTTATTCTCTGAGAAAGTACTTCGGTCTCAGAGACATGACATTTATTTTGTTCCTTATATTACTTGAGCTCACTTAGAAACACTAATAACATTTGGATGACCCTTAATAGCTTAAGTTTACTTTTAAACACAGTATCTCATTCAGCCTTGAAGACAAACCTGTGGGGGATGGATTATTTCCATTTTAGAAGTAAGAAAATTGAGATGGAAAGAAGTTAAAAAACAATGCCTCTGATCACAGAATGAGCACATTAGCTAGGATTACCTGAAGCAAACACAACCCAGTATGTTCCAGGAAATATAAAAAGGTAAGACAAATTAATTACATGTTCACAAATTATGTATTGAAATCTCGATCAGCTTTCAAGAATAACAATAACAGCTCTAGTATCATTATTGAAGACTATTGTTTACAGCAGGTAGTCAGGCAGACATGAGCAGGGGCAGGAGAGGGCCCCCCACCATCAAGAATGTCAGTCCACCATCAGGATTGTCAGTCGACCATCAGGTGATGGTCAGGCGGCGGTTAGTAAACTAAATCTATAAAATAATAATTGGTTACAGCCAGCGCCAGGAAAAGGCAGTCTCCCAACAGACAGAAACATCTGAAACTGGTGATCAGCAGCTTCTCGATAAGATCTCAAGAGTTAGGTGAGTGGGCTCAAGCACGTGCACTAAAAGGCAGAATGGCAGTTGAACTGGTGTATGACCTTCTATGGACGTTTGGCTGGTAAGAGAACGCTTCAAGTAAGCGTGTGTACAGCTCCGGTAAACACATGTGCTCACCTCCCACACGCTAACAGGCCACTGCACATGTGGACAGCTCACCCCAAGAGAAGAATCAAGGGAGAAGGGACACAAGGACCTGAAAGTATGCCGACCTATAAAACCCCAAGTCAAAGGTCAAACAGCACACCTGTCTTTCAAGTTGCCCACTTGGCCCTTTTCCAAGTATACTTTCCTTCGTTTTATTCCTGCTCTAAAGCTTTTTAATAAGCTTCCAGTCCTGCTCTAAAACTTGCCTCTGTCTCTCCTTCTGCCTTAGGCCCGTCAGTCTAATTCTTTCTTCTGAGAAGGCAAGAACTGAGGTAGCTGCAGACCTATACAGATTCACTGTTCGTAACGTACTGTGGTGCCGTGTGACTCGGATACTTTCCACTGCTAACGCTATCATGTACCAAGAACTGTATAATAAAAAGCAAGACAAGGTTCAGTCCTCAAGGAGCTCCCTATCTCCAATGTGTATAACGCCAAATAAAAAGAAAACAACAAGCCATGTGGAGAAGGGTAAAGTTATATAAAAATATTATTAATAGTCTATTTATCTGCAGAATATTTTATAGTTTTCAAAATAGTTCCAATTCTAATCTCTCCTTTCATTCTCACTGTAACTTATCAATGCTTCACCGTGAGCTGGGGGTTGCTGTGCTAGGTGAATTGGCAGTGCACGGGTTATGGTGTGGAGGATAGTTATGTACCTGGTATATGCACCTATTGTGAATTCTTATAATTCTATATTCCCTTGGGGATCCATTTTGAATACAAGTTCAACTTTCTCATACTAGAATCAGGGCCCAGTCACTCTTGACACAGCTTGAATGACTACATATCAGGGAAACTGAATTGGTCATTTTGCGTCGGTATATGCACAGACAAAGCGTCGCTTCCACATTACATCCAAATGGCTCAAGCAGGTAGCCAGAGATAAGAGCTTAGAGTTATCTCTTCCACCTGGTACGCTAGACTCCCCACTCTCCTGCAGCTTCCTTTAAAAGGACCATTCAGGCATTTGCTCCCAAACATAAAGTGAGACACACTCTGTACTTTTCCTCTCTTATCCTTCTTTATTCCTGCCTTGCATGACCTGGGGATGGAGAACTGCCCTACACACTCATTGCACCTTCCTTGCCATGGATCTGTAAATTAAAATCTTTGAACTTGTGTCCTATTGTGGTGGTACTGAATATGTGCCTTCCATCTGAAGAACCAGGGGCTTCCCCAGGCCAGGTTTTCCCAGAAATGCCTGGGAGAACACAAGGGCTGGTTTCTAGGGCCAGAGCATTGGTCAGGCAGGCATACACTGGACATGGGTGAGATGAGAGCCACAAGGCCATCTGCCACTCTAAACGAGTTTCCTGTGTGAAGGATGCCCTGGTGGCAAGATCTGACAACTAGGCATTGGGACATCCACCAGTTAAAGAAGTATCTTCTGAAAGGGACACTGTAGATACCCATGTCCAACTCCCCTTCATTTCCTGTTAGGGCAAGCCTGCCAGCTACACTGACATTGGAGATCCAGTGTACCTTTGGGCTCTCAAAATAGTCCTGGCTCTCTCCTTAAAACTGGTTTGGCTGAAAGTTAAAAAAAAAGCAAATGTTTTATGCTTGTCAATTTAATTCTATAATTGGGACAACAGTTTATGAGCTCATTATTGGTCCATTTATAAAGTCGAAGCAAAATAATTCACTTATGGCAAGAATTTCCCATTATTTCCATTGTTTTCTGAGCATCTCCCACATTCCCAGCATTTTCTTATATACTCCTTTTGGTAAAGTGAATAATTTTCGACTCTATGTTATTCAAATGGCTCTTCTTATAGACCACTACTTTGATATTTTGCTGTTTACCTATATCTTTCCCAGATTTGGTAAATTGTATACCTTTATGATTAATGAAGATATTAATATGAAGCTTAAAGAATGCCAGCTACTCTATGAGCTTTGAAGACATAGCGGGCATCAAGAGAGGTCTATGTACTGTGGGATAAAGTTTATATTCCAGTAGTCAGTATGGATGAGTAAAAGGGGAAAACATATTTCTCATATGCTCTAGGAAAAAAATAAATGTACTTTACAGAAATATCTTGCTTTGATCTCACTGTGCATCTCACTTTGAGAATCAGGATCACATTTTTGAATTGATGTTCTCTTTCTACAAGATGTTACAAACAAGAGTTAGAATCTTTAATTTTAAAACAAAAATTTATCATCAGGTCTGTTTATTATTTGCTGTAAGTTAAACTTTCAGTTTGGGATAATGATGTAGATGAGGGGAAAAATATCTCAGTATGACTACAGAGACAATATAGTATTGAGAATAAAAGCCAATGAGAGGTTAGCAGCCTGGTGAAGTCCTCATGTTTAGAATTAGAAAGACCTGGGTTCAAATTCTATTAGCAGAGTATCCTTGGGCAAATTGCTTCCTCCGAATAAGCATCAGTTTCTGTATCTGCAAAATGAGGATAATAAAAATAATAACAACAATGAAGTACCATAGCCTGATGTTGTGCTAATAACAGGAATGAATGCATGCAACCTGCTGCTGCAGTGCCTCAATAATGGCTAGCACTCTATAAGTGAGCTTGTAACAATAGTTTGAAATCTGGATGTTCGGTCTTTTTGTATCAGAAACTGCCACACTACCAGATGGAACCTCAGGTGTGACCTCAGAAATTTAAAGATGATTTTGTGTCACAGATAAAATAGTAGCTGTACTCACAATTTGCAGGTAAACTGGGTCCTTCCTCTATCACTGGACCTAAGGAATATTGGTAATGCCTCAGTTACTGTAAGGGATAAGACGTCTGGGACACTTTGGGAAAACAGGAGAGCCAATGGAATTTCAAACCCAATACTCATTTTTTACACCCCAAATTGTAAATGTCTTGCTTAATTTCCAGAATATTGATCAATATTGATCTCCCATACAGCATGGATTAGACAACTGAGGTAGTAGTATTGGTTCACATTACTAGTTGATTTTATTTTTCTCCTACCTCTGCCTTAAGTTCATTTCTTGTATCGCTGGTGGGAGAATTCAACGCTAAATTCTTTTAACTTTTCTGCCTTCTTAGACATCTCATTTCGAATTACAGACGTCTAACAAACATCTTCCATGTTTCGTGTTTCTTATGGTAAAAATCCAAAGCAATACATTTCCCATCATTGAATAGGATATTTGTAAAATCCATAGTTCAATATCCAGTCTTTGTACCATTGACATACAGAGTAGATATGATGCGTATAAGAGCACAATTTTGTGTACCATTTAAATTTTCTCCAGAGGGCTAATACCAGATAATACACAGGCCAAGTGGCCATTATTAGATTAGAGATCAGAAAGTAAAGGCACAGAGAAAATGCACAATATCGGAACATGGTTTTTCCAAGGGGATTTAAACCATCTCCTGTCAGATATGTACAAGTTTATAAAGATTTGTTTATTGAGCTGGGGTCTTCTTTTCTTGCCCCCACACTCAAAAAACAAACCTCATAGCTCAGAATCAAGATGTACAGGGTTTCTTCTGTACATAGTGTGGACACAGCTTTATTTAAACTAATGTTCTGTAAGGATTTTATGCATTTGTTTCCAGTAACCCTCCACATCTCACCATTTTTTAGCTTAGGCAAGAAAAGATTATTCTCTGCCTTGCTGGTCCAGAATCAGCCCTCTTGAGCTGCCCTATCCAAATGGACCATGAAAAATGAGAGCACATATGTCCTACTTTGGAAATTATTTTCTCAGCTTTGATGCCACATCATGCCTCCCACTTTGGAAAATATTCTTCACATCATTTTTTTTTCCTTTCTTCATCAGAAGAGCACCTACCTACCCCAAATGCTGCAACTGTGGAGAAAGTACTAAATTCAGAAATGAAAATCCTATGTTTGTTTTCCGCGTTGCTCTGACCTAACTGTATATTAGACTCATATGAGAAGCTTTGAAAAGTACAAATACACAGATCTCATCTATAGAGATTCAGGTTCACTGGATTTGCAATGAGGCCAGCGTGTCTGGTAGCCTTGCAGCAACATAGTACCAAGTCTCTGAAGGGATTGGAATATGGACTGCTAGCAGCCTGGAGGGAGGACACCGCTGTTTTTCCCTAAGGAGATACTTATGCTTGTGAATAAAGATGTGGTTTATAAAATGATGGTTCTGATTACTCTTAGAACTAATTTATTTATTACATAGATAACAATAAGAAGTCATTTGAGTCATATTTCTACAAAAGGTAATCAGTATAGAAATCATTTCCCATTCAGCCGAGTAAATAATAAAGATACACTTGTTAGTATAAAATGTCAGAATTTATATAACATTTATTATTATGATTTTAGTACACAAGAATGCAACTAAGAGTCCAGAAACTACCACAAAATTTCTTAGAACCAGGAAAAAATTTACACAATAGAAATATTTCCAAGATTATAGCTTTTCTTTAAAAATGTTTCTACTCCTACTAATCTATTTCTAAAGAGGATAAAGGCAATAGTTTATTTTTTAATAGATCTTACAAAAATGAGGTCACATTATCAAAAAGTTATACTTCTGATCTATTGGGAACATTGAGTCAATAGTTAAAAATTCTCAAATAAGAAAGCAAAATGTATGTTGTAATAATCTTTTCAGCAAAAATGAACACTGTCAAGATCCCACATTTGATGAATTAAATAAAGGGTGTTACAGGCACTGATTTCCCTCTAGGATAGTAGTATGACCTATCTAGTTCTCAATGTTCCCAATAGAGTAGAATATGGACTGCCTTTAGACTTCGGTCTCATTCCAAGATATCTCATTACATTTATGCAAATATTCCAAAATCTGAAGAAATCCTAAATCTAATACACTTCTGGTCTCAAGCATTTTGGATAAGAGATATTCAACCTGTAGTTGTGTTCTAAAGTAATCGCACATATTTAATCCCTTAACTCAGCAGTCCCAAACCTTTTTGGCTGCAGGGACCGGTTTCATGGAAGACAATTTTTCCATGAACCTGGGCAGGTGGGACGGTTTCGGGAGGACTCAAGAGCATTACATGTACTGTGGTGCACTTTATTTCTATTATTATCACATTGTAATATATATGAAATGTTATACAACTCACCATACTGTAGAACCAGTGGGAGCCCTGAGCTTGTTTTCCTGCAACTAGATGGTCCCATCTAGGGGCGGTGGCAGATAGTGACACCCAAAGTGTGTTGCTTATGTCCAGTCTACTTTGTAATCTCGTTTTGGTTGCTGTCACTGTAGAAAATTCTGCTTTATAAAGATAGAATGTTGGAAATGGGAGCAGGATTTTCAGTATTTTTGTGGCATCCTCAGGATATTTCATCTTGATTTTAATTCAGAATATATGGAGATTGGAATTTATCTCAAATATACTTTTAAGGCCACTGTCATTTGCGATCTCAAGCAGTTGATCCTCTTCTAGTACCGACAAAGTTGGTTCACCAGGCTTATGCACAAATGGGTCGCACGTCCGTTCCTTCCCATTTAGGGTTTTTTGTTTTTGTTTTTTTTTTTTTTCATTGAGGAGTAATGCTGAAACTCTTTTGAAAGCCGAGATGGGTGATCATGCACCGGCTAAGAGAAAGAAGATCCTGGCTCAGTCCCTTTCAAAGTCCCTGATAATGTTTGAAACATGTCAGAAATCCCAGTGTTCACTTGTCGCCCCCATAGTTCCAGTTTGGCTTCGAATGCAGCCATGTTATCTGCTGACTTGAACACAGTTGTCATTCTCCCCTGAAGTGGCAGATTGCGTTTGTTGAGCAGGTTGAATATTTCACACAAGTAAGCAAGTTTTGTGACTCATCCTGTGTCACTGAAATGTGCTGCCAGTGGTGACTGTTTTTCTAAAAGAAATCTCAGGCTGGGCATGCTGGCTCACATCTGCAATCCCAGCACTTTGGGAGGCCAAGGCAGGCAGATCATGAGGTCAGGAGATTGAGACCATCCTGGACAACATGGTGAAACCCCGTCTCTACTAAACATACAAAAATTAGCTGGGTGTGGTGGCAGGAGCCTGTAGTCCCATCTACTCGAGAGGCTGAGGCTCAAGAATTGCTTGAACCTAGGAGGCAGAGGTTGCAGTGAGCCAGGATTGCGCCACTGCACTGCAGCCTGCACTGCAGCCTGGCAACAGAGCGAGACTGTCTCAGAAAAAAAAAAAAAAAAAAAAAAAAAAAAAACTCTTGATAGCAGCTCTCATAACTCAGAAACCCTGGCCAGTAATCTACCTTTAGAAAGCTATCTCACTTTTGTGAGTAAGAGAAGACGACACGTGTGCTCTGTGTCCACCTCCTCACAGAGCTGTGCAAACAGATTTAAGGGCCTGTACTTTAATGAGGTTGATCATTTTAATCTCATCCTGTAAAACGTTGTTAAGTTCAGGTGACATTTTTTTTGGCTAGCCAGAATTTCTCTGTGGATGATACGGTGTAGAGATTCACATTCAGAAGTGACCTCTTTGACCCAAGTAGTCAAACCAGAAAGGCGTCCAGCTATGGTAGTTGTTCTATCCATGCATATATGGACACAAAATGACCAATTCAGTTTTCCCGACATATAATTATTCAAAGACTTAAATAGTTCTGCAGCTCTGGTGTTTGTTGCCCACGAAAATGCACATAATATATTTTCATTTACATCCCCTGAAAAATATGCCACACAAAACGAGCATTGTTGCCTCATTGTCAACATGAGCAGACTCATCAACCTGGATTGCATACCACAGTGACTCATTAATCCTGTCTAACAGTTGCACTTAAATATCCTCTGCTATTTCATCAATTCACCGAGTTATGGTGCTAGCCAAAAGGGAAACGCGTGCCACCTTTGGAACAGCAGCCTCTCCTAAAATTCATGGCAAATATCTTTAGTGGCAGGCAGGATCAACTCTTCACCAATCGTAAAGGGCTTCTTAGATTTAGCCATGTGGTTAGCCACTAAGAATGATGTTCTCAGTGCAGACACATTTGACGAAGTGGTGGCCTTCAATATTGCTTCTGTTCTTCATGTTCACATTAAAACAACAACAACAACAAACTCCAAAGGCTTGTGTTTTAATGCAGGGTGCTTGCTCTCCGTGTGGCAAAGCAGTTTTGAAGGTTTCATAGCTTTGTTGGAAAGCCAGTTGACACATATTACACAAAGCAGGCCTGGAGAATGTGAATCAGCTATTACAATGAACCTGTAATTTAAGTAGGCCTCTTCGTATTTTCTTTTAGATGCAGCTTTTTGTTGGTAGTCCTAGAGTCTTCTGCTGTCTCATCATTGAATCTTCTCCCCTTTTCAAAGAAGCCCTCCAGTGATGTCTGTTTTTTACTCATTTTGGCTAGGGCTTGTGAGCTTACCAAACTGTGACTGAGATAAGTGCGCAGTGTGGGAAAGAGTCACGGATGGAAGTGGTAAATAACATAATGGGTGGGCCGAGTGTAGACTAAAATAAGTGTCGGATTCTGACTTAAAGCCTGCCACCAGATGCAGCTGTACAATTAAAGTACATCAACTCACCTGCCACAGTAAAGCCTGCCACCAGATGCAGCTTAATTACCACTTGCCACTCACTGATAGGGTTTTGATATGAGTCTGCAAGCAACTGATTTATTATGGTCTCTTTGCTGTCAAACTTCTCTGCTGATGTTAATCTGTATTTGCAGCCACTCCCAAGCACTAGCATCACCGTCTTAGCTCCACCTGAGATCATCAGGCATTAGATTCTCATAAGGAGCATACAACCTAGCGCCCTCGCATGCACAGTTCACAATACAGTTAGTGCACCTAAGAGAATTTAATGCCATCGCTTGTCTGACATGAGGCGGAGCTCAGGCAGTAATGTGAGCAATGGGGAGTGGCTGTAAATACAGATGAGGCCTTACTTGCTCACCTGCCACTCGCCTCCTGCTGTGCAGCCTGGTTTTTTGGCCCAGGGGTTGGGAATCCCTGACTTAACTTATGACTTAACATTTTATCTGCTTTATTCAAATACCTTGATCACTTTTGGAGAAATTATGTTATATCAGATTATTAGCGCTGTTGTGTGGTGTCTCTGCCTTTGGTTTTGAGGCAGTGGTGATGTTATTCACATACAGTTTTATAAGAATTAGAGATGCTATTTGCTCATGTTGAACTGACATTCTTTCCTTGGTCTCATTTTTCAATATTGGAAGGAAGGAATCAGTAAATGGGGTTGTTGCATCCCCACGTCTGGCTGTGAGCCTCACATGGTTCCATACAGTGAGTGTTGATTCTTTTCAAAGTTCTAAGTGCCACGACTATAAATAATTCATGACAGACATCTTTAAAAACATATCATCTATAATAACACTGTTATACTGAGTACTCTCAATAGTGTTCTTGTACAGTGCCTTGAACAATCATAGTCCCCACTCATGTGCTCCATGGAGCTCTCTGTAATGATCACCGGAAAATCAGTTTCCATCTGAAAAGGTATTTTGACAAACACAGAAAACTCAAGCTTTTGAAAATTAAAGGTTTAAAATCTTAAGGGAAAAAATCATAAGTAGCTCTAAAACTCCATCACTTGTTGGAGTGAACCTCAAACTTCTGGCCTAATTCTTAACACAACAGTTTGGTGTGCTCAAAAATTTCACAAACTGTGTCACAGCAGTTGTCGATAACACAAAGCCACCAAACTCATGGAAAGATGATGGCTTACTTGTTCTAACAGGCAACAGCAGAAGGAATTTGAAAGGAAAGTTGTTCATCCTACAAATGCGTGAATATGTAACGAGTCCTGTGGGGGAAAACAGAGGGGAAGTCTCAAACTGTCCTCGGAGAGCTCACAGTCAAGTAAGAAGGAGACCTACAAACAAGTACGTACTAAAATGTATTAAGTAAACTCACAGATAAAGGGAGGATGGTAAAATAGCAGCAAACAGACACACACACACACACACCAAGAAATTAACTGTGTGTGTATTGGAGGAAGACATTCAGAGAAGACTTTCAGTAGAACTTCTGCTTTACTTTGGATTTGAAGGGAAGACAAGAGTATAATATTAAATAAATAAGGCAAAAAGATTTAGAGCAGAAGATACATTAGGTGAAAAGGCTCAAAAACATGGAAAACCTTGGAATGTTATTGTTGATTGTATTTTCCAAAGACAGCCACCTGAATATTTCCTATCCCACAAGTTCTTATGATGTGGCAGTGCCACTCCGCTTGTTGAGAGTTGGGGTCTGTGTCATCTCTCTTTGCATCTGGACAAGTCTAACTATGGAGAAAGGTATGTTACATGATTTTTGAGCTAGGTGCTAACAGGCAACATGGCTTCTGTCTGGATCTCTTCGGATGCTCACGTTTGAAACCAGCTGCCATGCTGTGAGAAAACCAGGCAGGCATGAGTAGGTGTAACTGCCAGAAAGTCTGCTGGAAGTCCTAGCCGCCTGCCAGACCTGAGGGTGGGGAAGACTTTGAGACGACTTCAGCTCCAGACAATATCGGGATGAAACAGCTTGATATATTCCAAGTAAGTACCAATAAGCTGAGTCCAGTCAAACACCAGAAACTAGGATTCAATTTCACAGAAATTAGGATTCAATTAATCCCCCCTGGTAAATAATAAAATGATTGCTGTTGCATTAAGTCACTAAATTCTGAGGTGATTCAATAGCTAACTGAACAGATATTTTTGACTCTTGTAGGAGTTTGACTTTTTATGCCATGGTTTTTATGCCATGGCTCCCTTTGGAGGAGTTTGACTTTTTATACCAAGGTTTTTATGCCATGGTTCCCTTTGGAAATCTGGTGACTCCTACGAACCCTTCCTCAGAATAAGATTTTTAAATGGAAAAAAAAAAAAAAAAAGAAACTACACAGCATTACAGAGGAAATGAATTATATTGCTATAGTATTATCAACATATCAAATTATTCTTGATGTAGGAATATATGTATATCTTTACCAATGCATCAAATAGCATCTAGTAATAATTCTAATATCTAATAATTTCAAAGGAATGTTAAGTGCAAATAATATATTCCAGTATCTGAGACAACTCTAATGTTATAGGTAAAGTATTTTTTTGATAATGCTACTGGGCTTCCTTGCCTACATTTACAATTCACAAAAATGATAATTTCACTTAGACACGAGTGCAAATAAAGTGTGTGTGTATATATATGTATACACATATATTTTTCTTTTTCAAATCAAGGAGCCCTGAATTCTACCACATGTTGTAAGGAAAATAATAGGAAGTAAGGCAGTGGAAGCTCCTTGCACAAGGGCCAGAGAATAAGCAACATTCTTGCTTTATTGCATTATGAGAGTCTGAATTCATGAAATTATTTCAGTTACATAGATTAAAAAAATTGTGCCATTCTCCCGAGTCTCCGTCTTCCTATTTGTAAGTAATACTGTCACCTCTTGATACAAATAATATTACTCAGTAAATATTATGGCATATGGTTTGGGGAACTAAAACTAAATTTTCCCATCTCAGTGCTTTATAATCTTTACAGGGTTTTTAGAAATGTGAGGAGGGACTGTTTTCTCTCCGATTTTATAATCTTACTAAATTCAGTCCAACAGCATGCATTTTTTGTTGATTATTGTGTATCGTACATAAATAAAATCTAGGACACATGTCTTACTCATTTCTGAGGCCATTAGCAATTCATACACACTTTTTTCTTTGCAAGTTACTTAAGGGTAAGATATATTGGGTTTGTGTGTTTTGCGTCAAAGCAATAAAAACAAATCAGATTGTCACATGTTCTTCCTTCCCAAGAATAAAAGTAGGTGTGGGGTTATTTACTGTTCCTACGATGTATATTATTGAGGCCATTTTCAGTCTCAACAGTTTATACTCATTTTGTGTGACCTTATATAATTACTTTCACATTTGAGGATTATTTAGTGTTGATTTTTAATGGCAGTTATAGTTTTTTTCTTTTTTTTTTTACTGGACAGAAATATTGGGAACATAACAATCTCACAATATTATTTTGTATTCTAGATGTAAAATTTTAATCACCTCTCTGAAATTTTGTCAAGATTCCTAGTAAAATATCTCAATCTAATGAAGACTTTCTCAAGACAAAAGATCACTATCCAAATTATATATTTTAATAAACTTGTGACTTGGAACCAAAACTTATATATTATTGAACGTGAGCAAGGCAGGTACTCTTCTATTAAACAGAAAATAGGATTCAATGAATCCCCCTGCTTCCAGTCTTACTTCTTCCGTTTTTTGCTTCATACTAGAAGTCAGCAGGTTTTTTTTTTCTTATAAACACCCAGATAGTAAATATTTTCATCTTTGCAGACTATATGATTGATCTTTATCACAACCACTCAGCTCTGCCATCGAGGCATGAAAGCAGCCATCGATAATAAATGAGTATTGGGAATGGCTGCTTTCTGATTAAATTTTGTTTATAAAAACAGACCATAAACAGGAATGACTCGCAGGCCTGAGCTTGCTGCTCTACACAACCCCACAAGTGATAATCTGGAAACGACAATTTGCTCGTGTTATTTCTAGCCTAATCTTTTAATAGTTCCCTATGGATACAGTGATCAAATACTGTATTGCTGAAACTTCGACACTCTTGAGAATAAAAAAAGGTGTGCTATTAATCATTATGCCAAGTTGGCAAGTGTAAATTAGGGCAGTTCCTGGCAATCTGCAACATATGGTCACACTACCTACGGCCTGTGGGATAAGGTCCAAATACATTAGGCTAGAATTCAAAGACTTTACATTTTGGCATTGGTCTTTCTTTCCAGCCTTATGTCCCAATATATATTCCACCTTCCTGCTCATTTCTGCATCTTTCTACATACTATTCCTTGACTTCTTGGAACTTCCATTTTTTTCTTTCTCTGCCTAGTGATGTCCTACTTATCTAAGGCTCCAGATGCCATCTTTCCAATGCAGTACATCCTGTTACCCCAAACTCTGTCCTCCTTTAAAATTTAACGTTTATTGCTATTTTAGGACTTAACACAGTACATTGTAATTATTTACTGCCCATACTGACCTTCATTTTCTTCTCCTCCTCTTCCTTTCTCTTTTTCTTGAAATAAAATGGAGTTGGAGTGAGAGTCAGGGCTGCTACTTTTTATTTTCCTCTAAATTCTTGGCCTAGAATCTAGTAAGCATACACTACCTAATGAATATAAACTTCTAAATAAACACTCTTTTGGTTGCATTTTATAGAAATCAACTAAAATTTGCTTCAAAATGGGGTTTATTATATTAGAGGTATTTTCTTATTTGTGAACCATGAATGGTCTGAGGTATAGGGACCAAGTTTAAAAGGCTTTGGAACTAAAAGGCTACTTTTCCCGTCTCAGTCTCAGTGTACATGTCATCCTGGTCTCCTTTGGGATAACTGCTATTCCCATGTCCTGTCATTAAATGTCTTTCCTTTGCGTTCCACACTAAAGATAATCAGCCTTACTTTTTTTATTTTATCATCTTCCAATCCAGCTACTTAAAGGAGGTTAACAAGAGTCCCTGAGATGCAAGTCTAAATTTTCAAAAAAGAAACGCAACTTTCCAGTCTTGAGTCAATGCCTGCACCCTGTAGTCAACTGTGACTGGATAGGGCAGTATTTTCTAGGAAAACATGGCTTCAGTGACTCACTCCTACAGGTGACTGGTCAGAGTCATACTGAGAAAAAAATGTGGATATAAACTGAACTCATATTCTAAAAGATTTTTATCAGCAGATAGCTAAATTTTTAAATAATCAGAAACAAAATTAATATAAATGCTTTAATATAGGAGGAATCTTAATTCATGGGTGCAATTGCCATTCAAATACCAAATCAGTTCATCAACTCAAATAAACTCTCACCAATGAATGAAGATGACTTATTCTGAGTTACAAGTATATCAACATATATATTGCATAATTAAACATATATAATTAAATATATAAGCATTTAGAGCTTTGTAAGTCATACTTTTTTTTTCTTTCTTCCTTTAAAAATGCTACTTTAGGGAAAATGTCATTTTTCTAATAAGAAATTATGCCAAAACATGTTATAAACATGGAATTATTAACTGCTGAGGATTTCTATAGAAATGACTTTCTGTTATGGTATTCAAAATGATGGACTTAAAAAACTTACAACTTTGTTTCCAAAATAATGAAACTGATATCTATGTGTGAACCATAAGCTAGTTTTTTGTTTTTTTTTTAATTTTACTTGAAGTTCTGGGATACATGTGCTGAATGTGCAGGTTGTTACATAGGTATACATATGCCATGGTGGTTTGCTGCACCTGCACCTATCAACCCATCATCTAGGTTTTAAGCCCCACATGCATTATCTTATTTGTCCTAATGCTCTCCCTCTCCTTTCCCCCTACCCCTTGACAGGCCCTGGTGTGTGATGTTCCCTTTCCTGTGTCCATGTGTTCTTATTGTTCAACTCCCGCTTATGAGTGAGAACATGCAATTTTGGTTTTCTGTTCTTGTATTAGTTTGCCGAGGATGATGCTTTCCAGCTTCATCCATTTCCCTGCAAAGGACATGATCTCATCCTTTTTTATGGCTGCATAGTATTCCATGGTGTATATATGTGCTACATTTTCTTTATCCAGTCTATCATTGATGGGCATTTGGGTTGGTTCCAAGTCTTTGCTATTGTAAATAGTACTGCAATAAACATATGTGTGCATGTTTATTTGTAGTACAATAATTTATAATCCTTTAGGTATATACCTAGTAATGGGATTGCTGGGTCAAATGATATTTCTGGTTATAGATCCTTGAGGAATTGCCACACTGTCTTCCACAATGATTAAACTAATTTACACTCCCACCAACAGTGTAAAAGCATTGATGCAGAGAAATAAGCCAGTTTTATAGAAGGAACTGTTCTAAAGCTGAAGCAGTAGGGAAGGTGTTAGAAATAGTTATGACTGTACAGTTATTTCTGCATCACTGGACATGTCAATTTCTGAAAGGCATTTGTAATTCTGGTTTTAGGTCAAATTTGATACTGATACCATAGACCAGATGTGTAAGTGTATACAATACTTTGCAATTTTTATTTTCCTGAAAAAAGTGTAGATATTGGTAGAGTTGCTTCTGAATCTTTTACTTAAAAAAAAAGTTACCTTTAAAATATATTCCATGGAACCAGAGGCCATTATCTGAAGTGAAACAACGGAGAAACAGAAAGTGAAATACTTCATGTCCTCATTTACAAGTGGGAGCTAAAACATGTGTACACATGGACACAAGGGTGGAATAACAGACACTGGAGCCTCAAAAAGGTGGGGGGTGAGAAAGGAGTGAGGGATGAAAAATTATCGACTGGGAACAATGTACACTATTTGGGTTCTGGCTACACTAAAAGCCCAAACTTCATCATTATGCATTGTATCCTTGTTAACAAAAATGCACTTGTACCCCCTATACAAACTGTTTGTATTTAGGCTTACTTTTGTATCACAAATAAATTTATTGCTAGTCATCATTCCAAATACATAAACCTTTTAGTAGTGAATAAATTAATTGTTAAATTTAAAGTTATTGCTTAGCACTTATTTAGCTAAAATATGGACACTGAATTTTTTATAATTGCTTAAGTCTTCTTTTTAGTGAAAGCAGATCTGAGTTCCATAAGGAGCAAGACCTAAGTTGCAAGATGTGAGTGGTATTGTTACACAGACACCAGGCCACACCCACTGTATTAGGCAGCAGCTGTGTTCCCATTATCCATAGCCATCCCGTAGCATCAAAGGTCAAGGACCCTGTGGCTTATGTTGAGACATGTTTAAAAGATAGTTCATCCATTTTCATCCTCTGCTGTATAAGCTCTGTAATGATTTGAGAGATACATTTAAACTCCAGAAGGAATGGTAAACAGCCTCACAGTAAAATAGGCATTATCATCAACAAACTCTCTAGATTTGCTGCTATAATTTAGAAACACAGGTATCGTATTGAAAATAAAAATATCAAAAATGCTGTAAGGTAGATTTTTGGAGCATATACACTCACCAAAAATGAATCATTCTAAAAGAATGCATCTATTTAGTCAGAGTACTTATCATTCAACAACATATCCATTCAACAAATGTATTTTGGCCTCTACCCTGTACCAGGTGCCATGTTAAATATTTATTTATTAAAAGCATTATTGATTTTCCATCAACCTGAAATTCCCTAAGGGCCTCACTGCTCTAGGGACCCCCTTATATTTTGGATGGCTGTAGAATGCACAATGCATGGGGCTAGGAGCAAGCACACAGGCCTCTCCCATCCCCATTACTGAAGAATTAATAGTGTCTGAAATATAAAATATGCTGCCCAAGAATGTAAGTAGAAAATGAAAGAAATTGTCAGTGGCACCTTGTTCCTTCTGTAAACTTGGATATTATCTCCATTGGCATAGTAATTAATAAAGCAACAATAAATAATACACTTATATTTATTTATCTAAATTCTACCAATTATTTATTAAATGAGTCAAATATTGATTTTACTTGATTTGGAATCCTAAATTACTGCCAAAAATTTCAGTGGTGTGATTCATGTTCCAAATTTCTCTTAGCCCTAGAAAAATCCACTTAAGTAGCTTTGGCTAAAATAACCTGAATATCTACTTCTCAACTGGAGAAATAGCCAGTAGGAGTTATTTGTCAATACAATGTAATAGAAGTGGTACTGTAGTCCAAAGTCTGGTTTCAAATGCTACACACACACACACACTCACACACACACACACACTCTCACGAACCTCACACCTGCCGTTTTAATAACCCAATAGAAACCCTTTTGTCTTAGAAAAAGGTAATTCTCAAATCAACAGAATAGAGACAAAAGGGAGTTCTCTCTCTTTTTTTTAATTAAGGAGTTTATCCTCAACTGATGGATTTTAAAATGCGTCCTGCTTTAAATTAATTTCTGAAGCTATGCAACGTCTTTTATTATTCAATTTTCTGTCAGTAGAAATGACTCTTAAAATACAGAAACTTCTGAAAGTTAGAAAAAAGTCAAGAGGGGTGGAGCCAAGATGGCCAAATAGGAACAGCTCCGGTCTACAGCTCCCAGCCTGAGCGACACAGAAGACAGCTGATTTCTGCATTTCTGTTTAAGGTACCAGTTTCATCTCACTAGGGAGTGCAAAACAGTGGGTGCAGGACAGTGGGAGAAGCGCACTGTGCACGAGCCGAAGCAGGGCGAAGCATTGCCTCACTCGGGAAGTGCAAGGGGTCAGGGAGTTCCCTTTCCTAGTCAAAGAAAGGGGTAACAGATGGCACCTGGAATATCGGGTCAGTCCCACCCGAATATTGCGCTTTTCAAATGGGCCTGGAAAACGGCACACTAGAAGATTGTGTCCCGCACCTGGCTCGGAGGGTCCTATGCCCACGGAGTCTCGCTGATTGCTAGCACAGCAGTCTGATATCAAGCTGCAAGGCAGCAGCGAGGCTGGGGGAGGGGCACCCACAATTGCCCAGGCTTGCTTAGGTAAACAAAGCAGCCAGGAAGCTTGAACTGGGTGGAGCCCACCTCAGCTCAAGGAGGCCTGCCTGCCTCTGTAGGTTCCACCTCTGGGGGCAGGGCACAGACAAACAAAAAGTCAGCAGGAACCTCCACAGACTTAAATGTCCCTGTCTGACTGACAGCTTTGAAGAGAGTAGTGGTTCTCCCAGCACGCAGCTGGAGATCTGAGAACGGACAGACTGCCTCCTAAAGTGGGTCCCTCAGCCCTGAGCAGCCTAACTGGGAGGCACCCCCCCCAGTAGGGACAGACTGACACCTCACTCAGCCGAGTACTCCTCTGAGACAAAATTTCCAGAGGAACTATCAGACAGCTGAATTTGTGGTCTCACGAAAATCCGCTGTTCTGCAGCCACCGCTGCTGAGACCCTGCCAAACAGGTTCTGGAGTGGACCTCTAGTAAACTCCAACAGACCTGCAGCTGAGGGTCCTGTCTGGTAGAAGGAAAACTAACAAACAGAAAGGACATCCACACCAAAAACCCATCTGTACATTACCATCATCAAAGACCAAAAGAGATAAAACCACAAAGATGGGGAAAAAACAGTGCAGAAAAACTGGAAACTCTAAAAAGCAGAGCACCTCTCCTGCTCCAAAGGAACGCAGTTCCTCACCAGCAACGGAAAAAAGCTGGATGGAGGATGACTTTGACGAGTTGAGAGAAGAAGGCTTCAGACGATCAAACTACTCTGAGCTACGGGAGGAAATTCAAAACAATAGCAAAGAAGTTAAAAACCTTGAAAAAAAAATAGAAGAATGGATAACTAGAATAACCAATGGAGAGAAGGGCTTAAAGGAGATGATGGAGCTGAAAGCCAAGTTTCGAGAACTACGTGAAGATTGCAGAAGCCTCGGTAGCAGATGCGATCAACTGGAAGAAAGGGTATCAGTGATGGAAGATGAAATGAATGAAATGAAGCGAGAAGGGAAGTTTAGAGAAAAAAGAAAAGAAATGAACAGAGCCTCCAAGAAATTTGGGACTATGTGAAAAGACCAAACCTACGTCTGATTGGTGTACCTGAAAATGACGGGGAGAATGGAACCAAGTTGGAAAACACTCTGCAAGGTATTATCCAGGAGAACTTCCCCAATCTAGCAAGGCAGGCCAACATTCAGATTCAGGAAATACAGAGAACGCCGCAAAGATACTCCTCGAGAAGAGCAACTCCAAGACACATAATTGTCAGATTCACCAAAGTTGAAATGAAGGAAAAATGTTAAGGGCAGCCAGAGAGAAAGGTGGGTTACCCACAAGGGAAGCCCATCAGACTAACAGCTGATCTCTCAGCAGAAACTCTACAAGCCAGAAGAGAGTGGGGGCCGATATTCAACATTCTTAAAGAAAAGAATTTTCAACCCAGAACTTCATATCCAGCCAAACTAAGCTTCATAAGTGAAGAAGAAATAAAATACTTTACAGACAAGCAAACGCTGAGTGATTTTGTCACCATCAGGCCTGCCCTAAAAGAGCTCCTGAAGGAAGCACTAGACATGGAAAGGAACAACGGTACAGCCACTGCAAAAACATGCCAAATTGTAAAGACCATTGAGGCTAGGAAGAAACTGCATCAACTAATGAGCAAAATAACCAACTAACATCATAATGACAGGATCAATTCACACATAACAATATTAATGTTAAATGTCAATGGGCTAAATGCTCCAATTAAAAGACACAGACTGGCAAACTGGATAAGGAGTCAGGACCCATCAGTGTGCTGTATTCAGGAAACCCATCTCACGTGCAGAGACACACATGACTCAAAAAAATGGATGGAGGAAGATCTATCAAGCAAATGGAAAACAAAAAAAGGCAGGGGTTGCAATCCTAGTCTCTGATAAAATAGACTTTAAACCAACAAAGATCAAAGAGAAAAGAAGGCCATTACATAATGGTAAAGGGATCAATTCAACAAGAAGAGCTAACTATCCTAAATACATAGCACCCAACACAGGAGCACCAGATTCATAAAGCAAGTCCTGAGTGACCTACAAAGGGACTTAAACTCCCACAAATAATAATGGGAGATTTTAACACCCCACTGTCAACATTAGACAGATCAACGAGACAGAAAGTTAACAAGGATATCCAGGAATTGAACTCAGCTCTGCACAAAGTGGACCTAATAGACATCTAGAGAACTCTCCACCCCAAATCAACAGAATATACATTTTTTTCAGCACCACACCACACCTATTCCAAAATTGACCACATAGTTGGAAGTAAAGCTCTCCTCAGCAAATGTAAAAGAACAGAAATTATAACAAACTGTCTCTCAGACCACAGTGCAATCAAACTAGAACTCAGGATTAAGAAACTCACTCAAAACCACTCTACTACATGGAAACTGAACAACCTGCTCCTGAATGACTATTGGGTACATAATGAAATGAAGGCAGAAATAAAGATGTTCTTTGAAACAATGAGAACAAAGACACAACATACCAGAATCTCTGGGACACTTCAAAGCAGTGTGTAGAGGGAAATTTATAGCACTAAATGCCCACAAGAGAAAGCAGGAAAGATCCAAAATTGACACCCTAACATCACAATTAAAAGAACTAGAAAAGCAAGAGCAAACACATTCAAAAGCTAGCAGAAGGCAAGAAATAACTAAAATCAGAGCAGAACTGAAGGAAATAGAGACACAAAAAACCCTTCAAAAATTAAAGAATCAAGAGCTGGTTTTTTGAAAAGATCAACAAAATTGATAGACCCTAGCAAGACTAATAAAGAAGAAAAGGAGAAGAATCAAATAGATGCAAAAAAATGAAAAAGGGGATATCACCACGATCCCACAGAAATACAATCTACCATCAGAGAATACTACAAACACTCTATGCAATAAACTAGAAAATCTAGAAGAAATGGATAAATTCCTCACAAATACACCCTCCCAAGACTAAACCAGGTAGAAGTTGAATCTCTGAATAGACCAATAACAGGTTCTGAAATTGTGGCAATAATCAATAGCTTACCAACCAAAAAGAGTCCAGGACCTGATGGATTCACAGCCGAATTCTACCAGAGGTACAAGGAGGAACTGGTACCATTCCTTCTGAACTATTCCAATTGATAGAAAAAGAAGGAATCCTCCCTAACACTTTTATGAAGCCAGCATTGTCCTGATACCAAAGCCTGGCAGAGACATAACCAAAAAGAGAATTTCAGACCAATATCCTTGATGAACATTGATGCAAAAATCCTCAATAAAATACTGGCAAACCGAATCCAGCAGCACATCAAAAAGCTTATCCACCATAATCAAGTGGGCTTCATCCCTGGGATGCAAGGCTGGTTCAACATACCAAATCAATAAATGTAATCCAGCATAAAACAGAACCAAAGACAAAAACCACATGATTATCTCAATAGATGCAGAAAAGGCCTTTGACAAAATTCAACAACCCTTCATGCTAAAAACTCTCAATAAATTAGGTATTGATGGGACGTATCTCAAAATAATAAGAGCTATCTATGACAACCCACAGCCAATATCATACTGAATGGGCAAAAACTGGAAGCATTCCCTCTGAAAACTGGCACAAGACAGGGATGCCCTCTCTCACCACTCCTATTCAACATAGTGCTGGAAGTTCTGGCCAGAGCAATCAGGCATGAGAAGGAAATAAAGGGTATTCAATTAGGAAAAGAGGAAGTCAAATTGTCCCTGTTTGCAGATGACATGATTGTATATCTAGAAAACCCCATGTCTCAGCCCAAAATCTCCTTAAGCTGATTAGCAACTTCAGCAAAGTCTCAGGATACAAAATCAATGTAAAAAAATCACAAGCATTCTTGTACACCAATCACAGACAAACAGAGAGCCAAATCATGAGTGAACTCCCATTCACAATTGCTTCAAAGAGAATAAAATACCTAGGAATCCAACTTACAAGGGATGTGAAGGACCTCTTCAAGGAGAACTACAACCACTGCTCAATGAAATAAAAGAGGATACAAACAAATGGAAGAACATTCCATGCTCATGGGTTGGAAGAATCAATATCGTGAAAATGGCCATACTGCCCAAGGTAATTTATAGATTAATGCCATCCCCATCAAGCTACCAATGACTTTCTTCACAGAATTGGAAAAAACTACTTTAAAGTTCATATGGAACCAAAAAGAGCCCACATCGCCAAGTCAATCCTAAGCCAAAAGAACAAAGCTGGAGGCATCAGGCTACCTGACTTCAAACTACACTACAAGGCTACAGTAACCAAAACAGCATGGTACTGGTACCACAACAGAGACATAGATCAATGGAACAGAAAGGAGCCCTCAGAAATGATGCCACATATCTACAACTATCTAATCTTTGACAAACCTGACAAAAACAAGAAATGGGGAAAGGATTCCCTATTTAATAAATGGTGCTGGGAAAACTGGCTAGCCATATGTAGAAAGCTGAAACTGGATCCCTTCCTTACACCTTATACAAAAATTAATTCAAGATGGATTAAAGACTTAATGTTAGACCTAAAACCATTAAAATCTACAGGAAGCCTAGGCAATACCATTCAGGACATAGGCGTGGGCAAGGACTTCATGTCTAAAACACCAAAAGCAATGGCAACAAAAGCCAAAATTGACAAATGGGATCTAATTAAACTAAAGAGCTTCTGCACAGCAAAAGAAACTACCATCAGAGTGAACAGGCAACCTACAGAATGGGAGGAAATTTTTGCAACCTACTCATCTGACAAAGGGCTAATATCCAGAATCTACCATGAACTCAAACAAATTTACAAGAAAAAAACAAACAACCCCATCAAAAAGTGGGCGAAGGACATGAATAGACACTTCTCAAAAGAAGACATTTATGCAGCCAAAAAACACATGAAAAAATGCTCATCATCACTGGCCATCAGAGAAATGCAAATCAAAACCACAGTGAGATACCATCTCACACCAGTTAGAATGGCCATCATTAAAAAATCAGGAACAACAGGTGCTGGAGAGGATGTGGAGAAATAGGAACACTTTTACACTGTTGGTGGGACTGTAAACTAGTTCAACCATTGTGGAAGTCAGTGTGGCAATTCCTCAGGGATCTAGAACTAGAAATACCATTTGACCCAGCCATCCCATTACTGGGTATATACCCAAAGGACTATAAATCATGCTGCTATAAAGACACATGCACACGTATGTTTATTGCGGCACTATTCACAATAGCAAAGAGTTGGAACCAACCCAAATGTCCAACAACGATAGACTGGATTAAGAAAATGTGGCACATATACACCATGGAATACTATGCAGCCATAAAAAATGATGAGTTCATGTCCTTTGTAGGGACATGGATGAAATTGGAAAACATCATTCTCAGTAAACTATCGCAAGGACAAAAAACGAAACACCGCATGTTCTCACTCATAGGTGGGAATTGAACAATGAGAACTCATGGACACAGGAAGGGGAACATCACACTCTGGGGACTGTTGTGTGGTTGGGGGAGGGGGGAGGGATAGCATTAGGAGATATACCTAATGCTAAATGACGAGTTAATGGGTGCAGGAAATCAACATGGCACATGGATACATATGTAACAAACCTGCACATTGTGCACATGTACCCTAAAACCTAAAGTATAATAATAAAAACAAAACAAAACAAATCCAATTTATAATATGTACAAAAATAAAATACTTTGGAATAAATTTAAAAAAAGAAGAAAAAAGTCAAGATATTCAAGCACTATAAACTCTACACTAAATGAAGAAATGATAAACTATAACAAAAGTCTACATAAATTAGCCTTGTTTGTTCATGCACTTTATTATCCCTCTCTCCACTGACCCTCCCCTTCAAAGTACAAATACACAATCAATACACAAGCAAATATGTTTATATATATGTGTGTGTGTGTGTATACACACAAGCAAATATTTATATATATACGTGTATGTGTATATATATACGTGTGTGTATATATATATATACACATACACACACACACACACGAGCAAATATATATATACATATAGAAAGTAGCCAGGGTACCAAGTCTTTACTTAGAATACTAGCAATAAAAAGGGGAAGATATTAAGAAGCCATTCTTCATGACTGTTTGAACTGACTTTCTAGGTCATCAGAGGAACTATTTGATGAGAAATCCTCCTTTACAAAAGTCTTTCAGCTAATACATATAAAAAAATTTTGAAAAATAATTATTTTTCAAGCCATAATGAGACAATTGGTATAGACAATGATCATCAGTGGATTCTAGAACCATTAGGAAATATGGAAATATTAGTCTCTGTTCATTCCATTGATCAAACCTAGCATCATTTAAAATAGGATGACTAGATGCACTTCTTCATATGCTGAAATAGTAATGACACAGCACAATCTATAAAATATTTTTGCTGACCTGTTAAACCTGAATATTATCAAGTCATTAGGTCTAAATTCCAGTTTATGGGAAATACTACATATTTGAGGTACAGAGCAAAGACTTTGCTGACCCACTTTGAACTTGTGGAAGAGAAAATAAATTTAGTTTTGTTAAAAACACATTGGAGTTGGTTGTTACCCATAGCATAGCCAGCTTAGATTGTTGAATACATTGCCAAGGTTCTAGAGTTTGGTACTAGGTTGGAAGAGAAATTAAAAGGTAGGTCTATGATCTCCCCAGGGTATGTTCTAACATAACATATTTTCTAGATGCAAAACATTGTCTGTGTACATGCTAAGTCTGAATTACCAGTGGCATCTTTGCCAATTCTCTAGAATATTAATGATATTGTAAATATTTTTATAGCTTTGTTTGCATTCTATATCCTTGTGGCTCTTTATTAAGGTACTGCCTAGAAAATTAATTAACATTATAATGGAAATCATTTGTTATACTTGATTTCCCATGCCTCTCCTTCATTATAAGTTTTTCATCAAACGTGTAAAACTTTGGTTATTATTTTAAAAAAAGGTATATAGTTTATTAAAGAATTAGTCTTTGGCACTAGTAATCAGAATAAGAGCCTACTTCACTGAGTCTCCATTTGATTTTTAAATCAACATATGTCTCATTTCATTTTAGTTCCTGTTAGTTAAGTAGCTTAAAACCCTGGTATTTTGTGAAAATTCCAGGGTTCTGAAACACTGTAAGTACATAAGTTCTTGTTCTCCGAAAATAAATGTGATCATAAATTTGAACATTTGTTTTCTCCCATATAGATATAAACATACATGAAATATGTCAATGATAATTTATAATAAAATGTATATTTTAGGTAAAGTTGTATGGGCTTTCTTATTTTTGTCTCTTAAAATTTTGTTTATTTGTTTCCAGTAAGTGGAAGGTATATTTTTAAGTATTTAAAATTTATATCTAATGACAGTATTCAATCTATTGCATGAATATGTTCGAATATTACCCATGAAAATATATTTTTCCACACTTGTGTTTAATATATAATTCAGGCAGAATGTTGAACCAGTTTTCACCAACTTGGAAGCTGTTCTTTGCTGAAAAATGATTCCCACTTGCTTGGAAATGTTGTTCCCTCAAGGAAACTAAGTTGTACATCCAAGACACCAACTTTCCCATAAAAAGAATTGGAAGGAGCTTTTTTATTTCATGGTAATGGAAACCATAGCTAATTTATTCACTGAAATATGGAAATTTCTCTTGATTAACCAAATTTCAAACTTTTAGAGCATGATATGGTAAATGTTTATAATGAAATATCTTCTCTTCAAATATGTCTGAGATCTTTGAAGGTTCTCGTGTGTACATTTATGATTTTAGAGGTAAATGCTTATGAAGTAGCAATGGCTCTGTGCTGCCAATAAAATTTTCACACCAAAATGCTTATCTTCCTTTATTTTTTTCTCCTTAAGGAATTCTGGACTAAATTAACACGTTAAATATCTTTATTTAAGGCAATGAGCCATTATTAATAAAACTACCAATTATCTTATATAAAGGATCCTTCTTTCCTGGAGGGCAATTTGGCAATACCTATGAAAAACTGTAGAATTTAGTGTACCATATAACCCAGCTATTCCACTGTAGGAACTCATGCTAATAATTTAGAATGTGCCCCAAGATTTTATTAAAAGCATGTTCATTGCAGCATTAAATTTAAATGTTCAAGAAAAGAGTTAGATACGTTCAGGAATATCCATACACATTCTACACAGTCCTTTAAAATATAGCTAGGTTTTGTGAAAGTAAATTTCCTGTCAAGGAAAGACGCTCATAATATATTGTTTAATGTGAATTAAAGATTGAAAAACAGTATAACAGTATGCTTCAATTTTTATGAATAGCAAATCTATTTGTTTATATCTGCATGCAAATATACATCTCCAAGAATATACACAAAAATATTAACAATTGCTTCCATTGACTTTATGGAAGAGTTTATGTGACTTTTTTCTTTTCTAATGTATATTTTGTATACCATTAACAGGTATTCCTTATTAAAATAAGCGTAGAACAAAAGCAGAGCCATTCTTGATTCAAGAAAATTAAACAAAAACAAAATATTTTTTCAATAAAAAATATACGCTATATAACGCACATTATTTATAGTTCCAGTGTATATGAATTAGAAAACCATCCATTATCTCTTTTTGGGTGTTCTGCATTCTGGCATTCCTATGTAACCAACTCCAATGTGTTATATATGAATATTTCAGTAGCAACACTGTACTATTTTTCTGTTTCTGTTTGTGACTTGATATCATCACATTCTGTTTTAACTTAGATAAGTTACCCAAGTTCTCTGAATACCAGAAAACTTGCTTGGTTGCAAAATAGGCATAATAATAAGATCTACTTCATATATATATTATTTTATAGATTAAATGAGAAAATGAATGTAGTGTTTGCACATATCCTGGCTTATAGTCAATGTATAATTAAAAACTCTAATACAGCATAGAACACACTACATGTCTCTTACCTCCTCAATTTATGACCCAAAGGAAGTTTAAATATTTAGATTCTTATTCTACAGACCAGAAACACTTTTTAATCTGTCAGGTGGTCTCCATCATATATTCCTTGCATCTTCAGATTTCAGGAAAGCCTTAGTCACATTTATTAAGATGGAGAATTGAGATTTGTGTCATAATGAGATAAGAAAAGGAAAACACATACCCTGCTTATCTTTGTCCATTCCGTGTTGCTATAACAGTATATCACGAAGTAGGTAATATATTAAAATAAAAGAAATTTATTTTCACAGTTCTGAAGGCCATGAAGTCCAATATCAAGGAACTGGCACCTGGTCAGGGCTTTCTTGCTAGTGTGGAAGGTTTGGAAGAGAGAGACAGAGAGCACTAAAGAGAACAAAAGAAGGCTGAATTCCCTTTATGACAAAACTCTGTCACCATTATAAACTCACTCCCTCAGTAACAACAGTAATCCATTCATGAGGGCAAAGGCCTCATGACCTAACTACCTTGTAAATTTCCTACCTCTCAATACTGTTGCATTAAGGATTGTTTCAAATACATAAAATTTTGGAGACATATTTAAACCACAGCACTGCTGCATACATTATTTGAGCAATTTGTCTTACTAACTTGGATCAAAATTTTAGAATGGTGTTTGTCATTGATGAGGAGACCATTGTTCTATGGGAGTAGAATAGCTAACACGGATAGAAAATACAGAATGGGATTCCCAACATTTACCAAGCTCGTAAGTAGCACAGATTGCATGCTATGCCCTTTTTATGTCATAGCATACTTAATCCCCAAAATTACCCTGGAAGTTAAATGTGGCAGTCTCAATTGTTAAAATAAGAGCAACAAGGCTGAAAAAAAAATTGGAAACATATCCAATGTCAAAAAGCTAAGGGGAGGAAAGGAATCAGAATTTGAACCAAATTCAAATTTACAGCTAGGTCTCTTCAAAACTTGCCAGACTAGATTGGGCTGGTGGCTCACACCTATAATACCACCACTCTGGGAGGCCGAGGCCGGCAGATCACCTGAGATCAGCAGTTCAAGACCATCCTGGCCAATATCTCTACTAAAAATACAAAAATTAGCCAGGCATGGTAGAGGCTGCCTGGAATCCTAGCTACTCGGGAGGCTGAGGTAGGAGAAACACTTGAACTTGAAGGTGGAGGCGGAGGTTGCAGTGAGCTGAGATCGCGCCACTGCACTCCAGCCTGGGCAACAAGAGCGAAACCCTGTCTCAAACAAACAAACAAACAAAATCAAACAACAACAACAACAACGACAAACTTGCCAGACTAACAAAAAACCAAAGTGAGAGCAAACTTCATAGAACATTTCAATTGAATTCTAAAAGTATTATTTTATTATTTAAAGAGACATTTCTGTTTGTAACACCCAAAGCAATCTACAAATTCAATACAATCCCCAACAAAATACCAATGACATCCTTCAGAGAAATAGACAACCCACAGAATGGGAGAAAATATTTGCAAACTATCCATCTAACAAGAGATTAATAACCAGAATCTATAATGAGCCCAAATAACTCTACAGGAAAAAATCTAATAATCTGATTAAAAACTGGGCAGAGGATCTGAATATTTTTCAAAATAAGACAAACAAAAGGCAGACAGACATATGAAAATGTGCTCAACGCCACTGATCATCAGAGAAATGCAAATCAAAATCATGAGATACCATCTCGACCCAGTTAAAATTGCTTATATCCTAAAGAAAGACACTAATGAATAGTGGTGAGTATGTGGAGAAAGGGAAACTCTCATACACTGTTGGTAGGAGTACAAATTGCTACAACCACTGTGGAGAACAGTATAGACATTCTTCGGGGGCCAGGCGTGGTGGCTCACACCTGTAATCCCAGCACTTTGGGAGGCAGAGGCGGGTGTATCACGAGTTCAGGAGATCGAGACCATCCTGGCTAACACGGTGAAACTCCGTCTCTACTAAAAATACAAAAAATTAGAAGGGCGTGGTGGCGGACACCTGTAGTCCCAGCTACTCAGGAGACTGAGGCAGGAGAATAACTTGAACCCAGGAGGCGTAGCTTGCAGTGAGTGGCGATGGCGCCATTGCACTCCAGCTGGGCGACAGTGAGAGACTCTGTCTCCAAAAAAAAAAAAAAAAAAAAAAGAAGTTCCTTCTCCACCCATAATTCAAGGCCTGGAACTACTTTAATTTCACCATGTTCTTTTATGCAGATAAGATCTGGTCCTGTTTTGACATTTAGACTTCTGGTACATATTATACACCGCCTTGTATATAGTTATTTATTTTCTTATCTGAGCCATCTTTTTGTAAGCTCCATGAATGTAGCTATCTTTTCATCTTAGCCCCTCTAACTCATATCTCTCTTTTTTGTAAAGTATAATGTTAATAAATGTTTATTAATTGGCTTGATAGCTAATTTCTAATATTCTTTGTACAGAAGGTATTTATTGGTCACTCTTGTTACCCTGAGGTGAATTAGCAGAGTTTTTGGCTGAAATAATTGTTCAAGGAAAAAAAAATATACTGAAAACTTGACAGAAATGCTAGAAATGTTTTTAAATATAAACAATAAAATTTAACGTTTAAAATAGTTATATCTTAGAATTATTTATGTTAGATACCTGGTCAAATTTGATTTGTAAAGGATTCTAGAATTTTAAATGACCTTTGTTATTATCATGATTTCCATATATTTTAAAGTAATATGTTAAAAAATCACCCTCACTAAATTTTATCTAAACTAATTAAAATACCAAAAAAAATCCCCAAATTACATTTAGTTGATAATCACAGAAACATTATAGTAACAGTGAGTATTAAACATCCTATCGCTTTTGCAGATATAAAAATGCCCCCAAAATGTACCCGGAAAAATTGTCTATAGCAGCCCCAGGGCTTCTGAATTCCAGGGACATCATCTTCTGTGCCTGCTGATGCAGATATTTGAGTCTTCTATTTTAAAAGGTATTTAGAAATACAGATACACAAAGCTTTGCTTTATTCTTTGTCTGAACCCAAGTCTCTAAAAAATGTTTTTATAAATATTTTATTCTTTTTCTCTGTTTTGTGAAAGTGAAATTCATTTGGCCACTGTCTGCTTTCTACAGCCTTCTCTGTTAAAATTACACTAAATTGCCTTTATAACTTAAAAAATGATTTTAAGTATTATTATCTGCTAATAATTAGGTCCAAAGAGTTCTTGAGGCTTTGAAGTTTTCCTGGCATCTGAGCCCAACCCTGCAATCTGGGGGCTGTCTCTGAAATTTCAGTCACATTTCCCTTAGTGCCTTTGAACCCACAAACTGTTCTCTTCGCTCCTCTGACCTGACTAAAATGAAGAAAGGCATAAAATCTCCTGAGAAGGTGTGTCCTAACAAGATTTCAGACCCAATTCCAGCCACCAAGGGGGTTTAGATAAGGCTTAGATACACAGTTCATCTTTTGGATTCTTTCATCCAACTCCAACCTTGGAACCCTTTGTGTTTCCTTCACCTCTATTCACTTCACACGATTGGGTCCATCACTAATCATAATATAGGATTTTGCTTAGAAGTTTGATCAGCTTTAAAGTTTGCTCCAGCTCAGCATAGACCATACCCTTAGCTCTATAGGATGGCAGGATAAAGGGATTCTTTGCCCTGCACACTCTAGGAATTAATTGAACCAACTATAAATAACCATTCTAAGCAGAAAGGAAACACACATGGCATTACCTTGAAATATATCATTTCCAGATCGCCTTGAGCTCTTTATGAGGGGGAAAAAATCACATCTTCTCACTGATAAATCTTACTTGTAATTAGTATGAGTGTACTTCAAATTCAATGGATTATATGTTAATATTTTTGAAATATTTTACAAATCTTAAATAACTTGAGAATGTGACAAATGATAGAAATTTGAGTCTGTACAATTAGAATATATATATTTTTTAGACTTTATTTTAAAGCACTGGAATTTAAAGACAGTTACTGTCTGGGACTCTAAATTATGGTATTTTGTTCTTTCATATATAGATAAGAGTAAAATCATATGTGTGTATGTGCAAATATATATTATATATGCTATATATGTATATATTAATACAGCTAACCAAGAAAAATAATATAGTGATAGAAGAAAAATATATTATTGTTAAATATCAAAGGGATTACCAATAACATATTTAACAAGGTATGCACATCTACTTACAATCTACGAGGTGCTGTGCTTGGCACTGTCAAGGAGACGTATTAAAGCATGCCACCTGACTTCACCGATATCACAGAAGTGAGATAGATACATCTAATTCCAAAGAGGAATTCTTAAGGGCATAACAAAGGAAAAGCAAATATGTAAAGTACTAGGAGAGTTGTGAGAAAGATAAACTTTAATTAAGTACCCAGAAAGTTAAAAGGAAATATTTAGTAATGAAAATTTCTAACACTCTGAAATGTGTATATTTGTAACAAAAGAGAAATTTGCTATGACTATTCAGTGTTTGGATCACTAAATGTATCTTAAATTTTGTCTCATCGATGTTTCCTCTCTACCTGTTACTTTCATGAGGAATACTTGAAATGCATTCAGATGATGAGAAAGAATACTCAGAATCCTTAGAAGAGTGGTGTGGATTCAGAACAAAAATAAAGGAAGGATATGTGTTGCAAGCGTATTTATTTAAAAATATATTTTAAAAACAGGAAAATCAATTACAGACTTTGGTAAGCATAGGGGATGGTTTCCCTGGAATTCAAAAACCCTGAGAAAAATCAAGAAATCTTAATTGAACTATGAGTCACAGAAAGCAAGTCATGAAGTCTAAAATAATGGCTCTGCCCATTAATTGAATCATCATGTCATCAGATCAAATGTAATCCCAAGATATTGGGGATTTAGTGACCCAATCTACCACCGTAGGAAGAAAATTTAAAATGTATAGGAAGTACCAAAATGTTTAAATCAAAAATTTACTTCATCCTTCTATAAAGAATGACTTTTCTTATCCAAAATGACTAAAAAACATTATCCCATGTTTGGCGTTTGCATGGGATGACAGAAGAAGGAACACTTCTGCTAACGATAGAAAAAGCAATATACAGCTATTACTGCTGATAAATAGCCAAAGTACATGAATCACAACCGAAGTTCTCTTCACCGACTGACCTACATTTTAACTGACTGGCCAGATTAGTCACAGCCAGCCTTGATCCCTCTATAAAACATACTGATTGAAGACCGCAGCTTGTTGACCAGCCATTGCTAACTGGCTACCCCATGGCATACCATGCCATACTGCTACCGTTGAGTTGCATGTGCATGCCCAAGAAGAATATATTTTGCTTGTTCCCAAAACTGTTTATGCAGTTTTACCTTTATCATTATAATTTTAAAATTTCAGTAAATATTTCATAAGCTTATAAAATAGGTCTACAAAAAGAAAAAAAGTGCTGTTTCTATGAAATATAAGTTGAGGCTGGGTGCGGTGGCTCACGCCTGTAATCCCAGCCGTTTAGGAGGCCGAGGTGGGCAGATCACCTGAGGTCGGGAGTTTGAGATCAGTTTGACCAGCATGGAGAAACCCCATCTCTACTAAAAATACAAAATTAGCCAGGCGTGGTGATGTATGCCTGTAATCCCAGCTACTCGGGAGGCTGAGGCAGGAGAATCGCTTGAAGCTGGGAGGCAGAGGTTGTGGTGGGCAGAGAACACACCATTGCACCCAGCCTGGGCAACAGGAGTGAAACTCCATCTCAAAAAAAAAAAAAAAAAAAAAGAAAGAAGTGTAAGCTGCTTTGGAAATATTCAATAAAGGAGAGTTAGCAAAATTTTTTGTTGAAGACCAGTTGTACCTGAGATTGGTAAAGATGGGAATAATCATATGGATAGAAAAGGAATCTGATCTCAGATTGTATTGCAAGTGGCTCTAAATTCATGCTTCACAAACATACACACTCACAAAAAGAAAAGAAGGAAGAAAAAGTGAAAGAAAAGTTAAAACCAAACTAGAAATTATAGATACATTCTGAGGTCTGGCTTATAAACTCGAGAAACCTTAGAACTCCATTAGGCAGACCTTTGTGTTACAATTAAAATAGTAGATTCAAAGCTAACAGAAAATGTTTAAGGTATGAATTTTATAAGTTTTAAAAATTCCTTGCTTTATTTGATAAAGAAAAAAACCATTAACCAACCACTAGTCCCAATTAAACTGGATTTTAAGCAGTAATAGGGTCCCTAAGCACGTGCTGGCCATCATAAGCGCAGACCTGTCACTAATGCACGAAGCTACTTGGTATCTGCAGAAGATTCCCGAAAGAACTAGCTCATCCTATTTCCTTAGATACATACATTAAAATTGAGAATCAAACTTTTCGGAAGAAGTTATTGAATTTTGATCGCAGAATACACTGCATTCTTTATGGTTTACTGTATTTAATCACATACAAGCAAGTATTTAGAATGTGCATTTCAGAATATGGATGTGGTCATTTTGAAAAAAGAAAAGCATTTTATTTAGTAAAGAACTCATTCAACTCATTCCAAGTATTGCCATTTATAAATGCCTGAGCTGGAGTGAGGGACCATATTTCTGAAACTGCAAGATGTGTCCCCAGATGAGTTCTCTCTTTCTTCATCTGTGCATCTACAATGCATTTGTTGAACTTCCTTACACTAGGAGTGGCTATATGACTCAGTTTTCTCCAGTGAAATAAGGGTTGGAAGGTCCCTGGCTCTTGAAAATCTTTGTACCGTGACCCTTCATGTCCATCTTCATGACATCAACTAAAAGCAGATGAAATCACGTCCCTTGGATTTCCCAGCATGAATACCTAGGCTGGACTATTTCTTGAGAAAGAAATAAACTTTCATGTCTTGTTGAGTCATGAAATTCTGGATTTATTTTTTTAAACAGCTAGCACAACTCTGATTAAGGCCCCTTCTGATTATCTAGACAAAATTGAGCTTTTCCCAACATAGATTTGTGTCCTTTATAAAACTGTGTCTTAATGAAGAGTATTTCTGTGTAAGAGAGCTTTATGTTGCAGAAGCACAAGAAGACTGCATGGTGATTGCACACATAGCAGTTTTCTAGAAAGATTCAAAAGATTAATTAGTGTAGTCCTATTCTTAGCACAAACACACTACTATAAAAAAAAGATGGAAAAAAATTTAGGATCAAGAGACACTGGTAGATCAAAGAACATGATATCCACTTCTCATGCTATTGGTAATGTTTGATCATTTGGTTTAAGTATGGTTCACAGACTTTTTCCATTTTAAAGATATGTTATTCCCTTTGTAGTCAAAAATTAAAATGTATGTGTCTGGAGAGTACCTTACGACTATGTAAATATCCTGTACCCCAATAGGCTTTTGCCCCATGGTTTTAGTGTTTTAATTTTAATGATTTTTGCCTGAATTAAATTATTACTATTGTGGATATGAAATGCTGAGCTTTCTATCTGTTTCATTTCATTTTTTTTATACGAAGTACCAGTTGGCATTCTTATACTAATAACAGCTTTCCCTTCTTTATGCTTATTTACAAATTTAAGATCCATATTGACCCATGGATTCTCTACAAAATTATAATGTATTTTCCATTATTCATTTTAATGAACAAATTGTTCTAAATGTGGCCAGTTGGAGCACCTTCAGGTGGGTTTGTGTGTTAGTTTGAAACGTGCCCATCAATTTCAATCATTTTCTTAATTTATGGAATAAGATGATCCAGGTTCAACTTGCACTTTACCAACTCAGCCAAGGAATTAAACATTTATCTAAAGATTAATGATTTCTCTCAGTGGCAAGTGGTATTTAGAAACCACTTGGCAATAATTGTGCTAATTGCCACTAGGAAGAATTGATTTTAAAATGCATCCTTAGACCAAACCAAGGAAAACAATAGATGGATGATAGCTATGTTAAATCATGATTTCATGCTAATTCCAGGATTTTATCTCATTCTTTTCTCATGTCATATATCTGTTTCTCTGTTTCCAAGATGACAATGCTAATATTTATAATATATATAAAATATTTTGGAAGAACTATATCAATATCAACACCAAATCTAGTAAATAATGTTCATTTCTTTTTATCCTTAGATTGTAATCCCATTGCAAGTGTACAGAAGAATACTATGTTTAAAATTTACTTAGATTATATCTTTTGTTCTATATTCAATTAAAAATTTAATACAATTTCATTTATTATTTTTACATAAATATCTGTGAGGTTAACTTGTAGTTTTTTTCTCCCTACATTTACTAAGACTTAATATCAATAATATGATTATATCATAAAAAGAGAACTAGGAAGTTATCTGTCATTTTCTATACTTTAAAAATTTTGTGTGTTTGGGATGATATGGTATTTGAAGATTTTATGGAATTCCCTTATGAAACCATCTGGGCCTGTTGCTTTGTGTGAGGACGTTCTTTGATCACATTTTCAATTCCTTTTATTTTATGTAAAAATGTCTCTTTAAGCAAAATATTTTTTTCAGACACATTGAAATATGGTACAAATTTCACAAACTGCCTGATCTTATTTTTTAAAAAGTGTCAGAACACCTTGACGTGCAGAAGCCACAAATAGCGCAAATGCACTCCTGGTAAGGACACATGCACTGTCTATGTATACTCTTGAATATGTTTCTCATTCTGAACTATAAAATAGAGTACATATACAAATTTAATGGAATTCACAGGAGAAGTATAACTCCAAGGGCTAACAGTGAAATACCAGGGCCATGTAGCCTGCTTGTTGATAAAAACACATTGGCACTCCAGCTTCTCATACCTCTTTAGGAAGTGTGAAAATTCAAATGTGATATTTCTAAACATCCTTGAAGGCCATACAAGAATGTTTATATATACTGAAAGTAAAAATGCACAATTATTTAATATGGCATTTTTCAAAAGGTTTAGAGTTGCAGTGTACTTCTGCCAGTTTTTTTTTCTCCCAGAAAATTAATGATGGTTATTACCCTTATTAAATCTTCGAAGTAAATCCTAAAAGAAGGAGGAAAAGTGAGACTTAACCCTTGTCAGAATACAGGGATAAAATGTGAAGAGAAAAGAATAGATAGGAAGCAATACAATTCTGACTTCCCAAAGGTATTTGTAGAGTGAACCGTACACAATACCAAACAATACTGAAATATCCTAGCAACTAGATTGATTCAAAGAATTGATTTTTCTTTTTTAAAGGGGAGACAGAGGGAGTGAACTCAAATGCTTGTATTATGGTGTTAATTTATATATGAATATATAACGTTTAATCTGATTTACCACTTTCACTGAAACAGGGGTAACTCCCTGGTAAGTAAAATGATGCTATTGCCTTTTAATAGGCTGATACATAAGAAAAGACAATCTCTCTCTCTCTCTCTGTCTACACACACACACACACACACACGCACACACACCTCTTTTTGTTGAGCTTTGCTTTATTGCATTTTATAGATACTGCAATGTTTACATTTTGGAATTTTGTGACAACCTTGCATTGAACAATTCGATTGGTGGTGTTTTTCCAACAGCATGTCTTTGTGTCACATTTTTGTAATTCTCACAATATTTGAAATGTTTTCATTATTATTGTATCTGTTACGGTGCTCATGATCAGTGATATTTGATGTTACTGTTGTTATTGTTTTGGGGCACTGTGAACACACCATATAAGACAGTAAACTTAATTGATAAATGTTGTATGTGTCTGACAGTTTCAATGATGGGCTGTTCTCTCATCTGTCCTCCTCTTCTCAGGCATCCCTATTTCCTGAGACACAACAATATTGAAATTAGATCAACGAATGACCTTACAATAACTTCTAAGCGTTCCAGTTAAAGGAAGAGTCACCCTACATTCAATTTAAATCAAAGCTAGAAATGATAAAGTTTAAAGAGGAAGGCATATCAAAAGCCAGCCCAGATAGGCCAAAAGCTAGACCTCTTGTGCCAAATATTTAACAAAGTTGTGAAGACGGAGGAAAAGTTTTTGAAGGGAATTAAAAGTGCTCCTCCAGTGACTATGAATGGTAATAAAATGAAGCAGCCTGACTGCTGATACGGAGAAAGTTTCAGAGGTCTGAATATACCAAAACAGCCAAACATTCCTATAAGTACAGCCTAACTCATAGCTAGGCTCTAACTATCTTTAATTCTATGAAGGCTGAGAGAGGTGAGGAACCTGCAGAAGAAAAGTTTAAAGCTAGCAGAGTTTGGTCCAGGGGGTTTGAGAAAATAAACTGTCTTTAAAATGTAAAAGTACAAGGTGAAATAGCAAGCACTCAAGTAGAAACTGCAGCAATTTACCCGGAAGATCTAGTTAAGATCATTAATGAAGGTAGCTACATCAAACAACAGATTTTCAATGTAGATGAAACAGCTTTATGTTGGAAGAAGATGCCATCTAGGACTTTCATAGCTAGCGAGAAGTCAATGCCTGGCTTTAAAGTTTCAAAGGACAGACTGACTCTCTTGTAACAGGGCTAATGCACCTGGTGACTCTATGTTGATGCTAATGCCCATTTACCATTCTAAAAATCTCAGGGCCAATAAGAATGATGCTAAATCTACTCCGCTTGTGCTCTATAAATGGAACAACAAAGGCTGGATAGAAGCACATCTGTTTACAGCACAGTTTTTAAGCCCAATGTTGAGACCTACTGCTAAGGAAAAAAATAATTTATTTAAAAACGTTACTGCTGATTGAAAATGCCCCTATTCACCCAGAAGCTCTGCTGTACAAGTAGATTAATGTTGTTTTCAGACCTGCTAACACGACATCCATTCTGCAACCCATAGATGAAGGAATACTTTTGATTTTCAAGTCTTGTTAATTAAGAAATACATTTTGTAAGACTACAGCTGACATAGATAATGATTTCTCTGGTGGATGTAAGCAAAATAATTTTAAAACCTTCTGAAAAGGATTCACCATTCTAGATGCCATTGAGAACAATTGTGATTCATAGGAGGAGGTCAAACTATCAACATTAATTACAGTTTGTAAGAAGATGATTTCAAACCTTCTGGATGACTTTGAGGGGTTCAAGACTTCAGTGGCATGGTTAATGGGTACAAAAAATAGAAAGAATGACTAAGACCTACAGTTACAACAGGGTAACTGTAATCAATAATAATTTAGTTGTATCTTTTAAAATAATTAAGAGTATAATTAGATTGTTTGTAAGACAAAGGATAAAAGCTTTTCTCCATGATGTCATTACTATGCATTACATGCCTGTATCAAAACATCTCATGTATTTCATGAATATATATATATATATATACCTTCAATGTACGCACCAAATTTTAAAATTAAAAAATATATATTTAATAAAATACCAGTGGCAGAAGTAACTGCAAAAATGACAGAAGTACCAAGAGAACTAGAACTGGAAGTGGAGCCTGAAGATTGGACTGAATTGCTGCAATGTCAGAATCGAATTTCATCCAATGAGGAGTTGCTTCTGAGGGATGATCAAAGAAAACGGTTTCTTTCTGTTTTTGTTTTTGTATTTCAGGCAGGTATTTTATTGGGCTGGTAATTGCAAATTATACAAATTTCTGAAAATCACCTCCTATTTGAAAGCTACCGTAGCTTCTTTCCAGGCAATTAATTCAAACAAGATACACAGAACACAGAGAAGTCGTGACTCACACATAGAAGGCTTCCAAACCAATTAATGACTAAACCCAATCTATACAGCTTTCTATTTTTTAGGCTCCCTTATACACAGCAAATAAATAAATAGCACATCTGCTAGCAAAATATTTTTTTTCATATTTCAAGTGTTATAAAAGAAAATATTATTTTGTGTGGTTCCAACAGTTTTTCTTCTCTCCCAAAATAAAAAGCTTTGCCCATGATCTCAGGAGAGAATAAGAAGAGGGGGAAATCGACACACAAACAAATATGCAAAGTTAAAAATATTGGTCCCCATTATAATTCTGGGGGGGTGGTGAGCTGGTAAGAATCAGCAGACACAAAAGTTCGTGACTGTAGCTCAGAGCCACCACCGCCCATTCCCCCTCAAAAGGCAGGTCACTGGTTTGCAGGTTAGGCACCATTCTCCTTTTCCTAAGGTCTCCCCTCCCTGTTTAGGCTTATGTTCTCTCTCTCTCTCTCCATCTAGATCCTTCCCAAACTAAAGTCCTATGCTAGGCAAAGCCTTCTTTATGTCTTGATTTTAGGTAGCAGACGGGAGTGCGGAACACACTTTCATCAAGCCCCTACCTGTATCGGACTTAAAAGCTGATGTTCAAAGGATGAAGCCAGAAAGTGAGACATGATAAACCATTCTCAAGAGGAAAGCTGCAGGCCCCTCATGTCAAAAAATACAACCAAGCTAAGCACATTTGTGCGCATGTGCACACGCGCACCCCCTACCCACTCAGTCTGATGAGACTCATCTTGGGAGAGAGAGAAAACAGCCCAAGTCTGAAGTTGTACGGGAGGGTATATATAGACATCCTCTCCAGCAGGCGCCAATTAAAGGGGGTGGAATAGGCGGGGAGGATTTGAATGTTTTGGTGGGAAAACCCCAAACTTGATTGTACCATATCTGATGAAGTGTAGCCTCATTTCCTATTTAATTCCAACCAGGAAAAACATGCATTCTTTAAAAGCTCTTCTAGACAAAATAAAAAGAGAAATAGCTCCTCTCTCTACTCCCAGTTTCACGCGTCTAAGTCCCCTACCCTTATCCCAGAATATCCCCTCGAGCTGGGAGAAGAATCTCAAGGCTCACAAATAGAAGGCAGGAAAAAAAAAAAAAGTACCATCTTTGAGGCATCCTGAAAAGGGTCATGTGAACAAACTCTATTGCTATGTTTTCAAATGGTTTCTTCTGAGCACAAGAAAACCCTTCCTACCCCAGGGATTGAGGCACAAGGAAAAACTAACAGGCAGAAACTACACGTTCCATATGCTCTGCTTTCCACTGCTGCTAAAATATTACACATGCTACACATGCCTTGAAAGCAAGGCAAGGACAAATCCCACCCTTCTGATTTCCCCAAGGCCAGCACAGCACTAGGCACAGGGCAGTGTTGCTCCTGTTTCCCAGGTAGGGGGAGTGGCCTGAGCAGGGCCTTATTCCTGGCCACTTTCTCCAAGAGCTGTCTGCACATTTTCTAGAAAAGTGGTTTCTTGAGATAGAATCTACTCCCGGCAAAGATGCTGTGCCTGTTGTCCAAATGACAATAAAGGATTTAGAATATTACATGAACTTAGTTGATAAAGTAGCCACAGAGTTTAAGAAGATTGAGTCTAATTTTGCAAGAAGTACTACTGTGGGTAAAATGCTATCAAACAGCATTGCATTCTACAGAGAAATTTTTGTGAAAGTAAGACTCAACCCAGTGACAAATTTCATTGTTGTCTTATTTCCAGAAATTGCCACAGCCACTCCAACCTTCAGGACCTACCAGCATGGTCAGTCAGCAGCCGTCAACATGGAGGCAAAACTCTCCACCAGCAACAAGATTAAGACTTGCTAAAAGCTTATGATCATTTTAGCAATAAAGTCTTTGTAATTGAAGTAGGTACTTTGTTTCTGAGACACAACGCCATCGCGCACTTAAAAACTACAGTATAGGCCAGGAGCAGTGGCTCACGCCTGTGCTGCCTGCACTTTGGGAGGCCGAGGCGGGTGAATCACCTGAGGTCAGGAGTTCGAGACCAGCCTGACCAACATGGTGAAACCCCATCTCTACTAAAAATAAAAAAATTAGTTGGGCTTGGTGGCACAGGCCTGTAATCCCAGCTACTCCGGAGGCTGAGGTGGGAGAATTGCTTGAATTTGGGAGGCGGAGGTTGCAGTGAGCCGAGATCTCGCCACTGCACTCCAGCCTGGGTGACAGAGCGAGACTCCATCTCAAAACAAACAAACAAACAAAACTACATATAGTGTAAGTATAGTGTAAGCGGGACTTTTATATACACTGGGAAACCGAAAAAATTATATGACTTGCATTGTTTTGATATTCCCTTTATTGTGGTGGTCTGGAACCGAACCTCCAATATTTCTGAGTATGCTTCTCTCTCTCTCTCTCTCTCTCTCTCTGTGTGTGTGTGTGTATTTACAATAAATTCACATGTATGTATTCTGTTTCATTTCTATATGTACATGTGTGTATGAATATTTTTATGTGTTTATGTGTGTTCTATACATATACATTATTCACACACAGGAAAAGAAAAGATAAGGTGTAAAAAACACTAATACTTGATCTCAAAGAGCTTACAATCTGTCAAACATGTTAATAGCTTATAATTATATAAGGCGGAAAAAAATACAGGCTAAATAGAGTTACATATATTGTATGGCAATCCTGGTTAACGGAGTGATTTATTTTGGTGTATGGAGTTATATATGTGTGTGCACTGTCAGGAGGGAGAGGGCTTGTTTTCAGTCCAGCAAATATAGAGATATGCAAGTATATCAGTTACTTCTACCCTACTAGCTTAGTTGTTCTTTCAGATTGAAACAGTCTTCTATCAGATAGTTCAACATCTTTGGCTGAAACTATAGCCGTTGACAGAGACTGAGATGTAGAATGTCTTTCTTTTTTGTCAGCTAAAATAGCTAGCCCTTGTAGTGCTGAGTAACTTTTCCCTGTAGCTGGACACATAGGAGCAGATCATCTTCAGATGGAGTCTCTCGCTAACCATGCTTCAGTGAGGAAAGTTACTAAGAGGATGCTGTCAGCTTTTTTCCTTTAAGAAACTCACCAAATGTAAGGAAAATAATGGGGCAATCATTATTCAAGAGAGTGTCAAAATCATTTAGAAATCAAAACAGGCTATTGGAGTTCATAGGTTCTTTAATATGCACAGCTACTATCTTTCCTTTAGTTTAATAAGAAGTTGCGTATCCTCACAATTAAAGATAATTGCAGAGTATAAAAACTGCGTTGTGGTTACAGAAACAGTGAAAGAAGCTTGGTGACAAGACAAAGATTTCACCAACTGGACACCTTGAAACTATGTAGCCTTTAAAACACAACTCTTCTTCTCTACAGCTTGTTCCTTGTATCCTGAGTTTCATTCTTTATTCTCAGTGAAAACACATTACTCAATGTCTTCACTGATTGGCAACAGAGCTGCAATTTTTCTCAAAAATTTTAAAATTCTTAAATCTCAATGTGGCTTCTCTAAGTCACTTAAAAGTGTAACTTGTTTTAAAATTAGAATTTATCACCTTATTTTTTTGTTGTTTCTTTGGAAACCCTGTCAAAAAGATCTTGCAAACTATCATCTTCCAAAATAATTCCAATATTGCGCACTTGAAGTTTCTGTATTTACTTGAGTAGTTAAAGGTGAAATTATATCCATTGAAATATGAAACATAGGTATTGTTTTTACTTAATCAGACACACAACTTCAGTTTAAGGGCACTGCATCAGAAAAAGCAAGGCATTTTTTTTCACATTGAATAGTCACTACAGTTGAATAAATACTTTGTTGGATGTTTCTCCTTAGTACTTTATATAAAGGTTTGTAGAATCTATATGTACCTGAGTAAAAGAATAGGAAGGAAGATAACATAAATTGTGAAGAAGCCAGTTTCACTTCCATTTAAATTGAAAACTAAAGAGGCCAACACCTATGATAAATTTATATCAGCTCAAAGGAAAAAGTACATGTAGACATAATGCCACAAGCCAAAAAAGCATACTCTCTTTCTTGAATGAAAAATCACCACTCAATAAAATACTAGTTAAGCAAAAAAGTCAATGTTTTAACTGCTTAAGTCACTTTCATTATTTATTAACAAGGACTGATAAGCTTTATTTGCGGGAGAAGCATTCAAGATCTGTCTGTCAAAAACTAAATACATTAGAACAAAAAATAAATAAATGAAAGAAACAAAACAGAAATCAAAAAGTGGTAAATGAAAAATAAATTAAAAACCTCCAAAGAAAGTTCATTTGGAAAAAATATTACATGGTAAATAAACAAACATTTAGATGATCTTCTAAAAAACTGTCAATCCCAAAATGAAGAAGTTCTCTTGCCCTATCCAACTTGTTGGTCAGTGGTAATACTTCAAACTATTCAAATGAGTTTGTGTAAGTGCATATAAATTAGACATTGATTTGAGTGTAATTTATTCATTTTCCTAAATAATATGCAAATTTGCATAAACCTAGATTTTAAAATAAGATTTACAGACGGTAAACTCTGCAATCTGACAATTTACATGTTAATGTGCTAATTTAATTCAACAAACATTTATTGAACTTCTAGCAAAGCATTGGGCTGGGTATTATGGGTGCATTATCTATGCCATTTAGGGAGTACACAACTAGAAGGTGAGATAGGCAAAACAAAGCGCAATTTTGCTCCTGACATTATTACTATATGAACAGTTAATGCAAAATGAAATAACATAAGGAACAACTAACACTTTGTAGGTGTTATTTTCTTTAAATAACAGACATTTAACATGGAAGTTCCTGTAATATCCCCATTGAAGCTTTGAGGGTAGGGGTTGGAAATAATTATCTTGCTTTCGTGCCTGCTTACATGAGGAATTTTATCTTCTCTGGGTCAGCTATTTATCATCTCCTTTTACATCAAACTTTTATGTAAGATTCTATTCTTTAAAAACTTTCCATTGTGATTTTAACTATCAAGTTGATAAACTGTTGCTTGCTTCGACTAAATTTGCCCTAGTATAGATTTCAATGGACAATAGTTGAAGTCAACATTCACAAATTTTATATAATAATTATACAGAATACATTGAAAAGAATGAAAAACACTGACAATAAGAAGGCTATTAACTAACAAAGAAACATGCCAAAACAAGCAATAAATAAACACAGCAGATCAGTATCTAACACAATGAAAATTTTCTAATGACAGTGTACACATTTAGGGTGGTATATTCACATATAATTTCATACAGAGAACAACATTTTTTCCTATAATGAAGCATATAGACCAGTCCTACACAGCAATTTTCAGTGAGTTATTATCTTCTCTTGATCAGTTATATTATGTATATTATGTAACTATAGCAGAGTGGGAGGAAACCCATGACTCACATCTTTTGACCTTCTGCCTCTGTGAGTTCTCTTTTCAGCTCTTTTACAAAGGGCAGTTTACTTAATTCTCAGCACCACATTGCATCACATATACAATTATTATACTATTTTTAAAGAAGACAATTGAAAACTCAAAAAGGTTAATTCTTTGCCTAAATTCACAAAGGCATTGAAAGGCAATGCTTGACTATGACAAGCCACACTTTTAGCTTCTTAGAAAATATAATAGACAACAGAAAATCATTTATTTTAATGGAACATAGAAATTTTTTGTGCATTCCCTATTACTTCCTTCATGTCTTCCCTTTATAACTCTATTTTAAAACTTAGGAATCATATCATCTTTTAGTCACACAATATTAAGAATGAAAAGAAGACCTGTATTTAAAACTTGTTGGTCTTTATAGAATCTGATAGGAATATTAATGCAATTCTACTAAGGAAAAGAGTCTCATGCATAGATTTAGGATATACCTATCATCAATCAATAAAAAACATATTGTGTACCTTCTGTGAGATCTGGACTGCCATGAGTGTTATAGGAGATGGAAAAATAACATGATTCAATTCAGCAATATATATTGAACATCTATTTTATTCAACAAATTACCCAAGACAAAAAAAAAGGAAAGGATTAGGAAGTAGGAAGACTTCTATCAAAAGACACATAGATGAAAAAAACCCGGAGATGTTCTTTAAGAAATTATAATCTGGTTATGGAAATACAGCTAACACATATGCAATGCAGCAATTTAAAAATGTAGCTTTAAAGTCACTTGATATTGTGGTCTAAAAAAGCAAATACGTCTTTGATGCAAGGGTAAGTCTACGTTTTAGTAAGCCATGTTCATTAAAAAGTCAGAAAGTTTGGTGGGGGGGAGCCAAGATGGCTGAATAGGAACAGCTCCAGCCTACAGCTCCCAGTGTGAGCAATGCAGAAGACAAATGATTTCCAACTGAGGTACCAGGTTCATCTCACTGGGGATTGTTGGACAGTGGGTGCAGGACAGTGGGTGCAGTGCACCAAGTGTGAGCCGAAGCAGGGTGAGGCATCGTCTCACCCAGGAAGCTCAAGGGGTCAGGGAATTCCCTTTCCTAGTCAAGGAAAGGGGTGACAGATCGCACCTGGAAAATCGGGTCACTACCACACTAATACTGCATTTTTCCAATGGTCTTAGCAAACGGCACACCAGGAGATTATATTCCGCGCCTGGCTCAGAGGGTCCTATGCCCAAGGAGCCTCGCTCATTGCTAGCACAGCAGGCTGAGATCAAACTGCAAGGCAGCAGCAAGTCTGGGGGAGGGGCACCTGCCATTGCCAAGGCTTGAGTAGGTAAACAAAGTGGTTGGGAAGCTTGAACTGGGTGGAACCCACTGCAGCTCAAGGAGGCCTGCCTGCCTCTGTAGACTCTACCTCTGGGGGCAGGGCATAGCCAAACAAAAGGCAGCAGAAACCTTTTCAGACTTAAATGTCCCTGTCTGACAGCTTGGAAGAGAGTAGTGGTTCTCCCAGCATGCAGCTTGAGATCTGAGAATGGACAGACTGCATCCTCAAGTGGGTCCCCGACCCCCGAGGAGCCTAACTGGGAGGCACCCCCCAGTAGGGGCAGACTGACACCTCACACGGCTGGGTGCTCCTCTGAGACAAAACTTCCAGAGGAACGATCAGGCAGCAACATTTGCTGTTCACCAATATCCACTGTTCTGCAGCCTCCACTGCTGATATCCAGACAAATGGGGTCTGGAGTGGACCTCCGGCAAACTCCAACAGACCTGCAGCTGAGGGTCCTGACTGTTAGAAGGAAAACTAACAAACAGAAAGGACATCCACACCAAAATCCCATCTGTACATCACCATCATCAAAGACCAAATGTAGATAAAACCACAAAGATGGGGAAAAAACAAGCAGAAAAACTGAAAATTCTAAAAATCAGAGCACCTCTCCTCCTCCAAAGGAACGCAGCTCCTCACCAGCAACGGAATAAAGCTGGATGGAGAATGACTTTGACGAGTTGAGAGAAGAAGGCTTCAGATGATCAAACTACTCCGAGCTAAAGGAGGAAGTTCGAACCCACGGCAAAGAAGTTCAAAAAATTGAAAAAAGGTTACACGAATGGCTAACTAGAATAACCAATGTAGACAAGTCCTTAAAAGACCTGATGGAGCTGAAAACCACGGCACGAGAACTACGTGATGAATGCACAAGCCTCAGTAGCCGATTCGATCAACTGGAAGAAAGGGTATCAGTGATGGAAGATCAAACGAATGAAATGAAGTAAGAAGACAAGTTTAGAGAAAAAAGAATAAAAAGAAATGAACAAAGCCTCCAAGAAATATGGGACTACATGAAAAGACCAAATCTACATCTGATTGGTGTACCTGAAAGTGATGGGGAGAATGGAAGAAAGTGGGAAAACATTCTGCAGGATATTATCCAGGAGAGCTTCCCCAATCTAGCAAGACAGGCCAACATTCAAATTCAGGAAATACAGAGAACGCCACAAAGATACTCCTCAAGAAGAGCAACTCCAAGACACATAATTGTCAGATTCACCAAGGTTGAAATGAAGGAAAAAATGTTAAGGGCAGCCAGAGAGAAAGGTCGGATTACCCACAAAGGGGAGCCCATCAGACTAACAGCTGATCTCTCAGCAGAAACTCTACAAGCCAGAAGAGAGTGGGGGCCGATATTCAACATTCTTAAAGAAAAGAATTTTCAACCCAGAATTTCATATCCAGCCAAACTAAGCTTCGTAAGTGAAGGAGAAATAAAATACTTTACAGACAAGCAAAGGCTGAGAAATTCTGTCACCACCAGGCCTGCCCTAAAAGAGCTCCTGAAGGGAGCACTAAACACGGAAAGGAACAACCAGTACCCGCCACTGCAAAAACATGCCAAATTGTAAAGACCATCAAGGCTAGGAAGAAACTTCATCAACTAATGAGCAAAATAACCAGCTAACATCATAATGACAGGATCAAATTCACATATAACAATGTTAACCTTAAATCTAAATGGGCTAAATGCTCCAATTAAAAGACATAGACTGGCAAATTGGATAAAGAGTCAAGACCCATCAGTGTGCTGTATTCAGGAAACCCATCTCACATGCAGAGACACACATAGGCTCAAAATAAAGGGATGGAGGAAGATCTACCAAGCAAATGGAAAACAAAAAAAAGGCAGTGCTTGCAATCCTAGTCTCTGATAAAACACACTTTAAACCAACAAAGATCAAAAGAGACAAAGAAGGCCATTACATAATGGTAAAGGGATCAATTCAACAAGAAGAGCTAACTACCCTAAATATATATGCACCCAATACAGGAGCACCCAGATTCATAAAGCATAGGAATCTCGACACATACACCCTCCCAAGACTAAACCAGGAAGAAGTTGAATATCTGAACAGACCAATAACAGGCTCTGAAATTGTGGCAATAATTAATAGCTTACCAACCAAAAAAAGTCCAGGACCAGATGGATTCACAGCCGAATTCTACCAGAGGTACAAGGAGGAGATGGTACCATTCCTTCTGAAACTATTCCAATCAATAGAAAAAGAGGGAATCCTCCCTAACTCATTATATGAGGCCAGCACATCATCCTGATACCAAAGCCTGGCAGAGACACAACAAAAAAAGAGAATTTTAGACCAATATCCCTGATGAACATTGATGTAAAAATCCTCAATAAAATACTGGCAAACCAAATCCAGCAACACATCAAAAAGCTTACCCACCATGATCAAGTGGGCTTCATCCCTGGAATGCAAGGCTGGTTCAACATACACAAATCAATAAACGTAATCCAGCATATAAACAGAACCAACGACAAGAAAAACATGATTATCTCAATAGATGCAGAAAAGGCCTTTGACAAAATTCAACAGCCCTTCATGCTAAAAACTCTCAATAAATTAGGTATTGATGGGACATATCTCAAAATAATAAGAGCTATCTATGACAAACCCACAGCCAATATCATACTGAATGGGCAAAAACTGGAAGCATTCCCTTTGAAAACTGGCACAAGACAGGGATGCCCTCTCTCACCACTCCTATTCAACATAGTGCTGGAAGTTCTGGCCAGGGCAATCAGGCAGGAGAAGGAAATAAAGGGTATTCAATTAGGAAAAGAGGAAGTCAAATTGTCCCTGTTTACAGATGACATGATTGTATATCTAGAAAACCCCATCTTCTCAGCCCAAAATCTCCTTAAGCTGATAAGCAACTTCAGCAAAGTCTCAGGATACAAAATCAATGTACAAAAATCACAAGCATTCTTATACACCAATAACAGACAAACAGAGAGCCAAATCATGAGTGAACTCCCATTCACAATTGCTACAAAGAGAGTAAAATACCTAGGAATCCAACTTACAAGGGATGTGAAAGACCTCTTCAAGGAGAACTACAAACCACTGCTCAATGAAATAAAAGAGGATACAAATAAATGGAAGAACATTCCATGCTCACGGGTAGGAAGAATCAATATCATGAAAACGGCCATGTTGCTCAAGGTAATTTATAGATTCAATGTCATTCCCATCAAGCTACCAATGACTTTCTTCACAGAATTGGAAAAAACTACTTTAAAGTTCATGTGGAACCAAAAAAGAGCCCACATTGCCAAGTCAGTCCTAAGCCAAAAGAACAAAGCTGGAGGCATCACACTACCTGACTTCAAACTATACTACAAGGCTACAGTAACCAAAACAGCATGGTACTGGTACCAAAACAGACATATAGACCAATGGAACAGAACAGAGGCCTCAGAAATGACACCAAACATCTACAACCATCTGATCTTCGACAAACCTGACAAAAACAAGAAATGGGGAAAGGATTCCCTATTTAATAAATGGTGCTGGGAAAACTGGCTAGCCATATGTAGAAAGCTGAAACTGGATCCCTTCCTTACACCTTATACAAAAATTAATTCAAGATGGATTAAAGACTTACATGTTAGACCTAAAACCATAAAAACCCTAGAAGAAAACCTAGGCAATACCATTCAGGACATAGGCATGGGCAAGGACTTCATGTCTAAAACACCAAAAGTAATGGCAACAAAAGCCAAAATTGACAAATGGGATCTTATTAAACTAAAGAGCTTCTGCACAGCAAAAAAAACTACCATCAGAGTGAATGGGCAATGTACAGAATGGGAGAAAATTTTTGCAATCTACTCATCTGACAAACGGCTAATATCCAGAATCTACAATGAACTCAAACAAATTTACAGGAAACAAACAAACAACCCCATCAAAAAGTGGGTGAAGGATATGAACAGACACTTCTCAAAAGAAGACATTTATGCAGCCAACTGACACATGAAAAAATGCTCATCATCACTGGCCATCAGAGAAATGCAAATCAAAACCACAATGAGATACCATCTCACACCAGTTAGAATGGCCATCATTAAAAAGTCAGGAAACAACAGGTGCTGGAGAGGATGTGGAGAAATTGGAACACTTTTACACTGTTGGTTGGACTGTAAACTAGTTCAACCATTGTGGAAGTCAGTGTGGCGATTTCTCAGGGATCTAGAACTAGAAATACCATTTGACCCAGCCATCCCATTACTGCGTATATACCCAAAGGATTATAAATCATGCTGCTATAAAGACATACGCACATGTATGTTTATTGTGGCATTATTCACAATAGCAAAGACTTGGAACCAACCCAAATATCCAACAATGATAGACTGGATTAAGAAAATGTGGCACATATACACCATGGAATACTATGCAGCCATAAAAAAGGATGAGTTCATGTCCTTTGTAGAGACATGGATGAAGCTGGAACCCATCACTCTCAGCAAACTATCGCAAGGACAAAAGCTGAACACCGCATGTTCTCACTCGTAGGTGGGAATTGAACAATGAGAACACATGGACACAGGAAGGGGAACATCACACACCAGGGCCTGTTGTGGGGTGGTGGGAGGGGGGTGGGATAGCATTAGGAGATATGCCTAATGTTAAATGACGAGTTAATGGGTGCAGCACACCAACATGGCACATTTATACATATGTAACAAACCTGCACGTTGTGCCCACATACCCTAAAACTTAAAGTATAATACAAAAATAAGTTAAAATTAAAAATTAAAATTAAAATTAAAAAAATTCAGAAAGTTTAAAAATGTCTAGTAAGACACAATGACTATTGAGACACTTAATTGGTCTTAGTTAGAGGGAGGGTAGAAAAATTGGTTGAGGTTTAAATTCATAGATTCACAAGTTTTGTTTTAAAAAGAACATGAAATATGTATATTATCAATGTTACATGAATTTATACAGTTACAATAGACAAAATGCAATTAAGCTATTTCTTAGAAGAAAACTAAATATAATACAGTATTTTCTAATATTTTCTTGAACTATAATCATGGTTTATTTCATTCACTTATATATAGTAAAAATGTATACGTATACAATCACAAACTTAGTGGCTCATCATGGTTTATGGCTTTGATATGTTTCCCAGGAATGTTAATGAGTTTACTTCAATAATATTGATCTAACTTACATAGGTCTTAAATTCAATAGGAGGTTAAATTTTCATTTGTAAGTTCCAAAGTTTTGGAATCACACCTCTAATCCAGTCAGTTTTTTCCTTCTCTCCATAATGTGGCTAGGAAAAGGGTAGTCATACGCATTTGTGACTCAGTATATTACTAAGAGATTTCCTCGGTAACTTCTTACAAGAAGGTTAATAGAACATTTACAGAGCTTTTCAATTTGTGAATGTTCATCTGTAAAAGGGGCAGGACCTCAGCTTCTGCATGTACCAAGAGCTGAGAGCATTTGCAGGACATTATTTTTCTCCAAAGATAAATGATATAAATGGCCTCTAATGTATGATTTCAACTTATAAAAGAACCTAGGGGCACTTAAATTATGAGTTGTATGCCATTTTGATAACATTATAACAACAGACACAACAGACATAATGGAGTAATGGAATGACTGAGGCTTCAGCGTCATCCAGATCCAAGTCCCAACCCAGCTCTGCCATTTAGTTACTATGTAATTGTAAAGTTGGTGAGGCTTACTCTTCTCCCTTTAGAAAAAGAGATAACAAAACTACTTAATGTGATTTTTGAAATAATTAACCAAATAAAGGAGAACCACAGCATTCTGTAATTCAAGAGGCCACCATGTACATAATATATATAAGATAAATAGTGTCCCCTTGGCATTGTGAAGTACAGTAGGCTTGAATAACATAAGCAAGCCCTGTCATCACAGTTACACACAAAGTAGATGTTCAATAGTTGCATTATTCAATATCATTGCAATAACAAAAAACAGTTTGGGTTTGACATCCTTTGCACATCAAAAATGTGTTTATTGAGCATAGCAGCAAGGTATTATGCCTGCTTTGAATTCCACATGCCTAGAACAATGCCATGATCACAGAAGTAACTCAATATCAGTATGTTGAATAGGTAAAGATCCTATTAATCTATATGATTGGTCGATCGGGAGCCCTTTGAAGAGCTTTATCTTTCACTAAGAATTCCCACTGAGCCTTTGTGTAAGGAGAAATGAGATCTAGGACACAGCCTTTTAGTTATCTAAAGCAAAATAAGCTTCTGTGAATTTTTATTGTGAGGATGTATGTATTAAGGCTAAACACACGGCATTCCAAAATTTAAAGTAATGCTAATATGTGGGATATGTGTGTGCATTTGTGTGTATGCACCTGTGTGCATGTGTTTTGCATTTAAAGAGAAAGTGGGATACCTGCAAATGCATTTATATTTATATTTTTATATATATATATATATATATATATATGGAATCAAATTTGTAAAATGAACAATTTGACCTATTTCCTATTTGGGGAGAGTTTCCCAAAAGTCTCTAAATCAGCCTTGCCAGTTCCCTTATTTGCCAGGTGTCTACTAGATGCATCATGCCCTTTTTTAGCAGCCTTCTTTTAGGATGGCACACATCCTTAAAAATCTATTTCACATGAATCTTCACTCAAATGTGTATCTGCTGCTTCCTTTCACTTTTTAAATATGAAGAAGAGATTGTCTCTAGCAGGTTTGTCACTTTATCAGGATATCTTTGAGCATGTCTTAAAAACCGAGTTCAGAGTAAGAAGTGGCTTCCCCCAAATGTTACATAGTTGCAGAGGTAGCTGGGCCTATAGCATGGGTCTCATTTTCATCCAGATTTTTTCTCTTTCATCGCTCCAATTTTAATGATGAGTTAAACTCAAAAGAAGAGACTGCTTGCCTTGGGAAGTTATATTCTTTCTGGGTACCTAAATCACTTTTACTAAACCACTGAATGTACTTATAATACATCAGCATTATCCAAGTGGCATCAAGGAAAATTGAGAAAGTGATTGTATTTGACCATGTTTGTGTGTCCACCACAAACCATGTCCCAAATAAAGAAAAAATAATTTGCTGCATTCGCTTTAGGATATATTTCTGAATCCTAGTATTCTAACTCCTTTATTAAAGTTTGGTTATCTTGAAGCCAGTAGTTAATTCACTAGCCCACAGACATGGAAAAGCATGGCCCTGTATGTTGTCTGTCAAAGTCATACTGGTCAGTTTCCGTCACAGAAATGCAGGGTTGGAAGGGACCTAAAAACTAAAGATCATGGATTCCAGCTGTATCACATTGTAGGGTCTTATAGATCCAAGGGTTAATCCAAGCTTTACCACCTTCTAACCTTTAAAGTTGTGCATGTAAATCTTTTTAAAGCCTCACTTTCTTCCTTCATGAAATTAAGATAATGACAGTTCTTAATCTGTAGAGTTATTGAAAGGATTAATAACTCATAGGGTTATCTAAAGGAGCTGGCTCTTTCTTATACTTCAAGTTCACTTTAAACGTCAGCCCCTCTGAAAATTATCCCTTGATTACCTTATTTAAACTGGTCTCCCTGCTATTCTTTCTAACCCACCATTTGGCTTATCTTCTTTCAACATATTCTGTGATTATTGGTTTCTTCATCTGCTTATTATCTTACTGTCTGTCTCCTTCCACAAATTTGTAAGATCTGTAAGTTCTGGGTCTGGGTCTGTACGTATCCCCAAAATCAAGAATGATGCTTGGAAAATGCTTCACATAAATAAAGCAAACATTAACAAGTGTGTGTAGGATTAAATTAATAAATGCAAATCAATAATTATTATGAATGTATAGAAATCTACACATTTAACATGAATATTATCCATTTTGATTATAAAAATTAGGTCATTGCAAGCAACTTGGGAATTAATTTTTACATCTTTGCAAGGCATAAAAAAACAGAAAAAAATGTCAGACCAAGAATTTTTGATCAGTTTACTTAGAAAACCAGGGCCATATTACTAAAATATGTGTATAATCTACCTTTACAGTGCTCAAAACAAATCCATAATATCCCTACTAAGGGCTCATCTGACACTGCTTGATAACCTCTAGTGACAGGAAGGTCATTATCTCATGATGCAATGCCATTAATTTTTAGATTGCTCAGATTATAAGAAAATCTTATGTTGAACAAAAATCAGTATCATAAAAGCAAGCATTCATTGAGAACACTTCAAGTCCCAAAAATACACATAACTTTCCTAGTTATTATTCATTTATTAGCCCCTTATCAAAAAATAAAGACACCTTTCAAACACTCCATGATTTTTCTCTTCTCCAGGTTCATTAACTCCACTTCAGTCAAGTTTAATTACACATCTATATTTGTATGCATATTTGTGGGACACATTCAGCAGATGTGGCCACACATTCAGAATCATAATATAGTGAAGACATTAAATAAAAGCATTTTAATTTATAACCAGCTATAAGCCCACAAAACACTTTCACATTCCTAAACTAATGGGATATTATCTTGGTTACACGCTCCCTTACATATTGGTTAATTGAGGCTCTGCTGGGAATTTCTAGAATAAATATAAGACATTTTCTATATTTTTGTAGCTAGGAAAGCATACAGTCATTTCCCCCAAGCTGATAGGGCAAACCACATTTAGTTTCTTTTCAGATTCATGAGTGGCCAGTCTCATGTTTACTTCTAATAGGAAACTCTGATGTCTCAATTCACTCATTTATCTCAGAGCAGCCCAAACATGGATACCACGAGATCTTTGTGGTATGTAGAATAATGTGCCTCCCATCCAAATATGACCATGTCCTAAATTTTGGAACCTGTGAGCATATTACCTTGAATCGTTACATTCTAGACCATGTGACTATATTACCTCACATGGTATTTTGCAGATTTGATTAAGGTTAAGCATCTTAAAATGGGAAGATTATCCTGGATTATCCAGGTGGGCCCAACATAATCAAGGTTTTATTTTTTGAGATAGGGTCTTGCTCTGTTGTTCAGGCTGAAGTACAGTGTCATGATCATGGCTCACTGCAGCATCAATCTCCCGTGCTGAACGGATCCTTGAACCTTAGCTTCCCAAGTTGCTAGAACTAAAGTCATGCACCACCAGACTTGGTTAAATTTTTACAATTTTTCATAGAGACTAGGTCTCACTATGTTGTCAGGACTGGTCTCAATCTCCCTGGAGCAAGTGATCCTCCCACTTCTACCTCCCAAAGTGCTGGGATTACAGGCCTAAGCACTTCAGGCCCCCAAGTCCGGCCTGAAATGAATCTTTAAAAGTGGAAGAGAGGCCGGGCACTGTGGCTCACGCCTGTAATCCCAGCACTTTGGGAGGCCGAGGCAGGCGGATCACGAGGTCAAGAGATCGAGACCGTCCTGGCTAAAACGGTGAAACCCCGTCTCTACTAAAAATACAAAAAATTAGCCAGGCGTGGTGGCGGGCGCCTGTAGTCCCAGCTATGCGGGAGGCTGAGGCAGGAGAATGGCAGGAACCCGGGGGGCGGAGCCTGCAGTGAGCCGAGATTGCGCCACTACACTCCAGCCTGGGTGAAAGAGCGAGACTCCGTCTCAAAAAAAAAAAAAAAAAAAAAAAAGTGGAAGAGAAAAGTGGAAAAATGGGTCGGAGATTTGAGATAGAAGGAGAAGGATACATTTGAAACAGAAAAGTAGCTGAATCTGTCACTATTAATTTTTAAGATGGAGGAGGCCAGGGACCAAGGAATGTGAATGATGTCTAGAAGCTGAGAATGACCTTCTGCTGACGGCCAGCCAGGAGAAAAGCTCAGTCCTACAGCTGCAAAGAGCTGAATTTCGCCAGCAACCACAACTACCAAGGAAATGGATCCTCAGAGCACCAAGAAAAGAATGCAGTCCTCTTGACATCTTCAGTTTAGCTCAGTAAGACCTATGAGGAACTTCTGTCAGACAGAATTATAAGATAATCACCTTGTTTGTTTTTTTCAACACATTTTAAAAGTTGATATATAGTAATTGTACATGTTTTTGAGGTACATATGATATTTTGATACCTGCATACAATGTATGATTTTCAAATCAAAGTAATTGGAATATCCATCACCTCAAACATTTATCTTTTCTTTGTGTTGGAAACATTACCAATTTGGTTGTTTTAAGCCACTAAATTTGTGATAATTTGTTACAACAGCAATGGAAAATAAACATAATCTAGACTACTGTAAATTTGCCTCAATGCTCTGAGGGGAATACAACTCAATAATTTGTAGGTTCCTTGTAAACCACACTTGAACTTTTGGAATCCTCCACTCTGTACTATTCCATACAAACAAATTTAAATTCCCTCTTCCTGCCTTCTAAGGACAAATGGCAGTGTCTCGTGAGTACAACAAATTCAATGTTTGGCAATACTCTTAGTTATCAAATACTTTGCAAACTAATGTTGTATATTATGAAGTAATTTTACTTAGTTTAGGGGGAAAAGGTGGATATGTGTGATTCAGCACTTAAGAACATACTAACTTCTCACATTTCTCTCTCCCTTCTTTTGTCTTCTTCCCCTTCCTTCCCTCCCCATACCTTACCACTCTGTACAAGTTTTTAGATTTTTAGAGTAGAGGGGGAGTCCTATTTTCCTGAAAATGTATTGTACTGTTTAATGAGAATATGTATATTTCCCCAGAAAATGTTTGACTTTTCTTCTCCCCTGAAGTAACATTAAATAGGTTCTCTCTTAAACCATAGCTATTTCCTTTGTAAAGTTGTCCACTTAATCTTTATAATTCATTTGAAGACGTTTGTTGTAGAGAAAAAATAAAGTTGCTGTTGGTTAACAGAAACCTTGAACTCTGTCATTCTTTACTGCTATTGCATTAAGATAGTTTCTGCCAGCACACTCATTGTCTTGTCAAGATCATTTTAATTATGCATCTGGTAAAAGATGTGATTTGTCACCAAAAGTACACCCTGGTGCCATAAACTCCGTTCTGACTAGTTTTCTATGCTTATTTAAAATACCTCTAGTCTGTCAATAACTTTATACTCTTCTTTGGAAAGTTGGAAAGTTGGAAGGCAAGGAGAAAGGGAATATCCAAGAGAAAATCAATATAAATTGTGCAAACAAATGCAAGGGCAGTGATATATCAGTGATAGTTGATTGTGTTGGGTAGTATAGGTGAAGTGAATTTTACAACTTTAAAATGTGATACTTTTTTTTTTTTCAGAAGCAGAGTCTCATTCTGTTGCACAGGCTGGTGTACAGTGGTGCAATCTCTGCTCACTGCAACCTCTGCCTCCTGGTTCAAGCAATTCTCATGCCTCAGCCTCCCAAGTAGCTGGGACTGCAGGCGCACGCCACCACACCCAGCTAATTTTTGTATTTTTAGTAGAGACAGGGTTTCACCATGTTGGGCAGGCTGGTCTTAAACTCCTGACCTCAGGTGATCCGCTCCCCCTCAGCCTCCCAAAGTGCTGGGATTACAGGTGTGAGCCACTGCACCAGCCTGTCATACATCTTTCTGACCATCACTATTTAGAAAACACTGTTACATTTCATTTACTCAAACAAAAGTTCATTGAAAACTTACTTATTTCTATGCATTGGGTAAAGATCTAACAATCAACGTGAGAAAAATGGTGTTGCCATATTTTCCAAGAGTCATTCTTCTCAACAATAAATTATGGAGGATATGATAATGTGTTAGTCATTGTATGATTAACCCAACATTTATTATTCTTTTTTTCCAGAAAAGTAGTAGGATTGTACTTTCTAATTCTTTCGAAGTTAAATGTGGCAGTGTACATTGCTTTGTCCAATAATATTGAGCAGAAGTCACACTTGTCACTTTTGGGTGAAGAATTTAACAGTCAATGTGCAATTTTCCATGCTCCTGTTTATCTTCTCAGCAACCACAGAAATGTAAAGATGAAACCTCCCTCAGCCTGGAGTCCTGAGTAAAATGACATAGAACAGAGCTGTCTATCATGGATGTAAAATGTAAGTAAGTAAATAATATTCATTTGTTATTTTAAACAACTGATATATTGAAGTATTTTACTAAACTAGTTTATTTGGACTCCTAAAAAATGATATCTAAAAGAAGAATGCTATAATAGAAAAACCTAAAAAAAAATGTTCTTGGCTGAATAGACAATAATAGTGAGAAAATTGTTATAAGAGACAAGCTATATGATAACCTGTCTTATGTAACGGACAAGCATTTGGTGAAGTTGTCACCTCTTATACATTGGGCATTCTTCTATAGAACTAATGAACTTGTAGCTTTGGAGGAAGAATTAGTCTACCAAATGCTAATTTTTGATGTTTTCTGTAATTAGCAATGCATTAGAGAAAAGAGAATGAGCTCAGAAAGTAATTAGCTTACAATCAGTAATTAAAGGAAATAAAGTCATTCCATGAATTCAGGGACTTGTAGAGTTATGTACACACACACACACACACACACATACATATATATATACACATATACATATATATACACATATATATGTGTGTGTGTATATATGTATAACATGTATATATATGATATTAGGTTCAAAGCCCTTAAAAATGGAAGCTTGTAGCAAGGATCCAATCCAAAGTATGGCCCTCACACCCATTGTTGAGAGTATGGGGTAAGGTGAGAGAATAAGAGTTCAGCTGCCTAGTGTTCAATTGAACACTTTGGCTATGGGGCAGGAGACAAAGGATGTGGTTCTTTAATTGAAACCTGATAGGCCTCACATGCTCATAATTTAGCTTAGAGCTTGAAAGAAGTAATTTTGGAAGAGAATGAAATGTAGCAAAAGCTAAAAAGTACTGTATGCCTTAAAAAGTACTAGAAGTCTGGGCAAGAACATAAAGAATCTACCGAATCAAATAGGTAAGGCTGGGCAGGGAGGGGTGGGATAGAGAGAGATTAGTTAATGGTATTAATATGCAGTTAGAGAGAAGAAATAAGTTCTGGTATTTGATAGCACAGTAGGGTAACTACAGTTAATAATTTATCATGTATTTCAAATTAGTTAGAAGAGAGGATCTGGAAGGTTCACAGCACAAAGAAATGATAAATATTTAAGGTGAGGAATATGCTAAATACCTGACTTGATTATTACACATTGTATCCACATATTGAAATATCATATATATCCCATAAATGTGTACAATTATGTATCGATAAAAAGTATTTTTAAAATAATCTCTCAAAGGCTAAAATAAGAAAATATAGATGAGAAAATCATGAAGAGAGGGACCTCCTCCATAGAGCAAAACTGCAGTTAATCAAGGAACATATTCAATTCCAGCAAGTGTGTTTATTTCTGTCATTGTTTGATCATTACACATCATCTTTGAAAGGCACAGAAAATTTGACTTTTTATTCGTATTTCTCCAAGCTAAGAGGAGCTTGGGTTTTTTCTTCTAGGGAAAGAGCAAATGTGCTATGCCTGGAACTTAGTTATTTGAAGATTTAGTGACCAGCGGGAGGAGCCATCCCCAAATATTTCTCTCTCTCTCTCTCTCTCATTTTCCTGTGTATCATATTTACATCTTCTTCTTTGCTTCCCCTGTCAATCTTCTTCATTCAATAAAAACCCTTGTGATTATGTTGGGCTACCCAATTTCCATTTTCCCACCCTCAAGCCCTCATGAAGCTTCATTCATAAATTGCTTTGACAAGTGATATATGAGTAGATGTGTCACGCGTCACTTCTGGCAAAAGCTTTAACAAACTAGGGAAAGAATATTCAGCACACTCTCTTTCTCCATTTCTTTGCCTTGGCAACTGTCAATGGTCCAGGGAGTAACTGCTACCTCTGCCTGAATCTTGGAGAAAGAACAATGGGTTTGTTAACCTGCAAAAGTTGGTTAACCTGCAACTGTCACACAGCACATATACGAAGGAAACCTTTGCCACTTTAAGCTTCTCAGATATTGAAGTTGTTTGTTTCACAGCATAATCTAATTTATCCTTCCAGGTAGAATAGATAACAAAAGGAAGATTATAATAGGAAAAATATTATATATAATATTTAGAGCACAGTGTTTGGGTTTGGACAAACTTATGTTGAATGCTGAAATTATCACTATCTAGCTGAGTCCCCATGGTAAAAATTACTTATCTCTCTTATCACTTACTTTATTGTCTGTAAATTGGAGATGATTTCATATTTACTGGAATTCTACTGTGTGCCAGGCATTATTTTAGGCACTGAGAGGATAAAAATGGATGAAATGAATTCTAAAACAAAATATACAAGTCTATTGACAAAAGATAATATTGGTAATTCTTTAGTTCCTTTCTAAAACATGGTATATGGTCAAAATTGTTGTTTCTGCTTTCCTTTGAGTGCTTATTTAAATGTAGAAACATCCTAAGCTTTACTGTTAACAGTTCTAATAACACTTACTAAAAGGTGTTTTTTTTTTTTTTAAGTCCAAATCTAAGGGTTTTTTGTTGTTGTTTAATCAGCAGAAATGCTAAGAACTAGTCAGACTTGAGCTTCACTAAATTGCATGTTTGCTTTGGCCTTCAGTACAAATGCCAAATTCATCACAAGTCTCCAGAGGAAGAGATTACTTTCCAGCAGGCAGCAATGCTTACTAGGGAGGCTGCCTTCTTTCCTTCTACCCTGTGACCTCCGTGTTCCGTGTTGTACATGATGTCCTCCTCTCTAATTTGTGCTCAGTAGACATGATGCAGCTAAGGACAAAAATGGACAACGAATGAAAAATGAAATAAATTCAGACAATAAATGTTTGAAAATGATTAGTGCTCATTAATGATGAAAAAAGAAAAATCTAAATAATGATGAAAGAGCATTGTCATCTATCAGATTGGCAAATGTTTTTTGAAAATACTGAAGCACTCTCTTACAATGCTTGATAAAAACTTTCTCAACTTGGCAAGGACGTAAGACACTGAAATGTATTCCTGTTACTCTAATATTTTAATTTGGTTAATGAATCTACTAAAATAGAAAAGAGTATTCACAATGAATGATAGGCATATTCATCTACCGCTGTTTTTAACCATATAAATTTGGTTACAGTATACTTTTTTTATTATACTTTAAGTTCCAGGGTACTTTTAATACTATTCATTAAATAAGTCAAGATAAAAGTCTACACAGAAATACCATGCAAACCTTAAAAGTTAAAAAAAATGTTACACATATACTTATTTAACAAGAAAAATACTTTCAATAAAATGTTAAATAAAAACCTCAGATATAGGCATAGATAAACTATGTAAACATATGTGCATCAGTGTTAAGGATGGTTATGTTTGTCAGGGGAGGATCATGAGTATTCAGATAATTAGGGGACTTATATTTATTTCCTGATATTTCCAAAATGAGTACGCTATTGTAAAACATAAAGCTAATCAATAAAATAAGCAAATTTGGGTAAAGGTAAAATCTAGCTTATGTCTGTAATGCAGCAGGCACTGATTATTAAAGAATATTATCAGTCGGGCACGGTGGCTCACACCTGTAACCCCAGCACTTTGGGAGGCCAAGGCAGGCAGATCACGAGGTCAGGAGTTCGAGACCAGCCTGGCCAACATGGTGAAACCCGGTCTGTACTAAACATACAAAAATTAGCCAGGTGTGGTGGTGCGCTGCTGTCTCAGCTACTCAGGAGGCTGAAGCAGGAGAATCGCTTGAACCCGAGAGGCGGAGGCTGCAATGAGCCAAGATCATGCCATTGGACTCCAGCCTGAGCAATAGAGAAAGACTGTGACTCAAAAAAAAAAAATAAATAAATAAAAAAGAATATTATCAAACATCTAGTCCTTACTAAAGATAACAAAATATGCATCTATTAATTTTTATAAAGTTTGTGCTACCAATAAAACCTACAGATTCTTTCTGAGTTGCCAAGAAAGACACCTTGAGTACATAAAGAATAGCTATGTGTTTCTAGGAAAAATAAATGTGCAAATTATATAAGTCAATTTTGTACATAACAAATTGGAAATGAAAGGATTCTAGCCCTTTTCTCTTTGGAGTTACTCTATAGATGGTTGATTTTCCTAACATGTTATGAAAGCCTCTTCAGGCAGTTAAAAATTGATTAATAGCAAAGGACATATTGATTAAAATATAAATTCTATTATTACAACTAAATTGTGTTTTTGCCTATAAGTAGGAAGTACTTAAAGGCATGCTTTTGACATATTATAGTTCACTTAGGTGTTTCACACAGAGCCTAGTTTCTGCTGAATTACTGAGGAGAGGTATGTGTATCACACTACTACATATTCATTTTTAAAAAGATGTTGTGTCAGAGGGGAAAAACATTTTTCACTTACTTTTAGTAATTTTTCCTAATGAATCAATGTAAAGTTTTTTTAAGTAGATCCATAACATGTATGACCTAAAACATTATTTAGAAGTTTAAAAGGGAAATATTAGTTACAAATATATTGTTTTTTAAAAATCCCTATAACTCAAGTAGTGAAATTAACTTCTTTCTTACCATTTCACTTATCTAAATCTTATGGTGTTTTGTAGCAATTTTCATGGTGAGAAATAAGAAGGACTTCCAGATGATGATATGAAAGTAGTATGGTCTAACCTAACATTTCTCTCAGAATCCCTTGCCATATGTGTTTATAAATATATATTTATAAATATATATTTATGAAATAAATATTAAGATGTCATGGACTTCCTGGTTTTTTAATGTATCACACAAAATAAAAACGTATTGAAAATTAAACATTATTGCATTTAATTGAGGCACATCATGAGATGGAGTTGGAAAATTTTGAAAACATAATTATGCATCTTAGAATTGATGAAAGTTGCTAATTTACAATATGGGAGTAGTTGAATATTTTAAAATGGCAACAGTGAAGGTAATCTATATTTTTAAAACTCTGTTATCTCTTTCATTAAGTAATAATAGCTAACATTTATTGAATATTTACTCTGCGGCCAGAAGCCTTCTTAAAGGTACTTAAGAAGAAGGCCTTCTTAAGTATTTTTTCATGTGTTTTTTGGCTGCATAAATGTACTTAAGTACCTTTAAGAAGGCTTCTGGCCGCAGAGTAAATATTCAATAAACCTGACTTCAAACTATACTACAAGGCTACAGTAACCAAAACAGCATGGTACTGGTACCACAACAGAGACATAGATCAATGGATCAGAACAGAGCCCTCAGAAATAATGCTGCATATCTACAACTATCTGATCTTTGACAAACCTGAAAAAAACAAGCAATGGGGAAAGGATTCCCTATTTAATAAATGGTGCTGGGAAAACTGGCTAGCCATATGTAGAAAGCTGAAACTGGATCCCTGCCTTACACCTTATACAAAAAGTAATTCAAGATGGATTAAACACTTACATGTTAGACCTAAAACCATAAAAACCCTAGAAGAAAACCTAGGCAATACCATTCAGGACATAGGCATGGGCAAGGACTTCATGTGTAAAACACCAAAAGCAATGGCAACAAAAGCCAAAATTGACAAATGGGATCTCATTAAACTAAAGAGCTTCTGCACAGCAAAAGAAACTACCATCAGAGTGAACAGGCAACCTACACAATGGGAGAAAATTTTCGCAACCTACTCATCTGACAAAGGGTTAATATCCAGAATCTACAATGAACTCAAACAAATTTACAAGAAAAAAAAAAAACAACCCCATCAAAAAGTGGGCGAAGGACATGAACAGACATTTCTCAAAAGAAGACATTTATGCAGCCAAAAAACACATGAAAAAATGCTCATCATCACTGGCCATCAGAGAAATGCAAATCAAAACCACAATGAGATACCATCTCACACCAGTTAGAATGGCCATCATTAAAAAGTCAGGAAACAACAGGTGCTGGAGAGGATGTGGAGAAATAGGAATACTTTTACACTGTTGGTGGGACTGTAAACTAGTTCAACCATTGTGGATGTCAGTGTGGCAATTCCTCAGGGATCTAGAACAAGAAATACCATTTGACCCAGCCATCCCATTACTGGGTATATAACCAAAGGACTATAAATCATGCTGCTATAAAGACACATGCACACGTATGTTTATTGCGTCACTGTTCACAATAGCAAAGACTTGCAACCAACCCAAATGTCCAACAACGATAGACTGGATTAAGAAAACGTGGCAAATATACACCATGGAATACTATGCAGCCATAAAAAATGATGAGTTCGTGTCCTTTGTAGGGACATGGATAAAACTGGAAACCATCATTCTCAGTAAACTATCGCAAGGACAAAAAACCAAACACCACATGTTCTCACTCATAGGTGGGAATTGAACAATGAGAACACATGGACACAGGAAGAGGAACATCACACACCAGGGCCTGTTGTGGGGTGGGGTGAGGGGGGAGGGACAGCATTAGGAGATATACCTAATGCTAAATGATGAGTTAATGAGTGCAGCACACCAGCATGGCACATGGATACATATGTAACAAACCAGCACATTGTGCACATGTACCCTAAAACTTAAAGTATAATAATAAAAAAAAAAGTTACCCAATAAATATTGTTGTTAAGCCCTCCCCCCCCCCAAAAAAAAAGAAGGCCAATGTCCAGTCATAGTTTCACTAAATTGCATGTTTGCTTTGGCATTCTGTACAGATGCTAAATTTAATTATTAAATTACTAAAATCATTTAATAATTTTGATTATTATAAAACTACATATAAATTTGGAAAAATCTTTGACCTATGAATAAAAATACCATATGTGAATTAAAATTAAAACTATATAAGAAAATTTGGGTAAGTTAACTAAAATTATAATTGTTCTATGCTAGCGTTATACAATTTTTTCTTAATTTCCCAAATACTTCATAGTAAGTCTGTTTATAAATTCAAATCAGCAAGCAAATTTAAAACACTAAAACGCTGTGGAAACATTTTGGTGCATAATTGTATACCATTCTACAAGGTTAAATCTAATATCAAGAACTGCCTCTTTCCTCTAATACCAATATTAAAAAGTGTTCAGAGACTAATTTGTATAATTAAATAAGAAAACATGTTTCTGTTTTGAATTCTTCACAAATGGAAGAAGTCCAATTCTATTGGTATTAGACACTTCCTCTTTAAAGTTGCAAAACTTAAAGCAAATTATTAAAATAATTATTTGACCTACTGGATGCCAACAATACCAATACAGCCAGCCTTCCTTTTTGGCAAATATGGCCAACCATGCCCCATTAATCCCATACTTCTTTAAAAGTTTATCAGGGTCTAAAAGAGTTTAACTTACTCAGGTGCTAGATCCATTAAAAGACCAGCCCTCACCACTATGCAATATAGTCATGTAACAAAATTGCACTTGTACCCCTTAAATGTATACGAATAAAAATAAATAAATAAAAACAAAATAGTGCAACTATTGGCCATATCAGTCAACTAAACTCTAACATTTGTAAACACAAAAAATTAAATGGGGAAAAATGTAGTTTGGGTGTCCTGGTGAATTCATTATAACTTCAGTGCTGTCCGTCCATGGTAAAAAGGGAGGAAGTTCAGCAGAAATAGCACCACCTTCTAGTTATTCAATTCTTAAATGTAATTCAGTGTCCAAAGTAAACATACGAAAGAAAAGAGCAAACGTTTCTAATGCAATATTTTTTCTTATTTTTCCAAGACCTTTCCTCTATTGACATGTAATTCATGTCTATTATCCTAGTTATATTTAATTTAATATTCAGCTCTACTAGCCATAACTTTGCAAAATTATAATCAATATGAAGCTAATTTAGGAATAGCAATGAGAATTCTATCAGATTTCTGATAGGAAATAGCTGGCACACTCAAGATAATTCAGTGAAAGTTTCTTACAAATATATAACCACGGCTTAGGGAGCCATAAATGAGAATGCAGGACCCGGGGCTAATAGGAGAAAAAGAGTTGTTACCACTTCTAGTCCAGAAGGTCGTAGGGGAGGAAGCTGTTGAGGTAAACAGTATCTGCATGTTTCATGGCTAGAAGGTAGCCAAGAAAAATACCAAACCTTTGGCTGAGGAATCCAGCCAGTCTGAGATGAACACACAAAGAAACCTGGAGAGTAGAGACCCTGATTTCACTTCTTCTTTCTTATTATCCACTGCTGGGACTTCCTAATGGCCAAAGTGGGGACTGGAGCGTATTGTTCTAGCCTTTACAGGTCAACTTACAGGAAAGAGGACAGCATGAAAAGGCAAACAAAAGAGAGCTAATTGAACAACTAAATAGAATTAATATAATAGAATTCAGGGTCCTTCTGAATTAGTGTCTCTGATACATCACATTCAGACATGGTTTCAAGGCTTGACCCAACGTGTATGCCAAATAGTTACAGAGAAGGCAAAGACTATAAACCACATAATCATTCAACTTACCAAATTAGAGACTGAGAGACCTCCCATCTTAAAGTGATTCTCTATAAGCCTTTATGGCTCTCCCTGAATTGTTGCTGTGTCTAGATTTTTAAAATATTACACTTTGCGAATTATTTTGATTTTACAAATGCCCCTACGATAAACAGTGATCCATATGAGTGAACATCATACAAGCAATAGCATTTACATCCAAGTCTGAAAATGGGTTACATTCAAGACTTTTTACTGGGGGACAAAACAAATTAAATCCCCCAAACATTTCATAAATTATTTATGTTTATATGAAGTCACAACTAATGGGAAAACAGAAAAGTTAATTAAACAATAAATTATTTGGCCCTCAAGCCACCAATCAGTTTGGATTTTCCTGATCCCTTTCCACGGACTATAAGATCTCCCAAAGGCCTGAGCAAGGTGTTAGCAGGAAAACTTTAATCTGTGGGTTTTAGTAAATGCAGCTGTAGGTAATTATAAGAAACAGTGTCCCAGAGGAGTTTTAGAAAATCAGACCTGGGGCAAATACACTCAAGTCGATCCGTTGATCCGTATGAGTTAGTGGAAGAAAAGAATCAAACAGCAAACAAACAAGAACCCAATTTTGGGTTTGCAGAAAATGAAGACAGAGGGAAGGGAAATGTGGAATAACTATTAAACCTCTGTTCAAACTCCTAAAACAGCTGCTTAGGGTTTTCTTCCTTCTATTGTGTGCATTTACTGGGAATTTAAAGACAGTAGAAAAAGGCTTTTATTTTCTTAGAAATAATTTAATAAATGGCTATTCATTTATATAGTTACAACCAATTTTTTAGACATGTGTGCATGCGTGTGTTCTTATTACTTATGTATATTTAATAAGCAGAGTCTTACGATTTAACTCAGATTTTATGTTGTCTCTTTTGTGAGAATGTTAGCTTATAGGGGGTTATATTTTACTTGGCTTATTTGTGTGGTATATGTCTAAGGTTGCATGCATGTATTTGTTTATCATAGAGCCCCAATTGATATATACTGCAGGCATTTAATGAATAAGTTTGATCATAATGCACTAAAGTAGCCAAGGGTAAAGGGGTGTGCGTGTGTGTGTGTGTGTGTGTGTGTGTGTAGCATACATATGCATAGATACTTATAATTATTTTTTGATTGATTATATATAATTATGAAGCCTGTATATAAATGTCATGATTCATTTGGTATAAAGTTTTAGAATTCTTCCTCCACTGATTTTGAAATGGTTTATAACAGGATATTCTATTCCAGTTTTTACATTTTTATTTCAGGGACAACACATTTTATCAAAGGTAGTGCTAAAGTTGTCCGAGTAATATCAGAGGATCGATCCTTCAATACTTAAATCTATTAATTAAAGTCATTAGTAAAAAGTTGAAAAATAAGTTCCTAGCTAAGAATTAGGGAAGCAAAAGACATAACCAAGTTAATTGTCCTGACCTCAAGGGGCTGAGACTCTGAAGAAGTGATGAGACATATACACAGTTAAAGTAATAAGGATAGATTACGATATGGGATATAAAAGAGAATTTGAAGCATTGCTATAAATTGAAAAAGAGAGGAGGGAGTTATTACGGTTGGTTATCTTGGTGAGAGTAATTTAAGCAGAGCTTGGAGCAAAATTGTAACACTCAGGTAGAGTGGGAAGAGAGATGGGAACTGAAATTTATTTATTTAATTATTGAGCTCCTATCATTTTAGATGCTGTGTTAGATACTGGAAATACACTGCACAATGAAATAAAAATAGATCCTTCTTCTATGGAATTTACCATGCATTGAGAAAGAATATTGAGAGTTGTTTCAAGAAGTTTAAATGGGTAAAGAGGGGCTAATGTGGGGAAGAACCCAGGAAAAGAGTGAAATGATGGGGAATAGTTTTGCTTGGATTTTAGTTGGTTATATGTTTCCAGGATTAGAGAAACATGTTTGCTTTTAGTCTGTGTGGAAGGAACCAGGGAAATGGAGAAATGCAAATTTAGAGATGAATAGCTGATTCAGTAAAATTGGTAAAGGAATGAAAGTGTTATAATTAAAATTTAATATGAGGGATTATTTTGGAAAATAGAGTATGGCATCAAATAGCCTCATCTTTTTTTAAACGAGGAGGCTAATTCATTTGAAACTAAGGAAGTCAGGGCAAGGTTTGAGCCCATGGAGAACAGAGATTTTGAAAAATGCTGAAAGAGCTGGAACATTTTAAGTGGTCACATCCTGTTCAGGACTAGATGCGGTCAGACAGCATGGTCGTGTGGAATATCCAAGAGGTATGAGCAAACAGACATGATTCTTGCCTGCATGGAATATTTGATCTAGTGAAAGGTACATCCAATAATCAATTATACAAATAAATATTAACTGGTCGACTGATAATAAAAATATGCCAGGGGATAGATTTCATAGAGAGCTAGAGGACTGGAGAGAACTCAGTGACTGACTTTGGATTCCGCGTGGCAAATAAAGCTAAGTGTAGTGTCTGATGGACCAGGTTGATAGAGAAAGATAAAGGATGGGTAAATTATGAGTTCAGTAGGAGTCAGAAAGTAGAATAAGTGAAAATACATGCAACTGCAGTTAGAAAGCAGGCTTTCAATGTTTTACTAGAAGTAGAGCAGTTACAAGAGACAAACTGACTCCTGGCAAAACTGTAATTTGTGTGCCTCAAGGAGAAATGGAGCCCTGACACAGGGGTGTGCAGCAACCCCACACTCACCAGTAAGAGCCTGGCCCATGCCATGTATCCAGCAATTGACCATATTAATTTACAAACATGGACTATTCCAAGGCAGTATAAGTCATATATGAAACAACATTTCTTTCTACTTTTGTTTAAAGCTATTATTGTTGCACTCACTTACATTCAGTGTATTAGATGATGTTCCAGCTTATTTGGCCCCTCTCTCATTGGGTGACCTTGCAGCCTCACAGTAAAGAGAACCATTTCTAGAAAAGAGATAAAATTAAAACATGGCATTACATTTAAGAAAGTTAGAAAATAGCCCAAGCAAAGTTATTCGAAATTAAAACCGACCTAATGGAATAACCTACAGGGAATAATTTATATTTCTCTACAGTAAGTTTATCCAAGTGTATATTCATTTTATAATATGTCATGCTTGAGGCTTTTCCCAGAATATAAAAGGCTTTTTGCAAAATGATATTAATCACAATATTTGGTTCTGAGAAAAGTCTCACTTTATCAAATTTGTCTTTCTATTCGACTGTTGAGTAAGATTTTTAACAAAGGTAAAAAGGCATATCTGGTGTTGTTTATCCCTGTTTCCTTTGCAAGGTCTATTTTTGTCAAATGAGTTTATTCCTTGTTTAAACATACTGTGCCTTTTCATGCCTCTATACCATTTTTCCTTCTATCTTATTCACTTGAAATGTCATTATTCTTTTGTCGATTCCTATTTCTCATCCACAAACTCATAGCCATTCTTTAATACCCAGCTCAAATATGACCTTTTCCCTCTGAAGCAGCCAATCAAAATTAATCTCTACCTCATCCGTAATCCCACAGACCATTGTTTGTCATATTTTATGAGATTTATAGCCAGTGTTCCTAATTCTATGTCCCTTCCTTTGCACTCTGAAGGCAGGGAAAATATTTTATCTGCATGTGCGTGTGTGTGCACTCGTGTGTTTACTTTCTTTAATCACCACCTGCCTTGTGCAAATAATAGACATTCATACATTACTTTCAATTGCTCTTTACTCTATCCTGGAGTAAATTAGACTACTTGGTACTGCTATAGTTTATGCTATAATAATTTAACATTTCTTTCCAATTAAAACACTTTTTTTTTCTTCACTTGGCTTCCAGAGCACCGTTCTCTCCAGTTTCCCTCCCGCAACGGGTCAAACTTTCTTAGTCTCCTCTGAGGTTTCCTTCTAATTGTTTGTAATAATAATGGCTTATCTCTTGACTATCTCCTATTTCCTATCAGACTAACTCCCATCAAGGTCTAATCCAGGTTTATAACTGAAATACTATTTACACACCTGCAATTGACGGATTTATATTTTAGCCCAGCCAACTCTCCACTTGATCTACACATTTAGAGGCTAATAAGCTATTGATATTTAGAACATCCCAAAGGGAGCTCCCTGCCGCCACCAATGTTCTCTTCCTGCCATTTCTTCTCAGGTAAGAACAACATCCTACCATTTTCTTATTCAAAAAGACTAACACACGACTTACATGTTGACCCTATTCTTTCCCTCCTTAATTTTGGTTCAGAGCACTTATTACCATCTAGCATACAACATCTTTGACAAACAGACTTTTTAAAATTGTTGTTCTCCTCCCATTAAGCAAGAAAACCCCATGAGGGTGGGGATTTCCATTAGATTTTTTTTCACTGCTGTACTCCTTGTTTCCCTGAATAATAAAATATATTCAAAACAGGTATGTCGTAGAGGCTTAAATATTTTGTTGATTAAAGAAGTGAAGTCATTCTAAGTAGATTGCTAGATAATTTATTAATGTTATTGGGTTCAAAATTCAGTCCCTTTACAGCTTCCTCAGCTGTGAGATGCAGAGGAAAATCTTGTGTCTTTATTATTGTTTTTCTTCCGTGTCTGTTCTGACAAAACAGAGCCATGTCTGCTTAATATAGTCATACACTGCACGTGGATGTTTCAGTTAACAACAGACCACTTATATGACAGTGGTCTCATAAGATTATAATGTCATATTTTCACTGTACCCTTTCTGTGTTTAGGTATTTTTACACAAATGCTTAGCATTGTGTTATAACTTCCTATAATATTTCAGTACAGTAACATGCTGTACAGGTTTGTAGCCTAGGAGCAATGGGCCTTACCACATAGCCTAGGTGTATAGTAGGGTATACAATAAAGGTTTGAATATGTGTAAACAATATGACATTCTTACAAGAATGGAATTGCCTAATGACACATATTTTTAGAATGTATTCCCAAGAGAAATTAGTCTATTGGAGCAGAAAATTGTATTGGGTGGGTGACGTTTTCAAATAACTAGAAAGTCACAGAATAAATGAGTTTATTCTCTTGATTTAAGAAAATCTAGGTTCTACTTCCTGTTTCACTGTATTTAGTGATGTAACTTCAGTCTGAGTCTCAGGTCCTCAGATATAAACTAGAGTAATAACATATTCCCAATCTTAAAAGGGAGCTGAGTAAATAAAATGGGACTATCAGCAAAAATGTGATCGGAATACTAAAAACTACTTAAAAAATGCAAAATTATTATATATATAACATACTTAAAAAATATATATATAGTTATATATATAACTACTTAAAAAATGCAAAATTATTATATATATAACATAGTTTGAACCTTAACTCAGTCCTGAGAAAGAATGTATATTGCAATGTAGCTGAGCTCCAATGATTTCCAGATATTATAATTAATTTGTGGTGGACCCAATATTAAAGTTGGGTCTTTTGAATTGTAAAATAGGTTATTTTTCACCATAATAAGTTTTACTAACATCTAAAAATAGATAATTTATGTTTGCCTGATTTACAGGGCCTGAGAAATATGTCATACGCTAATAATAAAATTAATAATGGCAACAATAGTACCTAACACTTTTTTTGTTGTTGTTGAGACGGAGTCTCACTCTGTTGCCCAGGCTGGAGTGCAGTGGCGTGATCTCGGCTCACTGCAAGCTCCACCTCCTGGGTTCATGCCATTCTCCTGCCTCAGCCTCCCTAGCACCTGGGACTACAGGTGCCCGCCACCACACCTGGCTAATTTTTTGTGTTTTTAGTAGAGACGAGGTTTCACCATGTTAGCCAGGATGGTCTCGATCTCCTGACCTCATGATCCACTCGCCTCTGCCTCCCAAAGTGCTTGGATTACAGGCGTGAGCCACTGTGCCCAGCCAGTATCTAACACTTTCAAGCACTTACTGTACATCAGACACTACATTAACTGATAACATCATGTATTGTTTTATTTAATTCTCAGAGCTGTGTAGTTGCAATTATAATCATGTCTATTTAAAAATATAAAAACAGGCATAGAATGATGAAATAATTTGCATAAGGACACAAAACCAGTAATGGTAAAATTGGGATGCCAACCTAGACAGCTTTGTAACACAAAAACAAGTTCTAATTTGAAATTAGAATTATATATTCTGGAGTCCATACAGCAGAGTTCCAAGAAGGAAATCACTCCTAACTGAGAAAGTTTGGGGAGCATCTGGAAGACTCATGACGAATTAAAAACAAAGTAACTGTCTAACATTGTCAGCAGCTGTATGTTCATTGCTGTGCTATTTGCAATAGCAAAGACATGGAATCAACCCAGGTTTCCATCAATGGCAGATTAGATAAAGAAAATGTGGTACATATATATCTAATGGTAGACTGGATACAGAAAATGTGGTACATATAAATGTGAAGTATCATGCAACCATAAAAGTAGAATAAAATCATGTCCTTTGCAGCAGCATGGATGCAGTTTGAGGCCATAATCCTAAGGGAATTAACACAGGAACAGAAAACCAAATGCAGAATGTTCTCGCTTATAAGTGTGAGCTAAACATTGAGCACATAGAACCAAAAACAGAACAACGGATGCTGCCGACTACTAGAGCGGGGAGAGAGGGTGGGATATGTGGGCTGAAAAACTACCTATCAGGTACTATGCTAATTACCTGGGTGATGGGATCCCTACCCAAAACCTCAGCATCACACAAGATTCCCTTGTAATAAATCTGCACATGCACCTCCATGTCTAATATAATAAAAGCTGAAATTAAAAAAAAAATACAGAGTAACTAATACTAGGGTACTCTTAAAACACCATCACTTTATTGCATAACTCTTCAGTTGTAAAGTACTCAGTCTCTCCAATAATTCACTCTTCTTGAGTGTGTGTGTGTGTGTGTGTGTGTGCGCGCGCGCACGTAGGGTGGTTGCTGTTGTCTTTTTTGAGACGGAGTCTCACCCCAGCTGGAGTGAAGTGGCGTAATCATGGCCCACTGCAGCCTCAAACTCCTGTGGTCCGGCAATTCTCCCACCTCAGCCTGCCAAGTAGCTGGGACAGAGGCACATGGCCCCGTGCCCAGCTTTTTGTTGTTGTTGTTGTTTGTTTGTTTGTAGAGACAGGGTCTCCCATGTTTCCCAGGCTTGTCTTGAACTCATGTGTTCAAGTGATCCTTCCGCCTTGGCCTCCCAAAGTGCTGGAATTACAAGTGTGAGCTCCTGCACCCAGCCTGCTCTTCTTTGTAATTTCTTCTGTGAACTGATTCATCGTAATGTTGGAGCGTCATAGCAGTAATTCTCTCTGTGATTATCAAGAGCCAATAAAATAGTTATGACAAACATCAATCTAATTGGAAGAACTACTGCTTGAAGTCATTTAAAAAGCATCACTTGAGAATGTTCTTTCAGTAGTTATCCTGCATTGGCAGAAAGGGGCTAAAATGAATGAACAGCCGCATGTCTTCCTCCAGTTCTGACAGTTCCTTTCCTCCTGATAAACAGCTATTCTGGCAGGAAAGAAAACGTAATCTCCCTCTGACCTTTCTCCATTTGGATGAGTGCACCACAATGATTCTGTACTGTCACTGAGAAAAGATCCAAGCGAGGGGTGAGGAAAACCTATGGATAATTCACTGTGCTTGATAATATACTGAGGAACAGCTATAAAATCTGCCTATACTACACCAAGTAGAGACATTGTACAAACAACAACAACAAGAATAACAATGACAATGGCAGTAAATGTATGTATTGAACACATACTATGTGTCCCATATTATGGAAAACACATTATGTGGCTTATTTTGATTCTGTGTTGTATAAATGTGTTTGAAAATGTCATTCATTAGTTTTAACCACCTACTGCCTCTTCTTAAATAGATAAACATGACATTTCTAACAATATGACCTAGGTGATTCAGACTTGACCACACTAAGGCACAAGGTAGTGAAGTGATTGGTCCAGGTCATAGCTGAAAAACTTTCATCTGACACTCTACCATTCTTCTCAGAACACTGCTCAAGTTCCCACAACTCCCTTGATGTCTGTGTCTTCATCCTTAAATGAAGGAAGTTATTTAATTGTGCAAATTTCAAGCTCTTCTCAAACTAGAAAATGCTACAATGTAATGGTTCTATCTTGCAAATGCATCATTTTAGACACCATCTAGAACTGATAACATTCCGGAGATCTACGGAAGGTAAGTAAGTGAGTGGCCACACAGGGCTGGGACAAATAGAGAAAATATTATCCAGATATTAAAATAGTATTATATAATTATAAAATGTTATAGAAATATTTATGATATAATAGTGAATAAAAAAAGGAAATTCTAAAATAACAATTATTCTGTGATGATACATATGTCTATGTACAAAAACTAGATGGAAGAACATGGAATAATTGTCTTATGATTTTTTGGCTATGGTGTAATACTAAATGATGCTTTTATATTGAACATTAGTGTTTTCACAATGTTGTTTATAATACGAATTTTGAATGAGATTTAACTTTAAAAAGGTGGCACAATGACATTTCTGAAATTCAGAGAGATGCTCTGGTTTTAGTGCTCAGGTAAAATGGCTAAAATTATCTCTTCAATGTTTGTTATAAATAATTATTAGGAGACACTTTTAAATCATTATATCTTCTTTGTAAAACCATCAATCCTAGCACATATACAAGTTGGTAATTAATCCTTAAATACTCATTTTTTTTCCTCAGAAATCAAGTTACTCTAAAGATGAATAGCTTAAAAAGTGAAAAATGCCTGAATTCATTCATTCATCTATTCATTCAAGACACAATAATTAACTGCCCGCTCTGTTTAAGGCACTGTTTCCAGACCTGGGGATTCAATAGAAACTAGACAGTTTGTATACAGCTTTGGACCTGTAACAGTCCAGAGATGAAAGTGAACTCTATCAAAAAAGGGGCTCAAGAAGGGATTTGAAGCCAGTTTGTTTCCTTTGTCCTCACTGAAAATGCAGCAAAGCGAAGATGGTTGCTGAGCCTTGTTCCTGTGCCATCTTCCTGAGTCAATGTTTCCAGTATACAGTGTGTTGCAGAAAATACTTTGGAAACAGACCAGCTCAGCTTCCTTCGTTCAATTACCTGTCATCAGATCATTTGTTTTATCAGACAGAAATCACTGTGATGACAGGGGTTTTGTTTACTTTGCCCCTGTATTCCCAGCACCAAGGACAGCACCTGCACTCCATCCATGAAGGTCCAATCAGAGTTCCGTTCACATGAACAAGTGCTGGATTACCATGTAACAAACTTGAGTCCAGTTTGGTTCTATCTCTCAAGTACATGAGTCTACTTGGCTAATTATAGTCATTTTACAAAGCACCTTCTATGTGTCAGACATATAATACCTGCTATTACTTTAATCTCACACTGTCACAGCGTCATCCCTTTTTACTCTACCTCATTGCGCCTCAGTTTTCTCATCCATAAAACTGTGATAGTGATAGTACCTAACTAATGGGCTTGTTGTGAGAATTAAATTTTTAGATTAAATAAAGTGTTCATGAAAAAGCCTAGGTACGTAGTATGTACCAAACAAGTTTACAATAGTATATTATTATTTAAAGCTCATGGTAACATTTTGAAGAATATTGTACTATCTTCATTTTACCAAGCAGGAAACAATGTATGATGGCTAAGAAATGTGATCAAATGCCCACATTGCTGAGCCACTGAATTTAGAGCTATTTCTTCACTCTGCTCTTCCTCTCAATTTTCTTGCCTGTATAAGATCCTAACCACTTTCTCTTTGGACTTTGTCAGTAACTTACTTCAGATCTCCCCCTTCCTAGTTTTAACCATCATCTTTTACATTATCTGCACATTCTACTTTTGATACGTTTTTCAAACACATATCAAATTACATTATTCCTTCTTCCTTAAAACCTGAGTAGCTTTCTAATGCCTCCAGAACAGGCTACAAAGTTCTTAGAAGAGCATTCTGTGCTTTTCATATTAAACAGACTTTTCTGATACTCTACTCAAACTTTAGTCAAAACTCTAGACAACTGAATTAAGATTAAGTAGTAAAAAATCAGGTAAATCGGGGTTCATATCCAGTTACTAATTATGCAATCACCTTATTATTTTCCTTACTTAATTCTTAGCATCTTATCTGGGGAATGGGGATCAATAGCCTGAAGAGCATGACAGAGAATTCGTTACAAAATCTGTTTTTTTTTTTTTTGGACACTGGTTCTGATGGCACAAGAATGATCACACAATACATTCAGAAGATAATATGTTTAAAATTTCCAACAGAGATCTTAAATACGAAAAATGGAGTGGGACAAAAAAACAACTGGCTGGACGCAAGCAGTGAAATGGCATTTCAAAATTAGATTGTTAAACCAGTGTAATTTTGAAGAAAAAATTCAATTAGAAATGAGATATTTAATTATTTTTTGTTGCAATAAAAATATAAGACCCGAAATGATCAAGAGCAAATAATGTTAGTCATGATAATTTTATTACTATGCAGATTAAAACAGGTTTGTAATGGCTTTACCAGTAATAAATAGAAACATTCTACATCCCACTCCTTACTTGAAATATTAAGAACTGATATCTGATTTTATAGCTGTCTAAGAATATGCTTTCCTACAAATAAATGCTCTCACATAGATTTTATGTTAAATATAGGTTAACTGACAGATTCTTTTGAAGTGCTCAAAGTGATTAATCAAAGCTGTTTCATTTAGTGATGAGAGGTATTCAGTGAGATTTCAAGATTTCATGTTTAGTTAAATTGAGATCATAAGCATGGAAACTCACTTGAACTCAAGAAAATATTTTGGGCATGGGGAAGCTAAATGGTAATACTTTGAAATATAATCTTTGCATTAGTAACACTAGGCTAACTTCCAGCTATCTTCACGTTGATTGACAGTGCTACCTGAGAAGCAAACACATAGTTTTGATTATTTTAACCTAAACAACTCATGTTAGATAAAATCATACTTTGAGCACTTATTTATACAAATATTTATTAAATACTCACTAAGGATCAAGCAGCATGCTAAGTGCTAAAACTAAATGAAGTAAGGCAATGTTTTTTTCTGATTTTACAGGGCTTATAATTTAGAGAAGGGGATAAGAAAAAAATGAAGGCAATTATTTTGTGATAGTATGTATATAGGATAGAGAAGGCATTGTCATAGCTATGTTAGTTCAAGTCCATCAAGAAGCAGGCACTGAGACAGGGTTAGACACACAATAAATTTATTGGCAGATACTATTGTGGAGGATAAAGGGGCAGTGAGCAGGTGAATAACGGAGAGCTTTCAGACTACGGTGAAAGTCTGACACGTGTGAAGGAGAATGGAACGGGCAAAGGTTGGATAGAGAGAATCCGGTCCTGCAGCATAGTTCCAAGAAAGGTTTAGCTGGCCAATGGGGCATCCTTGAGATGAAGTTGCACATTAGAGGAGTCCTGTGTTTTATAAGAATGGGACTGAGCTACTAGCAGTCATTGACTGGAAGCAGCTCATGGGAAACAAAATCTAGCAGCAAAAGACCCACTGGATCCTAAGAGCAGCTTCTAGGACTATCCGTCAATTATAATCCCAGCAAGAGGACAAATGGCATCCTTTCATTGCAGTGGTCATGGGAGTGTTAGTTTTTACTCGTGGACCAGAACTTCAGAAAGTGCTGCAGTTTTCAAAGATGACTAAGAAGTCACACATTGAACAAGGTGAACAAGTGCATTCCAGGCATGAACTAATGTAGAAATACAGGACAACATGGTGAGTGTGGGGGTGTTGCAAGTAGTGCATTAGGGTTGGAGTATGTACGTAAGTGTGTTGGTGTGCAGCACACCAGAGAGGGAGGTGGGATTCAGACTGGGAAGAGCAAGGTGAGTTATACAAAGTGGTTTGAACTTATCCTGTAGATAATGTGGGATTATTGAAGGAATTAATGCTTGGCTGAGACAGTGTGAGATCTGCACTGTAGAAAGATTCTTGAAGTATACAACCTATTCAGATGGAGCATTCCAAGAGATAAAGAAAATGGAGATACTAGTAATAAAGAACAGATAACACCAGACAGACCTGAGTTCCAATCCTAACTCTAACACATACCAACCATATGAACAGAGGCAAGTCATTTAACTCCCCATAACCCCTATTACTAACTTTCTATGTCAGCGATTACTCAACTACTTATTTCTTAGTGACACAGGATCATGTGAAATAAATAGTAGTATACTTAGGAGCTCAGGTGTTGAAAGCAGACATAAACCTACTTCTCTGTCTTGGCCCACATGTATGACTACAGGAATATTTTTCACGAACCTCAGTTTTCTTAAATGCAGGTAATAATGAAATCACATTTATCTCATGGAGTTGTTCTCTGAGAGGTGATATGTGTGAAGACTTAACTTACTCGTGGTGCATAAGAAATGACTAAATAACTAAAGGCTAAGTACTGTTAGGTGGTTTACACACTTAGAACATTTTGTTCTCATAGCATCTCTGCAGGCAGGTTATTTCCCCTCACACCTTAGTATAGAGGAGCAAATTGATGCTTGAGTTTAAGTAACTGGCTGATGATCACACAAATGATTGTATTGTGCTACAGTTCTCAGCTGCTTGACTTCAAAACCCATATTCTTAACCATTATTCTCCATTACCTTCCATTCCAGCACAAAGAAAAACGATTTACCTGCTAAAGAAAACGCAATTTTAAGAACTCACTTATTGGCTACAGTTGGATTTCCTTGTATTACTAGTACACTTTAAAGCAGAGTAAGGGATCATTTAAGCCAAACTTCCTGGTTTGCCCCAAGAGAGGTTTTATTCAGTTCATTTAGATAGAGTATTCCAGCCACCACACAGATTCTAATATAACTTGTGTTATACTATTTGAAATTGTCTACAATGAAGGGGAAGGGGTAAAAAATGATGAAGGCAGTTGTCTCCAAGGCTATCTCCGTGTCGGGAGAGTCTTTGAAGTGTTTGCACACATTAGTCTCTTCATTCTTATGTGGAATACATTCAACTTCCCAGTAGGAGTAACCATGACACAGATGTTTAAAACCCATGAAAACCAGACCTGATAGGTCAGATGTACAGTAATTAGGCAGAAAGCCCTGACCCATTTAGCTCTCCCTCTTCCCCATTTCCACTTCCAGGAAAAAGACTGACTTGATTTTAATCCATGTTCTGGCACATTTCTCATTAGTCAAAATGCTTAACTTCACCAAGCTTTAGTTTCCTTAATTGGAATAGGATTGCTTTAAGGTTGTCCTAAATACGGACGGTAAATACACATCATTACATCTAACACCTATTAACTACTCCAGAAGTGTTAGCTCCCCTTGGACGGATAGCAGAAAATGATTTTCAAAAACAACAAATTGTCAGAAGACAATTTGATCAATAAATAAAAGTGATATTTATTGATAACCAATGAAGGGTTTAAGATTTCATCACTAGTATTTGCATTAAAAAAAACCCAAGCTAAAAACATTCACAGATGCCTTAGCAATAGATTTGCACCATATATCTTGAGGACAAGATATCTTATCCTTATCTGTCAATTGCAAGATTTGTATTTTTCAAGAATAATTTTTCTGACCTCCCCAGTGAAGGGGTTCACATCCAACACAGAAAATTATAAATCTGCAAGACTTGCAAAACACAGATACATTTTTGAAGCTCCACTGGAAAGGAGGCAAAAAAAAAATGCTTCTGTCATTTAAAGAGTCACAAACTGAAATAACATGAAGTTTGCTAATTGTATTAACAAGTCTACTCTCGGCAATTTGGCTAGTACCTCTGTCTCCCAAAAGCTCTCTACTGATGAAGTGACATGGGTTCTTGAAGTGGATGCCTTTCTGCACCTCTGGAAAGCTTAGCAATGCAGAGAGGGGATCAGAAACAGTAAGCTCCCAGTCCTCGAGATGATTCTGCAAACACCTGGTAGGTTCGATCATTTTTACCCTGAAATAGTGCTCCAGGAAAGGCAATTTTGCGTGGTCTTAGAGTATAAGTCAGAACGGTTTTCCAATTTCTGGTAATCTTGGCCCACGTATTAGCATTTAACAACACTTGACATTTGGCTAATGCTTTGCCAATAACAAGAGAAAACAAATTATAAAAATGTGGACTTCTGTATCTTTCCTATTCATTCCAGCTTAGGTATTCTCATGACGCTATGCAAGTTGAGTCCTGTGTTTCTGCTCATTTTTTCTTCCGTAATAGTCATGCTCTCCTAAGTGGTGTTCAACTTTGCAGTTTTTCTTCTCTCCTGGCCAAATCCTAACAAATCAGCCAGTGAAGCATGTTTTTTTTTTTAAATTTATCAATTTATGTTAACTGTCAATTTATACTAACTTACCCTAGGAATTAAAGCATGATAACATTTAAATAAACTGTCTATACTCCTAAATATAATGAACATTTGAACACAATCGTACCCCTTAATATGTGGTATCCATTGGAGTCCTTACAACTTCAATTTTAAAACTCATGAAATTGCTATCAGTCACATGAAGGTGAATACAAATTCGCTGACAAGTCTTGTCAAGATAAATATTTGCTGCTAATTAGAATCAGCAGTGTAACCCAGAATTTCAACATCATTGAAAAGGGGGGAGCAATGGATGTGATTAAGCAATCCACCAACCACGGGGAAAGGAGTTTGTTGTTCCTGTATACTCCTGGCAGGAAGCTGTCCTTAATGGACAGTTATCAAACAGTAAAAACCACACTATCAGAGCCTCCAAGTAAATCTCAGGAAACTTTGTGTGGTTCCCGAAGATTCAATAATCCGTACATATGAATATGAGTTTCAAAAATTCAACCCACAATATTTTTTTAGTCTGAGGTTTAAAAATGTAATTTCAACTTTTATTTTAGATTTGGGGGTCCATGTGCAGGTTTGTTACATTTGTATGTTGCATAATGCTGAGGTTTGGGATACAAATGATCCTGTTGCCCAAATAGTTAGCATAGTACTCAAGAGTAATTTTTCGACCCTTGTTTCTCTCCTGCCCTCCTCCCTCTAGTAGTCCTCAGTGTCTCTTGTCAGCGTCTTAATGTCCATGAGTACTCAACGTTTAGCTCCCACTTAGAAGTGAGAAAATGCAGTATTTGGTTTTCTGTTCCTGTGTTAATTTGCTTGGAATAATGGCCTCCAGCTGCATTCATGTGGCTGCAAAGGACATAATTTCATGCTTTTGTATGGCTGCATAGTATTTCATGGTATATATGTACCACATTTTCTTTATTCAATCCACCACTGATGGGCACCTAGGTTGATTCCATGACTGCTATGGTGAATAGTGCTATTATAAATATATGAGTATATGTATCTTTTTAGTAGAACAATTCATTTTCTTTTGGATATATACCCAGTAATGGGATTGCTGGGTCAAATGGTAGTTCTGTTTTAAGTTATTTGAGAAATCTCTAAACTGCTTTCCACAGTGACTGAACTAATTTACATCACCACTATCAGTGTATAAACATCCGCTTTTCTCCACAGCCTTGCCAGCCTTGCCAACCAAAATAAAAGTGTTTTGACTTTTTAATAATAGCCATTCTGACTGCTGCAAGATGGTCCCTTATTGTGGTTTTGATTTACATCTCTCTGACAGTTAATGATGCCATCAAGGGATAAAAGTAACAAAGAAATTATGGACTTAAATTTGACTTGACCAATTAAAACTAATAGACATCTAACAGAGCACTGCATCCATCAACCACATAATATCCATTCTTCTCATCTGCACACGGAACATACTCCAAGATTCACCACATGCTCAACCATAAAGCCAGTCCCAATACATTCAAAAAAATTTAAATCATACCAACCATATTATCAGACCACAGTGGAATAAAGATAGAAATCAATACCAAAAAGATCTCCTAAAACCACACAATTACGTAGAAATTAAACAACTGCCCCTGAATGACTTTTGGATAAAAACGAAGTTAAGGCAGAAGCCGAACATTTTTTTTTTTTTTATCAGAGAAAGCTCCTTATCAATTAATTTCATTGAATAACTTTTGGAAATACAGGCTAATAGTGTAATATTTAGAATATTAGAGACCTGCTGAATTATACATCTTATTCATGTATGACTTCTTTATGTTTAACAGTTTTGGCTTCTAATTAATCTTGTTTAGAAATATTTGATTCCCAATTGTAAAATGATGCACAAATTTGCAAAAATATCTTCACGATAAAAATCGAGAAGTGGGAAATACTTGGTAACACATTTTAGGTTTAGCTGTTGTTGTTCTGGGATGCGGTAAAGTTACATAAAAATAATTTGATCCTTTCAGGTCTTGCTTTTAAGCTTTGTTAGTAACAGAGATGTGCCTATTTCAGGACTAGTTTTGTCTCTATTGAGGCAAGTCTCTTTTGTATATGCTACCTATTGCCTAGTTAATTATGAGATTTTCTACTCCGGCTGGTGGGAATAGGAATTCTTTTTAACCAAAGAGTGAGTGTGGGGCACGATTCCCTCTCCTCTTACGATATTTCTCTCCTCAAGCCATACTAGTTTTCTCAGGCATTCTCAGAGGTCACCAGAACAGCTGAGGAGGAACAGGTGCAGATCTCTGGAGTGCTCTTCTCTCATTCTCTCTCACTCTCTCTCAATCCCCACCTCCCCTCACTCTTCTCTCTCCGCAGCTCTCCCCTCTCTGATATCCTTCTCCTGCAAACTCTAGCCCAGTGGCCTCCCTGCACTCCCAGCTCTTTGACTGTGTCCCCTCTCCTCAGACTAGGGCCTGGAAACTCTCTCAATAAGCTGGGACAGTGGTAGGGTCTTCATTTGTTTCCCTCCATAATTGTCTCTCATTGTTTCTCAATTTAATATTCAATGGCTTGACTACCATTGTGTTGAGTATTTTCGTCCTCATTTTTTTTTCCGGTTATTTCAAGCAAGAAGTTAGAACTGATATCTCTTCCTTCATTTGGTGAAAAGTAGAAGTCACTCATCACCAGTGAAGCCTCTTGATAGGTACACTTCTCACTGCTCTTCTTAAACGGCTCAAAGGAAAGCCTGGATTTTCTCTTATGACTCTCCCGTATAAGTCACATGTTCTATTTAATCTGAGTTGTTTACTCTCCCTCAGTGTACTCCATATTCAAAAACATTTTAAGCCTCATATTTTTGGACAAACTAGCTGTTTTACCTGGACTCATATTCATTGAAGAAATGCTACTATGAACTCGTAAGAACATAGAGTTCGTGGGTTTTACTAATTATTTCTATAAGAGGGAAATTTTCACCTCTCAATTTTTTTTTCATGGCTAAAATGATAAAGGTTGTATCAGATCTGTAACTTTCCAGTAATAGAGGTAGAGAAATAAAAACGTCTCTGGGTGAAACTATAGCGAGGTGTCCAAGGTCCCACCCACCCCTCCTCAGAATCATAAGAGCACTGACACGAAAGGAGGTAACCCCTACATCCTTCCAAGCTCTAAACTTCTATAATCAGAAGATCATTCCATTATGTTTTCTTCTTTTCTTTTTTCTACAACCCATTCTACTGAGCACCTACCATGTTCTAGGAAACTGGCAACATGAAGGAAAAATGACAGACATTCCTCCAAGTTAAACAATGCTCTCTGCTATTAGAAAACCCTTACTTTTCCACTCAGATGCTATTTGTCTATTTTTATTTCCCTCATAATCACAATGAAATGTAATTTTCCCCAAATTTTCAAATATATGTGCACCTGTCTTATAGAACTGATGACATATTTTTCTTTGTATTATAATTATTATTTTCACTTGTCTGCTCCATCTGTAAGATTGTAATATTACTGAGTTCAAAAATGTCTCTTTGACCTTTGTGTATGCATGGAAACTTATGATAACAAATATGCTATAAATTATTTATTTCTAATTAGTGATATCATACTGGAGAAAAATAGAACAATACAAAAATGTATAAATAACAAATAATACTTAATCATGTCTTAATTGTTCCCCATACCCAAGTAAGTTTATTTCCCAGAGGTAACTAATGTTAATATTTTGAGATACACGCTTCCAGAGTTTTTCTCTAGACACATTTACATATATGGAATCATTTTGCCTTGTTTTTTAATAAAAAATTTGATCCTGGTATATGTAATTTTCCAACTTGCATATTATTTTTTTTTTTACTAAATATGAATCTTGAGGACCTTTTCATGTCTGTACATACAGATCTACTCCATTGTTTTTAAAGGCTTTGTGATATTTTTGATGAATACATACATGAATCAGTACAGGATGCACCCAGATAAGCTCCTACTATCCAATATCCTTCCCATAAGGTGAAATATTAGCTGCAACATAAACTAATGGAAATAATGCAGCACCATTCTGCATATAAATAAGGCCATTGAAATGTATAATAAAATCCGGAGGGCAAAGACAGGAAGGTAAACTGCACTGATTTTCTAGAAACTTTGATGGGGAATTGTTTTAGGTTATATCTGCTAAATTCTCAAATTAAAAGCTATAAAAGAAGAAAGTCTTGTTATCCAAAACTCTTTCCAAATAAAAAAAGGGATACTATTTAGAGATATATCATCTAAAATGAGAAAATTTAGTTCAACGCCAAAACACACATTGTGTAATGTGAACTGCCTGCTATTGTGCTTATTAGTTTAATCTAGCAAGTTGGGGGAAATAGGAGTGAAAATTAAAAAAAAAAATTCCTGATGCAAAAAGATAATGAGGACTCAAACATCAAGGCAGGCTTGTGGAAAGTAGGTCAACAGTGTGACTTTACACACATTGTATTGCATACATAAATTGTACAGATGCCAATTTTGTTGCCCTGAGTTATAGAAAAATTAATATGTTGCCACTTAAATATTCTAATTTGCATTTTAAATCTCTGGAGCATTTGGACAATATAATAAGCATATGCACCAAGTCTTATCATAAGGGAATCCTCTATTAAAAAATAATCATTAAATGGTGATGATTCTAAAAGAAGATGCTGAATTAAGAATTTTGAAAGGTATGATTAAGAAGATCAGATGTAATATACCTCAGTAAGACAAGAAGACTAGGAGTAATAAAATATAGTCAGTCACTTTTTGTTGAGTAGCACATAGTTTCTGGAAGTTTATTCTCTGTAATCAGTCTGCCTCAGATTGAATTCTGGCTGTTACATCCTGACTGGGGAAGACAATTTCTTCATGCCTCAGTTGCCCAATCTGTTCAAATGGGTATAATAATTATTTCAAAATTTGCTCTAAGGGTTAAATAAGTTTATTATATCTGCGTATTGAACATTTATTATGAAATGACACTAATTTAGAAGTTCTAACCCTTTTGCACTTTTGATCAAGCGTGCTCTTTTTCTAAGCTTTCAACATTTTAATCTTGTCTTTACTTTTTCTAGAATTAAGATGTTGCTATATTTGAAGGGTATCCCTTTCAGCAATGCAAATGTAAATAATTTACTGAGACTGACTTGATACATAGCCCACTGGATATGTATATATGATTTGGTTGAAGCAAACAGATGGGTAGAGGTCCAACAAGATGCTCCAAGAGAGACATCCTTGCCCATGATCCAATCCAAGTGTTCTTGAATGCTGTTGCAGCTCTTCACACAGATCTCGATCACAATTAGGCATCTGAAACTTCTTGTACTTGTGAATCACTGGTTTATTTAAGGCATCACTGAATAACTCTCCTCTACCTCACACACACCTCTGTCTATTCCCAAACACAAACACACACGCACACCACACACACACACACACACACAAACACACACACACACACACACACACACTGTCTCTCTCTCTCTCTTTTCTTTTGTCCAGGTCTTTGAAACCTATTTGGCCCCTGTATGGTTGTAAAATCAGCTCCTTAAATGCAGGATAAACATAGAGCTCTGCACGTAGCAGCACTAATGAGCACACAAAGATACTAATAAAGAGGTCCTCGGAAAACAAGATTGCTCTAAAATGTTTCTTCCTTAATGCATAATTATTTTTGTTTTACATTTGAGACAGTATGCTACTTTCATAACACTGTTCATGGACAAAGCTCTCCTGAGGGGGACCCTATTTAGAAAATATAAACTCTATGGAAATAATGTAAGAGAGTTATACAACAAACCAATTATTTGATCTGCAGATTCCAGAGGCAAATAACTTTTCAATGAGAATTTTACAATTTATTATCAAGGTTTTTCATTTCCTGACTTTTAGAAGGTGGGCAGTGACATCGGTATGGATTACCCATCTCTCAGGTCCAAAGTAAAACCTCATCTTGTCAAGAAAAGTCTCCCTGACCCTTCCAATTCATAACAGTCTCCACCTTCTCTGAACCTCTGAATACATTGCATTATCATTCTTCTTGTCACCATAATAAGAATGCACAGCTGTATGTAATTTCGTAAGCATATTACCCTGATTAAATTTTATACTAGTGAAAGGCATCACTATATTTCACAGATATATCTTCAGGCTTTAAACCCGAAGCACACATTACTAGATACTATGAATGCTTAAATGATGTTCATTACATCAAAAATACCCATTGACTAAACCTATAAGGACTTATTTTTTTGACCATGTGGCATAAAGAACAGGAATGAAGGGTAGCGAAGGTTCAGGTGAAGAAAACAACCTTTAAGCCTTCTTGGCACTTTCAATACCATTATTTCCTGTTCTAAAGCTGCAGTCAAGTTTCAGCCTACCATAGCACATAGTTTTAATAATTTTAAAATACTTTCTTATATTTTTATCTTATTTTGTCATGACAAAGGGGAAACTGCATAATAATGTACATGATATAATTCTTAACTCCAATGTGATTGAGAGTCTTAGAAATTCATCTAAAGAAAACTTGGAAATCCACACATACATAGCTAGATGCTATTTATAAGGAGGACCAATAACACAGGTGAGAAAGCAGCAAACTCTCATGTTCCCTATTCATACAGTATCAGGGCAAAAGACAGAGAGCCTCATCAAGGCATCTACTGCATAGAAATTTGCTTTATTCTTGCTTTTGTTCCAGAAATTGTTTAAAAAATTTTCTACTATGCATCTACTGGCACCAACCTCCCTAACATGTAACATTAGGTAAACGCTCCATCTTTATAACACAAGAAACAAGTGAGGGGTTGATTTATAAATCTTGGAAAAAATAAATCTACCAGACAAAATACAATAAAAAAACCTCTCCTTATCATTCATTTTCATAATTTTGGGAAATTAGTGTCAATAAAAGACTTGGAAATTCATAATGATTTTTGTTTCTATAATATTTTGGAAATCCCTATGAATCAGCCTTGAGGTATTTGCATGGCTCCAGTCATAAAGGCCAACCTGTGCTGCCATTTATTCCCCTCAATATGTAGTGAGCAACACTGTCTTATTTGAGTAGGGCTAGGACCTTGGATTCTTGGTATTATAAGAATGTTAATAGTATAGCATCACTTTTTAAAAGTTCAATTTCTAATTCATTTGAGACCATATAAAGTATGGCTAATATGGCCTCATCTTAATAAAGTAGCCCAAATTATTCAATTATGTAAAATACAGGTCATGTTATTGTGTGGTTAATGCAATAATAGAGTGATCCCAGACCTCTGGCAGGTTAGTAGTTCTGGGTTTCTCCTTTTGAATTAAATATTGGATGTGGCTTGGCACCACCATTTGCAATTTCTTCTCTAGCTTAAATATCACTGGAGGTAATTTTGGGTCCTGACTGGCTAGGGCTTTCTTGGACAACAGCAGGAATTACAGAAGCCCCTGTTGGTTTGTACACATTTCCTCAGCTTGATCCCCAGAGAATGGACTCAGGCAACCCTGGGAACACAAGGACCCACCTCGTGCTTTTGTATCTTCCCAATTCTCAAAACTGTTTTGTTTTCCTTTCACAGCCCCCACCTACCCTAGAAGATGAAACATTATCTCACTCCTTTTTCAGAACAAGGGCTGTGTAGAAAATGGAACCAATTGCCAGTGAAGTTGTATCAGAAGTTATGTTGCCATGACGTATCAATATATGCTACGTCTATATTAAACACTAATTCAAGTTGTGTTTTTGAAGACTATTCAAGCGTCTAAAAACAGCCCAAGAGATTAAATTTTTTAAAGCAGGGGACAAACATGTACCTAGAAAATGGTACATGTGAATGTAGGTGGAGAGCTATAAGGACAGACTGGGGCGAAATGCCTTAAACATTTAATGTTTCTGCATTCTATCAGAGGAAGTATAAAAGATGATTTAAATTTTCTTCTTTAGAATTGTCTTTCTCTAAAATGTCCTGTGACTTATTTGTTTGCTTCATCACTCGGGGGTGGGGGGGAGACACAAAAAGTAAAATAAGAAAAACCCTGTTTTTTAGAAGATGTAAAGTGGCAAATAAATAAATATAGCTTTTCTTAATTATAATCTCTTCTACCATAATTACAATCTAAAACTAGTGTAGAGATGCAAGGATCTGGATTAATGGGTTCAAGATCTTATTTTGAGATAGGTGGAGTCTGTTTTTACATATAGAATGTCCTTTCTGTTTCCAAATGTTACTTAAAACAGATTGTCAATCATACCTCATTAAGAGTTTATAAAAAAGAAAAGAAAACTGACAACTGTAAGTCAATAAAGATTCTCTTGCTTTGGAAAATACAGACATGTACTCATAGAGGAAAGCACTTAGAAACTCAGAAAGCTCTTCATTTTATTGTGACTTCCCTTACAAAATCTTGATTAACACTTCTGCTTCACCATAGAAAAATTCATACATTCCACACACATGGGAGACAATTTGCTTTGTTCAGTGAATCAAGTTCCATAGGGACACTGTGCTGTTCTCATTCACATTCTCCGAAGGGTGCAGTCTTCTTCAAATTAGAATTCAAGGTCATATTGACAGAGCCCTTAAGCCAACCAGTCTTTTTGGTTTTCAGTATACTCCTGTTAGCTTTACTTACAAAGGGCCAGATTGTAGATGAGAAAGCGAGGTTGAGGGCTCTTGAACAGTGAGCAATGGAACAATGTATATCTGAGGGTAGCACAAGTGACGGGGATACCAAAAACAAATAACCCTGTGCTGATCGCCTGTAAAAATTCAGCAAACTCAATAGCCCTCTAAATTCCTCATTTCATTCCTGGATTGTAAAATACATTCTTATACTTATTTGCTGGCTAACATTCTGTCCAGAGTCTTTTGAAAATGAATTCTTATAAATTATGAGCAAGCATTCTGCCTAAGTCTCAGTGCTTTGGGTAGTGAGCATGGCAATTTGCTGGTAGACACTGTCTGTAATAAAGAATATTAATTTTGGGCAGCCCTTGTTCATATTCAGAAATGCTGGGTGTTGTTTAGTACAAGATCTGCTATGTATTTACCAAGAGCTCTTGGATGAGATGATCAATAAGTGGATCTAAATTTCTCATCTGTATAATGGGGATAATATTACCTTTCTAAGCTTATCCCATGGAGTTTGGGGGAGAAATAAGAAGAAATTGGGATAAATTGAAAAGATGGAAAGCATAGATTAATATACTTCTTTCCATATAGGCCCACATCTGTCTACCTAAAAATCAGCAAAAATCTTGATTTATCTCTTCTCTATGTCACAATTTCTATATTCTCATAACAAGTTATTTTGGGCTAGGACCCTCTTTCTCTCATCAATATAAACACTCTTTAGCCCCCCTCCCATTCCAACCTTCACTTCAAAGGCATATTTTTAAAAAATCTCTTCATAGGCATGGAACATTTTGTTACATGACTAAAGTAAAAAAAAAAAGAGGAGTTTAATTGGAAGAAAGAGCTGGATACTTGCCAATAGCTCAGTTTGTTTTTTGGTTCCCAGTGCATAAAGTGAACTCAGAGGCAAAGTTTAATGAAAGCAATGTTTAGTAAAGGTATGAGAATTCTGAGCACATCCAGAATGACTTTGTCCCAGGAGACAAAACATGTCAAAAAATCAGGAAGAAGACCCTTCTCTCTACATATAAATGGAACTCAACCATGTTCTGACACTTGACATTTTTGGCAAATCTCAAGACAGAAACTGTAGCATGTTTTATTTTTCTTAAGTAGTGGAAGTACATTCATTTTCTAAAAGGTTTTGCAAGAAATAGATGTAGAAGCTAGTAAAGGACTATAAAACAAGGTGCAAGTCGCTTAGCAGTTGTAGGTGACAGGCAGGCTAGTGTCACAGGTAAAATATTTCAGTGGCCACTAAGTTCTTTAGGTACACTGAAGAGAGGAAGATGAGATCCAACTCTTACTAAGTTTATCCAACTGGGACACTTTAAGCCATGTATTTTACAGATATATCTCTCTATTTCTCTCTTTCCATCACCCACTGTCTCCCTCTTTTTGATTATCTTTTTCACGGTTTATAATAGCTGTATTTTCTGAACTATGTTCATCGTTACTTGAAGATCTGTTCTCTCATCCTGTAAATGAGGAGTCAGAGCTGTATTATGTACAAGAGTCCTTCCACACTAAACAAACTATGGTTTTCCGCATATAATGGGACCAAAGAGATGGTACTAGAAATTATACTGCTTAAGTGCTGAAGTCTACCTTATATTCATTGCTCCTACTTATCAAGGAGTCTCTTTAAACCTAGTTGAGAAGAGTGTGTGATGGCTGGATTCTTATGTTAAGATTCCAGCCTTCCCTTATGCAAATCTATTGGCGGATGGGGGGTTTCCAGTACAGATTTCTGCCAATTTCCATTCTGATAGGAAGTAGTATTAAGGAGTAATTAAGGGCATGAACTCCAGAGCAAGAGATCCTTTGTCTGAAATCCAGCCCTTCCAGTTTCTAGTTTTGCGGCTGCTATGGTTTGAATGTTTGTGAACCTCCCCCACTTTCAAATTCAAATGTTGAAATCCTAATCCCCAACGTGATACTATTAGGAGGTGGGGTCTTTGGGAGATGATTATGTCATAAGGGTGGAGCCTTCATGATTGGGATTTGTGCCTTTATAAAAGGGATCCCAGAAAGCTAGCTCATCCCTTCTACCACGTGAAGACACAGTGAGAAGACAGCCAGCTATGAACCAGGAAGCAGGCCCTCACCACACACTGAATCTGCCAGGCACCTTAATAATAGAATCCTAGCTTCTAGAACTGGGAGAAATAAATATCTGTTGCTTATAAGCCACTCAGCTTGTAGTATTTTGTTACAGCAGCTCAAACAAACTAAGACAGTAGTCTGGCAATTTAATTAACTTCTTTATGCTCTCACTTTTTTCAACTGTAAAATAGGGATGATGACAATATTACCTAAGTTATAAGCTTGTAGCAAGCACAAAATGAATATAAATTATACAAATAAGTATTTAGAAGAGTTTCTGTTACATAATTTTTACTATAGAAATTTGATAATAATCATAAAGACTTGCATGGACAAATACTGATTTTCACATTAAAATAATTGCCTTATATTTTTAATAGTCCGTATAAGTTTGAATATTTCATGAATGAGGGACTAAATAGAACATGGTAATCAACATTAGAATAATGTTGAGTAAGTGCATAAACTCCTTGGATGAAGCTTCTCATTTCTTTGATTAAGGAAAATTGTAAAATGTAATTTTCTATGATTCAACAAATAAATAGAATGTGTGTGTGACATCAGCAGTTATAGAGCTAAATATGTCTATAAACTGTGTTCTCTAAAAGCATTTAGTCTAATTCTTTTAATCCTTGAAATCTCAAATCTTGAATTCTTGCTTTATAGAATAATTTGCAGAATTCAGATCTCATTTCAACATACAGGATTACAACATGAAGAGGAGCTGGAGAGGAGGAGAGTATCAGGATTCATAAAGAAAACCAGGGCCTGTATCCACCTAACCTGTCACTACTGGGCAAGTCCCAACAAATATCTCAAGAAGATTAGATCTAGTCATCTTTAGGCAGGAATTATTTCTTCATTCTGGTGGTGTTCTGCCTGCTAACTGGAGCCAGACTGAACCTGATTGGTGTGGAATGGAGTTCAGAGCAGCCCAGGAGCAGTGGTTCTTTGTTCTGCTCTATATTAGAATCAGTAAGAAGCTTTGAAAATGTATTGAGATGCTGATGTAGTTGGTTTTAGATGTGCTCAATCATCAATACTTTGAGAAGCCTCCCGAGATGACTCTAATGCATAGCCTAGAATTGAAACCCACCTGATTAGGTGAGCTCATTGCAGTTAAGTATACCATCAATAAAGAAACAGAACTCAACACAGTGGTTTATAAAATTGTGTCTCATAGAATTACCTAATTTAGAGATATAGCTATGATAAGCAATACATCCTGGTTTGTCCAGAATATTCCATGTTTATTATGGAAAGTTCCATGTCCCTGGAACAATCCCTTTCCCCAAGTTCCTGGCAAACCAAGACACTTGGCCATCCTAACAAAAAAAAAATCCATTTTTATTATAATATGCAGCATAAAAATACATTGCATATCGATGGACATAATTATATTTAATGCCGAAATGTTAACATGATGGAAACCATCAATATATTAATTTTGCATTAAGTTTGTGGTTAAGTATACATGTGAGACTTTATACTAAAAGACTCCTGCTATTTCTATGTTTATATTTAAACATTTTATTAAAGGTGTTTCCAATTTCTCAGATTATTGCCCTTCCCTTTTCTCTATTTTTAAATTTATTCCTGAGCAAGTCTGTTCACATAAAATTATATGAGTGAGCACAGTGCTCTAGCAAAAGTGTGTCACGTTCAATCAAATGCTGAGAAGGTTTAAGCACATCTGCTCAGTGATTGCTCTTTTAATGGCATCACAGTCAGTTATGCAAAAACAAACTCAACACCCAACAAAAACCCACAGTGGTATTGTATTATCAACATTTGAGGCTACATTTTAGGATTTAGGTGCTTTTTTAAATTTTTATTTTCAATAAGGAATACAAGTAATTGTACAATGTTAGATGATAGTAATTCTACTTTAAATTATTAACAATGGCTGGAGCAGAACAGTCAATTGGTAAGGATATATCAAATCAAAGAAAGAACTAAGGAAAGAAGGAAAAACACAAAAGATTAAAAGGACATGAAAGGGAAAAGGAAAAGAGGGAAGAAAGAAAAGAGGGAAGAAAGAAAAAAGGAAGCAAGGAAGGAAGGGAAGGAAGGAAGGAAGGAAGGGAAGGAAGGAAGGAAGGAAGGAAGGAAGGAAGGAAGGAAGGAAGGAAGGAAGTAAGTTTCTATAATAAGCATGCAAGCTTTTGGATGGATTCTGTTTCTATAAAAATTTATTTTTAAATTACATTATAAAGTCTTTTTAAGGTTCATTATCAAATTTCCAATTTGTGTGAATTTGGATTTTTTTGATATATCACCAAGATAAAACAGAAATAATTCGATGTCAATGATTGTGTTCTCTACATAAGAAATTATTAATTTGAACTTAGTATTTATTCTATAACTATTTTGTTTTACTTTTGTAGTTTCTTTTAATTGTTTTCCAGCTAAAGTGACATTGAACCAGACAAGGTCTAAATTGAATTTCTATGATTACTGTTTAACTCTATTCAAACAATTTTGTGGGAAAGCCAATGGGTTATTATTTCATGGGGCTGAGAACATAGTGTGACCTCTGCATACCCAAGATGATTGACTGTATCTCAGCTCTTTCTGGAAATTAAGTTTTATACTTCTGGCAAATATGCCTGCTAGACTGTGTTCTAGCACAGAAGAAAACTAAACATGTTGGTCATCCAAGCCAGATAATTTGTATATATTTACTGGGCTCAAGGTATATCTTAGTTGTCTACAAAATGTTGAGAGATAGATTCTGAAACTTGGCTGTTTATCCCAAAGAAGCATAGAAATTAAAAGAGAAAGAGAAGGGGAGTTTGCCAGTGGCTGTCAGCGGGTGCTGCTATGATTAAAAATTGCTTCAGCAAGTCAAGTCAAAGGCATATAATGACTCTTTCCACCAGGGAAGTTCCACGAACAGCTCAGGTCATATCCATGGTCTTTGCTTATTGCTTTTTATTTTCCTGCCTAAATCCAGCTGAAGCTGTCAGGTCTCTGACACATTTGAGATCTTGTGTCTTGGTCACACTATCACTCTAGCACACAGTGTTGCTTGATGAAAGTGTGTTGATTAAACCTGCCTTTTCACAAGGCCATCCTCTATACCAAGATGGAAGGGTGGAAAGGTTAAGATGAACAGGAAATTTGGAAAAGGTTCAGCTGTGTAAGTTATTACAAATCTTCTGATAATAGAGCAGGTATTAAATTCATGAGACACTGAAAATTGAATTTCTGAGACAAGAGCTATTGTGACTAGAATAGCAAATGTCAGATCATGCGTCTACTCACATGGCAAGGATCGAAAGATGATTAGCACAGGTGACAGAGTTGTTCTATTTTGCCTGAAACATTGAGGCTCTATTTTGTTACCAGGAGGCAAGAAGGGCTAAAAACACTTGCATCCTTGGTGTCTGGGCTCTGTGTTCCCAACTCTCTTAGGCTTCAGAGTCCCTGAAATAAAAGTATTGCAAACTTCCCAATATCAGTTCTATGTTTTCCTACCTGTGTCTTTCATGACTTTAAAAATATGCATAACTGGTTTTATAGCAGTAGACATTAATAGTTTCAAAATAGCTGTAGATTATATGGGGAATAAAAAGGAAGTCAATAATGATTTTCAGGGTTTCATTTGCATAAATGTGCCTATACAAGGTCTACGACAAGAGGAAAGACTTTCAGCATGAAAGTTCATCACATATTGTGGTCAGGATTGAAGAGTTGTATAAACAATGAGTGGGGGAAATTTCTGTTCCCTCAGGATTTCTCCTTAGAACATCAAAGTCAAAAAATCTATAAGAACTTCCTCTAAATGCTTGTCTATTTTATTCATTCATTTATCCACCCATTCATTTTAAGAAAACCTTTGAGAAACCTCCACACCAGATGCTGTGTGTTTAGGGGAGGGGGTGTTAAATTATAGCCCGTGGGCCAAATTTTGACAGTTTCCTCTTTTTGTAAATATATTTTTATAGAAGCACAGCCATAGCCATTATTTATGAATTATCCAGAAACTGACTGATCTCCAAGGTCTAAAATATTTACACTCTGGCCTGTAAGAACAGAATAATGGCCCCTCAAAGATAATCCATGTCCCGATGCCCCAGACCTGTCAATATGTTAGTTTATATGGTAAAAAGGACCTTTCAGATGTGATTAAGGATAACAAGGGTATGAGCATCAGAGAGAGATACAAGGAAGAAAGCAGAAATCAGAGAGAAATAAGGGGCTATGCTGTGAGCTTTGAAGATCGAGGAAAGGACCATGAATCAAGCAATGCAGGGAGGTTCTAGAGGTGAGAAAATAGATTCTCCCCTTCATCATTTAGAAGGAAAGCAGGCCTGTTCACATCTTGGTTTCAGACTTCTGAGCTCCCAAACTGTAAGGCAGTAAATTGGTATTGCTTGAAGCCACTACATTTGTTAGTTACAACAGAAATAGGAAATTGATACATGGCACTGCTGAAAAAGTTTGTGATCCCTGGTCTAGGATTTAGTGTAACCAGAATAATAACGTATTGTAATAAATAACTATCTTCAGCTAGGGCAGGGAACTTAAATACAGATACAATCAATAAGGATGCTTTTCAGTGTGGTTTTGAGCAAATGATTTTCACAAGAAAATCTTTGTTAAAGCACTTAAGACGTGCTAGCCAGGCTGGAAAAGTAAAAGAAATTTATCCTGCTGAAAGCATATATATGAATATATAGGATACTATTCACATCTTCAGCAGATAGAAAGATCTACTTATGCTCTCATCTATCCCAAAAAAGAACAACTCACTCAGTGAATTTTTAAAAGTTGCCATAACCTTTAGGGCAGATTACCTTTTCTCAAATTAATTAAATTATCTTTTGTAAGGTGGAAGCTGGGAATAGTCTCACAATTCTGCAAGCATATTATTTGAGATAAACAGAACAGGAAGCAGGAAGAATGCCTTATTTGCCAAATTGAATAGCGAATTAAACATATTAAAAGTGAATTATTAATTCAAACTCTGTGGACTTATTTGCAGATACAGAAGTGGTTATGCTTTTAGATGTTTGATAAGGAGTAAGTGCCTATGGACAGTTTTACAAAAGTAAAAACTTGATATCGCAGTTGTCTGGAGTGATCAGATTGCAGTTTTGGACTTAAAGGAAGGTTAACTTTTCAAGTGCACACTATTATTTTTATTACAACCAATTTAATTGTTATAAAAATTATAAAATTTCCTGCTATGTTAACATAACACCACTCATAGAGTACCTAAATAATTTTTAATACAATGCAATGCTATTACAGTGAACAGTTATATCTTTCAGTTTTACACTATTCAGCAAGTGCTGTGAAGTTCCAGACTGAGTATGTACTGAGCTTTGGCTACACATATGAACTTAATTCCTCAAATAAGTCTCATCAATGATACATAAATCAACGTGGGATAAATTGTTTTAAACATCAGTGTGCCTATTCTATTGATTCAAAAATAAACTAAACAACTTCCCAAAGTCACACATTAAGTAGAGGAGGTGAGCTTTGAATTTCAACAACAATGCTTCCCCTGACCGCCTTACAATATAGCTCAAAGAATCATAGAAGATGACAAAAGATGCTTTGTAGTCCATAAAGAATTATTTGTTTGTGGGTATATTACTAATATACAAACAGAAATTCTTCCTTTAGCATTGAACTTTAGTTTAAAATAATATAGCTCTCCTACCAAAAAGCACCCAGGCAGGAATCAATCAAATCAAATACTATATCTCAGAATCATCTTTTGTTTATTCAGCAAATATTGGGATAGAGATGGGGCATCTTTCAAATAGAACCACACACTCAACGATTTAAGTGGTTGACCTTATTTAGACACATGCAGGTTCTTTGCCTTTGAGTAATTTGCTGGGAATGTCTTCTTAGTCTTACTACTGCAAAATGCAGAAATGCCAACATTTGGGCAATCTCTAAAAATCTATGAATGAGAAATATTTGGTTTAAATCTGAGCTCCACATCTCGGTAGGTGGTCTTGGCTCATCATTTGACCTCTCTGTGCCTTGCTTTTTTTCCCACCTGCTAATAAGAGCTCTTACAAATACCTGCTGCTATTTCTCAATGTGTCTCAGTTTCTTCATCTATCAAACCGGCATAACAATGGTATGAACCTCATAGAAAGGTTGTGAGGATCCATAGAGGTTATATAGATGAAATCCTTACAACAGAGCCTGATGCATGGCCAAGACACCTTATGCGTTAGCTATTATTTTTATCATTGATTTATATCAGACACCACGCTGAAAAGCTGCAAGTGGCAGAAAAAAAACTCAAGTCAAACAAAACAAATCAAGCAAAAAGAAAGAAAATAAAAACAGACACCGAATTTGCCTTTAAGGGTAGTTTATGAATGTAGGATCTAATACAAGTATTTGTGAGTAGAGATGATCAAGAGTAGACGTAATTTCATTAGCATGTTACAGGCTCAGCCTCAACAAAATCAATACAGTACAACATGTCATGAAAGAATAGGTACACTTTACCTATTTTTACATTTGCGTCTTTACATTTTTAAAAAATGAGAAGTAGAAAGTCACTTAAGATGCAGACTGGCATTGAAGAAAGTGAGTTTAATGTAAGAGAAGCCCAAGTTAGCCCACTGAGATGCTGTTCTTGCTGGGGAATGAAGAGGAAAAAGATGGAGTTTTTACATATGGGGCTAAGTGAGGTGACCAAGGCTCCTATCTTTTATATGACAGGAGAAGGCTTCAGACATCTCTGCCTCAAGCAGCACTAAGCTCCTCACAAATTGCACTTAATATCACAATGTTTGCTTTTAGGATTGTCACAGTCCCTTTCTACTTTTTCCCTTCTCTAAAGCCCCTATCTTAGAATAGGTACATACACCACTTTCATCTGTGCACACTTGATGGAATATACTGAACCATCTGCCTGGGGTGGCCTCATGCCTCTGTCCTCATTAACAAGTTCTTCTTTTCCTTTCCTTGATTTTTCTCTTCATTGATGTTGTTCCTTAGAAACCTCAGCTCCTTTTTTCCTACCACAATACCCTGCCATGATTGTCCTTTCTTTTCTTTCTTTTTCTCTAGACTGCAATTATACATGACCTTGACTTCACTGACTAGAGCATCTCCTAGATACCATTTTTATTGCTGATGAATGTGAGTCATACCTTGTCATGCCCTTCAAGATGTTCACAATTTAGTTCTAGTAAAAGAAAACATGTACTTGTCTCAAGAGCCACATGAGGTTGCACACAGGTCTCTGACAAGTTCAGTAGAGATATCACCTATGATGGGGCAATCTGGGAGAGCTTCCTGAAAGAGGTGACATTCAGACATGAAAATAAAGAAATTTATCATTCACTTTATCACCAAATTTAGTTAGCTAATCTGAGTTTGAGCTTAAAAGTTGGAATTATTTTTAAAAAGAGAAAAGGAAAGAAGGAAGGAAGGAATGAAGGGAGGGAAGGAGGGAGGGAGGAAGGAAGAAAGAAGGAAAAAGGAAAGAAAGTCAGGGAAAGAGAAGACAGAGCAAAAGGGACAGAAAGTAGTAAAACAAAGAACTAGGAGCATGAATAAATAGTAGGCTTGAAAATAGGGGATAGGATTCTGAAAAGCATAAACTCTTTCCCAAAGCCATAAGCATACTTGTATCTTCCATTTTTGTTTACTATGTCCAGGCATAACTCATTTGATTGTGCTTCACTTTGTTGTGCTTTGCAGATAATGTGTTTTCTTCAAATTGAATGCTTTTTGCAACCCTGTATCAAACAATCTATCAGTACCATTTTTCCAAGATTATGTGCTCACTTCTTGTCTCAATGTCATGTTTTTGTAATTATCACAATATTTCAAATGTTTTCATTCTTACTATATCTCTTAGAGTGATCTATGGTCAGTGATTTCTGATGTTACCATTTTAATTGTTTTGTGGCACCACAAATCATGCCCATATAAGACAGAAAACTTAATTAAAAAGTTTTGTGTTCTGACTACTCCACTCCACTGACCAGCTGTTGTGCCATCTTTCTCTGTCTTCTATTAATTTCAATATTGAAATAAGATTTCAATAATTATTCAATATTTTTGATATTAAAAGATTTTAATATATAATTTAAATATTGAAATAAGTATTGCCTAATTTCAACAATAGTAAAATTAGACCAATTAATAAACTACCAATGGCTTCCTAGTGTTCCAGTGGAAGAAAAAACCACATAGCTCACTTTAAATCCAAAGGTAGAAAGATTAAGCTTAGTGAGAAAGGAATGTTGAAAGGTCAAAAGCTAGGCCTCTTGTGCAAAACAGTTAGTCAAGTGGTAAACTCAAAGAAAAAGTTTTGAAGGAAATTAAAAGTGCCACTTCAGTAAACACACAATAAGAAGGTGACATAGCCTTACTGCTGATATGGAGAAAGTTTTCGTGGTCTAGATGGAAGATTAAACCCAGCCACAATATTTTCTTAAGCCAAAGCCTAGCCCAGAGGAAGGCCCTAATTTCTTCAATTCTATAAAGACTAAGAGAGTTGAAGAAGCTGCAGAAGAAAAGTAGGAAGCTAGCAGAGGTTGGTTCACCAGGCTGAGGGAAAGAAGCCATTTCTGTATCACAAAAGCATAAAGTGAAGCAGCAAGCGCTAATGTAGAAGCTGAAGCAAGTTATCCAGATAATCTGGCTAAGATAATTGATGAAGGTGGATATGCTATAAAACAAAGTTTAAATGTAGAAAAAAAAAGACTTATGTTGGAATGATATGACGTTTGGGAGTTTCATAGCTAGGATGGAGAATTCGATGCCTGGCTTTAAAGCTTCAAAGAGCAGTCTGACTCTCCTATTAGGAGCTAATAAAACTGGTGGCTTTACAATGAAGCTAATGCTCATTTACAATTCTGAAAATTTTAGAGCCCTTACAAATTATGTTAAAACTACTCTGCCTGTGTTCTATAAATGGAACAACAAAGCTTGGATGAGAGTACATCTGTTTATATAGCATGGTTTATGGAATATTTTAAGCCCACTTTTGAGACCTACTGTTTAGAAAAAAAAAGAATCCCTTCAAAATATTACTTTTCATTGATAGTGCACCTATTCACCCAAAATCTCTGATGGAGATGTACAAGGAGATTACTGTTATTTTTTGTGTCCGCTAATGCAACATTCATTCTGTAGCTTATGGAACAAGGGGTTGTTTTGACTGCCAATACTTATTCTTTAAGAAACACATTGTATAGGAATATAGCTGCCATGGGTAGCGATTTCTTTAATGGATCTTGGGAGAGCACACTGAAAATCTTCGGGAAAGTACTCAGCATTCCAGATGCCATTAAGAACATTCGTGATTCATGAAAGGAGGTCAAAATATCAACATTAACAGGAGTTTGGAAGAAGTTCATTTCAACCCCCGTGGATGACTTTGAGGGCTTCAAGATTTCAGTGAAGGAAATAAATGGAGATATGATGAAAACAGCAGGAGAACTAGAATTAGAAGTGGTGTCTAAAGCTGTAATCAAATTGTTGCACTGTCTTGATAAAATTTGAATGGTTAGGGAGTTGTTTCTTATGGATAAATAAAGTGGTTTCTTGAGATGAAATATACTCCTAGTGAAGATGCTGTGAATATTTTTGAAATGATAACAAATAATTTATACTATTACATAAAATTTAGTTGATAAAGCATCAGAAGGGTTTGAAAGTTTTACTGTGGATAAAATGCTATCAAACAGCATCTTACACTCCAAAAATATTCTTTCATGAAAGGTAGTGTCAGTTGGTGTGGGACACTTCATTACTGTCTTCTTTTAAAAAATTATCTTAGCCACCCCAACCTTCAGCACGCATCACCCTGATCAGTCAGCAACCATCAATACCAAGGCAAGAGTTCCAACCAGCAAAAACATTAGGACTCACTGAAGACTTAGATGGTTATTAGCACTTTATGGAAAAAGTATACTAAGGTATGTACACTATTTATTAGACAATGCACATTTAATAGAGTATAGAATATTGTAACATAACTTTTATATAAACACAGAAATTAAAATTTTTGTGTGACTCACATTATTACAATATTTGCTTTATTTGCAGCGACCTGGAACTGAACCCTTAATATCTTTGTAGCGAATATACTATTCAGTTGAACAGACATTATCCCCTTCAGTTTGCCAAAGTTGTGTTATCCTGTGAGATGGGGGGGTGGGTCATTGCTTTGATTAATAGAACAAGGCAGAAGTGAGTGTCTGCCTGTTCAAGCCTGGGCTTTAAGTGTGTTCCTGGCTCTCTGGTATCATAAGAACATGCCAGTGCTAATGTGTTGGAGAATCAGAGCCATGAGAAGCAGAGAACTGAATTTCATAATTTCCCCAGCTGACCCCAGCTGACTCTAGACATGTGAATGAGATCAGTCAAAATCAGCAGAGCCTTCTAGCTAATCTCAAACCAAGAGATGGTAATTGATAAGGTTTGGATCTGCGTTCCCACCCAAGTCTCATGTTGAATTGTAATCCTCAATGTTGGAGGAGGGGCCTGGTGAAAACTGATTGGTTCATGGGGGCAGTTTCTCATGGTTTTGCACAATCCTTGGTGCTGTCATTGTGATAGTGATTTCTCTGGAGGTCTGGTTGTTTAAAAGTGTGTGGTTCCTGCTCTGGCCGTGTAAGACATCCCTACTTCCCCTTCAGCTTTCACCATGATTGTAAGATTCCTGAGGTCTCCCCAGCAGAAGCCACTATGCTTCCTGTATAGCCTACAGAACCATGAGCCAGTCAAACCTCCTTTCCTTATAAAGTACCCCGTCTCATGTATTTCTTCATAGTAATGTGAGAATGGACTAAAACAGAAAATTGGTACTGAGCAAAGGGACATTGCTATAAACGTATCTGAATATGTGGAAACAACTTTGGGACTGGGCAATGGGCTAAGGTTGGAAGAGTTTGGAGGGCTCAGAGGAAGACAGGAAGATGAGAGAAAACTTGAAACTTCCTAGAGCCTTGTTAAATTGTTGTGACCAAAATGCTGATAGTGATATGGACAGTGAAGTCAAGTTGAGGTGGTCCCAGATGGAAATGAGGAATATATTAGGAACTGGAGTAAAGGTCACTTTTGCTTTGCTTTAGCAAAGGGCTTAGCTGTTCTGTGCCCCTGTTCTAGAGACCTATGGATATTTGAACTTGAGATTGATGATTTAGGGTACCTGGTGGAAGAAATTTCTAAGCAGTGAAGCACTTAAGAATTGACCGGCTGTGGCCAGGCGCGGTGGCTCACACTTGTAATCCCAGCACTTTGGGAGGCCAAGGCGGGCGGATCACGAGGTCAGGAGATCGAGACCACAGTGAAACCCCGTCTCTACTAAAAATACAAAAAATTAGCCAGGCGTGGTGGCGGGCGCCTGTAGTCCCAGCTACTCGGAGAGGCTCAGGCAGGAGAATGGTGTGAACCTGGGAGGCAGAGCTTGCAGTGAGCCGAGACTGCGCCACTGCACTCCAGCCTGGGTGACAGAGCGAGACTCCGTCTCAAAAAAAATAAATAAATAAAAAAGAATTGACCGGCTGCTTCTAACAACCTATACTCACATGTGTGAGCAAAGAAATGACCTGAAACTGGGACTTGTATTTAAAGGGGAAGTAGAGTGTCAAAGTTTAGAAAATTTGCAGGCTGGCCATGCAGTAGAAAAGAAAAACCCAGTTTCTGGAGAGGAATTCAAGATGGCTTCAGAAATTTACATAAGTAAAGAGGAGCCAAATGCTGATAGCCAGGGCAATGGAGGAAAGGCCTCAAAGGCATTTCAGAGAACTTCGCCACCCCTTAAATCAAAAGCCCAGAAGCTTAGAAAGGAAGAATGGTATGGTGGTCCCGGCCCAGGGCCTCTCTGCCCTGCACATCTTCAGGACCCTGGTCCCTGAATTCTAGCCACTCCAGCTCTAGCCATGGGTCAAAGGAGCCTAGATACAGTTTGGGCCACTGCTTCAGAAGATGCAAGCTATAAGTCTTTTTGGCTTCCACATGGTGTTAGGCCTGGGGGCGGGGGGAAGAGAATGCAAGAGTTAAGACTTGGGAGCCCCCATCTAGATTACAGAAAGCATATGGAAAAGCATGGATGTCCGTGCAGAAGCCTGCTTTGGAGGTGGAGTCCTCACAGAGAACCTCTACTAGGGTAGTACAGAAGGAAAACATGGGTTTGGAACTCTGACACAGAGTTCCCACTGGGGTACTGCCTAGTGGATCTGTGAGAATAGGGCCATCACCCTCTAGACCCCAGAATGGTAGATCCACTGACAGCTTGCACCTTGCACCTGGTAAAGCCACAGGCACTCAGCACCAGCCCTTGAGAGCAGCCATGAAGTTTAAACCCTGCAAAGCTACAGAGAGGCAGGGCTACCCAAAGCCATAGGAGCCCACCCCTTGCACCAGTATGTCCTGGATGTGAGACAGAAAGTCAAGGAGATTTTGAAGTTTTCAGATTTAATGACTCTCCTGCTGGTTTTCAGACTTGTGTGGGGCCTGTAGCTCCTTTGTTTTGGTTGATTTCTCATTTTTGGAATAAGAATATTTACCCAATGCCTGTACCTCCATTGTATCTTTGGAGTAACTAACTTTTTTTTTATTTTACAGACTCATAGGTGAATGGGACTAGCCTTTCCATAAATGAGACTTTGGACTGTGGACTTTCAAGTTACTTCTGGAATGAGATAAAACTTTGGGGGAACTGTTGGGAAGGCATAATTATGTTTTGTTTTTTTACTTTTTTGAAATGGAGTCTTGCTCTGTCACCCAGGCTGGAATGCAGTGCTGCGATCTTGGCTCACTGCAACCTCCACATCTTGGGTTCATGCAATTCTCATACCTCAGTCCCTTTAGTAGCTGGGATTACAAGCATGTACCAGCATGTCTGGCTAATTTTTGTATTTTTACTAGAGACAGAATTTCACCATGTTGGCCAGGCTGGTCTTGAACTCCTGTCCTCAAGTGATCTGCCCACCTCGGCCTCCCAAAGTGCTGGGATTACAGGCATGAACCAAGGCACCAACCTATGTTTTAGAATGTGGGAAGGACATGAGATTTGGTAGGGGCCAGGGCAAAATGATATGGCTAGTGCATTAGTTTGTTCTCATACTACTATAAAGAACTGTCCCAGACAGGGTAGTTTATAAAGGAAACAAGTTTAACTGACTCCCAGTTCAGCATGGCTTGGGAGGCCTCAAGAAACTTACAATCATGGCAGAAGGCACCTCTTCACAAGGCAGCGGTAGAGAGAATGAGAGCAAAGTTGGGAAAAGCCCCTTATGAAGCCATCAGATCTCATGAAAACTCACTCACTATCATGAGAACAACATGGGGGGACTGCCCTCATGATATAATCCCTTCCCACAAGGTCCTTTTCCTAACATGTGGGGATTACAATTCCAGATGAGGTTTGGGTGGGGACACAGAGCCAGACCATATCAGTTATGATCTGTGTCCCCACCCAAATCTCATGTCAAATTGTAATCTTTCAGTGTTGGAGGAGGTGCCTGGTGGGAGGCAATTGAATCCTGGGGGCAGTTTCTCATGTTTAACACCATCCCCCTTAGTGCTGTCATTGCCAGTGAGTCTCTCCTGAGACCTGATTGTTTAAAAGTGTGTGGCTCCTGCTCCAGTCATGTGAGACGTTCCTGCTTTCCTTTCACCTTCCACTATGATTGTAAGTTTCCTGAAGCTCCCCAGAAGCAGAAGCTGCTATGCTTCCCATACAGCCTGCAGAACCATGATCCAGCTAAACCTCTTTTCTCTACAAATTACCTGGTCTTGAGTATTTCTTTATTGCACTGTGAGGATGGACTAATACACAAGTTATGTCTCCACTGAAGATTTGTGGTTGTCTACTAGATAGAAGGAAGCTAGTCCATGGCCCACTTTAGCTGCAGAGCTAACTGGTAAGAAGACAGATCACTACTTAGGCAGAGAAAAAAATAAAGGAAACAAACAAAACCCAAAAAAACAAGAAATATGGATAATGGTCAGACAAGACAAAACAATGCCTTGTCAAGAAATACGAAGAGTTTTTCTTGAGGAATCCCAAAATGATTTATTTGATCAACTAGAACTGGCTCTGGAGTCCAGAGAAAGTTCTAAGAGATCAATAGGAAGAGAATATATGTGGAGAGGGAGAAAAGCCACTGGAGTTAGCCCAGAGAAGGATTTAGAAAACATAATATGGCAAAGTAAGCTAATATTTTATTATAAAAGTCTTGGTTTATTACTATTTTAAAAAATAGTGTAAATTCTAATACTAGGAGAAAAATCATCATTTAGAAATATGATTAATGTTGGAGAGTTAATCAGCCAATTGAGCAAAGATAGAAACTATAACTAGAGTGGTTTTTAACATAGACAATATGTTGGAAATGATTTGATTCCAGTGTTGATTTTTAAAGCCTTTTTGTTTTATTCCCTTTTTTCAAGCAACTGTCTATGTGGAATACTCATATAACAGATAAAACAGCCCCGAGCTCATTTCAGGATGAAGTAGGGATTGTGGAGCCTCTTTTTCCAGTCTCCTTGGTGGTTTCTAAGTCACTACCTGGAGGGCTCTACAAGGCCATGTGTGCAAACCAGCCACTGTGACAAGGCTGGAATTTGAACACGTGGGGAAATGCTTTATTATATAACTGAGCTGCTATAAATGGTTTAAAAAGTATTTTTAAACTTATGAACATTATATTGTTCACATTTTTTCTCTTTCATCCCATATAGGAAGTATTACAGGGTAATTTGAGAGTCTTTTCTTTGGATTAACTTAATTTCAAGGAATATTCATCCACTTAATTATTAACATTTGACATAAGTTCAACTCTTTCAGAGGGACATTTTCTTATGACTAATCTCTCTGGTTATTGATTTTTAATCTCTACCAGATGAAGATTTTCTTGGCCTCCTGGCTCAGAATTTAGTGCTTTTCTATTTCCAGGGTCATATTATGTTTTACTGGCTGATGTACCTTAACATTCAGTGTATAACTGAGGATAACAGAGGACAGCTTCCTTGTATTGCCATTAAAATGATGCCAAATGCTACAACATCTGTTCAAAGTGAATGTTGGATTAATAAACAAAGCCAAGATACAACCACAACATAAATCCTACATTAAAACAATTACAAACTCATGCATTTATCCTTTCATCATAAAGTTCAAGCTTGTCAATATGATAAGTGTGATGGTTAGTTTCACCTGTCAACTTGACTGAATTTAGAAATACGTAGGGAATTGGTAAAGCATTACACTTAGGTGTGTCTGAGAGGGTGTTTCCAGGGAACATTGCAAAGATTGCAGTGTGAGTCAGTGGACGAAGTGGGGAAAATTGCCCACAGTGTGAGTGGATATCAAATTGGCTGGGGGCCAGGATAGAAGAGAAAAAGAGAGCAAAGTGTTTCCTTGTTCTCTCACTTGGAGCTGGGACACTCTATTCATCCTGTTCTTGGACACTGAGACTCCAGGCTCTCTGTCCTTGGAACTCCAGGAGTTACACCAGCAGCCTCCTGGGTTATCAAGCCTTTTCTCTCAGACTGAGAATTACACCGTCAGCTTTTCTGGTTTTGAGGTGTCTGAACTTGGACTGAGCCAAGCTACCAGCGTCCCAGGGTCTCCAGCCTGCAGATGTCCTGTTGTGGAACTCCTCAGCTTCCATCACCACAAGAGCAAATTTACCTAATATGTTCTCTTTCATATATCTAAATCTATACTTTTATCTATGTATCTATTAATATCTACAGATATCTATCTAATTATAGTGCAAGGAGATAGCATTATTTTCATTAAACAAGCACATATTGTGATATCATGTAAAGTCATGTTGTAAAAAGTTTGTGAATAAATATAACCCAAGCCAAGGAAAATGGAATTGGCCAGATGGTTGTGATCTTCCTTCTGAGTTGAATTCACAGTGTTGGCTTAGTAGTAGGTTATCTATCTACTTATGGATAGATAGACCCTATTGGTTCTGTCTCTCTGGGGAACCCTAATACAATAAGCATGACCCTGCATGATACAAGTCCTGCCTTACTTCTCATTATTTTTCAATGCTCTTTCTTACCAGTTGTCCAATTTCTCTTCATCCTTTAAAATACTACCTCAGTATGACTTTTCATGATGAAGTAGCCTCATCTCTTTTTTACTTGTTTGCTAAATATGTTATCTTGCATTGTGTTGTATTATTACCATAAATGTGCTTAGCCTCTACCAACTAGAATAATAACAAAGTCCAATATAGCATTTTTAATCTGTTCACATAGATGAACTCATTTAATCTTCACAGCTCCATGCAGTAGAATGATTATTATCATCATCTCCATTTTACTTATGAGCCAACTGAGAAGAAGTTACACAATTGGGATTTGGATCCAGGGAGATTTCAGAGCTTATATAAAATATGTTGCCTCTCAATATTGTAGCCTCCTTGAAAGCTTAGAGAATATCTGATACTTCAATACTTGCTGATCTGAACCCAAGTTGATATGGCACATACTATTTCCACTACTGATACTTCCACTAGACCTTTGTAAAGGTGTCTCATCAGGCATAGCCTTAGATTCAAAAGGAAAAATAGTAGTCTGGGACTGTAAAGCCTTCCATAAATTTAAATGGCAACACTGAAAACGAACACCGTGCATTCACTCAGAAGGAAGATCACAGTCATCCAGCCAATTAGGTGTTCCTTCACTTGGATTATATTTCTTAACAAACTTTTTATGATTTTTTACATTATATTGTGAATGCATTTGTTTAATGAGAGTCATGATATCTCCTTGCACTTGGCTTTCTCACAGTGCTGCAGCTCAGGTAAATGGGGGAAAGGATTCTAGGATGTGAACTGACTTAGCAATGCTGTGCATGCTACTTTGCTCATTTCCCTTTGCCTGTTGGAGAACGTTCACCTGGATTTATTTACCACTATAATCACTCAGAAAATATCTCCTGGGTTCTTGTGTATTCATAAGCAAGGGTTCTGAAGAAAACAAGACCATGGCTTGAGGGCATTTTCAGTGATGCGACAGATCAGCAAGTCATTCATTTTGTGCACATTGATCACACAGTGTTTGTCACCAGCATGATGCTACTGGTGATCAAAAGCTGTATATAGCAAACATAATTAAAGTGAAGAAAGGCTTTAGCACGTAGAGAAAGGCACTAACCAAACTAGTGAGACCAAAAATACTTTTTCAAAATCCAATTGGTGTGGAGTCCAACATCTAACAAAATGTGATTTTTGTGGAATGGCAGAGGTTTTCTACAGTGTTTTATTTCCTTGGTCATGAAGGCAAAACAATAGAAGAGAGAGTATACAAAAAGGATTCCAAAAGAGAAAAACAATGATTGAATGACTGTAAGAGAAGTCATTCCTTCTAAATATATGTCCTAGAGCTCTGGTCCCCAACATTTTTGCACCAGGAACCAATTCCATGGAAGACAATTTTTTTTCCACAGACTGGGGCAGGGGGATCATTTGGGGATGATTCAAGTACGTTACATTAATTGTGCACTTTATTTCTAATATTATTACATAGTAATAATAATGAAATAATTATACTACTCGTCATAATATTGAATCAGTGTGAACCCTGAGCTTGTTTTCCTGCAGCTAGATGGTACCATCTGAGGGTGATGGGAGACAGTGACAGGTCATCAGGTATTAGATTCTCATAAGAAGCACAAAACCTAGATTGCTGGCTCTATTGCTAGAGTGCACTTTACAATAGGGTTTGCCATCCTATGAAGACCTAACGCCACCACTGATCTGACAAGAATCAGAACTCAGGTGGTAATGGGATCGATAGAGAGTGACTGTAAATACAGATGAAGCTTTGCTCACTGGCCCACCACTCACCTCCTCCTATGCGGCCTGGTTCCTAACAGGCCAGGGACCACTGCCTAGGGTATCTGATAACCAGGGTGGCACTTGATTTCTGATACTCAAGTCAGTGGAGTTTGCATGTACCACCAATTTTGTTGTCAAATATCTACCACCAATTTTGTTGTCAAATATCTACTTTCAAACTTGTGCTTTCTCAACGTATCTGTAGGAGGTCCACTAAAAGATTTCTCTACACTATGTATATCAAAGAATTTCTACATAATTTGTAAGTCATTTTCCAAGAAGACACAGTGACTATAAGGTAGTTGAGACAGAAAAACACTCTTCTCTAGACAAGTAGTTAAGATCCAAGGAGAAAATGACTTTGTCCTTATATTGTCAGTCCAGATTCCTGTTTTAAACTCTATCCCCTACTGCTGCTTTATAGCTTTATTTGACTGTCTGACAAGTCCCTCAAAACTTAAAAAATTCCAAATGCAACTCAATCATTGCTCCCTCCACAAAAACATCTATTTGTAAAACAAACCTAGTGCTAATCATTTCAATCAATGCTAACATCTTCTACCTGCTGACCAAGTCAGAAGGTCTTGGGATTCTGAGGGTGTGCTGGAGAATTGTGGGAAGTCACCAGGGAGAAGAGGACATGTGAAGACACACAGGAAAAAAAGGTACAGACATAAAAGGCAAACACTGAAATCTAACATAAAATATTGTCATGGCCACCTAATTCCTTCTTATCCTTCTTCCCACAACGTATCTATCACCAAACTCTGTATTTTCTATTTCTGACAGAGTACTCAAATCTTTCCATTTCTCTTTCTTCATCTCTTTAATCTAAACTACCATTATTTCTGCCATTTATTATTGCATTAGGCTCTCCGTTAATCTTCCAAATCTTCTCCTGTCTTTATACAATTCACCGGCTCACATTTGTAATCAGAGTAATTTTTTTCATTGCAAATCTTATCACATTACTCTCCAACTTAACATCTTTCATTAGTTTCCACTGCCCAGAAAAACAAACCGTTAAATTCTTAGTAAGGTACTGGCAAAGCCAACTATCACCTAACATTGATTCATTCTTGACCCTACTCTCTGGTTCTTAACTGGAAGGATATTTTACACTCTGGGGGATATTTTACAATATTTGGAGACAATTTTGATTGTCATAAATGGTCAAGAGTATGCTACTGTTTTCTAGTAGGTAGAGACCAGGGATATTGCTAAACATTCTGCAGTACATAGGACAGTCCCCTTCACAGCAAAAGATTACCTGTCCCAAACGTCAGTAGAGTTAAGGCTGATAAATCCTACTATAACTTTGTCTCATGCCTCTCTTTCTTTTCACTTTTCTTTTTTGATATGGAGTCTTGCTCTGTTGCCCAGGCTGGAGTGCAGTGGTGCACTCTCAGTTCACTGCAACCTCTGCCTCCCAGGTTCAAGCGATTCTCCTGCCTCAACCTCCCGAGTAGCTGGGATTACAGGTGCCCACAACCATGCCCGGCTATTTTTTTTCTTTTTGTATTTTTAGTAGAGATGGGATTTCACCATGTTGCCCAAGCTAGTTTCCAACTCCTGATCTCAAGTGATCCGCCCGCCTCGGCCTCCCAAAATGCTAGGATTGCAGGTGTGAGCCATCACGCCTGGTCTCTTTTTCCTTTTTTGATTTCAGTTATTCTCAGCTTCTTTCACATATATGAATTCACTGTACTTAAATACAATTCAATCCTTGAATATGATAGTTCTTCTTTCTAGGATAATCTGCACATTGTCCCCTCTGACCTATAACCCTTGACCTGACCAACTATCCCTCAATCTTACTTCTTAGCTTAGTAACTTAGAAAAGCTTTTCCTGAATTCTCATACTAGGCATATGAGATTTGTTTCTTTTGCCATGAGTTTTCACAGAATGCAGTATCTTCCCTCATAATTACAAATATATTGTCAGCTTTTTCTACAATACTATCAATTCCTTGGATGTATGTCATATCTTTATCATTTGTTTAAACTCTAGGGCCTAATATATTAGAGTACCCTGCTCTTAGTATTCTTTCAATAGATATTTTTTGAAGTCAATAAATTAATGACTTAATCTATAGGTAAACAAATGAATTAGAATACCTTTCATCAAGACTACAAAATTTTGGTAAACTTGATCTTGGCTTAGATTACAATAGGTCTATATTAGAGTCAGTTGGCCTATAACTCTCATTACCACCATTTCTTTCCTAGTGTAGGGAACTGGATAATTAATCACATCTATGAACATCCTGTGGCTTCTTAGATTTTGGAAGTCGGATTTTAGGTATCCTCAATGTTAATGAAAATTTAAGAAGCCTGAATTCATCTTTGTCAGCATTTAGTAATGGTAAAGTTTCTAAGAAACCACAATCAAGTGTGAGGTGAAATCAAAGATAAATGAAAATTTTCTCTCTTAGAATCAGAGTAAATGGTTCTGCCATTTTATGTGTTTCACCTAATGAAACATACTCCTTGTCTACACCACATACAACCAGATTTTCAAATATCCATCCAACTATCATCTCAGTAAAACAGCAGGGTTGGATTATCTCTGCTTTTCCTGATGTGAATCTTATAGACATATTTTATATTTATCAGCTTCCTCTCTTTGAAGAAATATAACAAGAAAATCAATGAAACATTTTATAAAATTTCTTAGGGACAGAGAAATTTCTGTGACATTTAGGTGGCATATCTCGATCACAAAAGGAAGTCCCATCTGGTTGAAATGAAAGGAAAGTGGCTGTCCTGTAGCTTTCCCAGACATAAATTTAGCTCACAAAGCCATTCATTCAAGCTGCAGACAATAATACAATGATGCATTTTTGGACATATTCCATTATAATTCGGACAATCAGCAACCTTCCTAATATTGGTCACAAAAACACTAAAATGGGAATGCCATCAGTTTCCTTTAAAAAGGGGACTTTTAATGGAACCACATAGGAAATGCCATGACTTGGACAAGTGCAAAGGAGAAATGTTCTCTTGGGCAAGAAAAGTTTGTTGTTGTCAAAAAATATTTATATTCTCCTCTTGCTGCAGAAACAAGAAGGCAACATGTAGAATAGATTTCTTTCAAATGTCTAGAACGAATTCAATTTAGAGTAGTTTTGAAGTCATCCATATAATTGGGCATGCTGGAGAAGAAAAATTGAGACCTCCTAGCATAGTCTGCACTATACACTGTCCGTCCTTTTCTGGGGTATATAAGTAAGAACCAGAGCAGAGTTTAGGCAAAAACTTAAGTAAAGACAAAAAAAGTCTAAGCAATAAAAAGTGGATGAAGACAGATCAAAAACTGAGACTTCATTTCATTAAAATAGTTGTGGGTTATGGTTAGTTCCCCAACTGTAAACTGAGTAAGAACCTACTCTTTCGTATTTCATGACAGTTTATGATATATCTCTATCAAACGATCATAAACAGTATGTACTACTCTTCATAAAACAGGGGCTTATTCTTAATTCATATCTTATTTTGATATATTCAAAAGATGTTGAAGAATCTCTTCAAGTTTATATAAATGCCTAGACCCAGCAAACGTTATTAGCATGTAGGCTCTGTGCTCAGAGTGAGCAAAGCCTACGTAATAAACAGTAACATGTATCAGGCTCTACAGATCTAATTTGTATTAAATTACTTAATTGTTATAATAATTCTATAAGAAAATTACTATTATCTTCATTTCTCATCTGAGGAAACAAAGGCAGAAAGAGATTAAATAACATGCCTAAGGTCACACAGCTAGTGGGGTATGGGGGCTGGGATTCAAACCATCTGAAATATATGTGGTTAAAAAATCTAATTGGTGGCTGGGCGCGGTGGCTCACACCTGTAATCCCAGCACTTTGGGAGGCCAAGACGGGTGGATCACGAGGTCAGGAGATCGAGACCATCCTGGCCAACATGGTGAAACCCCGTCTCTACTAAAAATACAAAAATTAGCCTGGCGTGGTGGTGTGCGCCTGTAGTCCCAGCTACTCAGGAGGCAGGAGAATTGCTTGAACCTGGGAGGCGGAGCTTGCAGTGAGCCGAGATCACGCCACTGCATTCCAGCCTGGGCGACAGAGCGAGACTCCGTCTCAAAATAAATAAATAAATAAATAAATAAAAGCTAATTCGCGACAAGTGTCTATATTTGTTCCTTGCTTTCTTCAGGAGAGTATTATTGTTTACAGCCCACTACACTACAGCCTCACTACCACTGTAAGTGGCTTCTCAACTCTCTGACTCAAACTGGGAAAAGGATAGTGTTCAGACAAAAGTTTTCCTGGGGCCGAAGTCACAAACATATTCATGCACATATACATATAGAGGGGCTTTTAAAATACCATCATTTAGAGATCATTCCTTGGAATATAGGAAACAAACTATCCCCTTGAAACTTCAGTGATGACACTGGTAAACCCAATATACCCACCCACACAAGTGAAAGGAGATAAGTAATATGAAAACAAAAGTCAATTTTTTAAAAAAGTAGTTACAATATTCCATTAGCCAAGGTGATAATATCAGCACAGATAAGTAATGAGAATCTTTATTTTAAAAATCTTTATCTCAATACAAGTCCTTCAACTTAGCAAAGTATTTAAGCAACAAAGCATTAAAGATTAATATCTATAATATTTTTAAAGAAAGGAAACATTTTCCTAACACATCTTCTTTCCCTCAAGATCCCAGAAGATGGAGAAATACTGTATCTACACTTCTGCATTCAATCAAACTTAAATTCCCCATGACTAACTTCCCCAAAATATTATTGGATAAATCATTCAGTGTTTCTCTTGAGGCATCTAGAAACATCATCATGGCTGTCACCCCTAGAATCAACAGCTAAGAAATGGCAGATGTAGATTATAGAGACATGCTAATATATTTTGATGAATAGGGTACCCTGAAACAGTAGCTGAAAAATGTAAAGTACTCTGCTCAACCATACATCAACTACATATTTTACATAGCCTAATCTTTCATTTATTCTCCTTAAAAAATACAGTGGTGTTGACAAGGAAATAAGAATGTTAAGCAAAACTTGGTGGCTGATATAAAACAGTCACCTGACTTCGAGTGCCTTTTTTCTTATATGTAAAATGAAAGAAGATATTTCCTTCCATTTGTTTATAAATTAAACAAACACATTGCATAGTATGATAATGAACTAGACCAGTGGTTTAAATACTGTTAACATGCATGCCAATCAGCCTGTAATACCATAAAATGCAGATTAGTCTTCAGGTGGGGCTCAAAATTCTGCATTTCTAAGAGATGCTGCCACTGCTATTCTGTGGACCACCCTTTGAATAGCAAGAAATTAGATTAGAATTATCTGACTGAAATTTTCTTTTTTTCTTTTTAAACCTTCATTATAACTTAAGGGGTACGTTTGCAAGATGTGCAGGTTTATTCCACAGGTAAACTTGTGTCATGGGTGTTTATTCTATAGATTATTTCATCAACCCAGTATTACGCCTCGTATCCATTAGTTATTTTTCCTGATCCTCTTCCTCCTCCTACCCTCTGCCCTCCAATGGGCCCCAGGGTATGTTGTTCCCCCCTATATGTCTATGTGTTCTCATCATTTAGCTCCCACTTATAATTGAGAACGTGCCATATTTGGTTTTCTGTTCTGGTGTTAGTTTGCTAAGGATAATGGTCTCCAGCTCAATCCATGTCCTTGAGAAGGGCATAATCTTGTTCTTTTTTATGACTGCATAGTATTCCATGGTGTATCATGTACCACATTTTCTTTATCCAGTCTATTGTTGGTGGGCAGTTAGGTTGATTCCCTGTCTTTGCTGTTGTGAATAGTGCTGCAATGAACAAAAGCATACATGTGTCTTTACAATAGAATGATTTATATTCCTTTGGGTATATACCCAGTAATAACATTGCTGGGTCAAATTTCTGTCTTTAGGTCTTTGAAGAATCACCACACTGTCTTCCACAATGGTTGAACTAATTTACACATGACACAAACCAGCAGTGTATAAGCATTCCTTTTTCTCCAGAGCCTCTCCAGGAACCCTTCATTACATCACGTACAAAAATTAACTCAAAGTGTATTAAAGACTTAAATGTAAAGTCCAAAACTATATAAACTTTGGAAGACAACCTAGGCAATACCAGTCAGGACACAGGCATGGGCAAAGATTTCTGGATGAAGACTCCAAAAGCAATTGCAACGAAAGCAAAATTTGACAAATGGGATTAAATTAAACTAAAGAAACTATCAACAGAGTAAACAGATAACCTATAAGATGGGAGAAAATTTTTTGCAAACTATGCATCTGACAAAGGTCTAATATCCAGCATCTATAAGGAACTTAGACAAATTTACAAGAAAAAACAACCCCATTAAAAAGTGGGCAAAAGACATGAACAGACACTTCTCAAAGGAAGACATGTATGTGGCTAATAAGCGTACGAAAAAAAGCTCAACATCACTGATCATTAGAGAAATGCAAATCAAAATCACAATGTGATACCACCTCACACCATTCAGAATAGTTATTATTAAAAAATCCAACTGAAATTTCTATATTGATGAAAATGTTCTGTTTCGGTTCTTCCCAATGTTGTAGCCATTAGCCATATGTGACTATGGAGCATGTGAATGTAGCTACATGAGGAATTTTAAATTTAATTTTGTCATGGAAATTCAGCTTTAAATAGCCACATGTTGCCAGTTGCTACTACACTGGACAATGTATTCTCATAAAGATGAGCAAGCTGACCATCTAATGGAGAAGAACATATTTAATTGGATTATTGGGATGTGATATGTTCAATCCTATAATAGTACTATTGACAAAATAATATGGAAGCAAGAAAAAAGGAAAGGAAGGAAGGTAGGAAGGAAGGAAAGAAGGAAGGAAGGAAGGAAGGAAGGAAGGAAGGAAGGAAGGGGAAAGGAAAGGAAGGAAGAAGGAAGGAAGGAAGCAAAGAAGGAAGGAAGGAAGAGAGAGAGAGAAAGAAAGAAAGAAAGAAAGAAAGAAAGAAAGAAAGGAAGAAAGAAAGAAAGAAAGACAGACAGACAGACAGACAGACAGACAGAAAGACATGACATATGAGCAGGTAATAGTTAAACATGCTGGTCTTTACTTCTCTAACTAGCTCAAATGCAATGGTCCTGTAGCCATGCAATAGAAGCAGGGTGAATGAGAGAGGAGAATGACATTTGAATTTTGCCTTCTCAAGATCTGGATTAGTTGCCACAATCTCTCCAAATATAGCAAAGAATTTACATCTAAATTACAATGTTGCTACAATTTTACATGTTTAGTTAGAAGGACTAGATGAAGAGCTATCTCTGTATAAGTTGGAGTATGAAAAAAATTTGTGGGAGAATAGAATCATCAACTTTCATGGAGGGAAGTTGGTTGACACCCACTACTCACTGATCCTAAGGCAGAATAAGTTGCCATAATTGGTATAAAAAAAACTTCTGACTTAAAGACCACATCACATTATCACAACAACTCTGACCTCACTGACACTTTTTTTGTTGTTTTTTTGAGACACAGTCTCGCTCTGTCAGGCTGGAGTGCAGTGGCATGATCTCGGCTCACTGCAACCTCCGTCTCCTGGGTTCAAGCAATTCTCCCACCTCAGCCTCCTCTCACTGACACTTATTAATTAAACTCCAGCTGCACCTGCTTTTGAAGGAGAGAAGAGCAAGGCAAGCAGGGGGAGGAGATGCAAGAGTTCTGTGTGGCTTGTTCATACTTCTCAGGATTCTTTCCTAATGGGCTTAGTTTAGCATGAAAATAGTAACATTCAGTTTCATCACTATTGTCTTTTGAGATATATGCTTTTTTCCTCCTTGTACACATGACAGAAAGAATGGCCACTCATTGAAATTTGCACAGTTATGAGTCTATGGGTTTTTCTTCCCCTGAGTGACTGAAAGATACATTTATCTTCCTTTTTGTTTTTGTTGTTTTGTGTTTCAGTTAACAGAGGAGGAAAAGTACCTCATCATAACTATGGTAACAAAGATGGCTTTTTCTTTTTAATTTTCTTGTAGTTTGGTAATGTTGGGGTTAAAAAAAGAAAGCTATAAAGAACATTTTTAAAAAATTGACAAGGAGATGGATTGTAGAATGGATAGTATTCACTGTGTCACTATTAAATATTTTGAACTTGAAAACTGTGCTGTTGTTAAGAGTCAAGGGGTAAAACAGCATGATAAATTTAACCTACTCTCAGGGTATTTAAAAAATCAACTACGTATATAATTTGTATTATAATTATTAATTATGTGTAAGCATTTATATACATTTCACACAGACTATAAAACAAATTAGCAAAATGAGTAAAACTGGTGAATCTGGTTAAACTATATATGAAAGTTTTCCACATTATATTTGCAACATTTCTGTAAATTTGAAATTGTTTCAAAATAAAAATAAAGCCAAAGTGATATGATATAAAAGAAGTTTGATTCAGAAGGCTCTGGACATGGTGAAAAGAGAGAGTCCTGCTGTGATTGGTGGAGTGGGGGAAAAAGTTGGTAAAGAAATGTCTGACTCATGATTTTAAAAGGTGAAAAGTCCAAATCAAATACGGGAAGAATTGGGGCTGGGTGTGTGTAGTGGCTCACACCTGTAATCTCAACACTTTTGGAGGCCAAGGCTGGAGGATCACTTGAGCTCCAGAGTTCGAGACCAGCGTGGGCAACATAGTGAGACCTCATCTCCACTAAAAATAAAAAATATTAGCTGGGTGTGGTGGGACACATCTATAGTCTCAGCTACTTGGGAGTCTGAGGACCGCTTGAGTCATGGAGATCAAAGCTGCAGTGGGCCATGATTACATCACTGCACTCCAGCCTGGGCAATAAGAGCACAAAAAAGAAAAAAAAAAAAACAGAGAGAGAGAGAGGGAGAGAAAGGACTGGGACTGAAGGCAGGGTTGAGAAAACTCTGGCGATATGATTTTATAATTTATGAATATAAAAAATACTAGCTCTGTATCTTTGCTGTTTCATCATAATAAAACAAGAACAGTGATGAGAATTAAAGTATTTTCCATTAACCTTGAGAGCAGGGCTACATTGTAATCAAATATCTGTATCTATATATTTGTGTATTTTATGTGGAAATATTTAATATTTTCTTTGAATCATAATCAATCCTCCTAATCATATAGTACAAAAATAATCCGAATGAGAAAGCTGCCAATTTGTCAAAAAACATACTTAGGTCGCAAAGGCAAAACCAATGATTACCTTCTTCAGTTTGGTGGATAATTAATAGCAACATCAGCTATACTGATGGGGTGCCAGCTCTTCCCTGGGAACTCTGCTAAGCATGTTTTGCACGACACCATGTATAGTTCCCATAACAACTCTCTGACATAGGGTACATTATTAAATTAATGTTATACCTGAACAAACAGGTATTCCTCCCTCCAGGTCACCCTTCTAGTCTTTGGTAAGAGTGGGATTCCGACACGAGCAGCTGTTGATGAAAACCACTGCCCTTGACCATGTCCATAAAAAGATGGAGAAGGTAAATCTCAGGGAATACCTACAAGTTTTCCAGACTCTTGATATAAACTGAATATTTATTATTAAACACCTGTGAAGCAGCTGTATTCCTGTTTTGTAGATGAGAAAACAGAAACTGACAGTTTAATAACTTGCTTGAAATAACAAAAGGCTGAATTTGGATTTACTCTCTTAACCGTCTGGTTCCAAAGCTCATGGGAATTCTTGCTCTGCCTGTTTCCCAATCACTTTTCAGAAAAACGTGCTTTTTAACTGGCATCCTTCATCCAGGATTTTAATTTCCCCCAGGGGTTTCCAAACTGAATCTAGTGTCAGAGCATGGAACTATGACATTGCTTAACTGGTCGTCTACTGCTGAGAGAAGGGCTCTGCAGGTACAAGCGGGTAATGATATATATAGATATATATATGATATATATAGAGAGAGTTTCACTTTAAAAAAAATTGTGGGCTCTTTTGCAAAGCTTATTTGGAAGCAAGAAAATATAATTCTGCTCATCACTTACCACCCCATGAAATGCAGTGAATAGCGCAAAGACAGACTTGACAAATAGTGCCATGCTGGTCTCTTTTCTTTTAATGATGTCTCAATTGAATGTTCTCAGTGAGCAAATTAAAAGAGGATTTGCTAAGTGCCAATGCCTCTGACTCCTTGTGGGATTAAAAAACCCAGCTGAACTCTTTGTGCCTCTATGTGGATCAATGCTTGGGAGATTTTGCAAAGGTAACTGACCTCACAAGGCTTTTGATAAACCGCAGGACAGGATCCAGTACAGCTGGTTCCTCTATAGATATACCGGCTCCTGCAGTTTTTGCTCACAGGAGTAAAACATTTTTTTTAAAGTGAAGTTAGCAGCAATGACCCAAAGGCTCCCCAGCAACAATTATGCTGAGTAAGATGGTGATATTTTCTCATCATCATTTCAATTACTGTTCTTCCCTCTCACTCCCACGGTCCCAGCTCCACAATGAACTTGGTACTTTGGCTCTGAGTTATAAAGGTTAGTTGCAAAGGAAGTATGTCTTTTGTCTTTTGTCATAATATGGGCTCATTCTTGAAGTTACTCAGTCTGTTCAAGTTCATACAGAGCCAGAAATGGAACTCCTGTGTTCAATCCCCTGAGTCTCTTTGCTTCACTCTGGAAAGTACTCCCTTCTTAGTAGAGGGGATAAAACAATCCAGTCATCAGCCAATAAAACTAAGCTTACTATTCCTTCTGAACAAATTTTGCTAATATGCATGGGTATGACTACGCTGAGCCCATGCACATTAGCAAATATATGTGGTTATTGATACTGCGGTTATTCTCCTTGGCTGAATCCCCCATGACCCAGCAATGAAGAGGTAATGCCTACTCAGGATTCGAGTACCTGCTCCAGTGCAAACCCAGCATTTGTTTTGTTTTCTTTTCTTTTCTTTTCTTTCTTTTCTGAGACAGAATCTCGTTCGGTTGCCGAGGCTGGAGGGCAGTGGGGAGATCTCGGCTCACTGCAAACTCCGCCTCCCGGGTTCATGCCATTCTCCCGCCTCAGCTTCCCGAGTAGCTGGGACTACAGGTGCCTGCCACCACGCCCAGCTAATTTTGTTTTTGTATTTTTAGTAAAGACTGGGTTTCGCCGTGTTAGCCAGGATGGTCTCGATCTCCTGACCTCATGATCCGTCTGCCTCGGCCTCCTAAAGTGCTGGGATTACAGGCGTGAGCCCACCGCGCCCGGCCTCATTTGTTTTCTTGATGGGTATTCATGACATACTGGCTGTTAAATATTTTGAACATATCACTCTTTTCTCTGCCACACCTTCCGTATAACCTATGCTGACTGATCATTTGTCTAAAGCCAGTTTTACCTTTTGACTAAGAGCCTCAAAGGACACATAATAAGCTCATTTATTTTTGAAATCTCGAGCCTAGGGCAGTTTCATGAAATATATGCATTGATCATTAGACATTTTAAAGTTTGTCAGTAGTATCTTTTTTGACAAAGAAAACAGAGTGTTTTTTTTGAACGACTGTTCTGCGTCAGGCACTGTTCTAGACATTTAAAAATATGAATCTTCAAACATCCCCCATGAAGTAGGTGCAAATGCTGTTCTCATTTTTCAGATGAAAAAACTGCTGTTCACCATGGTTAAGGAAAATGCCCACTGCTAATAAGAGGCTAGGCTGGGAGTCAAAGCCAGGAACTCCCATTTCACATCCTCACTGACATCTGTGTTCCACTGCACAAAAAATTAGAAAACAGTAAGAGTATGTCACTAGGTATTTATTCAGGAAGGATTTATACATAACATTCTGGTTACAAGGGGAAGGCTTGAAGTTGATCTCACAATAAGGCTTACTATTTTTACTCAGTTGTATTTCTCTGGGTTGATTTTGTGGGTGGGGGAGATTTAATCTCCTCCCCCCAAAATATCTCTTGCTGCAGCTATAAGTTTTGCAGTGGTAGTTGTTTTTGCAAGTCAAAAATAATCAGAGAATCTTAGCATTTAGTGTGTTTTAAAGGTACAGTCAGCCCTCCATATCCTTGTGTTCCCCATCCACAGATTCAACCAACTGCAGTTTAAAAACATTCAGAAAAAAAATAAAAAATAAAAAAATGCAGACAGAAACAATACATTATAACAACTCTTACATAGTATTTATATTGTGTTAGGTATTATAAATAATCTAAAGATGATTTAAAATATAAGGGAGGATGTGTGTAGGTTGTACTCAAATACTACACAATCTTATTTATATAAGGGGCTTGAGTATCCACAGACCACAGTATCTGCAGGGTAAGAGGGTCTGGAACTAATCCCCCAAGGATACTGAGGGTGATTGTAATTTATTCTAACTTCTAGCTAGTCCAAATCACACCCCTAACTTCCTTTCACTGTACTACAACTGTACCACTATCAGCACAGTAATAAAATCTATCGAAATATTTGAACAGTATGTCAAGTTTTATATATATATGTATATATATGAATACATGAGTATTCTTGACACATATATAAGTCAAGTAATGATGCTGTTTGGTTCATAGCATTTGACTTTAAATATTCACAACTATCCTACCTATGTGATAGTTATTACGCTTGGCCCCATTTTATATATGAAGAAATAGGCTTAGAAGTGTGCAACTTGCCCAAATTCACAAAACTAAGCAGAAAAGCTAGAATTCGAACTGAAATAGTCTGAATCCAGACTCTGTGCATTAATCACTGGATCAGTGGTTCTCAATGCATAATTAATGGAACACTAGGGTTCCCCCAGATTCTCTTAGGGATCCCATAAGGTTAAAACTATATTCATAATGATACTAAGACATTCTTTGCCTTTTACACTGCGTTGATATTCTCAATGATGGTATAGAGCAGGGGTGGATAAAACTGATGGTGCCTTAGCAGAAATCAAGAACACAAACTAAATTAGCATTCTCTGTATTTCAAATACATACACTGGTAGCAAAACAATGCCTTTTTTACTGCCGCAATGAAGCAGCAAAAAATGTCAATTTGATTAAAGTTTGACCTTTGAATATACATTTTTTAAGTATTCTGTGTGATGAAATGTAAAAGAAGTGCTTTTTTATATACAAGGAAGTACAAAGATTTTTTCTGAAAAAAAATTGTACAGTTGATTTTTCAGATGGACTAGTTCCTATTTTTTATGGAATACAATTTTTCTTTGATGAAATAATTGATATAGCAACTATGGATTTTCAGAAATGGCTACTAACAGTCATTTTCTCAGAAAATAACAAAGTGAGCCTATTACAGAAAAAAAAAATGGACATTATTTATCACTATGATAAAATGTGATCTTTCAAAGCAAAAAATCAGAATTGTGGAAGACTTGTATCCACCACAGTGAACTCGGCAGCTTTCCAATATGTAAAAAAAAAAAAAAAATCTGATGAGCGACAGCATTAATAAATGTGATTTTTAATATTGTGTAATAAAATTTGTCAATATTTAAATCTGTGTAACTCAGTGAACCAATATTTTCCAAATGACTAATATATGATGTTATAAAATCAGGCATGAGTAAAAGATCAAAATGCAAGTTCGGCTAATGCCTTGTAATGTAACACAGCGCTCCCCACTCTTTGTGGCATCGGGAGCCAGTTTCATGGAAGACAATTTTTCCACAGATCTGGGAGGGACTGGTGGTGGTAGTGGTTTCAGGACGATTCAAGCACATTACACTTATTTGTGTACTTTATTTCTATTATTATTACATTGTAATATAAAATAATTATACAATTCACCATAATGTAGAATAAGTGGGAGCCCTGGGCTTGTTTTCCTGCCACTAGACAGTCCTATCTGGAGGTGATAGGAGACAGTGACAGGTCATCAGGCATTAGATTCTCATAAAGAGCACAGAACCAGAACCCAGATTCCTGGTATAAACAGTTCACAATAGGGTTTGTTCTCCTTTGAGAATCTAATGCCTCTGCTGGTCCGACAGGAGGTGGAGCTCAGGCTGTAATGTGAGCGAGGGAAAGTGGCACTAAATATTGATGAAGCTTTGCTCTGCTTGCTTGCCTACTGCTCACCTCCTGCTGTGCAACCCAGTTCCTAACAGGCCACCAACTGGCATAGGTCTGTGGCCCAGGGGTTGGAGGTGCCTGATGTAAAAGATATGAAAATCTCATTGGTATGTTTTCATATTTCCAATTGCAATTAACCTTTTAAAAACATCCACTTGTTGAGTTTTCACATATCACATATCCACAATTAACTGAAAAGGCAATTAAAATATTGTCCTTCCCTTCAAATTACATATCTGTGTAATGGAAGTCCGTTTTCAGCATCTCAAATAAAAAATATATCCGAACTGACTGAATGAGAATATATGAGAATTCAGGTCTCCTCTATTAAACTAGACAACTGTAAAATAATGCCACACTTCCCACTAAATTTTATTGAAAATAAGTATTTTTGTGAACTCTGTTATTTATGTTAAGATATAATATAATTACTAGCATTATTTTAAGATAAATTAATAACTTTTTAAATTTCTTACTTTCATTTTATTGACTGATGTAATAACAAAAGCATAAACAAAAGTGGTTTTTTTTTTGGATTCTCAGTAATTTTCTGAGAATGTAAAGGGAGAGATCTTAACATCAGCCATTCTGAGAACTGTTATATTTTCCTGACCCTTATCAGATAGGTTTTTATCTGTTTGTCTGAATATATCCAGTGATGAAGAATTCACTACCTCTTAAGAAACTTCATTACATTTTAAAACCAACGAAATTATGTTGTTTGATTTTTCCCCATTGATCCTGGTAACACGCTCTGAAGTCACAAAAAGGAAAGCTAATTCCTCCTTTTCAAGACAGATATTAAGAACTATAAGATTGCTACAATATTAATTTAAAATTAAACTATGGGTCTACCTATTAGTATTCTCATTTAATATTTATTTCTCCATCTTCCTTATAACTATATTGAGCAGTTTTGTCAAATGTCTCTCTGAAATCCTGACATACCATAGAAACCCTTTTATCCTGATCTGCCAGTGCAGACAAGAACTTTAGATAAGAAGAATATGAAATAAGTGTGTCATTACGTTTTCCTTAGAGAAGTCTTCTTGGCCGATGGAAATTACAATTTTCTGTTCTAACTGCCCACAAACAATCCATGACAAAGCTTGAATGAAATTTAACACACTGACTAGAGAACTATGGCAACTAAAATAAAATAATAATTTTAGTGACAAAGTACTTATGAATCCAAGTTACTTTTTGTATATTTTCATTGCTTTTGTATATTTCATTCCATTTCATGTGCTGCAGTTGTACTGCGGCATCATCTTAAATGGGCTATTGAGGGAAATATTGACGTTGGAGATATCTTTTGTTCTACTTTCGTTGAACTGTGCAATATTGGGCACATATAATTTTTTTCTGGTTTTAAGTTTGCTAAATGAACTTCAGTTAGATGATCTTAGAGGACGCTATGAAATTTATATTTGAACTGGTCCACACATAATAAAGAATATATTTATGCTAATTTAAAAATTAAGAAAAGTTCAGATGAGTTATTGCTTGGTTCGTTTTTTAAAAAACACCCGCTGAAGTCATCTGCTTATAACAAAAAAGAAAATTAAAAATAAATGTTTTAATGAAAGGACACCTGCACTGAAAGTTCTTAGGCACTCTTGCGATTGCTTTTTCACTTTCTTTTTGGCAGAGGAGACACAGTTAAAAATTTCAGGTTTGAATGTTTTTATCCCCTTCAGGGACTTTCTCAGTATTATTCCCATCTTTTTTTTTCCTTTTGACATCTAATATTTCTATGGCGAATATCAGACAGAAAAACATAGCGTTACACAAGTCAACAGAGACAAAAAAGATAGAAAGTAATGACTTTACATTTTGGTTCATTTAACAGTGAATTCCTTGACAAGGAAGTGATACTAGAAACTTAGAGAGCAACAGTGAGACAATGTAAAAGCATCATAGGAACATAACAATTTGAGGATGACAGGGTAGGAAGTCTTTGCACAAGCTGGGGAAGAAAGCTCAAAGTGATCTCAATAGCAAGAAACAATGAACCTTGGCATATTATAAAAGCTATTAGCCCCTTGCTGTGGATAACAGGAACTGGACGGGGCATATTACTGTTACTTTTGGCTCCTTTTTGCTCTGACCCATTGGAATTTTTTTCTTTTTTTAAAGGAGTTCAATGCGTAGTGGAGTGTTACTCAATTTTTTTTGAAAACTATTGATTTGCCATCCACACACTTTGGCATGACACTTTGCATTTCAGAATTATGAAATCTTACCAATATCCAAGTGAGGTTCTTCTTTCATAAAATTCATGAGTGCACCGTGGAGCATTACTCAAATCCAAATAAATCCAAATAAATCGCTCTTCTCTCAGCATTTCTATCACATAAAAGTGAGGTACAACAAGATATCTGTGGCCAACTGGCAATTCCGATATTCCCCTGATGGAGAGTTGGCAATACTCTACCTAAAAGCATAAACACTGGCTGAAATGTAGCTGATGGGGGGTGTGAAAGAAGTAGGAGCTTCACTCTGCTAGAGTGAACTTGCAATTCTAGTTCTCGGCTAGAGTGAACTCAGCTAGAGTGAGCTTGCAATTTGCTAGAGTTAACTTGCAATTAACATATGGTGAGGGTGATCCTTTCAGAATTTCTGGCTTGGAGGTTCACAATTTAGACTTGGACCTTGTTCCTACCCATAGTTGAAAACCCTGGTGATGTATGTTATATAATTTCTTCTACTGCCAGAAGTTCATCCAAATTGAGTTTTTCCCTCATCCGCATCTCTCTAAATTCTCATCCCAGAGGAAGCAAAAATTACATATTATGGCAACTAAATTTTCTACCTAATAATTACAAGTAATTTTTTGAAGCCAAAATATTAAGCCTTTTATCCCAACTTGGATGGGCTCTTTCCTTTACCCTCGCCATTTTTTTCTTTACTGTCTCTTTAAGATTTCTTTCTCTATTTATACTTTTTTTTTTACTACTTCATCAATCTTTTTCCTCAATGACCTTTAACTCTTAAGCATCTTGTCCTTCCCCATTGCCCCCTCTACAATTTCTCTAACACAATCAAGAGGACCAGAAACCTGGCTCAACCATAAAACGTGACTTCTTTATAGAGACATGCAGCAAAAATGGCCAGAGGTGAAATTCAGAGAGGACTGATGTAGAATATACCTATGATTTGGAAGTCTTTGTTGATGTCGTTCTAATATTTCTCAAAAACATTCTAGAAACAACAACTTCATGTGTGTTTTTGAGAATTGAGTATTTTTTTTCTCTTGATTGTCAATGTTATATAAGCAGGTACACTAGGAATCAGAGTAACCAAGTGTGACTTTGCAGTGTGTGCCCAGCAAAATGTTCCTAAAAAACAAATCATGATGCATTGTCTGGTTTTGGGTCTTTGTGTCTGCAGAGCTATGTCATCCCAGAGGGAATACCTGGCTCTTATTCATATAAAAGTGTTTTAACAGGCTAGGGTACTCCTGCTAGGATATATAACAACTAATGACACATTATGAACAACTGCTTACTAGATAGCTTCACTTAGCTACCTAATAGGCATCTCCAATAACATGGCTAAATCACCATGAAAATGGTGCTATTTTCCACCCATTTGCTCAAGCAAAGATCCTAGGAGATATCTTTCATCCTTTTCTTTTTCTTTCTAATCACGTCTAATCCATCAAAAGAGCTGGCAGTTCTAACTTCAAAACATATTTCCAAACTTTCTTCCCTTGATGTCTATTGCTATCTAATTTTAGACACCATACGTGTTTCTTATATGTTTTTATATGTAAGAAAAAAGACTAGGGAGTATCATATGTTGCTTCTTGTCTTTTTTCTTACATATGAAAACAGAATTCACTCAGTAGGTAGAATTATATTACAACTCAGCTTTTAAAAAGCTTAGGAGGCATCCCGCTGCACTTGGAACGAATACCAAACCATTGGTCTGCAAGGTCCTTTCCATCAACTGGACCCAGCCTAAATCTCCAGATTCATTTTTTAGTAACCTTTCTTTATCCCTGCTATGATTTGTATAACATACTGAATTTCTTGCCCAAAAAACACTGACTAAATGAAATCAAAGTCTACTCTGAGTATTAGCTATTTTTTGATACAGGATAGGAAGTCTAAGAAAACTTCACTTTTAAAACTAATTTACTACATAGTTCCACTGTTCATGAGATTTCCACAATAGGAATAATATCCTTTGCGTTCATGATTCTGAAGTATTCTTTGAAAATACAGGCAATGCTGGTTGTTACAACAAAATAAAATAATTTGTAGTTACCAAATGAAATTTGTTTTATGTTAATGAGCATCAGAGGCATTCGGCAGATAAGAGAGGAATGGCTGTGAGGCTGGGTAGCAGACTTTACTTACTCTACACATATGCTGACAATGGACCCTAATCTTCTCTGCTCTTGTCCCAGGCATGGTCCTAGCCCAGCAGTTCTCTTTGTGATTCTAGCTATTTTCAGGTTTTTCACTGCCTTCAAAAAAATAAAACTAATGAGAAAAAAATTGTCAAGGTTTTAGAAATACTCACTGATGTTTCTTTTCTGTGGGCAAATATCCAGGAGCTAAAGTCAACAGATATGTGATGTGCTTTTGGAAGGAGATGAAATAATTATGTCTGACAAACAAAAGGTAATTGATGGTACTATTCTTTGGATAGATAGGACCTGTAGTAGAAGTTGGCCACATGTGTTAGTCGTTTTACATTGCTATAAAGAAATACCTGAGGTTAGGTAATTTATAAAGGAAAGAGGTTTATTTAGCTCATGGTTCTGCAGACTGTACAAGAAGCATGGTTCCAGCATTTGCTTCTGGTGCGGGCCTCAGGAAGCTTACACTTATGACAAATGGCAAAGGGGGAACAGGTGTGTCACATGGTCAGTGACAGAGCAAAAGAGGAGAGGGGGTACAAGGCTTTTTAAAATGGCCGGCTCTCTTGTAAACTAATAGAGCAATAACTCACTAATTACTGTGATTACAGCACCAACCTATTCATGAGGGATCCACCCCCGTGAGCCAAATATATGCTACTAGGCCCCACCTCCAACACTGGAGATCAAACTTTTTTTCAACATTGGAGGGGATGAATATCCAAACTATATCACCACAAGTGGGGTATAAAGTTTAGTGTTAGGCCTGCTGAGTTGCAGAGGCTTACAGTATATACATAAGTGAAGATATGCAACAGAAAATTTTGATGTCAGGGTTTAGTTCTGCAATGATATCTGTGTGGATAATAGAGATTTGTGAATTATGAGAATACTAAGGATAGTTGAAAAACTGGAAGTTGAACAAATCAATAAATAAAAGAGTATACACTGTGAGAAGAAAAATAAGAGAGAGAAGAGATGAGGATACAAATGGAACTCCAGAGATTACCATTACCTATAATACGAGTGAAAAGAAGGAAAACTGTAAGAGACGGTAAAGGGACACAACCACAGGAGAATGATGAGACAGGCACTTCCGAAGCCAAAGGAAGAGAAAGTTTCCCGAGTTAGAGGGTAGCCAGAGATGTCAGCTCCTGCAGACACGTCAAATGAGAAAATGACTCCATAGCTCCTTGAAGTGCATAAGTGATCTTTTTCAGAGCTCTTCCAGCAGATTAATAGGTACAGAAACCAGATTATCAATAAGGTGAAGAATGACAGAAAGGTATGCAATTATTTCGAAAAAGTTAGTTGTGAAGAAAAGGCGACAGCTTGGGTTACATCTAGAGGTGGGCAAAGGGTCAATAAAGGAGTATTTTGTTTGTTTGTTTTTGTCTTTGTTTTTCATCAGGTAAAAGGAAGTAAGGTACGATTCCAAAAAAATGAGCAAGGAATGATGTGTAGGTCTGTAGCATGTAGAATGAGGAGAGCCTTCTAGATGAGAACAGGGAGGGCTGTTCCACTGTCACCAATGGTTATAAAAATTTACTAAGATGCGTTGTGAGATGTACATTAATATACAAACTTGCAGTTATTTACCTTCAAGGAGCCTTTTTAAGGTTTCTCACATCCTTACTAACCCTAACACAGGTTGGAGTAGGTGTTTCTTTGAGCTCTCCAAAGAATCTGAATAAATATTGACTTAGTTTTCCATTAAACCATGACTACTGCTTTGAGAACATTACTCCTGGCATCATTGCTGGGCATATAGGATGTTGACTGAAATAACGGATGAATTAATGATAAAGTACACTGCAGAAAGGGGAGATTGAAAACCAGATTCAGGTTTTCTGAATTCAGGTTTCAATAAATTCTAAATTTATTGTTATTGTAAGAAACTAATTCTGAACGTAATGTTTGATACAAAGGAATTTTGGCACAAATACGTATATATTTTTAAAAAATATTAAAATTGACCTGCACATTCTGCACATGTATCCCAGAACTTAAAAAAAAAAAAGGACATTCTTCCATATAACCACAGTCTCACTCAGGAGATGTGACATTGGTGAAATATAATTATCTAATCTAGAGATGTTAGGATTAAAAAATTGTCACAATAATGCCATTCTAATATACAGTTCTAAATCTGGGATCTAATAAAAAATCTCAGACTGTAAAAAAAAAATTAAAATGGATACCCAAATTCACTGTGCACTTTATGGAGTTATACATCTTTCGGGTTTTATTTTGTTATTTTCTCCATGCAATATAAGGGTTTTCCTCCTTGGAGAGAGGAAAATGGATTGCAGAATTATTCAAAGTCCTGATTGGGCCTATGACTCTATGATCTACTGATATGTCCTAATTCAACTGCTCCATGAGCATACCCAATCACAAACTAGACATGCATGAAAATTCTATCAGCTTTCTGTATCATCTTTTTGGACAACAGTTGTGCTCCACTGACTAGCTCCCCAGGTCAAAATTCATCACATGCTGCAGTAGAGGATTTCAGTAACAGAGGATTGCAGAAATGCCATTATAGCAGCCACATACAATGTACTGAGGAGAGATTTTTATACTTCTTTTGGATTTCTGGGGCATTGTAATTTTCCCCAGCCACCCGACCAAAATGATTTGAAGAGATACTTAATATCTCCCTCCTCTCCCGCATCATCTATGTATGTATTAAATTCTTAAATGAGAGTGCCAACATGACATGAAGAATAAATGTGGTGACTCCAATTCCCCTCTCAGCTGACAGGAGTTGCATCAATAAAATCACTCAAGATATTCAGAAATATGTGGAGTTTTCCATAGGAGACTGCAGATCGATGAACACACAGAACATGTCCTTGTCACCCCTGCTGCGGTGCCTTTTCTTCTCAGCCTGATGACACATCAATAAAGCTGTCTGAGTCTCTGGCTACTGTTACAGACTGCAAATGTCTCCTGGTATTAGTTTGCTGAACAGGATTCCCTGCACGCCTCGCTCACACTGTGTCTAGCCCCCACCTCTGTAGAGATTTCTAACTCGTAAGCACGGCACGCTTAAATTGAGATGGAAACTTTGACAAAGGTATCCACATTTAAAAAAAATTAAAACTCTACTATGGACAGTCTGTAATTTGTAGCATTTCCAAAATTATGTATTTCCAAAGTGATGGCAGAATTCTTTAAAAATGATTTCTAACATAAATTGTTTTTGTCTTAGCTCAAATATTAATGTGCAAAACCATTATTTAAAAACTAAGCTCTGCAAATTAAGCGCCTAACTCATGGGTTCTGATTCACTCTTTTTTCTTAAGGTAACAACCATCCCATAGTATGATGAAATAATAATTTTGTTAAGAATAAATCAAAAGTACTACATTTGCTACTCTACATTCAGATCAATATATTTTTTTAAAATCAAAACATTGGCTAGAAACCTGCCATATGCTGGACACTATATGAGTGAGAAAACACATGGCAACAAGCAATGAAAATACATCATGGCAAGTATCATTAACTTAGGTAGGCCTAAAGTTTTTTGGAAGCACAAAATAAGGAATACCCGAGTTTCCCTAGCAGAGTGTGAAAGGCATTGGAAAAGAGATAACATTGGAACTGGTGCTTGAAAGATGAATAAGGGTTTCCTGTGACAGAAGGGAGAAAGGCAACAAAGAGGACGCTATATGCAGACACATCCAGCATGAAAATAATGTTACCTTCATAGAAATGCAAGCAGCATAGAATGGCTGGAGAACAAGGGTGAGAAAGCATTAAGCTGTGGAACAGCAAAGATAAGGTTGTAAAAAACCTTGCATGCTAAAGAAAAAAACAATTGAAAAAATCATTCTGTAGGCTCATAGTTCCCATGCCTGAATCATCATCAGAATAATTTGGTTGGGTATTTTAAAAGAACAGATTATTTCACTACAAGTACAAAGATTCTAATTAATAAGTGGGGCTTGAGTTCCAGGAACTTATATTTTTAAAAACTCCAGACATAATTGTGATATTCATTAGAGTTGACAGTCATCCCATGTGGAGAATACAAAGATTCTGAAAGGCTTACAGGAAGGGAGAGAATCTGTTATAATCCATGTTTAATTATTATCAATTCTGTAGGTAAGTAAATAAACCAAATGCCTATTAGAATAGAGGTCACAAATATGTGGCCCATAGATTGGTTTTACTGGATGTACACAGAATCGGTATATTCTCTCTGCATGGGCATGTGTGTGTATGTGTGTGCTTGTATACGTTTATTAATTAGTTACCTCTACTTCATAATGTAAAAATTTTACATAATAAAATTATTTTCCTAGGTCCCTTGTGAAGTTAGGTCTTATGACAACACCGGGCCTATTGATTAACATGCCAACGATTGGCTGGGGCACCATATGGATTGGACATGCATCCTACTGGCTGCTCAACCCTCACTGTTGCCAGTTTTATTTTAACTTGCTTTACTCATTCATCTCCCTGACTGGCCAGTGTGGCATTTGAGATTGTAATGAATGGGTAGTGGATATTATATTTAAAATGGACAGTACTAATCTTGTCTATAATTTAGTAAGCCTACATTTGGCAGAGAGAAGATAAGTCGAAATGTGCCAAAGTCCCATAGTGCATTGAGATGTTTATTTTGGAATTTTGAAAAAATAGTATATTGGAGAAATAAGGAAAATTAACGTTTATTGAGCAATTACTCTGTGCCAAGGGCTATGCTAAAAGATTTAAATATATGGCATCAGTTAATCAGCTTAGTAATCTAAAAGCATAGAAAAATAAATTATATGAAAGACAGAGATATTTTATTGCTAAATTTACAGTAGTTGGAATAATACCTGGTACAAAGGAGGTGCCCAATTAGTATTTTTGACTGATTAAAAAAAGGTAAATCACAATTAGTAACATTGACACTTTGAGGCACTACAAAGATCATATAGGTACCACAGTCTTTAACTAGAATTGACCTATCTCTTGGCCTTCAAAACCTGGGAGTCTCCAGTGTCCAGTATCGGCTTCCCCTTTTCAGTGAAGTGATTCCTCAGAAAAATGAATCATGTCTTAAGATCGAGCAGGAAGGAGACCATTGTCATAAATCAATTAAATTTCTAACCAAATCCTTTTGTGCAATATCTTGTTCTCTCTTTTTTCAGTCTACATAAATAAACATCTTATCTTCTTAAGACATGCAAATAAGGGTGTTGGTGACAAGTGAAGTTAATAGAGAAACATGATAGAGTTCCAGACTCTCAGGATCCCTGGGAGACCACATTTGAAAGCCTCCCAACATGGCATACTCTTCTCAGCCTGCCTTAAATCTGGTCTAATGTTTTGTCTGACAAGCTAAGAGAACTCTACATAATTAAAAAAAAATTCCACCCACAATGCAAATATCTGCTGAATTTTAATGCAACCCTTAGTTGACCCAAGATATTAATCAAGTGAAATTAAATTTCTGGAAAAGACCTCGTTTATTGATGAGATGATTTAGCATAGCTTAGCTTGGCTACTTTTCACCTTGAACATGGATTAGGCAATGCCCTATTTGAATTTCATTCCAAGGTTCAAAACTTTCAGATCAATGGGCTCAGCTTTCTTCTGATGGTCTATGACATTTTTTTTTTTGTACCATCCAGGATTCCTACAGACACTGTAGATATTTATGTTACTGAGATAAAATTGTCCTTTACTAAACATGCGGTTACATTAAACAAGGGAGTCAGGCAACTGCCTAGATTTATTTAGGGATTTCTTTCCTCTTTATTTTAGTTTTTCCATAATCAGGCAGCATTTGTACAAATTCTTGGAAGGGCAGTGGAGATTCACCTTAATTCTTCTTTGAAACCCCTTTTTTGTATATGCTGAAGTTAAATATTAAAGACAAATAATTTAACAGTTGTTATCCAATAAACAATTTCAATTTAAGTAACAGATCTCTGATGGAGTCCCATGGAGAAAGGGGACTATGCATGCAAGTAATACATAAACTTACATTGAGAAGTGACTAATTTGGTGGTCCCTACCTTGCCAATGGTTTTTTATTTTAATAAACTTAAGGCCATTGTGTTAACATAGGTTGACACAGAGCTCTCCGAGTGTTGTTCTCAGATTACCCATCATCCATCTTGCCATTGGATCCGCATCCTTCTGCTGAGCAGCTCCCATTAAAATTAGAGCAAATCTCAAGGGAAGCCAGGTTTCTAAGAAGAGGCTGTGTTTCTGGGCAGTCATCAGACAGCATCATATGTCCCACACTTGTATCTCTGTTTTTGCTGCCAACTTTATCAAGAGCTTCTCATTACATGGTAGTTAGTGAGAAAGAGTTACAAATCACAAAATTAAGGCCAGAATTACAAATAATTGCATTGTATTTTATTCATGCTGAGCAATTTAACAATTTAGTAGTTTTGAGTAATAGCATGCCTTAATATTTCAGTGCATGGGTAAGTGATTTATGTTCAAAGTAAGCCTCATGACCATCTACCATCACAGAAGAAAAGTAGAAAGTCAATATGCAGTGTGTATGACAGCCACGTGGTAGTACAGAGAAATGCTCAGGATATGTATTAAGTGAAAAAAGCAGAAGATAAAGCATATGCCTTTGATGGTTATACCTTTTAAAATATGCATAGAAAAACAAATGCAAGGTGGTACTTTAAAATATTCATTTGAAATGTTACATTGTAGTTATGTATAATGTATCGTTATACATTATACATGTATAATATTTATGTTACATTATAGTTATGTATGTGTATAGTTATCATAGTTAAATATATTACTTCTCCGATGAAAACATTGAAAAGTGACAAATATAAAACAAAACAATATGCAAAAGACGATTATTTGTCAATGAAGTTGAAATTTTTAACATGAGAACTGTAAACTAAATAAAAGCACCATTATACAAGTTAAAAGGTAAAATATGGTTCTGAAAAATGTTTTCTTGATATTTCACTAATTTTTAAATACCATTTTTTCAAAGGGAGTAATCATAATTCAATTTAATGAAAGCAACAATGTCTATATGTAAAGTAAAGCAAGATCTTGGTTGAAGGAAAAAGGAAAAATACAAGACAGACATGGAGGCAGGTATGACTGTAATTCAAATAACATGCTAAATGCTAACAAGATAGTATTCATATAAAGAAAGGGAAGTAAAGGACATTCAGACTTTGCCTCTTTTGAAAATGCTACATTCACAGATACCTTGCGGAATACGGCATGGAGGCTACAAGAAGGTTATTTGAGATCCATTTGAGATTATGTCAACCGACAGTGCTGAGGGATTGACAAGATAAAAAGGCATTTTTTTTTCCCATATCCAATTCCTCTGATATGCTTCACTAAATGCATAAAGACAGAGACAAAACATGAAGGAAAAATGTTTACACATTTTTAGGTTTGTGACTAGTTTCAAGGGAGACAAGAGACATCATGAGGTCATCTGGTATGCCTTCATAAATACTTTAGAGTATTATTCATTGTGCACAATTTGCAGTTGCCCTTGGTAATCCAAATACATTTCCTTTCTTTTGCTGAAGACCAAGCAGGTCTGCCTGGCTCTGAGGGGTACCTTACATCAGGGTATTTTATGTATGAGATTCCTAATTGAAAAGAGCCAACAGAATAAAGCTGAGCAGAATCCTTGAGTGAGAACTCCAAAGGTCACATTCCAAAGTCTAGTGAATAAAGAAAGAGTGTGCTTATGGGCAGAAAATGGGGACAAGTGTCAAGGACAAAGAGAAGATAAAACAGCCCAGTGGATAGAAAACAGGAAGTTTTCTTGGAGAGGCTGTGGTTACAAAGAGGCATGAACACCCCACTGTTCACTTCTGTTGTCAATAGGCATGCGGTAGGTTGGCACATCACACTAGCTAAAAAATACATTAGGGAGGGAACTTGTCACATTTAGCAAGGTCCTCTTTTCAATGTCCTCAAGACTTACTCCTAGTCTCAGGCAGTTTCAAACTCACAGCAAACAATGTTACAAGCATCAAATTTAATGGTCCCTATATCTGTTGCTGGTTTTCTTTATGACCTGCCTTCCATCTTTCTTGAACTTTTGCTGTAACAAGACCATCTGTCTTTTTTTGGTTTGTAGGAAGTACATCAACATTATCAGCATCCATCTTTTTCCCTCTGCCCTGTCACATCACCATGCCAGAGATACATGAGAAAGGGTTAAAACTCCTACAAAAATGCATTATTCCTGAAATAGGCTAAAACAATAAAAATGTTACCATCTAACATAGTAGATTGATTGCCTTAAATGTAAAAATTTACGTATGTAACTATCTCTTTTCTTAGATGATGTATTCTTTCAGAGAATGCTCTGTGCTTTATTCAATTTCACATCACCATGACCTACATAGCACAGTAGTTGACTTATTGTAGGTAAACAATGAGTGAATGGATGAATGCATCAGTGTTCATTCATATAAATTACCTTGTGTATTTCTTGACAAAATAAAGCAGAGGGGGCACATGTTCTCACGACCTCCTGAGGCTGTGTCACAGAAAAAAAAATTTAAACAGAGAATTAAGTGTATGAATTTTGAAGCCCTGGATTTATACACTACCAATGGCTCTTATTAAAATCACGTGCATTTTAACCATGCAATCCTAACTATCATGAATGCTAAAAGATGGTTAGAAAACCGAAAAAAAATGCCTGGAAAATCAGCTTAGTTCTTCAATTTTTCTGTTGTTCTTCAAAATTTTCTGTTGTTGTTTTTATAGATTTCATCATCATTATTATTATTATTACAGAATTCAGGACTCTATAGTCAGTCAGATAAAGTGAAACCATTTAAAATGAGTGTTAGAAATCTGGCTGGTACTTCCCTCCCCCTGATGTGATGTTTGTATTTATAGATTCACATGCACATCATATGTATACTGATATGGTTTGGACATTTATCCCCTCCAAATCTCATGTTGAAATGTAATCCCCAGTGTTGGAAGTGGGGCCTGGTGGGAGGTGTTTGAGGCATGGGGGCAGATGCCTCATGAAGTACCCTCCCTTCGGTAACAAGTTCATGCAAGATCTGGTTGTTTAAAAGGGAGCCGCCCCTGGCCCGGCGTGGTGGCTCATGCCTATAATCCCAGCACTTTGGGAGGCCGAGGTGGGTGGATCATTTGAGATCAGGAGTTCGAGACCAGCCTGAGCAACATGGTGAAACCCAGTCTCTACTAAAAATACAAAAATTAGCTGGGCGTGGTGGTACACGCCTGTAATTCCAGCTACTTGGGAGGCTGAGGCAAGAGAATTGCTTGAACCCGGGAGGTGGAGGTTGCAGTGAGCCAAGTTCATGCCACTGCACTCCAGCCTGGGTGACAGTGAGACTCCATCTCAAAAAAAAAAAAAAAAAAAAAGCCGCCCCTGGCACCGCTCACTCTCTGTCTTGCTCTGTCTCTCTTGCAATGTGACCTGCTGGCTTCCCTTTGCCTCTTGCCATTATTGCAAGTTTCCTGAGGCCCTCACTAATGTTTCCTGGTCCCTTCAGGTACAGAGTAGAGACTGGACTGTGAAATTTCCTCCCTCCCTCCCTTTCTCCCTTCCTCCCTTCCTCTCTTCCTTCTTTCCTTCTCAGTTATTTAAACTAGTCATACAATTTAATATCTTAGCCAGAAAATTTTGAAAAACAATTAGAATAAGAATTTTCAACATATGTTTCACAAAAAAAAAATGCTTTAAGCATTCTGCAAAATTTAGTGGTGTTGCCATATTTGGTTTTTATGTATCCATGAAAGCTATGGCTGAGCATGTCATTCGTAATTCCAACGTGAGTTTACTTTTTTACTCATTCAAACAGCTACATTCTTCTGATTGCTTGAGTTTTAAATTAAGTAATTGCTGTAACATTTATTTTTATAAGAAGATAGCCTTATAAATCACTAATCGAAAGCCAGTTAGTAAGATAATTTGAGCTGTCTGTCAGAGTTGCAGAGTCTTACCTCAGTGCTGTTGCAACCACATAATTCGGCCATTTCACAAAGTTAGGAATACATCTCTCCTCTATTCATCTCTATTGGCCACTCCCCAATTAGCTACCATAATTCATCATTAGCATGTTTAACTTTCAAGCAGATGTCATTTGAGAAAGACACAGAGGACAGAGCCTCTAGTGATGACTAGGACTTCATTTTCTTTATAATCTTGCATATTTGTCTAGCTTAGTGTGTATTTCAGTTCTCCATCAGAATACTGGCAAATAGAAATATTGTCCCACATAACAAGACAATAAAGGAAAAGGAGAAAGGAGAGGCAAAGAAAAAGAAGGGGGAGAAGTAGAAAGACCAAAAGAGAGAGATTAGAGAAAGAAAAAGCTTCAAGGATTAAAAAACACTGGAAATTCTTTGTATTTTGCAATGTCTTCTATTCAATGTTATCAAACCTACCTAACATGCACAAATTCATATTTTCACCGTATTTAACATCCAAAATAGTGTTTTTATATTTATTCCTAGATTTCTTCTTAAAGTTCTCAAAGGTAAGAAAAAGATTGTGATTTTTCATCTTACAAGGTAGAAACGAAGGCATATGATTAAATGATTGCCCCAAAGGCACTGAGCAAATCAGTAGAATGAGAGCTGAATATATTAACTCCTACCACTTCCATAACTTCATCTCTAGTGTTGTCATTTTGAATAGATGACTGTGATCACATTAGTCACAAACTTATATTTAAAAATATGTTTCAAAAAGCCTGTTGCCAAAAGACGCAAAAGTTCAAGAACAGGTAAAAATCTGGAAAATATTTATATTACATTCCATCGAGAGAGAATAAGAAATCTAGAAAAAAAAATAGCTCAATGGAAGAATAGGCAAAGGATTAACAGGCAGTTTAATTTACAGAAATAGACATTGAAATAGCTTAAAACCATATGGAGAGATGCTCAACCTCACTAATTATTCTGTAAAATGCAAATTAAATAACAAAATGCTTTCTTTCTTTAAAACTTTTCAAATTGCCAAAGATTATACAATTTGGCAAGAGTGTGAGGAAACAGACATTTTTATATATTGTTCTGGAGAGTATTTGGCAATATCTATCAAAATTTTAATGCACATATGTTTGAATGCAGCAGTACCACTTCTAGGAATTTCTCCTATAGATGAACACCCACATATATGCAGAGATATATGTACAAAGATGACCATGGTAGCCAAGTAACTGTCCATCAGCAGAATACAAAGCAAATCCATGATGTCATTAAACAGGTGATGCATAATGGTGATATTGTTTTTAAAAAAGCTTTCTAAATGGAGTTTTAAAAATGTAGAACATTATTTAGCCATTGTCAACTTTTTGTGTAAAAACAAAATATCTAACCCATCTATGTGTTGATTACTCTGAAATTTAGATATCTAGTCATAATCTCTTCCTGAACTCAAGGTTCATATCCAACTTAATACAGCTATTACAGAATGCTTGGTGTCTGTCCCCCTACTTCCCAAAGCCTACTCTGATGATGACTTTTGGTTCCAATAATTAGTAGCACTATCCATCTTGTTACTTAAACCAAATCTCCATCTGATTCTTTCATATTCCATTTTCTTTCATATTCCAGTATTCCATATTCTTCCATTTTCTTTCATATTCCAATCTTCCGTATTCTTTCATACTTCATTTCCAATCAATTAGCAAGTATTATTGCCAAAACATACCCCAAAGGAGTAGCCCACTTTGGTGTCTTTACAGTGATCATACCCAATTCCAAGCCACCAGCCTCTTCCCTGGACTTTTGCCTCAAATGTTTTTCTTCTTCTTTGCTTTCTCTACAATCCATACCACATACAACAGGTAAACTGATGTTTTTAGACATAAATGTTACTTCTTGCCTAAAAGCCTCTAACATTTTTCCATTACATTTAGAACCACCCTAACTCTTTAACTGGCCTACAAAACCCTGCATTATCTGTCCCCCATCTCTCTGACTTTAACTCCTACCACTCTTCCTTGCAAGTTCATAGAAAATTTGCTACAGGATACACAGTAATCTGGTAACAGATTGATACTAAAGAGAGCTACTTCGATTTGTTGAATTTTCAGAATTTACAGCCCATACTGATTCCATCATGGTCCATTCACTCACACACGTATTCCGCAGACCTCCTTCTCAGTTTTAACTGCCGTTCTCAGATGGGCCCACCATGCTTCCAAAGAGTCTTTTGTGATGAGTTCGAGTGGTTTTCCTAATCTCAGCAACATTAACGGATATGCTATTATCATCCTTTCCTTCCTCCCACCTTGAAGACAGCACAGAGGTTTTGTATCTGCCAGTGGTTTACTTACACCAACTTGTATTTAGGATTTGGAGTCCAGTTTGTCACTTAGTTGGGTGGTAAATTTTCTTAAGTATTGGGTTTTTCTGCCCTAGTTCCTTTTTGTTTTATTTTTAATTGGAGGGATTAAGACTCAAAAACTCCTTTACGGCTCCCCCATCATTCCCAAATCCTCTTCACGGTAACCTCAGGGTACTAATTCTGGGTATATGATTTACCTTTTTCATGACATAAATTATGCATTTGTGTCTTCTTCAATTGAACTATTTTTTAAAAAGGGAAAATCTCAACAGAAAGAATTTAAAAATTTATATGAAAGATAATGCCAACTTTTAAAGACACTGAAAGAAAGAAAAATGGTATAGCCAAATAGCAAGAGAAGAATTCTTTTTAAATTTATCTGATTTAGATAGATATTGGAAAGCTAAATAGCCTCTTTGTTTTGATCACATACATACACACAAACATATTTTCTGATATATGTAGTAAATTTGACATTGTTTTGAATATATATATATATATATTTTGAATATATATATCCAAAACAATGTGTGTAATTTTTTTGAGTATCATTATCTAGTAAAATTAGGGAAGAAGTTAAAGGAAGAATTCTCTAAACATATTGGATCTGAGATTGTAACTAAATGCTGAAAAGAAAAACTGTTTGACAGCGAATGAAGCAAGAATGGATTAGAGACACTGATGTTTTGTTTGAAGAAAACAAAATTAGGAGCAAGAGGTTGTGAGCTTTGCTCTCCCATTAACAGCTGTGTAGCCACAGCCAAATCATACAGCCTATTGAGGTCATAGTTCTCAAGTACAAATTGACAAGTTCGAGAAAAAAAAATCAGAGAATCTGGGTGCCTGCAGACGCCTGAGTCAGACCCTCAGGCATGCTTAGTTTAGCTATCATAAAACAAGGTGAATCGCTTATACATATTTTGCATAAAATACATAGTTTCTCTTTAAAAAATCAGAAAGTCTCAGATCAGAGCCATAGGCTATAACTGGGTGACTACTACCCTTTTGGAGAGGCTACACCGTCTCCAGTTTATCTCTATTGTGGGTTGACTTGTGTTCCCCCAAAAAAGATATGTTGAAGTAGTTCTAATCCCCAGGACTTCAGAATGTGAATTTATTTAGAAATAAGGTTTTAACAAACATAATCAATCTACAATGAGGCCATTAGGGTGGGCTCTAATTCACTAACTGGTGTCTAAATCTAAAGGGGGAAATTTTGACACAGAGGCAGAAATGCAAAGAGGCAAGGTGATATGAAGACACAGAGGGAGAAAGTCATGTGACTATAAGACAAAGAATGCCAAAAATTGTCAGCAAACACCAGAAGCTAGAAGAGTCAAGGAAGGATTTTTCCCAAAGCTGTCAGAGAAAGCATGGCCCTACTGACATGTGATTACAGACTTCTAACCTCCAGAAACTTGAAATAACACATTTATGTTATTTTAAGCCACCCAGTATTTGGTACCTTGTTATAGCAGCTGTAGGAAATTAACGCAATTCCAATATCCAGTTGATACTTGTTAGTCACCTTTGCTGCCTTTCTAGACCATGCAGTCTTTTGAGTACTTTGTTTTTTAAATTAAATGAATTTTATGATGTCATCTTGCTTTCATAATTCGCGTTTTCTGTTTAGATTAAAAAAATCATTTTAAAATATAGCATCTTAAAATAAGTAGTGAAAATATGCCAGGCATTCAAATGCTGAACTGAGAATACTTTTATACACAGGCAAAGCCCTTGGATAATTTTGTGTAAATAGAGCAAGAAAGTGGAGTTGACTTGGCAACAAAGGATGTAGCCAGAAGGATAACATGCTGTGAAACAATGCTTTGCCTGAGAAGTTCTCCAAAAGAGGCTTAACTACTGTTTTATAAGGTCCTATGTTGGCCATATTGTTGCTCAGTCTAAGCTAAGCAAGTGAAATCATATTTTTGAGAGAGATGAGAAAGTAAATAAATGGTGGCAACTTCCTTAAGAGTTTAGTCCTCCACTGAGAATCAGGACTTTCCCGCCCCATTGCTATCAGCACGTGGCTATGTCTGTGGCTGCTACCTGTGCAGGAATCCAGTGAACATATTGCAAATTCAGTAACAGGTTGACTCTTGGAAATGAAAGATAAACTTGCCAAATGAATCTTGGATGCTCCTACTTTGTCAGATGTAAGGACTGAAAATATTGGAGCCCAAAGGAAGGTCTCATAAAAATAACATAAAATGGACAATTAGAAGTCTAATGTTTCAGCCCTCTCTCTGGCTGTTACTGGCTTGAACAAGTCATTTGACCTCTTTGGGTATATACACTATAACAATAACTACATTTTATAAACTGTAACTACAATTTACATCATTTCTATTTCATAGGTATATAACCAGAGGAAATATCTGAAGTTGAATTGTGAACTATATAACATGATAGACAACATATTTTTATTAATGTTGCTGTTGTTATCATGATCATCACCATCATCATCATTATCACTACTACTTCACAGAAATTTACCTAATGGGGGCTAACACCATTATTTACTATAATGTTATTTTTTAAATTAATCTGAAACTCCCAGATTAGGCTTTCTTCAGATATGAATAAAAATGGATCAAATATATAGTACATCCTCTGCTGATGGTCAGCTAAATATGAATACTAATTGTCCTAGTGTTTTGTAGCTGGTTGGGCCTTTCAATCCAATGAAAATTATTAAATGGATTCTGCAACTTTTATTCTACTTTATTTTCTGTTTTGGTTATTTGCACTATAAAGTAAATAAAATCGTGTCAGTTTGAAAAGATAAAACAGTAGTTGCTCTTAATCTGCCCTTTAACAAAGGGTGTATGGTTATTATAGAAATATTACGCAACACGGGTACATTTCTAGTGTCTCAGGGCAACTGGCCACATACTCCAAATTGCCCGCTGAGACATGGTGAGTGAAGTAATGGTTATGGAGTCACAAAGCCTGAGTTTCTATCTAGACTCCATCGCTTGCAAGTTATGTAGCCTTCATGGGTCATTAATTCCTGAAAACCTCTAGTTTGCACTTAAAATTTTTAAAAATCATTCTATGTTATATATTATATTATGTTACATGTATTTTTGAGATGGAGTCTTACTCTGTCACCCAGGCTGGAGTGCAGTGGTGTGATCTTGGTTCACTGCAACCTTTGCCTGCTGGGTTTTATTTTTTTATTGATACTTAATAGATATGTATATTTTTTCAGGGACATGCGATAATTAAATATAATCCTATGATTTGTAAAGATCAGCGTTCTTGGGATATCCATCACCATAAATATTCATACTTTCTTTATGCTAGAAACATTCTAATTATTCTCTTCTACCTATTTTGAAATGTACAATAGATTATTGTAAACTATAGTCACTCTAATGGTTAAAAAAAAAAAAAAAAAAAAAAAAAAAAAAAAAAAAAAAAAAAAAAAATAAAAAAAAAAACTATAGTCACTCTACTGGTCTATCAAATAGTAGCTCTTATTCATTTGATCAAACTCTATAGCTATAACCATTAATTAACCTTTCTTTATCCTCTTCTTTCCCCTACCCTCCTCAGCCTCTGTTAACCACCAATTTACTCTCTCTCCATAAGATATACTTTTTTAGTTTGCACATAAGAGTGAGAATATGTTATATTTGTTATTCTGTGCTTGGCTTATTTCACTTAATATCATGATATCCAGTTCCATCCATGTTGCAGAAACTGAAAATATTTTATTCTTTTTTATGGCCAAATAATATTCAATTGTGTACATATATATCACATTTTCTTTATCCATTCATCCACTGATTAGGACTTGGACTGATTCCATATTTTGGCTATTGTGATTAGTGCTGCAATAAAGCTCTGAGTGCAGATATCCCTTCAGTATCTTTATTTCCTTTCTTTTGAATATATGCCCAGTAGTGAAATTGCTACATCATATGGTAGTTCTATTTTTAGATTTTTGAAGAAACTCCATATAGTTTTACATAGCGGCTGAAATAATTTACATTTTCACCACAGTGTCGAGTGTTCTTTTTTCTCTACATTCTCACCAGTATCCATTATTCCTTGCCTCTTTTTTTATAGAAGACATTTTAACTGGGGTGAGATGATATTTCTTTGTGGTTTGAATTGGCATTTCTCCGATGATTGGTGATACTGAACATTTTCTCATATACCTATTAGCCATCTGTATGTGTTAAGAATTGTCTATTCAGACCTTTTGCCCATTTTAAAATCAGATTTTTTTTCCTATTGAGTTTGAGCTCCTTATATACTCTGGTTAATAATCTTTTTTCATATGGATAGTTCACCCATATTTCTGAAGATTCTGTGAGTTGTCTCTTCACTTTGTGCACTTAATACATAATTCACAGGATTGGTTTAAGGAAGACAATGTAGGCGAAAATGTTTGGTGATTACAGAGTCACATAGTTCCTTTGGGAGACAGGAATTCACGTAGGATTGCCCAGTGAAATTCAACTGAAAAAGCAGGCAAACCATTCAGTGCCTAGCAATTGAACTATTGAGCTTAACTGAATCCCTGGACTCACTTTTAACATTTAGTTACTCATTGTACCCACTGTTTTTAACCTGTTTCTTTATTTAGCTTTAAAATTGCACGTTTTTAATTTCGGGCATTTATTTTTTTCTTATCAGTGACTTGACTTCTCCTTTGGGCTGTAAATTTCAATGCTTAACTACTACAAATATCAATGACTGGCTTTCTGTTCTCCCAATTATTAATGATAATATGAATACATAGACATCTTTTTGATAAAACTAATCTGTGAGGCTAGCACTGACCTATGTTCCTTATAGACATTGTCTTACAGTCTTTAAAGAAAAATCCCTGAATTTTTAATAAATATTGTGTCATAGTCTGTTTGGGGTGCTATAATAACCATATCATAAACTGGGTGGCTTATAAATAAGAAAAACATATTTCTTATAGTTTTAGAGGCTGAGAAGTCCAAGATCAAGGTGTCAGTAAAATCACTGTCTGGTGTCTCACAGATGGTGCCTGTATTAGTCCGTTCTCACACTGCTATAAAGAAATACCTGAGACTGGGTGATTTATAAAGAAAAGACATTTAGTTGGGTTACAGTTCTGCAAACTCTGCAGGAAGCATGACTGGGGAAGCCTCAAGAAACTTACACTCATGTTGGAAGGTGAAGGGGAAGCAGGCCAGAACAAGAGGGAGAGGGATGGAGGTGCTACACACTTTTAAACAACCAGATCTTGAGAGAATTCATTCACTATTGTGAGGATAGCACCAAGCCATGAGGGATCCACCCCCATGACCGCGTCGCCTTTCACCAGGCCCCACCTCCAACACTGGGGATTACAATTTGACATAAGATTTGTGTGGAGACACAGATCCAAACCATATCAGCATCTTCTTGCTTCATCTACGCATGGTGGAAGGGGCAAGGAAGATCTCTGGGGCCTCTTTCCTAAAGGCATTAATCTCACTTATGATGACTTCACCCTCATGATTCAATCTTCTCTCCAAAGCCCCGTTTTCTAATGCCATCAACTTGGAGGTTAGTATTTCAATGTGTGAATTTCGGTGGGGACACATATGAATACTGGGATTTATAACGTTTAAGTAAATTTCTCAAGGTTATTGACCTTGGAGGTAGCAGGCCAGAAATTCCAACCCAGGTCTAGTTGCCTCCAAAGAATCTCCTCCTCCACAGTGGGTGGGTCTGCCTAAAATAGGAAGCAATAAATGGTACCAAGAGCACAGTGCATGTGTGTTGTTGATCACAGTACAGATTAATTTTTTCTATTGCAGTTTTGTTTTTTTTTTCTGAGCCAAAATTTTTTCAGGTTTTTATTGGATACCATGATATTGTAGAAAACATAGTTGGTTATAATGGAAGATAAACCTGGAGGCCCACACATTTCATAAACATACTTTGACAACAAGCCTGCCAAATATGTATTTAATCCCTTCTACATGAAGGGACTATCCTTGTTCAAAAAGGGCTGTCTAATATACTTATCCTCCCACAAGTCTGTGGACCAGGGCAAAGTGTAAGGTGAATAATCATCCTGGTTTGCCTGGGATGCAGGGGGATCAGTCTCTTCAGTGGGACTTTCAGGGCTAAAGCCAGAGAAGTCCTGGGGTAATGAATGCATTGGTTACCCTAGATAAAAAGATCGTTTTCATTTTTAGGTGAGGAAACTCGGATGTAGCCACGTAACCAGCACAAGGGCAGGGCCAACCTTCAATTACCATTTCAATTTTCTGACTCAAAGTCCAGCGCACAACCCACCAAAAGATTAAGAGCAATTTATTTTAGTAAAGCGAAGAAATTTTAAATGACTTAGGACTAAATGTGCACTATCATGCAGTACAATACACTGGGACGATAATCTAGCTAGTTTCAAAGCCAGAACAAATGCTCATATCTGAACATTCTCTAGTTTAAATGTACTATTTTTTTTCTAATGGCTAATATAGAATGAACATTTTAGGAGTCCATCAACTCTCTTAGATTTAAAATATTATATTTTATTTACAATTACACTATTATATTTTACTTATTGTCAATAACAAAGATGTAATAATGTTATTGAAAGACCTTTTTATACAGTCTGTAGGTATTTATTTATATATTTTTAAATTTTTCTTAGTGTTTAATTTTCTTGAGACAGAGTCTTGCTCTGTTGCCCAGGCTGGAGTGTGGTGGCACAATCTTACCTCACTGCAACCTCCACCTCTTGAGTTCAAGCAATTCTCCTGCCTCAGCCTCCTGAGTAGCTGGGATTATAGGCACACACCACGCTGTATTTTTAGTAGACACAAGGTTTCACCATGTTGGCCAGGCTGGTTTTGAACTCCTGACCTCAGGTGATCCACCTGCCTAGACCTCCCAAAGTGCTAGGATTACAGGCGTGAGCCACTGAGCCGGGCCTGATAATCTGTAGGTATTTATATCAGTGAGGACATGCAGATGTGTTTTAAGGGAGTGATCTGAGGTACTCATATAATTTAAATTTGGAAAAAATATCAAATGTGTCAAAGTGGAAAATTAAATTTTGGGGGAGATCCTCTTGCAATTTTAAAACCAATAGTGCTCAGAAACGTTCTTGTTTGCAACAGCATGCATGGACCTGGAGTATCTCTCCTTTAAAAATACAAAAAAAAAAAAAAATTATCTGGGCGTGGTGGCGGGAGCCTACAGTCCCAGCTACTCCGAAGGCTGAGGCAGGAGAATGGCGTGAACCCGGGAGGCGGAGCTTGCAGTGAGCCCAGATCGTGCCACTGCACTCTAGCCTAGGCGGACGGCAGAGCGAGACTCCGACTCCGTCTCAAAAAACAACAACAGCAACAATAAGTATCAAGAATATGTAGCTGGAGTGCAAACTCAATCTATATTTTCAAAGAAAAAAAGGAGGAAAGCAGTAAATGGAAAATGATTTGTGTAAATGCAAAGAGATCTAAAAAATTCAACACACATTTGTCTTAGTATAGAAAAAAAATGATTAGCTCATAGCATTCTCTTCAGGACAGTTTCTTCTAAAAACATAAGAAGAAATCACATAAGGGTTTCATGCATTTCTGTATCTCAATTCCCTTTAGGCAAGAGTGAAGATAATATTTTTGGAAAACTATATAAATGACAGGAGAGTGGCACTACTAAGGAATAAGACCATGGTAGCAAGGATGCCTATGAGAATGAAAAAAACAACAGCATGCATTTCGAAAGTGATATATCTTATATACTGTGTAACTAATAAGGAAGAGTAAAACAGATAAGGAAGAACAGAATCTGATTTAATTACTTTCCCAACCACAAATAAACAACAGGCTGGTGAAGAGATGTTTTCCCTTTTGCGATCTTACTTGCTACAAATAAGTGTTTAGTCCTTTACACTGTCCTTTTCATAGCAACATGATACTCAGGTGGAATTATTAGAGCATTGTACCAGTAGTGAATCCTAGAGGATGCAGGTCCAGTTCAGCCATGAGACGTCAAGGCCACACTCTGGGTATTTGCTTCAATAATGATGAGTGAACACAGAGAGGTTTTCAGCCTGGAGAATCAGAGGTTAAATCCCTATGTTCCCTGTACCAGCTCACTCAACTCTGAAAGATTTGAAAATTACCAGAATTACAATCTTTGTCCTCTGAATTGACTTTCTCCCAGAGAAGACAGCTGCCCCTAACAGTCTCCAGAAATGGCATCATTAGGTGCCATTTAATTAAACATGCCAATAAAGTATGGCCATTTTTGAAGGAATTGGAAGGATTTTCAGAAAGGCCAAACTCATACAACTCGGATAATTTTTTAGTGTATATCAATCAAAACAATGAATGAGTAAAGTATTTTTATTTTTTTCTCCAGGAGTAGGATCAGTTGATATCTGAGACGGAATTCGAAATCAAGAGAGCATTTCACTCTGTCTGATACTAAGGACTTGTTTCTTTCTTACGGTGAACAAGAGCAAAAATAAAGTTATTTCACAAGTTCGTATTCCATTATTCACAAATATCTTTAGATTTTGGAGGATTAGGCAATGTCCAAAGTAAAGTAGTTGAACAAACATTTGGGTCAGGATGCTCTGAGAGGCTCTGCAACCACTTCTCAGTTACTGGTATCTTTTATTTCTGTTATATTCATTTGATTAGGCATGGACAAGTTTTCATCCAATTCAAGGTTGTGAAGCTTTCATTTTCACTTTTACCTAAAGCAAAGCCTTTGATTATATCCAAGGAACATCTACGAAATTGTAATGCTGAGAAACTTCACACTTTGTTATACTACTCACCATGGAAAGAGGATAGTATCATTACTAATAATCATTTGCCCATTTGTTCATTAATTGAACAATTGTTTGATCAGTGTCAATTACCAGGCATTGATCTAGGGACTGAGGTTATAGCAGTAAATACATTATTCTCCTCATGGTTCTTACACTCTGTTTTAGAGAAATAGGAAAAATACACAATATTGTGTGCTATATAATACTACTATGGAGAAAAGTAAGGGAGAGAAAGAATTGGGTAAAAAAAAAAGGTGGGAGACATTATGAAGTGCTCTCTATAAAATAATCTTTATACCCAAATTATTAATCAGAATGTATATAATATATATTAATAATTTGGGTATATATAATATAAAAACGTGGCAAAATACACAGAGGATATCTGATCTAAGAGAGCTATATTAACTTGCACAAGATCACTTAATTATTAATTCACAGAACTACAATTAAACTCTGGATTTTTGTTATGCTAAGGTCTGAAGTTGGTAGGAATTTTTAATACATCCGTAGTATGTTTGTTCTTAATAGAAATGGTCTTCAAGATGATAATCCATCCCATGGGCCCAACATTATTTCTACAATGTTTTCTCAAAGATCAGCTTATTCCATGGACAAGAGGCAACAAAATAAGTTGAAAATATATTAGTTGTTTATTTCTCCCATTAAGACTGCAAATCAAAAAATAATATTTTCTTTTTAACCAAAATAAGTTAGAAAAATGTTGCCTGCCCCAAATAAAATATACTATTAGCTTAAGTGACTACAATTAGAAAAAAAATGCTTACATTCTCTTGTTCTAGAGTATCTTGTTTTTGCAAATTTCTTTTCTCTTTTTGTCAATTAAACACTTCTAGATCAGCACCAAAATCTTTCTTAGAGAATTTAAATTGCAAAACACAGCTAGAAAAGTGTAGATTTCCCCAGCTACTTTTTGACAACCACTAGGGATGGGGATGGGGGAGAATACTCCCTGCAGTCTCCAATTTCTCTTCAGCACAACCCAGCAGGTTGACTTACAACTCATAACAGGACACTGGGACTCTCATTTCAGCTCTTCATTTTCCTTTGTCGGCATCTTCATTTTATTTCTCCTTGATTATTTTGAGCAGAAGAAACTCTTGAGAAAACTGTGCAATTCCTGTCTTCTCTATTGTTGATACCAAGGCCCCTTAACCTCTACAAAGGCACTCCTTTGGCATATGCTCCAGGTTTGGAACCTCTTTCTTCACCTCTCTTGCTACCAAAAGCTATTTTCAGCAAGCTGCCACAATGGGAATGAGCTGACAAATTAATACCAGATTCCAATGCAGGTGACTCTGCGTGGTGGTGAATGCTAGGAGCTTGCTGCCACCTGAAGCTAAGTAGCAAAATTTTCTTAACTAGACCATTTTCGGGTTGAAACTGGGTTCATTTTCATTATTTCTTTGATATTGAGGTGCAATTTAGATGCTGTAAAATTTACCCTTTTTAGGAGTACACATCTACAAGCATTTACAAACCTATCACAATCGAGACATAGAATATTTACTTCCATCCCTCAAATTGTCTAGTGCCCCTTCGTAGTCCATCCTAAACCCCTACTGTTTTTTATTTCTTTATTTCTTCTAAAAAATAATGTGATACATGTGCAGAACGTGCAGGTTTGTTACACAGGTATATATGTGCCATGGTGTCTTGCTGCATCTATTGACCTGTGCTCTATGTTCCCTCCCCTCACCCCCACCCCGCAACAGGCCACAGTGTGTGTTGTTCCCCTCTCTGTGTCCATTTGTCCTCAATGTTCAACTCCCACTTATGAGTGAGAACATGTGGTGTTTGGTTTTCTGTCCCTGTGTTAGTTTGCTTAGGAGGATGCCTTCCAGCTTCATCCATGTACCTGCAAAGAACATGATCGCATTCCTTTTTATGGCTGCATAGTATTCCATGGTGTATATATACCATATTTTCTTTATCCAGTCTATCATTGATGGGCATTTGGGTTGGTTCCATGTCTTTGCTATTGTAAATAGTGCTGCAGTAAACATACATGTGCATGTGTCTGTAGAGTAGAATGATTTATATTCCTTTGGGTATATATCTAGTAATGGGATTGCTGGGTCAATTGGTATTTCTGACTCTAGATCCTTGAAAAATCACCACACTGTCTTCCACAATGGTTGAACTAATTTACATTCCTACCAACAGTGTAAAAGCATTCTTATTTCTCCATAGCCTCACCGGCATCTATTGTTTCCTGACTTTTTAATAATTGCCATTCTGACTGGCATGAGATGGTATCTCTCTGTGGTTTTGATTTGCATTTCTCTGATAATCAGTGATGCTGAGCTTTTTTTCACGTTTTTCTGGCCGTATAAATGTCTACTTTTGAGAAGTGTCTGTTCATATCTTTTGTCCAATTTTTGATGAGGTTGTCTTTTTCTTGTAAATACGTTTAAGTTGCTTGTAAATCCTGGATATTAATCCTTTGTCAGATGGGTAGATTGCAAAAACTTTCTCCCATTCTGTAGGTTGCCTGTAGAAACTCTCATGATAGTTTCTATTGCTGTACAGAAGCTCTTTTAATGAGATCCCATTTGTCAATTTTGGCTTTTGTTGCAACTGCTTTTGGCATTTTTGTCATGAAATCTTTGCCCAAACCCCTACTTTTAACCATTGACAACTACCTACTGGATTGATTTTTGCCCGAATAGTTTTATTCTTTCCAATTTTATGAATGGAATTACATAGTACAAAATATGTCTGATCACAGAATTTCTCTCCTTAAACCATTTTAATGGCTTTTTACCGAATAAAACAATAATTTTCTCATGAGGACTTATGGACCCTGCTGTTGTGGGTAGAATTATTAATATATCCCCAAAGCTAAGCTAAAGCACTAACCTCTGGAATTTGTGCATATGATCTTCTGTGGAAATAGGGTCTTTGCATATGTAATTAAAATGCATATTACAATGAGATCATACTGGAACGGGTGGGTCCTTAATCCAATATGCTGATGTCCTTGTAAGTAGAGAAGGCACACAGAGACAGAAACACATAGAGGAGAATGCTATGTGAAGAAACAGACATGCAGAGGGAAGATGGTAGCAGAGATTGAGGTCATGCAGCTGCAAGTCAAGGAATGGCAAGTATTGCTAGCAGCCCCCCAAAGCTAGGAGCAAGGGCATGGACCTGCCAACACTGTAATTTCCAACTTCCAGCCTCCAGAAATGTGAGAGAACAAATTTCTGTTTTTCTAAGCCACCTGTAAGGTACTTTGTTTAAAAAGCCACAAGAAACTAACACACCTGTCTATCTGCTTAACCCTATCTCACTCTGTTCTTCTTTTAGTTGGGACTTCCAAGTTGCTTGGGTTTTCATCAGCTAATCTAATCCATGGTATCTGTCCCACCTCAGACCTTGAAATGTGTTGTTTTCTCTTCCGGGAATATTCTGTCTTCTATTCTTTGCCTAGTTAAAAATCCTACTCATCTGTCAAGGCTCAGCTGAAATGTCATTTTCTCTGATAAGAATTCCTTGATCTCCTGAAATAAATGAGGCTGATTTGCATCACTTGCTCTCTGACCTTTTCCTTCATAGCATTCATTTCAATTTATAATTAAGTTACTGTTGGGTTATTTATTTACCATTTGTTTCTCACAGTAAAATGTAAGCTCTGGGGACAAACTCCCTGTTATTTTGTTCCCAACTGTGCATGTGAGAGAGAGAGAGAGAGAGAGAGAGAGTGTGTGTGTGTGTGTGTTTAACAAAATTTAATTCAGCATCTCCAACTTTTATTCCTGAAAAGAAAATCTCCAAGAAATAAAAAAAAGCTGATCCTGGAGATTCTCTTCCTTTGCCACCTTCACCTCCATTCTAGCTCTAGAGTTCTCCTTTCCTATAGCTCTAATGTAAACAACAAGAACAAAACTAACAAAAAACCCTACACTAGACTTCCCTAAACATTAATGAGACAGAGTGAAATATTTCAAAGACGTATACTAAACCCTAAGTGGATGCAAGATTTTAATGCCATTTGATAGCTGGTTGATAAGAGGCTGATACACAAAACTCAGTTTACCTACTTTATAACGTTCACATCTATTATATCATCACCATTTTAGATATTCCATCTCAAGATACAGCCCCCATGAATGGCTTTTGAGAAATTATGCTAATACTATGGTTCAGATAATGAAAGAAAAATCTCCAAATTGTATCCCACCAAGGTCAACCCTTTAAAGTTCTTGCTTTCTGCCTGAGACACAGAATTTGTCTCTATGTGACTAACCTCAGAAGAAAGTATTCTTTTACAAAACATCCCCTCCCCACACCCCTCTATATGCATGAAGGTGTCATATCACCATGATGTAGTAAGTTTTATGACAGTATACCACATCATAAACATAGAATCTTTTAAGCAGTAGTTTCATATATTCTCACTAATAAGGGCTTCCTTGCATCAATAGTTTGCATTGAAAATTTTGAAAGAAAATCAACTGTTTTATCTCCCTGGTGCTAGTACAGTGCTGAGTACACAGTATATGGTGAGATAATCCATGTTGACTTGAATCGATATTCATCATTTCTTATCTTGGCTCTCTCCATAGGAATGTCTTCCTGAATGCTTATGCTAACTTTCATTTTATGAGCTTAGAATTTTATTATATATATATATATATATATATATACTGACAGCAACTTATCTTACTGAATATACAGAACATAGAAGTGTATATATATAATCAGAACATGTAGAAGGAAACTATCAAGATTAACACTGGTTGACATTAGGTTCTGAGAGTCTTACGTCTTTATCTTTAAAAGAAAGTGAACTTTAGAATAAAAAAAAAGAAGAAAAGAAAACTAAACCTTTAATCTGAGGAAAATTAGAGTGCTCTGGCAGTACCTGGGTTAGGGTAAGCAAGGAGATTTGCCTTTTACATAGAACTTTGAGCTAGCTGGACTATGTGTTTCGAGGGCTACAGAAAGGTCCATGATGGTTTACCTCAAAGCCCTTGTCAGGATGGAGATGGTATATCATTATGTAAATTAGACCTACATCAGGGTGTTAGGTCATGTGCTAGTACCATGAAGAAAAAAAATCCCGATATAATAGTACACATCCTATTTCCATCAGAAGACAAAAAGTTGTTTGTACATGTGGGTAACCTGTTAATGGTCACACTGGTCTAGCTTTGGTGGACCAAAATGATGGGCATTTCAAATTTAGGAAAAGAAGACTTTACTTTAAGAAAACAACTGAAGAGATTTTTTACTTGTGATTTTAAACACAGAAATGCAACTTTTCCCCCATCATCAACTTGATGAACTGGGAAAATACATTTTAGAAGCTATAAATGCCTCAAAATGAAGAGAACACTCTTCTGCCAGAGTGGAAAAATGATGAACTGCAGAAGACATGGATAGTCATAAATTCTCGTAGGCCAGAGGTTAGTGCCAGTGCACTTTCTCACAGAAAATCACTAACTCACAAGTCTGTATGTAAAAATCCAGAAGGAGATGCTGATGGACTCAAAGTTACATATCTTAACTCTACATTCTAGCTATACAAAGCCTAAAGCACATTTTAATTTATTGAAAAATAAATAGAAGGACACAAGAGAACATCACTAAGATCATTGGGAAACTCAATGTCAAGCCCTGGCCCTGTCTTTCACTGCTTCTAAAAATGGACACTTAAAAACTTGAGCGATATAAGGTAAAATACATAAATCATATTAACAAATTTAAATAGAGAAACAAACCCTCCTAACATAAGACAAGTATTGTTATATTGGTCAAATCAATATTCAGTCATATGCAGTTGGTAGAAGTCTCAGTGCAAACAAAATATTATATTAAGATTCAGAATTAAACTAAAAGTGAGTATACAAGAGAAATCCAAGCAACAATAAAATCACGTCCATGGTAAAAGAATTAAATGGGATAAAGCATTATCTCTAAATTATAAAAGTTGAAAAATGAAATAAAGCTCTAACAATTAAATGACATATGCTGGAAAAAATATCCCTATAGTATATTTTCCCATGGACAGAATAACATTCTCAGCAGAGCAGCTCCAGAATTTCCAGGCATGAGGAGCTTAGGAACAGTGACAAGGTTGGAGAATAGAGCCAGGGGAATATATTAAAATTATGTTTGCACAGCAAATACACTTATTCAGATTGCGTGTTACAAATCAATCTAAAAAAAGATAGTGAAGTTTTCCAAAGATGCTTTAAGTCACACTTAACGTAGGATTGAGACAAAATTAATTGCTCATGTTGAAAAATATTGTACCTATCTTGAGGACTACGTTGTAGGGACAAGGGATTGATGGCCTGAGCAGCAGAAAAAAAACAAAAGTTGGAATTTAGGAAAAAGATACAAAAATAGCTTCTTCTGAAGTCCCCAAACCAGATCTGCTGTTTGGGCCAAACTAATGGAATATTCATCACTTAGCTCCTGTTACTTTGTCAGGTGCTTGGCTTGTGTTGATATAATCAAACTGGACAAACAATTAACATTTTTTTCTAATTGGGTTCAGATCAATTCTTTAATAATTCAGTATTTTGCTTGTGACTACCTTCTTTATCATCCACGTTATATAGATAGTCCTTTCTGAAAGCCAAACGGCATCCAAGTTTATTTCTTATCTAAGAGTAGATACTAGACATAGATGCTAGTTTCCTCAACACTCTGTGTAAAGATATAATGTACTATTAGCCAGTGGGCAAGAACAGATGTATGAAATAAATATAATTTTTTTACATCCTGATAAAACAGTAGCTACACAGCTCAAATCAAGAAGAATAACCTGGATAATATTTCAGGACTGATAAAAGCATGCTTATTTTTTAACACAAATTTTGCCATGGAATCTTGGTATTCATACTATAGATATAAAGCTGGGCTAATCTTGTGTTTACTGTCAAAATAATAAAGTTACTAAAATGCTCCAGGGATGGTTCTAAATCCTTTATGAATAATAACTCACTTAATGCTCACAGTCGTCTTCCAAGACACATTCCTTTATCTACAGACATCCTTGAGGTAACTGAGGTGCAAAAAGAATCACATAGCAGTCAGTCAAAATGCTCAAATTCATACCGCAGTAACCTTGTGCCTTATTTAAGCACTTGGCTACTGCATTATATGGCTTCATCTTAGGATCCATTTAGTAGACGCATCTTTGATTTGTTTATGTTTCATTTTGGTAAACAGTTCCCTGTTTAGTCTATAAAATGAATGATTACAGACATGTCTCATTTTATAACTCTTTGCTTTATTGTGCTTCGCAGATATTGAATTTTTTACAAATGGAAAATCTATGGCAACCCTGTGTTGGGCAAGTTTATTGGTGCCGCTTTTTTTTCAACAATACGTGCTCACTTCCTGTTTCAGTGTCACATTTTAGTAATTTTCACAATGTTTTAAATTTTTCATTGTTATTATATCTGTTATGGTGATCTGGGACCAATGATCTTTGATCTTATTATTGTAATTGTTTTGGGTGCCACAAACCAAGCCCTTATAAGACAGCATACATAATAGATAAATGTGTGCGTTCTCACTGCTCCACTCACTGGCTGTTCCCTTGTCTTTCTCCCTCTACTCGGACCTCTCTATTCCCTGAGACAAAACAATATTGAAATTAGGCCAATTAATAACCCTACAATGGCCTTTAAGTTTGCCAGTGAAAGGAAGAGATGCACATCTCTCACTTTAGATTAAAAACTAGAAGTGATTAAACTTAGTGAGAAAGGCATGTTGAAAGCCAAGATAGATATGTTAAAAGCTAGGCCTCTTGTGCCAAACAATTAGCCAAGTTGTGAACGCAATGAAAAGCTCTTGAAGGAAATTAAAATGCCACTCCAGTGAAGACGTGAATGATAAGAAAATGAAACAGCCTTATTGCTGATATGAGGAAAGTTTTAGTGCTCTGTATAAAAGATCAAGGAGACCACAACATTCCCTAAATGAAAGCCTAATCCAGACCAATGTTCTAATTGTCTTCAATTCTATGAAGGCCTAAAGGTAAAAAAAAGAAAAAAAAATAACTTGTAGAAGAAAAGCTTGAAGCTAGCAGAGGCTGGTTAACGAGGTTTAAGGAAAGAAGCCATCTCCATAAAATAAAAGTGCAAGGTGAAGCAGCAAGTGCTGACGGCTGATGTAGAATCTACAGCAAGTTATCCAGAATATCTGGCTAAGATAATTGATAAAGGTGGCTACACTAAACAACAGATGTTTTGTGTCAAGGAGACAGCCTTATACTGGAAAAACGATGCCACCTAGAACTTCCATAGCTAGAGAGAAAAAGACAATGTCTAGTTTCAAAGCTTCAAAGTTTTGTGCCTGTGTTCTATAAATGGAACCACATAGTCTGGAAGATAGCATATGTGTTTACAGCATGGTTTATTGATATTTTCATCCCATTGTTGATATATTCTGCTCAGAAAAAAAGATTCCTTTCAAAATATTACTGTTCATTGACAGTGTTCCTGGTCACCCAAAAGCTTTGATGGGAGATATACAAAGAGATTAATGTTTTCAGGGCTACTAACACAACATTCATTCTGTAACCTACGGATCAAAGAATAATTTTTATTTTCAAGTCTTATTATTTAAGAAATACATTTTGTAAGCCTATAGCTGACATAGTGATTCCTCTGATAAATCTGGACCAACTATTTTGAAAACCTTCTGAAAAGGATTTACCATTCTAGATGCCATTAAGAACATTTACAATTCATGGGAGGAAGCCAAAATATCAACATTAACAGGAGTCTGCAAGACGTTCATTCCAACCGTTATGGATGATTTTGAGGAGTTTAAGAGCTCAGCGAGGGAAGTAATTGCAGATGTGGTAGAAAAAGCAAGAGAACTAGAATCAGAAGTGGTGCCCAAAAATACAATTGAATTGCTGCAATCTCAGGACCAAACTTTAATGAGAAGTTGCTTCTTATGTATGAGCAAAGAAGGTGATTTCTTGAGATTTAGAATATTCCATAAGCTTAGTTGATAAAGCAGTGGCAGAGTTTGCGGATTGATTCCAAACTTGCAAGAAGTTTTACTGTGGGTAAAATGCTATCAAACAGCATCACATGCCACCGAGAAATCTTTAGTAAAAGGAAAAGTCAATTAATGTGGCAAATTGCATTGTCTCTTTATTTTAAGAAATTGCCACAGATACCCCAACCTTCAGCAACTACCACCTTGACCATTCAGCAGCCATTGACACTAGAAAAGACCCTCCACTACAAAAAAAGACTATGACTTGCTGCAGGCTCAGAAGATGGTCAGCATTTTTTACCAAAAAAAAAAGTATTTTTAAATTTAGGACGTACTTTTTTCAGACAGAATGTTATTGCACACTTAACAGACTATGGTATAATGTAAACATAATTTTTATATGCACTGAGAAACCAAAAATTTCTTGCAACTGGCTTTATTAAGATACTTCCTTTATTGCAATGTTCTGGAACCAAACGCATACTCTCTCTTTTCTCTTGATAATCAGAATTTTTATCATACTTGTTGCTAGTCTAGTGCTTGTGAAGCACATGAAGGCACTCAGTAAGTATTTTTATAACAAAAGTAATAATGTAGCAAGTGCCTAATTTGACATAACCTAGATCACAGGGGATATTCTATTTGTCTCTAATTATTTCATTGTATAGCAATACAATTACCATATTTTTAAAATAAAGACTTAGAAGAAAAGAAGGAAGAAAAATCCCCTACTCTCAAAAATGATAGCCAAAGCATTGTCATATCATGTCAAAAATTTCAAAGCAAAGCAAGCTTCTATTAGTACTACTGGAGGGTACTTGACCTTGGGAAAACTTAAGAGTTGACTGGTACCAAAGGAATACCAAATGCTCCATTTTCTGACTCAGTCTTCAATTACTCTGATGAGCAATTAAAATGCTAATTAAAAAACAATCTAAAACTTAGCACTCAGAAGGTTATGAAATAATGCACTCATACATCATAGATGTAGACAACTAATAAGGGCACCAAACAATGGTTAATAAGAAAAGTTAAATCATCACAATAATTTTAACGTTAAAACATTTTTATGCAGTTACAATTCCATAGGCATCATCAACCTCCAGCTAAGTAAATATAGTTTATTAATTTGTTGTAACTTTCTCTTAGGAAAACAACTATTTTACTAAAATTCAACAATCATAGGAATAGTCTAGGCAATTTTCCTAAAGACAGAGTAACAGAATATTGATAACTCAATGTGAATATTGTTGAGGGCCGTGGAGTTTTTGAATTTGCTATTTTAATACCTGGGCATTGGGCATTTTATTCTTTGTTCACAATCGCTCTTGAGAGGGAGTTTGAATAGTTTTGAATTATTTAGTTTTCATGTTACTATCTCATTCAAGTACCACTGGAATGGTGTTTTTAATCTACAGTGTATAAAAATTAAAGTATTAATTAAAACTCAAACAGCAATTTAGAAGTTAATGATGAGAATCCTCATCTAAAAGGAAGGTAGGCTGCATGAGGGAAGAAAACTCCTAGACACTGTGATCTGCTCATGGCCTAGAACTGTACCTAGCACAAAGGGATGCCATTTGTTGAGGAAACCAATTCACATAAAGAAAAATTATTTTGACCAAATGTAATCCCCTCTAGAAATGTCACTCTTTAAACTGGAAGGATCATCCATTTTTTTTAAAGCTATATTTTATGATTAAAATATAAATATTTAAATGCTAACTAACCTGGTAACTAACTCCAGCATATTCAGATAAGCAAATATCAATCTAAGCATTAAAAAAATATTCTACAAACATTGGCAAAGAGATGGGGCCACGGTCTTGAAAAGTTTGGTTTCAAAATAGACTTTTGATTAAATAGAAAGAATCTGTTTCTTTCTATTTAATCTGCAAATGTATGCTCTCTCAAATGCCGTCTATTTGCTCTATTTCCACTTCCAGCAGCTTCGCCTCAGTATTCTTGCAATTTTATTTTCTCTTGTCTACTTAACTTTAGCCTCTCTCTACTTAAATTTATTCTACACAATGTTATCACTTTCCTTTCTAAAACAGGACATATTTTTAGTATTCACGGCACACACACACACACACACACACACACACACACGCTGAAATGGGAATGAAACAGGATCAAGTCCAAATTCCACCTTGCCATTCAAAGCCTTGAAGAGGGCCTCAACTCCTCCAGTGTCTTTCAACATACTAGTTGCTAATTTATCCAATAATTTTACTTTTCTGACTCTTTATTCATGTGTTTGTTCCTTGTGCTTGGAATGTTTGTTTTTCTTTCCCATGGGGGCAAATACATTACTTGATCTTTGAAACAAGATATTATTTTCCTATAAATTATTTTATGGAATGAAGAAGATCCTCCTCTGATGTCCACAGAGAAGGTGTGGAGTAGACACATGATTATAAGATAAATTGATAATTTATCCAGATATGAGACTCAGCATCACACATTTATATGTATATACATTCACGTATATATGTCTTCATATATTTATGCACTTATGAAATACACTGCCAGAAATACTTTAACAATTAGCTGTTTGTTTCATCCAAAAGAGATTTTAACTAAGACATGGTTTGTACAGTTGATGCAAAAAGCTATTTTTAGTAGCTAAGATATTTCCCAAACTAGTCGACTACATTGCAATTGAATAGATGTGCTGACAAAGCAGCAGGTTTTATATGTAGTAGCATTTTTGTAAACCAGATAGTAGGAGTTCCCAAACTCAAAGACTTTTAATGTGTGTACACCTAGTATATGCAGTCTGTAAGGCAGTGGATGGTAAGTTGTTTATATGCTTATACAAGCACAACACCTGTCTAGTTTTATGTCGTTTGAAACACTGTGTGAGCCCATCAAACAGTCAAGCAAAATATATTCTAAGGGGTATATTGCTCAACAGCTGCTGGTTTGAGAGCACTGACATTACCATTTTCATTTAGGCTGCTAGCATTTTTAGTTTTAACTTTCTGTGATGAGTATGTGTTCAATTCAGTTTTGAATACAACTATATTTACAAATTATAATGATCAAATGATTTAAGAGTAACACAGAGAATGTTGGTTCATTTAACCTTGTAATTACATTAGCTTTGGTAAGACTGCTCAGCAGCTTCTATCAGTCATTCATAACAAGAAATATTTATTAAGTATCTACTGTTTCTAGAACGGGACTGGTACCTGGAGATTAGAAGATAAATCACACTTGATCTCTGCAGATAAGATACTTAACTGTGTGGAAGACTATTGCAAACAGGTAATGTCAACACAGAATACTCTAGAACAGTATAATCATTCAATATATGCTTGTTTAAATAATGTGTAAATGAATAAATGGTGTAAGTGTGGAAAAGATGGTCTGGGAAAACACAACAAGCCAATACAAGCCAAGGTATGTAGGAAGAAAGTGAGAAAATAGGTCCATAGGAAAGATAACTCTTGAGAACCATCTGAGGATAAATAGAAATTTGTCAGGCTAAGAAGGGAAGCTTGATACTGCAGGGTGAACAAACTTCAAAAGGAAAACAGCATCCAGAAAGGTAACTTGGTATGTACATTTTACAATTCAGTGCTCGTCTCTTTTTAAATTGCCATCTATCATAAAGGCTGTAAGAAAAAATATGCATAATTAATTTTGGCAATAAATAACTGCTAGCTTGAAATATGAAAAAGAACAGTGAAAAAGGCAGAGCTATGCAGAAAACAATGGGACATACTTTCTATGTATTTTCAATTCATTATTTTTGCATGCCGAGCTATACAGCTATTCCTCAAGAGAACGGAGTTAAAGTATTAACCTAAGGGAGAAAATAGGAGAGTAATTCAGTGCAAGCAGCCTCAAAAGAAATCCTCAAGGCTTCTGAAATGTTGCATTTGATTATGTTCAGACCTGTATCATAACCCTCAATGACACCCTTAGGGACTGACCTTCTTTCACTGTATCAAAAGCCTAGACAGAATTGCAGAAGGGAGCATTTCACAACACCAGAGATCCTGTGTAAATCTCCCAACCAAAAGTCATAGAACATGCTAACGTGACAATCCTAACTCTTTTCTTGCCATCGAACACCAACACAAGCAGTAAGAAGACATAAACTGAGTAGCTAAATCATCAGCCCCTTGGTGAAACCTTTCAAATTGTAGACCTTGTTTGCTACCATCGTGTTTGATTTCAACATACATTTCTTACTTAAAACATGCATCATTGTACTTGGAACAAAACCAAAATCAGAATATGAGAAATAAGATGTGTATGTGTATAAATCTGTGGGGCACTGTTATACACACACATACACACACATATATATACACACACGTATATATTATATATGTAGTTATATACACTCTAAAACTTTCATTATATATGAGGCCAGCTATTAGGTTTAAAACCACTTAAAAATGCATTTGCCCTCCTAAAATTTTTCTGGTTTTGAAAACCCTGTGCTTCTCTCTTGCTTTTTCCTTATCTCACTTTAATTAGGCTTGCTGAAGAAAATGTAAGACACATTGGTATAAATTACCAATGCAGAACTTTGTCCAAGATACTGCTCACACCAAGTAGCTTTTAAGAAAACTCATGCTATTGCTTTCACACGGCTGCTTAGAGCGGAAGGCCTTTCCACCTGAAGTTGATTTTATTTAAAATGGCTAGTAGGTATTTGTACAGTGTGGCTGAAAAGGCCGAAGGTTGAGCAATGGCCCACAATTACTACAGAAGCTACCATTACTATAGTTATTGATAACATCTGCTACCATTCTGCTTCCTGTCCTGGACTATAGACTCTTAGGGCTGTGCCAGTTCACTCCTGTATGACGAACACTAGCGTAGTGCTTAATCTCTTATGGGCATCTGGTATATCTTTGCTAAATAAAAATAAAATATCTAATGATTATACAGTACAAAAGACTACTTATGTATGTTACAACCTTTAAACTGTAAAACAGACGTTTTAGAGATTATAATTTACGCATGATGAAAAAGTGGCTCAGGGTGTATATTGCTTGACAAGTTCATTCAGTGGACAAATCACAGATCTAATGTTATAACTCAGGTCCCCTGAATGTTATACTACCCACTGTGGCAGCTTGGCACAAAATAAACTATTCCAGGTCTATTTTAAAATCAATTCAAGCTCAGTATTGGGACATGCTGGAAGCTTACTAAATCCAGTGGGTAGAAAAGAGAAAGCTAAGATCAGGCAAAATTTGGATTCAAATGCCAATTGGCAACAGATATGCACCTCAATTTGGAAAATCAGCAGTCTAAGTAGCCAAGTTCTAGAAAGAGCAGCATAAATTGGGCTGTTCCCCAATCTATAGAGGTATGGAAACATGCCAGAGTTCTGATTATGGAAACATGCCAGAGTTCTGATTATGGAAACATGCCAGAAGCTGTCTCTGGATGAAGGTGATACAGGCAGGTTGTACTGTGATAACTTTCACTAAAAAAGTACATCAGGGTTGGAGACAAAAACCTATGTCTTCAGAAAATTTCCTTGTGGGCATAGCAGTTCAAGGCTCAGCTAGGTTGAGAGCTCTCCAGTTGAGCTGGGGCTCAAGGAAGAAAACCAGGGATAAACAGAAGGCAAAAATAACCTGGGCATGTGAAACACACAATGGGAATTTTGGGGAAAGCTGCAGTTTGATGGACTTGTGAGAACTCAGGATTTCATTACAGACTCAATTCCAATCCTTCTGCCACAGATTAATCTCAGACCCCCTGATGGGGTAGCCTGAGTTAGATTTGTGCTTATTGAGTCAAGAGTATTTGGAGCTGAATCTTTAGGTTGAGGTCATATACATCACAATTCTGGGAAGCAATAACTTAGATGTTTCTTTTTTATTATGCAATTTACACTCATCCGACTTTATAATTCCAAGACATCCTTGAAAAATTCACCCCAACCTGAAGGTTCCCTATAAACCCTAACAGAGAAGGATTTGATAAAACTTTCAACTGTGTGTGTGTGTTTTTTTTTTTAGATCTGTTGTTTTAACATTTCTACTGTGATAAAAATTGTGTTTTACAATTTGCGATATTGACTGCTCGTAATAAAATCTTTGGAAATTTTATGATATTTTCCAAAATTGTTTCATCAATGGGTCCGACTGACCCAATGTCACTTTATAGTACAGATATTAAAACGTTGAAAATCTGTAGCCCATGAAGGGAACCCAGTTATTATTATTCAATAGACATTATAGATGTCATTAATCATTTAGTAACTGAAAAAAGGGGAAAAAAAACACAAGTAGTAATACATTGCAATAAATTTTCACATCTGGGTTATAATTTAAATTAGTTATGGTGAATACATTTGCTTTACTCATTTTAATCAAGCATTTATGAAGATAATTTCATTTTGTTGATCCAAGTAAACTATAACTTATTCACTCATTCAGTCATAATCAACATACAAGCATCATTTTCTTAAAAAGCATCATTTTCATTAGCATTTTATAAAACTCATTCCTTGTTCTTGGACTAGAAAAAATATTCATCCTTAGCCGATACCCTGAAACATTACAGTACACTTTCTAAAACAGAAGGGTCTATTTTTTACATACTTAATTGTTAGTCTCTGTCTCCAATCACAACCTCATTCTTACGATTATCCTAGGGCCGGGGAATCTATGAGAGTAAGATCTAACTGGCTTGTTACGTGTTTAGTCTCCTCAACGGGAATATTGAGGAAAAAAAATCCTGAAGTCATTTCAGGATTTAGTTGTAGTGAAACTGGTCTGAAAATCTAGAACATGGGAAGATGAAAGAAGTCACAAGCGTGAAGGTGAAATGGTTATTAACTAGAGTCTCAGGTATGCCCTAAGCACTGAACAGAGAAAATGTAAAGCAAAACTAGTCAGTATAAAAGAAACGGGTCATTAAGGAAGGAATCAGAACATAGACAGCCACAAGCTTATGGATGAGTAAGGTACAGGGTTGAGCCGGGATACATCTCAGCCAAATCACTGGGCTTCCACTAATTCCATGATGCTCCCAGAAAATTATACACAGGGTGACCATTTCATCCTGGTTCACCTGGGACTTTCTGGTGAATACCCCACACCCTGGGAATCCTCTGAGTTCCAGACAAACTAGGCATTTGTCCACCAGTTTTACATATCCAAACCAATCTGGAGGCACTTTTGTAAAAGACAGTGACCAGAGTTGTTTTAAGACCCAGGGAAGCCAAGGCACTTATTTTGAGAGCATTTCTTCTAAATCCTCCACATCTTATCAATCACATTAAAGTGTACCAATATCCCACATTAAAGATAACGTGTAAATACAATATTTGAAATGAAAACATTAAAAGTATTTTATGAAAACTTCTTTTGAAATTAATTTGTCAAAAAGTACACAATTTAGAGTTGGGTATAATTTTGTGGCTGTGAACACTGTAAATGAGAAAAATTTAACCTACAAATAATTTTAGAATAATTTTAGAAGCTATGATTTTTAAGAATAAAATAAAAGAAAATTACCAAATTAGTGAAATTGATGTTATTGAGTTGGTAGGTATTTATTTCTATTTTATTTTAGCATTAATAAACCTTTATTTTCAAAGTCATCATTTTTGTTGACACATTGCTATGGTTTACATGTGTCCTCCAAATGTTTATGTGTTGGAAACTTGGATTAATGGAATAATGAGGGCTCTGCCCTCTTTAATGGATTACTGTTGCTATCACAGGAACAAGTCTTTATCCTGTGAGTGGCTTTATTATGAAAGCAAGCTCTCCCTGGCCAACTTGCCGTACCTTCCCTTCATATGATACCCTCTGCCATGTTATGATGAAGCAAGAAAGTCCTCACAAGATGATGGTGATACGCATGCTCTTGGACTTTCTAGCCTCCAAAACTGTAAAAAGGAATTTCTTTATAAATTACCCACTGCTATTCTGTTATAGGAATGGAAAACAGACTAAGACACATATGAACAATCCAAACACACGCACACACCATATATATATATATATATACACACACAATATATGTGTGTGTATATATATATATATACACACAATATATTGTGTGTGTATATATATATATGAAATACAAATTGGCTAAAACTTCCTTTTAAAAATTTGTCTTTTGTTGTTTTTCTAAAAAAAATGACATATATATACATATATATATATGGGGTGAGAGTTATTTTATATATATATATGTATATATCAATGGATTGTTTGGTCTCTTCTCTTTTAGCCAACCAGACGGAGCACAGTGGCTATACAGTCTGGTTTCATAGTGGTCAAGTATGCCACATCATAGTTTTTGTTCTCAGTTTCTATATTGGAAAAATATTCTAATATTAATTACATTGCCTGAGAACAAGTATATCCAAAATTTCCTTCATGGTTTCATGAAGCTGTCATGTTTTATTTTATACTATATGTTTGATAATTGTAATTTTGATTTTTTGGGGGTCGCTGGTATTTTATGTACTTTATTTTATTTTTTGTTGTTATGTTATTTTGTTTTTATTTTTATTTTAAATTTAATTTTATTTTTAAGTTCCAGTGTACATGTGCAGGATGCGCAGGTTTGTTACATAGGTATTTTATAGTTGTATTTAATTCATGATTTTACCTGTTTAAAAAATTCTTCCTTCGGTGGAGCTTGCAGCAAGCCGATATCGTGGCACTGCACTCCAGCCTGGGCGACAGAAGGAGACTCTGTCTCAAAATAACTAACTAACTAAATAAATAAATAATGCTTCCTTCAACACCTGTGTTGTTACATAGGTAAACATGTGCCACGGTGGTTTGCTGCACCTCTCAGCCCATCACTTAGGTATTCAGGTCAGCATGTATTAGATATTTTTCCTAATGCTCTCTCCTCTCCTGCATCCCCTCTCCTACCCAACAGGCCCCAATGTGTGTTGTTTCCCTCTCTGTGACCATGTGTTCTCATTGTTCAACTCCCACTTAAAAGTAAGAACATGAGATGTCTAGTTTTCTGGTCCTGTGTTAGTTTGCTAAAGATAATGGCTTTCAGCTCCATCCGTGTCCCTGAAAAGGACATGATCGTGTTCCTTTTAATGGCTGTGATATTTTAAATGTGGACTCTGGGGAGAGCTTAACTGGGGTGAAGCAGGATGAATAGACACACACATATATAGACCAATTATCAAAATAATTGAAATGTCAGAATTGGGAATAATACATTTTCTAAACCAAATCTACTTGTTTACAAATAAGGAAACTGAAACCAAAGACCTAAGTATTTTTAGACAATAAATATGTAGAATTGAATTGAAATTCGAATTTAAAATATTAATTTAAATAATGTAATCTGTGCATCCTTTAGGTAAAATAGTGGTAACATTCTTGAAACCATCTGTAGGCGGAAAGACAAAATATTTACTAGTTGAGAGAAACGATAGAAAATTAAGATTAGAGAAACTCATAAATATTAGAGCCCATTAGGACTCACCATTCTTGAAATATAGAAATATAACTATACAAACACCTTGGAATTTATGTTTAGAAGAAATTGGCTAAAACTTCCTTTTAAAAATTCGTCTTTTGTTGTTTTTCTAAAAAAAATGGTAACAAAAAATATCAGAAGGTAAGAGATTTCTATGAGGGTTGGAATGTGAATAATTCTTCAATAATTGTGGTCAGAAATAAACTCTTTGGTAATTATTTCAGAGGCATGTAAAATTACAGTAGCCTACATTCTTAAATTCATTCGGGGTTTTTAACTTAATTCAGGTAATATCTTAGATTTTGTAAGATGCTAGGCAATGATTAAAAAGTGTTTTCAAAGCATTATAGCAGATAAATTGACTTGGAAAGGTGAATCATGACCCAAAGGGAATAGAATTTCTGAACATTATTTACATCCACTTTCTTCCTTTCTCTCAGTTCCAGATGTCCTTGAACTGTTACTTCATTTTAAGAACCCATGGAGTCTTTTGTAGTGGGTTCCTGTAACTATTTCTGCTGATGCAAGAAGATTCAATAATTCAAAGGATTGATAATAGCCTGGAATCTACTCTCCTTCTGGTGGAAAAAGAAGTTTAACTTAGATTTTTGTTTCTCTTTGTCTTAACATCAGACTGAGGTTCAAATTCAGCACCAACCAACACAGGTGTTCAAGGAAGCATTTTTTAAACAGGTAACATCATGAATTAAATACAAATATAAAATAAACTAATATCAAAGATTTGATTTAATTCTTCATTAATAAGGAAACCTAAATGATGTCACAGTAGTTTGAAAAGAGATTTGAAAGTATCACATGTATATATTCAAACAGAACTGGTTAAATAAATTTATGACTAGATGCACAATTAGATTTTTCACTGGTGGGGGAAGGTCAAGAAATCATTTGTTGCTTCAAAGGAAAGAATTCAGTTGTACATTTATGGGCACAAAACATTTGCATCACAGTTTTTACAATTTACAGACTTATAAGATAGCTCAAAGACAATGAAAGGCTCAAACTCAGTAGAAGCAAATAACCTGGAGGGGTACCCAATATACAATGCCTAGTTTTGTGCTCAAAATACCCAGTAATCTTTCTGATCCATTTAAAAGTTTTTCATAATTTTTCCTTATACAGGCTGTGCCATCAAAGGCTTTTTTCTCTCAGGTTGCCCTTTTCTGTACAAGAGAAACAAAATATTATCTACTTGTTGCATTATAAATTAAATTAGAAAATATTTCCAAATCAACTCCTGATTCATGGTTGTCACTTGATTAGATGCATTCTTCCCAATTACCTATCTTTGATGGTTTTTTTTCTGATAATGCCTCAATGGAAAGTGATTGATCAAATTTTCTTATTTATTGTTGTGTTTTCTTTTTCAGGCCAAGTCTCACTCTGTCACCTAGGCTAGAGTGCAGTGGCATGTCCATGGCTCACTGTAGCCTTGACCTCTTGGGCTCAAGTGATCCTCCTGCCTTGGCCTCCCAAAGTGTGAGATTACAGGTGTGAGCCACTATGCCTGACCCTAGATTTTCTTTATGTGTTTTTGGCCATCTAGCATACATGCTTGCTGAACTTTCTTACTTCTTGTCCTTTCTCACACACACACACACACACACACACGAACTAAGACATTTGCTCATACTATCTCATTTAATTGCATTTAATTGTTGAAACAACCCAACTAATTCCCTTTTCTAGTTAAGAAAACCGAGACTTAGAAAAGCTAAATTGCTCAAGATAACACATACAGTAGGTGAGTGGACTGGCTTTAATTTGAAGTACACCTGAATTCAGAGTACTTAATTTTATCTTCCCTCTAATCTATCCAGTTAGGTGTTTTGGCTGTGTAGGAACCACCCACTAAATAGATAATTGAGTCAGTCTGTAAGTATGCATTCATGTTTGCCTGGATTTTTATCCACAATTTATTTCCTCCTTTTTGAGTGGTTTTAAATTTTTTAGATGATATGCCCTAAAGCTCAATTATTCTTCAGTCAACACTGAAGAAAATGTCCAACCACCACAGAAGAACTATGCACAAAAATTATTATTTCTAACATGTTGTCTGTATCTACGAGACAATCTAAAAACACTGGGAATGGAATCCCAGCCAGCTGCCATTCGTAACCATTCAAATCACAAGAAAGCAGTCAGGCAGGCAAGCCTCCTCAGGTGCGCCTCTGGACATAGGTGGCACATTTAGGTACACAGAGCAAATACAGTCTCTGAGAACAACTTGTCATTGCTGCCCCAATACCTCCAAATTAGAAGTAGCAGCAAAACAAGAGAAATACACGCACATCTAAAAACCAGCTTTAATTCTGTAGTGGGGGATCAGATCTCAAAGGTTTTCAGTGATCTTCTCTTTTTTTTTGTATAAATCCTTATAAGCCAGTTAATCCTCTTAATTTCCCGAACCTCATTAACATTTTCAATGCTAATTTCCCACCAGGTTATAAATTCCCTGGGTGAGGTGTTTCCTTAGCCTTGTTCCCACTTTATTTGCTTCTCCCAGTTCTAATTTCAGCTTAAAGTTTTGTTGCTGCCTACTTGTAAGTCTGGCACTATCATGTACTCTACGAGATGAAGACTGGTTTGTTCTAATGACAGAGAATCAAAAATAGAGTATTTAAGGAAACCTTTGGCAAATCTAACATTTAGAGACTGTCAGTAGGTGACTTGTGCAAGCTCATAAACTCAGAAACACAAGAAATGTGCATTTACTTATATAAACTAGAAACATGTGCACACACATACATACATACACACACTCAGCATGAAAAAATCTCATCCCCCAAAAATGTTTTAATTACAATGTTGATGGAGTTTAGGACATACTAACCCCAAATATGGCATCCTGGCATTTGAAAAGACAACAGGAAAGAGAAGGTCACTCTCAACTTCCCCTCATCCCTTCTCCTGATAGTTTCTTTCACTGTACAGAAGCTTTAGTTTAATTAGATCCCACTTGTCAATTTTTGTTTTTCTTGCAACTGCTTTTGGGGACGTAGCCAAAAATTCTTTGCCAAGGCTCGATATCAAGATGGGTATTCCTAGGTTTCCATTTAAGATTTTTATAGTTTGAGATCTTACATTTAAATCGTTAATCCTTCTTGAGTTTTTTTTTTTTTTTTTTTTTTTTTTTGTATGTGGTGAAAGGCAAGGGTCTAGTTTCATTCTTCTGCATATGGCTGGGAAGTTATGGACTCCACAGGGGGTATATATAACCTTACTGCATGCCAGGTAAAATTGGTTAATGTGACAGAAATTCTGCAAACCTTCAGAGAACTCAGAACACTGTCTTCTTGCGTTGTTCCATTTCTAAAAATTGTTTCCATTTTATTATGTGTTTTCTCCACATAAAGATCTGCATGACCTTTTTTGCTTACAAAGGATTAACACCTCTGTGTTAAGTTCAGGGATATCAAATATTCCTGTATTCACTCTCGCACATTTTACAGAGCGAGGCCTAAGATTTTGAATATAATAAAGCTTAGCGAATATTTGTTATGTGAATGACAAACTCTGAACATATATAAAGTATAATATTTGGAACAGTAATAATCAACTGTTGGCCTACGACCAGAAATAGGCTATTAGGACAGTTTGCATGGTCAACCCAATATTTTGTAAATAATTGTAGTCGTCACTGTTTAAAATTAAGAAATTTTGCATTTAAACAAACAACATTTTAGGCTTCTCTTAACGTACCAGGAAATCTGGCAGCACTGGACTGACTTTCCTACCTGCCAAATATTGGCTAGAATGAAGTAAGGAACCCCTTTTAGAGGAGGTTATACACTCCCCAGCTTACCACAGAAACTACTTGCTATTTGATACCAGGCCTCCATTAGTGATTTGATCTCTTGGTTTCAGTTTCTGCTTGTGTTAAAATATGACTTGAGGCTGGGCGCGGTGGCTCACGCCTGCAATCTCAGCACTTTGGGAGGCCGAGGCAGGCGGATCACAAGGTCAGGAGATGGAGACCATCCTGGCTAAACACGGTGCCGTCTGTACTAAAAACACAAAAAAATTAGCCAGGCGTGGTGGCGGACCCCTGTAGTCCCAGCTACTCCGGAGGCTGAGGCAGGAGAATGGCATGAACCAGGGAGGCAGAGCTTGCAGTGAGCCGAGATCACGCCACTACACTCCAGCCTGGGCGACAGAGTGAGACTCTGTCTCCAAAAAAAAAAAAAAAAAGTATGACTTGAACTGGTTTAGGAGATGTACGTGGGGGTTGATGAATCTCTGTGAATCCACAGAGAGGTATTAGGAGATCTCTAATTCTTCACTGTGTATGTGTTTATACATGGCTTTTTCTAGAAAATGGTTCTGCCAAGTTTTCAAAGGAATGCATATTTTAAAAAATCAAGAAACGTGGGATTAGTCAGGCAGTGATTAAGTGAGCATTTACTGAATATCTACTACATAAAGCGTCCTGAGGTCTTTCAAGTGTACACATGCACAAAAGCGAAAACAACATTGACCGAGATTTTACATATAGCTAAGAACTAATCAACGTTTCACTGACTTAAATCAGCATTGTGCTTAAAACTGAATGACAGTCTCTCAACAGCAGTTCTCAGCTGAAACACACATTTCACAGCAGCAGTTTTCTTAGACTTTGATTAGACTTTTCAGCCTCCATACTTTAGCCAAGAAAAAGGAGTTCAAATAAAGGGAAAGTCTTGTGGTGAAAGACTTCTCAACCTGAAACTAAAAGTACATACACTGCTTGTCACCTTCTTTCTCAACATCTCCAATTTATACAAAGTATGACATTTTAGAAAATCAAAGACTCAACTCAATCCAAAATATTCCAACTGATTAAATATACAACCACCTTTGGTATTTAATAACTCTTGAAGCTAAACTAAATCTCTAAGAAGCATGAGTGTCTTCCTAGTTTAAGACTTTTTTGTTTGTCTTGATTTTTTAAAGTGAGGAATGCATGCCTCAGAACAGCTCTATCTATATTCTATGCAGATATACTCACACCATCACACTACCTGGGTTTAAAAAACATTAAATTGAATCTCATGGAAAAGATTGCCATTAAAAGGAATTTGTTTTAGAATTCAAGAGGTCACCTGCAAAAGGATAATTTTAAATACGTTTTTAAGAAAGGAGAACCATCGTATTTGAACTGCTTTTATATATGTGCAAGCAACTCTTGTTCCAGTTTTGCACACAGAGAGGAGCAGCTTCTTCCACAACTGCAAACTATTAATGGGAAATTCTTATAGCAAGATTGGTTATAGTTATTGGTCCCAAGTAAAGGGAAAAAAATAGGCTAGGCAGAAGAGCTCATTTTTAATGGTTGCAAAGATATCTTCTCAGAAATACGGGCAAAGGAAGTCTTATGAATTAGGAATGAGAGAAAGGATAAAAAAGTTACATTTCAGATATGGATAAACATTTTAGACTGAATTTTCTGACTACATACAGGCATTCAGAGAGTATAGTGATTGACGTACAGTACTGTTCCAGTCTTAAAGCTGTAAAATAGTATGTTTTATGTATCTGTAATAATGAAGTAGACTTGCATAGTACTCTAGATTTTATAAAGATTATTACATACATTATGTCACATTATCATTAACAGATTAGAGAAGTTACCATCAATAAGTGGTTGAATTATAATCCAAGACCAGATACATACACAAACTTACACAGAAATGTGCACACACTCATACACATATACAAACATACACACTCACATATACTTCCATACGTACCATACACTCAAACACATTTACGAATATGTACAAACACACTAACAGACTGGAAGCTTACACTTAATATTCACATATGCTCACAAACATATACTCGCAGCCTCACACTTGTACTCATACACTCAGATGCATATATTCACACAATTATAGATTCACAAACACTGACACATGTGATCTACTTAAGTATATGTACACGTTTGAAAATTTTGTGGGTCTGATTTGTTGGCCTTCTGCAGCTGTACTATGTTAAAAGATAAATTTCCCAAATCAAAATATGATGACAAGAATTTACTTACCTAAATTCACTAGCACAGATCTCTAAATTAAAGAAAAGATGCAGAAAGAGCTTTAATCTCTTTCCAACTAAAATGGTTTACAGTTATAAGAGTTTACTATTTAATCTTTATTTGTCTTGAATATCTCCTCTTTGATATAGGACAAACTACTTGTTCCATGATGAGATATCTTTGTCAGATGATAGCAAACCTGTTGGGTTTCTGAAATACTTAGTTCTGAATTGCAGTCACAATGTGCTTGTGATCCAATATAAGACCTTCCATGAGACTAGAAACCAGGTGTGGCAACCTAGAGAGCAAATATGCTCAAAGGTCTATTTGTCAGTTGATATACACAATCACCAAAAGCTGACCTCTGAGTCCCTCTACACGCATCTAACTTTATGTTCCTACACAAAACAAAATTTTCTCTAATTTACAATGTTAAGTTGCTTAACTTAAAAGTCAGAACAAAAATGAGCCACATGGAGAGACCATAAGGAGCGTAGGTGGAAAGATTAAAATTGAAGCATAATTCACTGTCTAATGCACATTTCCTTGCCGCAGCTGGGTTCCCTCCACGTCCCTAAAGCTGCCTTCTTCATCACCTTCTATCTAATATTTTTCTGTGTTTCACTCACATCAATTTTGTCTTAGATCTTCAGGGGGCTGTGCTGGTAATGAAATCTCCAGTTTGCTAATGGGCAATACAATCATAGTCGGAGTTGCATGATGATCTATGTTTCACATCTTAATTTGTGTCAGTCACAGGGATACCTTCTTTTTGTTGTTGTTGTTAAATGTTTCTACTCTGCATTACGAGCCTCAGACAATCACAGACACTTAAACAACTGGTTGTAAACAAGCAGCTGTCTTTCAGTCCCTACCACATGGAAAGACATTTATCTTGTTATAATTGGCATAGATAGTAATTGTGAACCATGAGGCAATTACTAGATGAAAGGAGCCCCCGGTTAGCACCTTTGCATTCCAATGAACTACTGCCACCTGTTTTTTTTTTTTTTTCCTTCTTTGCTTTATGCAAGTCTCATCGAAATCCAAAATCATTATACAGAATAGACCTTTTTTTTTTGCATGACGAGGAGGGGATTGAATTCAGAGTATTTGATTTGATGAGGCTGATCTGTTTCTTCTTATGTTCCAGCAGTGCCTACAGTGGACGTAGGAGAACTTGATTCTCAGAGGCTGAGTTGGACTCCCAAATGGGCAGATCATAGATAGGATGAGACAGTCAAATCCCCTTGGCTCTTGTACTTTATGGCTGCAGACCACAACACCATCAACATGCCTAGAAAGAATCCGTTTTTAAATTGTAAGCAGCACTTCCTTGTCCTGTCAGATGCTGATTGTGGCTAAGGCTACAAATTTAAAACTTAAATTAAACTTTACTTAAGGTTTTATTAATTAAAAATGTTAAATATTGCTGCTATTTTTCAAATCTGCTATATAAGGAAGTTTGTATCAAGGCTATTCCTTCCACTTACTTTTCCAAATCAATAATGATATCTGATATTTCAGTCTTTACTTTGTGCCACACTAAATAATATGAGTGTATTAGCTCAGTTAAACTTTCAGAAAACTCAATTACTCTTACTCTTAAACATGAAAAAACCAAGGCATAAAAAAAAATTAAGCAACTTGCCCAAGCTCATGTACTTAATAAATAAATGAGCTATTGTGTCCATAGCTGTCTGACCTTAAAATGTCATATTTAATGTTTATTTTACCATTATGATTTAAACGGCAAAATCATATAGATGCTAAACATTTATAATAAATAACCTATAACACTGCATTAATAGCCATAGTTCAGTGTTAGTTTTTATTGCACTGTACCTCATTTCTCACCTGAACTCCACAACCACCAAGAATGATGGATAAGGTATTATAATCTCTGTTTGATGGATGAAAACATTGAAAGAAAGGTAAAGTGGCTTTCCAAAACACACAACATATATCCAATCACTCCCTCCCCAACACACCTCATCACATACACTTAATGAAGTGCAGTAGAAACAAGATTCCTGAATTTTGATAATCTTCAAACTGTCATCTCTCCTGTGGGTGATTTATTAGAAACCAAATTGTGAGTGTTACATGTTCCCAGGAAAACCTGAGCTGAACATAATGAATAGTGATATTATTGGTAGAATTTTTTATAAATCCATAGGGATTATGTAGATTCTAGTAACATGAAAAGGAGTAGAAGGAAAACTTCGAACCATGTCATAGTGGTGGAAGAAGCAATACAAGTGCCTAAAAAAAATGAATCTTCATTGTGAATGCAGGATAATATTTTTTCCAAAGACTATGTAAACTGGATAATGACTTAGCATGGAGGGAGAATTCCCAATGTGAGTACATTCAGAATAGTCCTTTCCCAAATGTCTGCTGTTTATTTTGACTGGTTTCTTGACTCCATAATGTTGAGAGATAATTAACAGTTGTTTTTGGATCAATATTTCCTTGACCAGACTGGAGCTAGGTCTTGGTGAGAATAACATAGTAGAACCAAATTTGTTAATTTCCCCATCAGGGAACTTACAAAGGTAAATGGTGGTGAAAATACACATAAAAGCTATGCCCATAAATTATAAAGTGCTAAACGTTGTGCTGTAGACTACAGGAGTTCAGCCAAGAGTGAAGACAATGTTTACCAGTTTCACAACCGATCAAGTAGAACGCAGTTATGTGATACACTAGTGGAGAAAACTGTCTTCAAAAATCCCCTTCCTGAAATTAGTCATATAATACAAGACATTTAACTTACCTGTAAATTTTACATTATTTAGTATTGTTGAAAGTACTTGCATCAATCCAAGTCTCCTCTAAAATATCCTCACTGTAGTTCCATCAGAAAAGCCGTGGGAGCATTGCAGTACCAGGGATAAGTAGGGCAAAATGCCTGAGGCCCACTACTCTTGCTTTTTTCTTCAATAAGTAATCCTGAGCCCTTTTTGTAGTTCATTAACATTCATTTATCTTGAGGTCTTGTTGAATGCTTCTTGTTATCCATTTCAGTGAGCATTTCTTGAAAATCCTTACTCATCACTGATTTTTTTCCCCTTTTGGTTGCTGTTTACTGGCCAGGAATATACACTGATGTCATTTAATCTCATACATTTTATGATAAGGCAAAGAATATTTCCCCTTAATTACTCACATGTTATAAGAGAACTTAAAAGTTTTATACTTGATTTTTTTCATGTTGTTGGTGAGGAAACTGAGACACCTTAAGCAGTTAAATTTCCAGACCATGGGGCATAGATAATAGTTGGCATCAGAAGAGACTCACTCTTTCCTCTTACTTCCTTTTTACATCTCTTCAAGCTGTTTCATTCCCATAAGAATATTTATAACCTCCTGGCATTTGAAAGCAAGTTAGTGGAAAGATAATTACTCTTCAACATTTGCTACTAAATGGATAGAGTCATCCAGACCATGGAGACAGAAGGACGAGTTGACGTTCGTGCCTTTAATCTGTTATGTCCAACTGTTCCTCTTTTTCTGAAAACTCCTGCTGACTTCAAGTAAGGATATGTGCTCTTTTGGTGTTGAACATATGAGATAAGGTCCGTGATGAATTCACATAGCTTTAGTGGGAACAACTAAACATCTCAGTAAGGTAAGGGGCCCAGAGATTCCTCATCTAGAATGGATTAGCCATCTCTCAGTAACACAAAGCCCAGCTATTATTATTGTAGGGTACTGACTTCCATCTAGAAAATATTTTCCTATCTCAGTGAGACGTGAGACTTTGATCAGGGTGAGTCCAAAAGCACCCTGTGGGTATCTTTTGCCCTGGGAATAAGGTAACCTTGTAGATGGTAAATTTCAAGTACACACAGAACCCCCAGCATCCTTATGTATTTGTGGCCATTGCCCCTACTTGAAGAAAGTAATAATCACAAAATGTTACACAATTCCATGTGCCTTTCATTTTGTATCTTGACTCCTAAGACCTAAAAAGACCAGAGAACTAACCAGGAGAAAGAAAAAAGACAAAGAAATTTATTTTGCTTTATGAGCATAAATATTTGAACTGGCCATATTTTTCATTTGCATCATCATTTCAAAAGCTTGTATGCTTAATTTTTTCTTTAAAATGCTAATAAAGGAATAACTCTATATTATCTTTAGAACCAAATGATTGCAACATTAGATAAGGTGCTTTCTGTATCAGATATTTGGTTACGTGCTTTGCATCATGTTTCTTCTTCACAGCCATTCCACAAGGTAAGTATCATTGCCTGTGTTTTACAGACAAGGACACTCTTGATGAGATTAAGTAATCTAAATCACACAGCTAATAAGTAGAGGGAAAACTTATTATCTCTTTCTGACTCTAATTCTGGGGACCCGGAGGGATTATAAAAATGAAACACTTGCTCAGAGACCACAGATGTGCTATGGGGCCAACACTACTGATATCAAACTGTTTCTAACTCTAGGGACAGAGAGGAAAAGAGATTAAAGACATCACTCTTGTTAAAAATGTTATAATGATTGGGGATAGAACAGTCATGGTTTGGCATATTTCAGAGGAACTCTTTAGATCCCCTGCTTACTGTTATTTCTAATTTTGTTTCAACAAGAATTTAAACTGTGCACATCTTGAGATTGACCATTGTGAATTAATAAATCAGCCAAACATCCAGCATTTGCACTTCAGTATAGTTTGTTATTCTCTGATGGTCACTGTTGAGGGATCCATAGCGTTCATGAATAACAACTTAGTTTCACGGTGAAAAATGTCTTAGAAAACACAACCATTTACTCATCCTTATTACTGAACTATAGAGAAAGCTAAGTAGTTTAACAATATGACAGCTATTGACTATAAGAGCAAACAAAATAAAAACTTTTATAAAGGACTTTTATTTGGCAGATCTGAAGGAAGGTGTAAATCTTAGTAATCTTAGATTATAAAATGGATTTTGGATATGACATCAAAAGCAGAAGAAACCAAAGAAAAAATAATTTGGCTTTACCAAAACTAACAATTGTTGTGCTTCAAAGGCCACTACCAAAAAAATGGTGAAGCAAACCACAGAATGTGAGAACATATTTATAAATCATATCTCTAATAAGGGTCTTGGAGTCCAAATATATATTAAAACAACCTCCTACAACTCAACAATAAAAAGATATATAACATAATTAAAAATTGGCAAAAAATTTGAATAGACATTCTAGTTGAATAAGCATACAAAAAGATGTTCAACATCATTATTCATTAGAAAACTTCCAATCAAAACCACAAGATACCACGTAGCATCAGTATAATTATTATAATTTTAAAAATTATTTTAAATAGATAATAACAAATGTTAGCAAGGATTTGGAGAAATTAACTCTCCTACATTGCTGGTGATGATGAAATATGATGCAGCTACTATGGAAAACAATTTGCTAGTTTTTCGGGTGCCGAAAATATTCTGGAATTAGATAATGGTGATAGTTGCACAGTCTTGTTATTTGACTAAAAACTAACAAACTTTACATATAAAAATGGTGAGCATTATGCTAGGTGAGTATCTCAATGAGAAATAATTAAATAAAATAAAAAATTTTAAAAAGATTACCTTAACTGTTTCAAGCAGTGCTTTGATGACCCCATTCCTTGCTCCAGAAATGCTCATGACTCCTTGTTAATCACAGAATTAAAATCCAATTCCTGGTAATGCCTTTTGGAACTGTGTTTAATTAAATTCAATCCTCATCTGTTTATATTTTTAAACTATTCTCCTTGAAGTCTTTCATGTTCCAAGAAAAATAAAATTTCCTCATACTTCCCTCCTTGTATACCTTCTCATGGTGTCCCTCACCTTAATGTGTATATACGCACACACACATCCCATCCTTCTTTGCTTTTTGAAGGTGAAACTATATAGCTAATAACCCCATCTCTTCTCCAGAGTTTTTTCTCCCCTTTCTGATCTCCCAAAGCATTTTATCAATAGAGCTCTTAAACCACATTTTGCTCTAAACTTTATACTTGAGTTATTTTTGTCCCTGCCATAACTTTTCTACTTCATGCTAAAATACTTGGCAGCAGAATAAATACTTTTTTTACCTTTTCTTTTTAAGAGGTAGTACTAAAAACAAATGTACTCATGAAAAGGTAAATGAATGAGCATGTGAATAAATTGCTATTTAAATAAACCAGCAATGTGTGTTGGGATGTGTAAAAGAGGAAATATCTGGAATAAGATTTTCAGTTTAGGTTCTTTTTTTGGGGGGGCGGGTGGAGATGGAGTCTCACTCTGTTGCCCAGGCTGGAGTGCAGTGGCACAATCTCAGCTCACTGCAACCTCCGACTCCCTGGTTCAAGCAATTCTCCTGCCTCAGCCTCCTCAGTAGCTGGGATTACAGGCACGCACTACCGTGCCCAGCTAATTTTTGTATTTTTAGTAGAGACGGGGTTTCACCATGTTGGCCGGGATAGTCTTGATCTCCTGACCTCATGATCCATTGGCCTCGGTCTCCCAAAGTGCTGGGATTACAGGCGTGAGCCACTGCGCCCAGCCCGATTCCTTACTTTAAAAAATTTTTTTCGTTTTGGTATAGACCCTTTGATCATTTAGAGTATTACTTGTATAATGATCAGTATGTTATCTGGAGACATTTTGTATTTTTATTCATCTCAGAAAGCTCCAAGTATTATTTTGTTCTAGAGACAGATTTATAGTAAGCTTTTAAATCTTTAATTTTTATTCCTTCATTCTGCATATATTAGTCTGGTTCCTTCTATATGTTAGACATTGTAACAGATACTGTGGATACTGCAGTGAAGCCAATGGGCATAGACTCTGCTAGGGGAACAATGGGGTAGGCAGAGAAACAAGTCCAAAGACTGAAAACTGGAAAAGCCTTGACTCCCTGGATCATAAATTTTAAAAAGCCAGAGTGAATGAAGCATTGTATGCAGTGAGCAGATTGATTTGTAATGAGTTTGAAGAGTTAGGCAGGTACTGGGTATGTAGAGCTTGGTAGGCCATTGTCAGAAGTATAAGTTTGTATAAACAGAGCAATGGAAATAAATCTGATATGGTTTGGCTGTGTCCTCACCTAAATCTCATCTTGAGTTGTAGCTCCTATAATTGCCATGTACTGTGGGAGGGACCTGGTGAGAGATAATTGAATCAGGGAGGTGGTTTCCTCCATACCATTCTTGTGGTGGTGTCTAAGTCTCATGAGACCTGATGGTTTTATAAGGGGTTTCCTTTTTCACTTGGCTCTCATTCTCTCTTGCCTGCCACCATGTAAAACATTACTTTTGTCTTCTGTCATGATTGTGAGGCATCCCCAGCCACATGGAACTGTGAGTGCATTAAGTCTCATTTTCTTTATAAATTACCCAGTCTCTGGTACGTCTTTAACAGCAGTGTGAAAATGGATTAATACAGAATCAGTGAAATGGAAGCTGTGAGAAACCCAGAGTAAATTTAGATTTTTGAAAAGTTAATTTCATTCATGTTTATATTGCTGTGTTAGAAATGGATTGGGTAGAAACAAACATGGAACCACAGAGAATGGTTGCTGAGAAGTTACGACATTAATCTAGGGAAGAGGAAATAATGGCTTGGATCCAGTGGGAGTGAAGACAAAGAAAAGCATACAGATGTAAAATAAATTTTGTATTTAGAAGTAACAGAACATCTGTGTTATTTGCTAATATAGGGAAATGATTCCATCTGCGCATTGGTAGAATACTTATGTGGCTTTGGGTTGTATTCCAGAAACTATGACTGGGGGATCCAGCGATCTGGTATGTTGGCTTTCATGTACAGAGTGATTAGAAATAAATTAAGGCTGGTTTCAGAAAGCAGAGACTTTGTCTTGCTAGTCTGCCCAGTGCCTACAATTTCTGGTACATAGTTGACACTCAGTAAACAATAGTGTAATGAATAAAACAGAATTTTCCAATGACTCATAAGAGCATAATTAGCTCATCGTATGGAATATGGAGGAAAATTTCATTAACTTGGGGGTAAATAGTATGTTATAGGCTTATTATTACCATCTCCTTGGATAATAAATGCAAACACACTGCTATTAGTATGAGCAATTATTCTGGGAGGCATCCTAGTGAGAAGGGGAGAATACAGTGTTTGGAGTCACTCAAAACTAATTTTGAATTACAATTCTATCACTTAATAGTTCTGTGGCCATGAAAAATTTACTTAACCTCTCTCATATTTAGTGTATTCATCTGTACATTGCATGTGCTATTATATTCCTTAAACAGGTGGAATGAAGTCCAATTACATGAGAGTTGATGAAAAAGCACATAGCTATACATGGGCCATGTTACATAGCTATACATGGGTGGTTTGCTGTATCCATCTGGCATCCAGGTTTTAAGTCCCACATGCATTAAGTATTTGTCCTAATGATCTCCCTCCCCTTGCCCCCCACCCCCTGACCGGCCCCAGTGTGTGCTATTCCCCTCCCTGTGTCCATATGTTCTCATTGTTCAACTCCCACTTATTGGTTTTCTGTTCCTGTGTTAGTTTGCTGAGAATGATGGTTTCCAGCTTCATCCTTGTCCCTGCTAAGGATATAAACTCATTCTTTTTTATGGCTGCATAGTATTCCATGGGGTAAATGTGCCACATTTTTTTATCCAGTCTATCACTGATGGGCATTTGGGGTGGTTTCAAGTCTTTGCTATTGTAAATAGTGCTGCAGTAAACATACATGTGCATGTGTCTTTGGGTATATACCCAGTAATGGGATTGCTGGGTCAAATGGTATTTCTTGTTCTAGATCCCTGAGGAATTGCCACACTGTCTTCTACAAGGTTCTTATAATGGATTCTAGAGGTTTTCATTGCTGAGAAGGCTATAAGTAAAGAATTACCTCAAGGCTAATTTAAGGCTACATTTCCTCTAAGACGATGTCTTTCAGAGTGTGACTTTTTGGCTCACATTAGTTTCATACTGGGAGCCTGGGAGCTTGTAATAAACTTACATTCTAGGGCTTCTATCAGCTCAATGAGTCACAATCTGAGACTATTCATAAAAAAAGGATATCAAATCTCCTGCATGATATTATGGATTCTGAAGTTTAAGACCCTGGTTTCACAAGTTTGCAAATATCTATGTTCTTAATTCCAAAAGCTCTCTGCTGTTCTGTCACATAAAGATCTCTTGAAAAACTAACACTTAAATGTTGGTGGCTTTACTGATCTAGATCAGCCTCCATTAGTTAATTGTACTTCCTTGCATATTTTAACTGCAAAGATGTGAACGATGAATACAGTATCAAGTCTTCCATACATTTTGTATTGGACTTAACAAATCTTATTTTCACTTACATAGAAATGGAGCAAAGGTAATTCTGCTTTACATCTGATGTGTAAATTGCTGTAGTAATCACATGCTTAATTCAACTACTTCTATAATGAAGAATTTATCTTATCAAAAGATACATCTGGAAATGAGCCCCTCCCAGGGTCTCAAGGTAAAGAAAAAAAAAGGAAAAATTAGTTATATTCTAATGGCTTTTTCGATTTTTTTAAATTTTTATTTATTTTTTCAATCTAAATTCCATTCTCATGTTCTTTCTTTTCTAGTGACTGACTGGCTTTTAGATGCTGTAATTCTCCCTCTGCTTTTCTCACCAGAGAGCTTTTCTAGTTGCATTTTTCTTGCCAACCTGGGCCTCTATGTTAAATTCAACCTTGTTCTTCTCTTTCACTCTAAATCATTGGCTTCACCACAACTGAATCTTCCTCTTTTTTCTTCATCTTGGCCAATAGCACAGCATGCTCTAGCATCTAATGCAATATACTAAGAGCAAACAAAGAAAGCCAAATTGGCCTTTGAAAGATTATCATATATTAATTATAGCCCATTAAAGTTTATCTTTAAAAAAAAACAACACTGCCAGATTTCTTGGGAACAGAGCAAATTGTGATACCTAAACCACTCAATGTTCTGATCTCTAACATGTTTATTGAAATCATCTAGGTTCTGCTTTGTATTAGGCAAGACCATTAGAAACCACATGTACCTGGGATAAAACCTAATACCTGAGCACCTACTCAGCCTTTTTCCCTTGCATCCACTGCACACCCTATGATTCATACAATGATTACAATAATTAGAAGAGTATGAAGAAGGGTAGGGAGAAAATATTACTTCTTTTGCAAATATAAAAAACTCTCTGTTTGAAAGTCATTGCTCATAATTTGGGAAGAGATACAAGTCCTTCACAGAAGAACTCTTGGGCTAAATTCTGATTGCATTCAAGTCTAAAGAAAAAAATAATCTTTCCTCAGTTGCAGTCACACATTGTCTTATCCAAACTTGTCATCTACATAAGGCAACTTGATGGCCAAAGACCTTACAGCCAAATCCAGTGCCCTAGTTTCTGCTCATTTCTTCCTGGCATCTGGTATGTTCCAGTCCATCTGTTTCCTTTACATGGTCTCTGTTCACTTTCATATTTAAAAGTTTTACTTTGCTCCATATTTAAGTAGTAAATCTAGTTAATTTCTTTAGGATTTAAACAAGTTATGTATCTTAATTTATTATAGAAAAAGTTCTCATTTCTCTGCTATGGTAGTTCTCAAATGCCAATCTGAAAAATAGTGAGTAGGTGACTAACTTTTCACTGGTTTGTGGTGAAAAGAGAAAAACACGATTATAGAATTTTAAAATACAAAATAAGTTGCCAGATTCTTTATTCTGAAATTTTTGCCCTTACCTTTTTTGGGTATTTGATCATTCTTCAGTTTACAAAATGATAATTACATTTGCTTTTAATTTTCCTTTGATACACTTTTGGCAAAATTAAAGTTGGCAATCTAATATCAATTGCTCATTTTTTTTCTCCCACCATCTTCTCAATCAAATTTTACTAGTCCATTAACATTGATTCAGGAACCACTGGAAATACACATTTTGAACTGAAAAGTCACCTTTCTGAAAATCAAGTAGCACGTTTCTGGGCACTACCAGAATAGAGCCATAAACTAGGCAAGAGCCATTGATTCCCATTTCACTGACACATGTGACAAAACTGTCAGATGACTCCCAGTGATTGCTGTCTCCTCATACTCCTGCCTTTTTGTGTCATTCCTTCCCTTTGGCAGGGCACAGGATTTGTTTCTAAACAATATATTATGGTAAAGGTAATGGAATGTCACTTTCCTGATTACACTGCATAAGATTAAATACCCCTCTTGCTAGGAGACACTTTCTCCTTAACTTTGATGAAACAAGCAGGCATGTTAGAGAGACCCATGTGACAAGGAACTGAGACCAGCCACTGGCTAACAGCAAGAAACCAATACCCTCATCATTATAGGCTGTAAACAAGTGAATTATGTCAATATCCATATGAACTTGGAAGAAGAGCCTTTCTCAGACAAAGCCAGATGAAGACCAAGACATAACTGACACTTTGACTGCAGCCTTGTAAGACACTGAAGTGGAAAACAAGCTGAACCCTGTCTGGAATCCTGATGCAGGGTAACTGTGAGATAATAAGTGGAGGATGTTTAAACTGCTAATGTTTTGGTAATATTATTACATAGCTATAGATAATTCATATTAATAGAAATTGAGTCAACTATACTTAATTGGAGATCCCTGAAGATATTCTAGACTGGAAAGTATTGAGTTACTAAAACCAATTAAGTCCATATAGAACTCGCATTGAAGTCATTTAAAAATCATTGTTGAGATTATTTTAAAGGGAATTAATATGTTTCTTTTTGTTTTTCCATTTAAAATGTTAAACTCTTCCCAATCTCAACGATTTTAACTCAAAAAGATATTTAGTGCATTTAAACTTAAATGATTTTAGCGTGATAATTTTCATTTGTTTCCTATGATGGGAAACACTTCAGTAATTCCAGTGTTGGGGAGTTATAGAACTTAATTGTCATGTTAAGTCATTTGCATTGTTCATTGAGTCATAGGTTAGCATGACTGGAACTATTCTTTAGTTAAAATAAGAATAGTCATCAGACAAAAATATGTGATGACAAGTGTGAGTTGCTAATCCGGTTTTGAATCATAGGTCTAAATCAAACTGTGTCTTGTGTATTTTCTAATTCTCATTTGCATTTGAACCCCCATGCACACAACTGAGATTCACCCCCAGTTACTCATTTCCTCACACTGACTTTTAACTAGAATGGAGAAGAAAGCTATTTCTTATATCTATGAAATGAATAGTGTGGAAGTTCTCTCCAGTGAAAATATTCAATTCAAATTGATGAACATTCATTGGGCAACTTATAACTGCATGGGAGAGAAGGTAGGAAACTTAAAGACAGCATGAAACTTGCTCTCCGTCAGACAGAAGAGGACATTCAGATAAGGGAATTCTCAGGGAATGTGATTTTTTTAAAATGGTTCCTCAGAAAATATGTCAAAGGTTTTGAAAGTGCTGAATATCTAGAGGTGTTGCTGTCACCACCAGAGTGATTTTCTTTACCCATCTGACAAGATGCAAAAAGAAAGGCAACATGAGTACTTTGAAGATTGAAAAGCTACAGAATAGCCCACTTTAAGAATCAATTTCAGTGAGTTTGAAGTTAGTGCTTTTTATTGTAATTTGGAAAGCATCTTATCTTTTGGGTTGATTGATGTTATTTGGGAGAAGTTTTAGTCATTTATTTTGTGCCAGGCACTGTGCTAGGCTGTAAGGATTCTGTTGTGGAAAGATAAGTGTGGTTCTTGTCTTACGCAGTGTACAGTCCAGAAGAAAAGCAGATATGAGAAATATTATCACAAGCGTGATGAGTGTTGTAAAAAGAGAAGCCTGAACTATCATGAGAGCATGTTGGAAGGAGATGTCATCTGCTCTTGTCAGTAAAGAAAACACCCACATGGAAATTGAAAATTTTGTTCCTTTATTACAAATTCTGGAAATGAATGTAGCATCTCATTCATTTCCTGCATCCACTACAAGAGTTTCCATGTGTCATCAGCACAGAGTCAATGTAATATGTTAGGCTAGTCCTATATTTGGGAACCAAACCTATTACCTCTTTAGCACAACTTCATCCTTCTTAATTGTCACTTTCCACCCCAGCCAATTCTTGAGGGCACAGGACTGTTAGACTGTACTATGGGTCCCCTTGGGTGAGAGGGCTAAGGTAGATGGAAAAGCTGCAGATATATAGCATGAAATAGGCTTGCCTATTTCAAAAGAGGTGACTTACTCAGAAAGCCTTTGGCTCTTATGCCCTATTTTAATTATTTCCAATTCTGATCTCTATTATTCTTGACTTTCTCGAAAGTTTTTTTTTTTTTTTTTCCTTCTTCTTATCTTGCTTCTGTTCACTAGGCTAGGTAACTAGTCTGTGAATATCTATTTCAAAAGAATTTTTACTCTAATCTCATCCTTGATTACTGGCAATGTAAGCACCTGTATTCCCAATACACTCTCTATCAATTTCTTTTTAATTAAGCTAAGACCTACATTTTAAAAATATTCTTACAATTTTAAATTTTATCTAATCATTATCTTATTTTTCAGTTTTCTGTACATCAACTTGTGTTGTAAATTTATTGCCTCATACATACAGAAAAAAATACAGAAATAGTAAGTGTACAGCTTGGAAAATTATCACAAAGTGAACACTTTTGTGTAACTACAAGCATCAAGAAATAGAAAAATACCAGAACCTCGGAAGACCTCTTCTTTTAACGTTCCAATTTCTCTAGCCTCCCTTTTCCTCAGAGGTTATCATTATCCTGACTTATAATACTATAAATTAATTTTATTTAAATTTTTTTTTTGTGAGTGAATCCCATTTGATCTACTCTTGTGGTGTCTGGTTCTTTCTTTAGTGTGAGTCATCCTTGCTTTTGAAGGTAGTACTAGTCTATTGCCATTTCTCTATATTACGCCATTGTTTAAATACAGCATAACTTATTTATTTATTCTCCTTTTGAGTTGTTTCCAGCTTGGGGCATTTACAAATGAAGCTATTATAAACATAGAGATTAGTATGGTCAGCCTTAGCGGACCCTCCCAATTGGGTAATCCAATTTATACTCTTACAGGCATACAGGCAGTGTAAGAGAGCTGCAGATAGTCTACATTGTAACCAACTCATGGAATTACCAAAATTTTCAAATGTTAATGTTTCATGTCTGTAATAGTATTGAACTTTGATTTTAATTTGCATCTTTTCAGTTTCTAATGAGGTTGATTTATACATCAACTCTTGTTGCATCCAGACAGCTAGTCTCTTATCCAGAAATTTTATGTCAAACACTTGCAAAATTATGTCTCTGTAAAGGGGGTTGAATTGATACAGACTATACATACGCTTTTCTGGGATAACATTCTTTACAAGAATAAAATATGCTACAGTAAAGAATAGAAGATCTAGTTATGTGGCAGTAGGAAAATTACTTAACTCTCTAGTGTTTATCCAACTCACATTAGGAGAGAGGTGTTAGGCTATTAACCTATAAGCTATAGTCCAGTTCCTATACATTGCCATCAACCCTTACCTCAAATAGAAAAAATAGGGTTGAAGATTTTCCTTATTATAAATTACACGCTTTTAATGTATATTTTCTTTCAGCTTATTCCACTGAACGACAGCCATTGGCATTAAGAAGAGTTAGTTACATGTACACAAGATCATGGATCCTCAGGTAAAATTTCTATTTATTTATGTAAAGTGTCTCAAGATATCACTCTAGAAATATCAATCACTCCTACACACAAGAATGAAAAAAACTGCTATTACTCTGCAGAAATGTGTGCTTCTTGGCCGGGCACGGTGGCTCACGCTTGTAATCCCAGCACTTTGGGAGGCCGAGGCAGGCAGATCATGAGGTCAGGAGATCGAGACCACAGCGAAACCCCGTCTCTACTAAAAATACAAAAAAATTAGCCGGGTGTGGTGGCGGGAGCCTGTAGTCCCAGCTACTCGGAGAGGCTGAGGCAGGAGAATGGCGTGAACTCGGGAGGTGGAGCTTGCAGTGAGCCGAGATCGCGCCACTGCACTCCAGCCTGGGCGACAGAGCGAGACTCCGTCTCAAAAAAAAAAAAATTTTGCTACTCAAGAGTAGTCCTTAGGTAGGCAGCAGTGGACTGAAAGTTTGTTAGAAATGCAGAATCTCTGGCTCATGCTTGTAATCCCAGCACTTTGGGAGGCTAAGGGTGGATCACTTGAGGTCAGGAGTTTGAGACCATCCTGACCAACGTGGTGAAACCTCGTCTCTACTAAAAATAGAAAAATTAGTCAGGCATGGTGGCACACACCTGTAATTCCAGCTACTCGCGGGTCTGAGGCATGAGAATCACTTGAACCAGGGAGGCAGAGGTTGCAGTGAGCCAAGATCACACCATTGCACTCCAGCCTGGGCGACAGAGTGAGACTCTGTCTCAAAAACAAAATGCACTGCACTGAGTGTAGCAAATAAGAATGTTCATTTCAACAAGATCCTCAGTTGGCTTATATGCACATTAAGGTTTGAGATGCCTTGTCCTGAAGAAGCTAGCATGTCGCTCTGTGTTATGCTGGTATTTTCCAGATCTCTAAAATTCTGTTTTCTTTTCTGGGGAGATTGTAATCATAGAGAGTTACAACTGCTCAATTTCTATCTTTAACTTCAGCCCTTCCTCCAAAGTACAGACAAAAACTCTAAATGCCTACTCCTGGTATCATACAAACTTGTAAGAATCAAAACACTTGTATTAGTCTGCTTTAGCTGCTATAACGAATTAGCGCAGACTGTCTAGCTTAAACAAGACATTAATTTTCTCACACTTCTGGAGGCTTGAAACCTGTGATCATAGTGGTGGCAGATTTTGTTTCAGGCGAGTACCCTCTTCCTGGCTTGCAGATGGCTGCCTTCTCCCTGGGTTCACATATGTCCTTTTCTAGGTGTATGCATATGGAGAGAAAATTATCTGGTATCTCTTCTTATGAGGACACTAATTCTGTTGGATGAATTGGATCATTACTTCATCTAACTGTAATTACTTGCTTAGAGCCCCCATCTCCAAATACAGCCACATGGGGGCTAGGGCCTCAAGATACATATTTTGGAGTAACATAAACAATACAAAATCCTGGATTTATTGTTAACCTTCTTAAAAGTATTTTTATTCTTCCTCTTCTAACTTGTGACCAGTAATTCCACCATTCTCCCACTTAGATCTTTAAGCCAGACAAATTAGAGGTATCTTTGATTTCTCTTTCTTCATTCTCTTATCCATGCAGCCAATCAATGCCTATAACTCAACCTCTACTTCTTTCTCAAGTTTCTCCTCTCCTCTCTGTCCCCAATACCACAATATTAATTTAGTTCATCAGTATCTTTTCCCTGGATGTTCCCCGCCCACCACACACACACACACACACACACACACACACACACACACACAAAGTGCATTTCCTTCCAAATCAACTCAAATATCCCTAATAACCTCTCCCCAAGACACTTATACTTAATATTCTCAAACAGAGAACACTTATTTCTTCTAAGTATTTTATATATTTCTATTCTCCTCCTGCTGTACTTATCATACTATATTGAAGAATTCAGCATTTTATTTCAATGGTCTATTCTCATGTAAGTTGAATGGAAGGGGAAGGAGAGGAGATGCAAGGGGACGGAGAAAAAATAGGAATGGATTAGGAACTCACCCTTATTGATAATAGAATTCTCAGCATGATTTGAGTTTTGTTCAGAAGCACTTTTTATCAAAGTATTTCCATGAGAAAATATGTTAATAGATGTCACATGAAAATAACAAGGGAAGGGAGAAGTAGAGAGGAGTGCTGTCTTTGTTAAAATTTGCTTCATTTAAAATACACTAGGTCAGATAATTAATACACTTAATCCACAGCAAGACTTCTAGACTCTGAATATGTTACTGTGGACTGAGACACTGGGGGTGAGGGGAGGGAATCAGAGATATTCTGTTTGGTGTTTGCCACCCTAATACAATATGACCATAGAAATATTTTTAAATCAAGTTTTTTAAATCTTTCTAAATCAAGTATCTGGTTCCCAGAATTCCTCATGATAGCTTGTCGCAGGTACTTGTGAGAGCTAGAAAGCTGAAGAAATGCAACATGGCACTTACTTTGGAAGGTATACTATCATGGGCAGCACATAGAAAGTAGTGTGAGGTGAGGCAGATTCACGTTTGTTCATTTGGATGCTTCCTTTAGAATTGACAAGCCCAAATGGATAAATTTATGTTGGTCTTTTTTGCTGTTACATATCCTGTACTTAGAAGATATGCTGGGAAATGCAATATGGCACCTACCCTTGGAAGGTCTAACACGGTGGGCAGCATATAGAAAGCAGTATGAGGTGAGTTGCATCCACTGCTCAATTGGCTGCTTCCATTTGAATTGACAAGCTCAAGTGAGCAAAATCCTCTTGGTCCTTTACACCGCTACATCTCCTGTACTTAGAACATATGCTGGCAGAAGGGAGTTCTCAATATGGAAAATTTAATGAAATAATTACAGTTTAAAAACATTATAATTTCAGCATTACAAGTGTGAGTTTGTTACATAGGTAAACCTGTGCCATGGAGGTTTGTTGTACAAATTATTTCATCAGCCAGGTATTAAGCCTAGTACCCATTAGTTATTTTTCCTTATCCTCTTTCTCTTCTCACCTTTCACCCTTCAAAAGGCACCAGTGTGTTGTTCACCTATATGCAACCATGCATTCTCACATATAAATGGGAGCTAAATGATGAGAACATATAAACTTAAGTTTTGAATTATACAGTTTCCTATTGGAGGAAATACACCTGCCATGTGAGTAATCACTCCACCTGGCTTATTATCTTCTCTTGATAAAACAACAGTTTCAATTCAGTATTTTAATGCAGATGCACTCTTTCTTTGCTGCTTGACCAACAAATTTTTTTTTCCAAGCTTATAAGTAAAAATCTATCTAATTAAATCCAGGAAATAACTCTGCTAGGTAGCATGGGGATGCAAGAATGAGCAGAAATGCACGGTCCCTATTCTCAATGAACTTCTAACAATACTGAAAATAATCTTTACTGGGTAGAACTATGTTCTCCAAATATTCATATCTACCTAGAAACTTGGAATGTGACATTGTTTGAAAATATGGTCTGTGCAGTTGTAACTAGTTAAGATGATGTCATACCGGAATTGGCTAGGCCATCATCCAGTGACTGACGTCCTTAAAGGAAGACACAACAGAGATACAGATATGCACACACAGAGAAGGAAGACAGCCATTTGAAGACAGAGACAGAGATTGGAATCATGCTGCCAGAAACTATGGCATTTCAAGGATTTCTAGTAACCATGAGAAATGAGAGAGAGAGAGAGAGGGAGAGAGAGAGAGCGTGAGCCTGCTTCTGCTTACATTTTGATTTTAGACCTATGAGACAATACGTTTCTGTTGTTTTCAGCCATCCAAGTTTGTGATAATTTCTTATGACAACCCTAGGCAACTAATATACAATGATTGCATTAGTTTAAAAGGGAATACATTTCTAGACATAAGGAATCAATGAAGTGAATAAATCTTTGGCAAACAGCATCTGTACTGTGTGTCACAGTCTTCTTAACCATCCCACAAAGTAAGCATTATTTTTCCATTTATCATGAGAGAAAACTATACCTTTATTATTTATTAAGAAACTAGTATTACCAGACATTGTTCTCTGTGATAGGAATGTAATAGTAAACAAAACAAATTAGAACCTTGCCCTAGTTGAGCTAAAAATCTAGTTTCAAAATCTAGTTGGGTGAGGGAGACATATAATCATTATATAAATTTTATAAAATAAATAAGACACATTCATTTAGTTACTAAGGGCTAAGAGGCAAATCAAGTATATAAGAATGATGGAGAGTTTGTTATAGGCCACAGAGAAGGCACTATAGATAGAAAAGTCAGGATAGCCCCTCTGAGGTTGAACTTTGAAGGATGAGAGAGAGCTGGCATATTGAAGAGCTAGGCATGAGTGTTTCAATTAGAGGGGGCAGCTAGTGGAAAGGCCCTGAAGACAGCATAACATTGATATGCTTTATAAAGAGGAAAATGGGTAGGGAGGCTGTAGTGAAGTAAATTAAAGAAGAGCAATATCCAATAAGGCCATAGAGTCAGCAAGAAAGTAGCTTTATAAGCCAAGGTAAGGAGCTTTTACAAAAAATGTTATTAATAACCAGTATAGATCTTTAGAGCAGAGAAATGGCATGACCAGAATTGCATTACAGAAGATTGTTCTGGCTGCCATGTAGAGAAAGTATCAATCAGATGATAGTAAGTGGTGGAAGATCTGCTGCTGCCTTGGACAAAGGTCATGACTGTGGTCATGATTTGGAGGTAGAATTGGCAGGTCTTTGTGATCAGGAGGTGGGTAGTAAGGAAAGGGGACAGCAAAGATGACAAGAACCCCGTTAAAGTTGAAAACAATTCTATGGTTTATACCCCATGGTATCTGGTTATAAACTTTAGGAATGCTCTAGACACACACAAAAAAAGTGATTCTTAATTTTTAATTGCTTGAAACACTTACAACTAATTATTTATTTACCAATTCACCCAGATAGGTACCAAACACTTTGTACTGTAGTTCCAGTTATGCATATAGTGCCATAGTTTAGTATTGTATGACAACACTAGTCTTTTCTATATGAGATTAATCTCTTATTTATTCAGACTCCATTCTTATGGCTTAGTTTAAAACACCTCTTCCTTATTAAGCATTCTCTGAATTCCTATATATCATCAGTTCTGGTACAACATGTGTCTTTGAAATGTAAAGTAGCCCATTTGTGTTTGACAAATAGGAAGTAATGACAGCATAAGAAAAATAGTGTTGGTTCATAAATGATTTTTTCCTGGAATACTCATATTTTGCAGAGTACACTGGAACAGCTGAACATAGCAAGCCATAGAGAAATATAGTACTATTGAGGTGCCTAATTATTCTTCATGCTTTCTCTTCACTTAGGGATATGGTTTGGTTCTGTGTCCCCAACCAAAACTCATGTCAAATTGTGACCCACCAGAGGCCAAGATGGCTGAATAGAAATAGCTCTGTTCTGCAGGTCCCAGTGAGACTAATGCAGAAGGCGGGTGATTTCTGCATTTCCAACTGGGGTATCCAGTGGATCTCATTGAGACTAGTTAGGCAAAGGGTGTAACCCACAGAGGGAGCAGAAGCAGGGTGGGGCATTGCTTCACGTGGGAAGTGCAGGGAGCCGGGGGACCTCCCTTCCCCAACCTACGAAGCCCTGAGGGACTGTTTTACCTGCCAAGGGTACTACATTTTTTCCCAGGGATTTTCGCAATCCTCGGATCAGAAGATTCCCTTGTGAGCCTACACCGCCAGGGTTCCAGGTTTCAAGTACAAAACTGGGTGGCTGTTCAGGCAGGCACTGAACTGCACGAGTTTTTTTCATACTACAGCGGCGCCTGGTACTCCAGTGAGACAGTAGAACCGTACACTCCCCTGGAAATGGGGCTGAGCCAGGGAGCCAAGTGGTCTTGTTCAGTGGATCCCACTCACATGGAGCCCAGAAAGCTAAGAACCACTGGCTTGCAATTCCCACTGTCAGCACAGCAGTCTGGAGTCCACCCGGGACCAAGTTTGGTGAGGGGAGGGGTGACCGCCATTACTGTGGCTTTTGTAGGTGGTTTTCCCCTGACTGCTAAGGAGACTGGGACGTTTGAACTGGGCAGAATTCACCACAGTGCAGCAAAGTAACTATGGTCAGACTGCTTCTCTAGATTCTTCCTCACGGGGTGAGGCATCTCTGCAGGAAATCCAGCAGCTCCAGTCAGGGGCTTAAAGAAAGAACTCTCATCTCCCTGGGACAGAGAACCTGTGGGGAAGGGCGGGTGCAGACTCAGGTTCAGTGGACTTCATCTTTCCTGCCCACGGCTCTGAAGAGAGTGGCTGATCCTGACAAGGGGCATTCTCCCAGCACAGCGCACCAGCTCTGCTAAGGGACATACTGTCTCCTCAAGTGGGTCCCTGACTCCATGCCTCCTGATAAGGAGAGGCCTCCCAACAAGGGTCTACAGACAGCTCATACAGGAGAGCTCTGGCTGGCAACAGGCCAGTATCCCTCTGGGATGAAGCTTCTGGAGGAAAGAGCAGGTAGCAATCTTTGCTGTTCTACAGCCTCCACCTGTAATACGCAGGCAAACAGGGTCTGGAATGGATCCCCAGCAAACTGCAGCAGACATGCAGAAGAGGGGCCTGTTAGAAGAAAAACTAACACAGAAACAGAAGAAATAACAACAACATCAACAAAAAAGATCCCCCCACAAAAACCCCATCCAAGGTCATCAGCCTCAAAGATAAAAGTTAGATAAATCCACAAAGATGAGGAAAAAACAATGCAAAAATGCTGAAAATTCCCAAAGCCAGAATGCCTTTTCTCTCCTCCAAATGATCACAACACTTCTCCAGCAAGGGCACAGAACTGGATGGAGAATAAGATGGACAAATTGAAAGAAGTAGGCTTCAGAAGGTGGGTAATAACAAGCTCCACTGAATTAAAGAAGCATGTTCTAACCCAATGCAAAGAAGCTAAGAACCTTGATAAAAGGTTACAGGAACTGCTAACTACAATAAGCAGTTTAGAGAGGAACATAAATGACCTGATGGAGCTGAAAAACACAGCATGAGAACTTTGTGAATCATACATAAGTATCAATAGCCGAATTGATCAAGTGGAAGAAAGGATATCAGAGTTTGAAGACCATCTTTCTTAAATAAGGCACGCAGACCAGATTAGAGAAAAAAGAATGAAAAAGAATGGACAAAACCTCTGAGAAATATGGGATTATGTCAAATGACTGAACCTGCAATTAATTGGAGTACCTGAAAGAGATAGGGAGAATGGAACCAAGTTGAAAAACACACTTCAGGATATTATCCAGGAGAACTTCCCAACCTAGCAAGACAGGCCAACATGCAAATTCAGGAAATACAGACACCACTAAGATACTCCACAAGAAGATCAACCCAAAGACACATAATCATCAGATTCTTCAAAGTTGAAATGAAGGAAAAAATGTTAATGGCATCCAGACAGAAAGGCCAGGTCACCTACAAAGGGAAGCCCATCAGGCTAACAGTGGATTTCTCAGCAGAAACCCTACACGCCAGAAGAGAGTGGGGGCCAATATTCAACATTCTTAAAGAAAAGAATTTCTAACCGAGAATTTCATATCCAGCCAAACTAAGCTTCATAAGTGAAAGAGAAATAAAATCCTTTCCAGACAAGCAAATGCTGAGGGAATTCATCACCACCAGGCCTGCCTTGCAAGAGCTCCTGAAGGAAGCACTAAAAATATGGAAAAAAAAAAACAAACCTGATACCAGCCACTGCAAAAACACACCAAAATATGAAAACCAATGACAAGATGAAGAAGCTGCATCAACTAGTGTGCAAAATAACCAGCTAGCATCATGATGACAGGATCAAATTCACACATAACAATATTAGCAGTAAATGTAAATGATTTTAATGGCCCAATTAAAAGACAGAAACTGGCAAATTGAATAAAGAGTCAAGACCCATCAATGTGCTGTATTCAGGAGAGCCGTCTCATGTGCAAAGATACACATGGGCTCAAAAATAAAGGGATAGAGGAAAATTTACCAAGTAAATGGAGAGCAGAAAAAAGCAGGGGCTGCAATCCTAGCCTCTGATGAAACAGACTTTAAACTAACAAACATCAAAAAGACAAAGAAGGGTGTAATGTAATGGTAAAGGAATCAATTCAACAAGAAGAGCTAACTATCCTAAATATATATGCACCCAATACAGGAGCACCCAGATTCATAAAGCAAGTTCTTAGAGACCTGCAAAGAGACTTAGACTCCCACACAATAGTAGTGGAAGACTTTAACACCCCACTTTCAATATTAGACAGATTGAGACCAATAATTAACAAGAATATTCAAGACTTGAACTCAGCCCTGAATCAAGTGGACCTAATAGACATCTACAGAACTCTCCACCCCAAATGAACAGAATATACATGCTTTTCAGTGCCACATGGCACTTATTCTACAATTGACCACATAATTGGAAGTAAAACACTCCTCAGCAAATGCAAAAGAATTAGTAACAGTGTCTCAGACCACAGTGCAACAAAAATCAGATTCAGGATTAAGAAACTCACTTAAAACCACACAACTAAGTGGAAATTGAACAACCTGCTCCTGAATGACTTTGGGGTAAATAAGGAAATTAAGACAGAAATCAAGAAGTTCTTTGAAATCAATGAGAACAAAGAGACAACGTACTAGAATCTCTGGGACACAGCTAAAGCAGTTTTAAGAGGGATATCTATATATCACTAAATGACCACATCAGAAAGCTAGAAAGATCTCCAATTGACACCCTAACATCACAATTAAAAGAACTAAAGAAACAAGAGCAAACAAGTCCAAAAGCTAGCAGAAAACGAGAAATAACTAAGATCAGAACAGAATTGAAGGAGAAAGAGACATGAAAAACCCTTCAAAACATCAATGAGGCCAGATGTGGTGGCTTACGCCTGTAGTCCCAGCATTTTGGGAGGCTGAGGCAGGCAGATCACCTGAGGTCAGGGTTCAAGACCAGTCTGGCCAACATGGCAAAAACCCATGTCTATTAAAAATACAAAAATTAGCTGGGCTTGGCAGCAAGTTCCTATAATCCCAGCTATTCTGGAGGCTGAGGCAGGAGAATCACTTGAACCCGGGAGGTGGAGGTTGCAGTGGGCTGAGCGTGCTGCTGCACTCCAACTTGGGCAACAGAGTGGGACTCCATCACCCGCCCCCCCCAAAAAAATAAAATAAATAAATAAATAAATGAATCCAGGAGCTGTTTTTTGAAAAAATTAACAAAATATATCACTAGCTAGACTAATAAAGAAGAAAAAAGAATCAAATAGACACAATAAAAAAATGATAAACTGGATATCACCACTGACCCCACAGAAATACAAACTACTATCAGAGAATACTATAAACATCTCTACTCAAATAAACTAGAAAATCTAAAAGAAACAGATAAATTCCTAGACACATACACCCTCCCAAGACTAAACCAGGAATAAGTCAAATCCCTGAATAGACCAATAACAAGTTTTGAAATTGAGGCAGTAATTATTAACCTACCAACCAACCAACTAAAAAAAAAATGCCCAGAACCAGATGGATTAACAGCTGAATTCTACCAAAAGAACAAAGAGGAGCTGGTACCATTCTTTCTGAAACTATTTGAAACAACTGAAAAAGAGGGACTCCTCCCTAATTCATTTTATAAGGCCAGCATAATTCTGAGAACAAAACCTGGAAAAGATACATCAAAAAAATAAAACTCATGCCAATATTCCTGATGAACATTGATGGGAAAATCCTCAATAAAATACTGGAAAACTGAGTCCAGCAGTACATTAAAAACTTAACCACCATGATCAAGTCGGCTTTATCCCTGGGATGCAAGGCTGGTTCAACATTCGCAAATCAATAAATGTAATCCACCACATAAACAGAACCAATGACAAAAACCACATGATTATTTTAATAGATACAGAAAAGGCCTTCGATAAAATTCAAAATCCTTTCATGTTAAAAACTCTCAATAAACTAGGTATTGATGGAACATATCTCAAAATAATACAAGCCATTTATGACAAACCCATAGCCATTATCATACTGAATGGGCAAAAGCTGGAACCATTTCCTTTGAAGACCAGCACAAGACAAAGATGCCCTCTTTCACCACTCCTATTCAATTTAGTATTGGAAGTTCTGGCCAGGGCAATCAGGCAAGAGATAAAAATAAAGGGTATTCAAATAGGAAGAAAGGAAGTCAAATTGTCTCTCTTTGCAGATGGCATGATTGTATATTTAGAAAACCACATCATCTCAACACAAAAACTCTTAAACTGATAAACAACTTCAGCAATGTCTCAGGATACGAAATCAGTGTGCAAAAATCAGAAGCATTCCTACCTACCAACAATACACAAGCAGAGAGTCAAATCATGAATGAACCCCCATTCACAATTGCTACAAAGAAAATAAATACCTGGAAATACAGCTAACAAGGGACATGCAGAACCTCTTCAAGGAGAACTACAAACCACTGCTCAAGGAAATAAGAGAGGACACAAACAAATGAAAAATCATTCCATCCTTATGGATAGGAAGAATCAATATCATGAAAATGGCCATCCTGCCCAAAGCGATTTATAGATTCAATGCTATTTTCATTAAACTACCATTGACATTCTTCACAGAATTAGAAAAAAATTACTTTAAATTTCATATGGAACCAAAAAAGAGCCTGTACAGCCAAGACAATCCTAAACAAAAAGAACAAAACTGGAGGCATCATGTTACCTGACTTCAAACTACACTACAAGGCTACAGTAACCAAAACAGCATGGTACTGGTACAAAAACAAACATATAGACCAACAGAACAGAACAGGGGCTTCAGAACTAACACCACATATCTACAACCATCTGATATTCGACAAACCTGACAAAAACAAGCATTGGGGAAAGGATTCCCTATTTAATAAATGGTGCTGAGAAAACCAGCTAGCCATATGCAGAAAACTGAAACTGGATCCTTTTTTTACACCTTATACAAAATTATCTCAAGATGGATTAACAACTTAAATGCAAAACCCCAAACCATAAAAACCCTAGAAGAAAACCGAGGCTATACCATTCAGGACATAGGCATGGGCAAAGATTTCATCATGAAAACACCAAACACAATTACAACAAAAGCCAAAATTAACAAATGGGATCAAATTAAACTAAAAAACTTCTGCATAGCAAAAGAAACTATCACCAGAATGAAAAGGCAACCTACAGAATGGGAGAAAATTTTTGCAATCTACCCATCCAACAAAGGTGTAATATCCAGAATCTATAAGGAACTTAAACAAATGTACAATAAAACAACAACAACAAAAACATCAAAAAGTGGGTAAAGGATATAAACAGAAACTTCTCAAAAGAAGACATTTATGTGACCAACAAACATGAAAAAAAGCTCAACATCATTGATCATTATAGAAATGCACATCAAAACCATAATGAGATAACATTTCATGCCAATCAGAATGGCAATCATTGAAAAGTCAAAAAACAATAGATGCTGGTGAGGCTGTGGAAAAATAGAAACACTTTTACACTGTTGGTGGGAATGTAAATTAATTCTCACAATAAAAAAAATTAATTGTGGAATTTCTCAAGGATCTAGAACCAGAAATACCATTTGATCCAGCAATCCCATTACTAGGTATATACCCAAAGGAATATAAATCATTATATTATAAAGACACATGCACACGTATGCTTATTATAGCACTATTTACAATAACAAAGACGTAGAACCAACCAAAATGCCCATCAATGTTAGATCAGATAAAGAAAATGCAGTCATATACCCCATGGAATACTATGCATCCATAGAAAGGAATGAGATCATGTCCTTTGCAGGGACTTGGATGAAGCTGGAAGCCATCATCCTCAGCAAACTAACAGAGTAACAGAAAACCAAACACCACATGTTCTCACTCATAAGTGAGAGTTGGACAATGAGAACACATGGACACAGGGAGGGGAACAACACACACCAGGGCCTACCAGGGGGTGGGATGCAAGGGTAGGGAAAGCATTAGGAAAAATACCTAATGGATGCAGGGCTACCACCATGGCCCATGTACACCTATGTAACAAACCTGCACATTCTGCATATGTGTCCCAGAACTTAAAGTAAAATAGAAAAAAAAATAAATAAAATAAAATGCCCAAAAAGGCTTAGAGCCCTTACAAATTATGCGGACTCTGCTCTTTCTCTGCTCTATAAATGAAACAGCAAAGCCTGGATGAAAGCATGGTATACTGAATAGTTTAATCCCACTGTTGAGGCCTACTGCTCAGAAAAAAAGATTCTGGTTACTCAAGAGCTCTGATGAAGATATACAAGGAGATTAATGTTTTCATGCCTGCTAACAGTATTCATTCTTCAGCCCATGTACCAAGAAATAATTTTGACTTTCACATCTTATTATTTAAGGAATACATTTTGAAATGCTCTAGCTACCATAGATAGTACTTCCTCTGATGGATCTGGGCAAAGTAAATTGAAAACTTCCTGGAAAGGATTTTCTCTATTCTAGATACCATGATTCATGGAAGGTGTCAACATGGCAGTATTAACAGAAGTTTGGAACAAGTTGATTCCAACCCTTATGAATGACTTTGAGGGTTTCAAGACTTTAGTGGAGGAAGTCACCGCAGATGTGATAGAAATAGCAACAGAATGAAAATAAGAATTGCAGCCCGGAGATGTGACTGAATTGCTGCAATTTCATAAAAAAACTTGAATGGATGAGGAGCTGCTTCTTATAGATGAGTAAAGAAAGTGGTTTTTTTGAATGGAATCTATTCCTGGTTAAGATGCTGGGAACATTGTTGGAATGGCAACAAAGGATTCAGAATATTACATAAACTTAGATAAAGCAGCAGCACAGTTAGGAGGATTTACTGCAATTTTGAAATGTGTGGATAAAATGCTATCAAACAGCATTGCATGCTACAGAGAAATCTTTCTTGAAAGGAAAAATTAATCAATGTGGCAAACATCATTGTTGTCTTATTTTAATAATTTGCCACAGTCACCCCAACCCTCAGCAACCACCACCCTGATCAGTTAACAATCATCAACATTGAGGGAAGACCGTCCACTGGCAAAAAGATTATGACTTGTTGAAGGCTCAGATAATCATTAGCAATTTTTAGTAATAAAGTATTTTAAAATTTAAAAAAATTGTGATCCCCATACGTTGAAGTGGAGCTTGGTGAGAGATTTATTGAATAATGGGGGTGGACTTCCCCCTTGCTGTTCTCGTGACAGAGTTCTTATGAGATATGTTTGTTTGATAGTCTATGGCACTTTCCCTTACCTCCTGTTGCCATGTGAAGATGTGCTTTTTTCCCTTCCCCGCTTCTGTCATGATTGTAAGTTTCCTGAGGCCTCTGCAGCCATGCATCCTGTACAGCCTGTGGAGCTGTAAGTCAATGAAACTTCATTTCTTTATAAATTACCCAGTATCAGGTAGTTCTTTATAGCAATATGAGACATGACAAATACACTTAGTTTGGCCACGTGATCTGGCTGGAAGGCTGATTATGCAATTCGTCCTTACCCCTGTGCAATTTTCTTTGTCTCCATAGCTCCACAGCCTCAACTTTTCTTTATATTCCATTCTATCAAATAAAACTCATCTTCCCAAATGATCCACATAAAGTCCTACATTTTTTGTAGCATTTATTAACTACAAATCAAATATTTTAATTATTTCAGGAATTTTTTATTGGGATTGCAATTGTTTTTGTTAAGTGTTCTGATTATAGATTTGCATAAGTTTGGAGTGATCTTCCCAATACTGTTTTGTTCCTATAAACACTGCTATATTCAGTGCACAATATGACAGAGAGAAAATTTTTCCAGGAACTTATGCATCACATTTTAGCAGAAATACCTTTAACTTGCAGTTGTCATAGTCTGTTTTGTGTTACTATAAAGGAATATCTGAGGCTGGGTAATTTATGAAGAAAAACAGCTCATTTGGTTCACTTACGATGGCTGGAATGTTCAAGATTGTGTATCTGGTGAGGGCCTCAGGGTGCTCCCACTCACAGCAGAAGGAAAAGGGGAGCCAGTGCATGCAGAGATCACACAATGAGAAAGGAAGCAAGGCGGGGGGGGAAGTGGGGGGCTCTTTTTAACAACTGGCTTTCTCTGGAACAAACAGAGCAAGAGCTCCTTTCCTCCCAGGGGGAGCATCTATTTATGGGAGATCTACCCAGATGATGATTGAAACACCTCTCCCCAGGCCCCACCTCCAAAGACCACCACACTGGGGATTAAATTTCAATATGTGATTTGGTGGTGACAAACCATATCCAAACCATAGCAGTAGTCACACGGCTAATCCATGTTAGAACTCCACTAGACAGTGAATTCAGGGGGCTAATAGTTTCTCATTGTTACTATCATTTTTGCTGAGACAGTTTAAGGACAAGAATCATGGTTTAATATATATGTGCAAGATGAATAAATGCAAGCTTATATTGGTTCTCAGTTCAATGGGTAATACGGTTTAGGTGTCAACAAATTGTTGTCTTGTAGATCTTTAAGTAAAAATCAAATTACATCAATTTTTTGTTATTCTTGCCATTTCATCTCTTTCCCCCTTGTTTCCTCAGTGCCTACATAGTATCACATTGAGCACATAATAAAGGGCTTAACAATAATTATTAAGTAGAAATAAGCAGTCCTTTTTCCAACATACATAATCACAGCAAATGAGATCCATGATATCTTGCATTGTTTTGGTAACTATCATTTTGCAGAATACATGAACAACCGCCCTCTTAGTTGTGATATTATTCAAGAAATGCTATTTCAGATACAATTTTCAATTAAATTAATGTTTAAAATATTACTGAAATATTTGATATCTGTCATAATAATCATTGATAACAAATTGTCAGGATTTTATCATCAGTCCAATTTCTAAAAACGTACTGCTTAAATTTTAAAGAGAAATTCCACAAGCTGAAAAACTTGAGAGTACTAAGAATACACCACTTCTTTAAGAGGCAACCCCTTCACTAACCTCAGGAGGATAAAGGATGAGAGATTTATACTTTATATGTGCCTCTTCTTAAAACTTCTGAAGAAAATATAAAGAGAGATCTTTCCACTTTAAAGATATTCCTTACTCTATAATGAAATCATTTGCCTTTCCATTCTGTGTCAGTGGGGATTTTCTGTATTAGATTTTGCATATGAAAATAAAGGCTCCCAATTATTGCTTATCAGCATTTACTCAGTTTTCCCCATAGCAGAGCAAGCCCTGTTTCACTTTTGATTCTTTTCTTAAATAAACAAGACATTTCATTTCTAGCACTTACTCCTCTAACCACAGTCCATCAAGGCTGAAGATATTATAGTGAGAGCTTTGAGCTCAAAAGGCTTGACAAAATAATCAGTACTTAGAGTAAATTGCCAGAAAGAACAGGGGAAATAGGCCATTTTAAGTCTCTTCTGACTTACTGAAAAACCAGTTTGGAATTACATCTGGAGTCCATAGAAAGTCCTTGAAAACTCTGCAATTTAAGAGCCAACTCTCTGCTTGTCCATTAGCAATGACTTTCATTATGGAGTAGCATTATTTCAAGCTCACTACCTGCTAGGTTAAGCTTATTTTAGGCATGGTTGTCTACAAATTAAACAAACCAAAAACAATAATAAATCTTAGAATGGAGGCCAATTCCTGAAATGGGCTTCAGTGGTTCTGATAATCCAAGTCTGGTCTTACAGGAAGGAGTTATGCTGAATGCTTCAGTATTTGAGTCTCACCCCATCCTCCCACAACCTTCAATTTTCAATGAAGCCATATGGAAGCCACTGTGCGGGAGTTGTTTAGGCTCAACAGTCACTTTGCCCCAGGCTGTTCTCTTCTGAAATCAATACCAGCAGTAAAAGTGAGGGTGACAATTGCCAATAACTCTTTCATAAGTTTGTTAAACTTATTTTCAACTATTTTAATTCCCAGTTAAAAATATTGTTGTAGTTTACCAGAATGAGAATGAATAATATATGCAAGTTGCTAGACAATGATAATAGCCTTTATTAAGCCTCTAGGATAGGCTTTTAAATGTTTTTTCCTTTACCTATGTCTAACACAAACATTAGTGGAAGGTATTATTTTATTACCTATCCGCTCAAGGGCTTCTTCCCTGCAATTGCTCCTTTTTATTACAGCAAAATTTTCACTATCTTCTAAACCAAACCCATTAGCACAGTAATACACTGTATCTCCCATCAGACAAATTAACAGCTGAGACAAATTTTTAAAAATCTGAAACCTCTCATAATTTCACATCTCCTAATCAACATTCACATTTATTTTCTCCTAATAGCAAATATCGTCCAAAGAGTTATCTACATATATTATCTACCCTTGATTCCCTTAAATTTTCTCTTGTAGGCACTCCAATCAGATTTTAAATTCTGCCATTTCACAAACTGTGCTGTTGTCAAAGCAATTAGCTGACCATCTCAATTGCTAAATCCTAGTTGTCATCTTACTAAACATTTTAGTAGCCTCTGATTCAATAAATCATTCTAATCTTCTTAAACAACTTTCTTTATATGGCCTCAGAAACACCGCTTCTACTGGTTCTTCTATACATACATTGTTCTATTTCAACTTTCTACCCTCTTGTCTTGATGTCTAAACATTAAAGTGCCTTCTGTATTAGCTTGAAGACCTACTCTCTTTCCTCTCTTTACTCATCTCCGTAGATGATCTCATCCAATCTCAAGCCTTTAACTAGTACCTATGTTATTAGGATTGCCACATTTAATCTTTAGCCTGAACCTATCTCCTGAACCTCATATTCAATTTTCTATTCAACATCTCCAGTGCAATATCTAACACATTCTAAAACTCAGTAAGTTTTCACCAAACTTTTGATTCACCCATTTTCCCAATCTGCCTTTTTATAGCAGTGTCCACTTCAAGTATTGGCAGATGTATTAGTCCATCCTCACAATGCTATAAAGAACTATCTAAGATTGGGTAATTGATGAATTAAGGAGGTTTAATTTACTCACAGTTCTGCAGGCTTAAAAGGAAGCATGACTTGAAGGCCTCAGGAAAGGAGAAGCAAGCACATCTTAATATAGTGGAGCAGGAGAGCAAGAGAGTGAAGTGGGAGGTGCTACACATTTTCAAACAACCAGATCCTGTGAGAACTCTCTCAATTATCACAAGAACAGCAAGGAGGAAATTCGCCCCTATGATCCAATCGCTCTCCACAGGGCCCCACCTTCAATACCTGAGGATTACATTCAAAATGAGATTTGAGTGGGGACACAGAGCCAAACCACATCATTTTGCCCATGGCCCCTCTCAAATCTCGTGTCCTTTTCACATTTCAAAACCAATCATGCCTTTTCAGCAGTCCCCCAAGGTCTTACTTATTCTGGCATTAACTCAAAAGTCCAAGTCCACAGTCTCATCTGAGACAAGGCAAGTCCCTTCTGCCTAGTAGCCTGTAAAATCAAAAGCAAGTTAATTATTTCCAAGATACAGTGAGGGTACAAGTATTGGGTAAATGCTCTTGTTACAAATGGGAGAAATTGGCCAAAAAAAGGGGGCCGTAGGCCCAGTGCAAGTCCAAAACCAGGCTGGGCAGTCATTAAATCTGAAAATTCCACAATAATCTCCTTTGATTCCATGTCTCACATCCAGGGAACGCTGATGCAAGGAGTGGGCTCCCATGCCCTTGTGCAGTTCTGCCCCTGTCACTGTGCATGGTTCAGCCCCCATGGCTGCTTTCATGGGTTGGTGTTCAATGCCTGTGGCTTTCTTGGTTGCACAGTGCAAGCTGTCAGTGGATCTAGCATTCTGGGGTCTTCAGGATGGTGGCCTTTTTCTCACAGCTCCAGTAGGCAGTGCCTCAGTGAAGACTCTGTGTGGGGGCTCCAACCCCACATTTCCCCTCCTCACTGGCCTAGCAGAGGTTTTCCATGAAGGCTCTGCCCCAACAGCACACTTCTGCCTGGACTCCCAGGCATTTCCATACATCCTCTGAAATCTAGGTGGAGGTTCCCAAACCTCAATTCTTGCCTTCTGCATTCCTGCAAGTCCAACACCACCTGGAAGCTGTCAAGGCTTGGGGCTTGCGCCCCCTGGAGCAATGGCCTGAATTGTACCTTGTCCCATTTTAGCCATGGCTGGAGCTGGAGTGGCTGACATGGAGGGTGTCACGTTGCAAGGCTGCACAGAGTGGCAGGGCCCTGGGCCCAGCCCAGGAAACAAATTTTCCTTCCTACACCTGGGGGCCTGTGAAGGGAGGGGCTGCTGTGAAGAACTCTAACATTTCCTGGAGACATTTTCCCTGTTGTCTTGGCTATCAACATCCTGCTTCTCATTACTTTGGCAAATTTTTGCAGCAGGCTTAAATTTCTTCTCCAGAAAATGGGGTTTTCTTTTATTTCACATGGTTACACCATGAATTTTCCAAACTTTTATGCTCTGCTTCCCTTTTGAACATAAGCTTCAATTTCAGATTATCTCTTTGTGAACACATACGACTGTACACTTTTAGAAACAGTCAGGTAACTTATTGAATGCTTTGTTGCTTAGAAATTTCTTCAACCAGGTACCCTAAATCATCTCTCTCAAGTTCAAAGTTCCACAGATCTCTAGGGCAGGGGCAAAATGCCACCAGTCTCTTTGCTAAAGCATAGCAAGTGTGACCTGTTTCAGTTCCCAATAAGTTCCTCATCTCCATCTGAGACCACCTCAGCCTGGACTCTATTTTCCAGATCACTATCAGCATTTTGGTGAAAGCCATTCAACAAGTCTCTAGGAAGTTCCAAATTTTCCTACATCTTCCTTTCTCCTGAGGCCTCCAAGTCTCTAGGAAGTTCTAAACTTTCTGAGATTTTCTTGTCTTCTTCTAAGCCCTCCAAACTGTTCCAACTCCTGCCCGTTACCCAGTTCCAAAGTTGCTTTCACATTTTCAGATATCTTTATGGCAGTGCTCCACTCTCCTAGTACCAATTTGCTGTATCAGTTCATTCTCACACTGCTATAAAGAACTCCCACAGACTGGGTAATTTATGAAGAAAAGAGATTTAATTGACTCACAGTTTCACAGGCTTAAAAAGAAGCAGGACTTGGAGGCTTCAGGAGCCTTGCAATCATAGCAGAAGGTGAAGGAAAAGCAAACGGGTCTTACAATGGCAGGGCAGGAGAGAGAGCAAGCAAAGGGGTAGGTGCTACATCTTTTCAAACAACCAGGTCTTGTGAGAACTCACTCATTAAGAGAACAAGCAAAGGAGAAATCCGCCTCCATGAACCAATCACCTCCCACCAGGCACCTCTTCTGACACTTGGGGATTACAATTTGAGATGAGATTTGGGTGGGGATACAGAGCCAAATCATATCATCAGATGAGGCCAAAAACCTTGAAAAGGCTTTTTTCCCCTTCATGTGCTGTATGTAGTCCATAAGCAAATATTATGGGCTGTATCTTCAATTTCTAAATCTGACAATTTTTCGCCACCTCAACTACTAATAACTGCCTTCATACAAACCTCCATTCCGCCTTGCCTGCGTAATTGCAATAGCCTCCTAAAGTGTTTCCTTGTTTCCACTACTTTTTTCTCCCACACAATTTTCTATTTGTCTTCCAGAGTGATACTGTCAAAATAAATGTTAGGGCTAATTTGTCTCTTATTCTCAAAACCCTCTTATAGCTTCCCGTCTTGCTAGAAATAAAACCTAACATCTTTCCGATTGTCTAAAGGCCCATATCTTTGGCCATAGGTCTCTCAATTCCTTTCCCACTACTACATTTGGTTGTGCAAATATAGCCTTGTAACTGAGGCTGAAGATAGCCTCTGAGGAGGGTCAGATTGCTTTGTGTAATACAGGGAGAGTGAGAGAAATTGTTCTGAAGTTGCTAGGAGACTTGATCATATTTTGCATGGAGAAGTAGCAATATCTACCACAGAGACAAGAAGGAGGGTGACAAGGCATGAATACAAAAGTCCAGAGTATGGGAAGAGATGTGATGCAACAATTTTGAAGGATAGTCATGTTTAATATTTAATTGTAAATTGTGTTGCTATACTATTTAATCCCAATAAATTAAAAAATCTTTAGGACTATCTGCTATGCAAATGCCTTATGTGGGTAGCTTATGTGGCCCCCAAGAGCAAAAAGACATATTGCAATATCTGGGTTTGTAAGTTCAGAGAAAAGACACTATGTCCCTATCAGTGAGCTTATTTGTAAACTCAAAAAACATCAGTGGAAGAGCTCAGATCTACTTGGTTAGTAAAACATGAAAGCTTAGAACAAAGCTTGTCCAACCAGTGGCCCATGGGCTGCATGCAGACCAGGATGGCTTCAAATGTGGCTCAATACAAATTCACAAACTTTCTTAAAACATTATGAGGACCTTTTTGTGATTTTTTAGAGCTCATCAGCTATCATTAGTGTTAGTGTACTTTGAGTGTGGCCCAAGGCAATTCTTCTTCTTCCATGTTGCCCAGGGAAGCCAAGGGATTGGATATCCCTGCTTTAGAGATACCAAGGAGGTCATTCAGTTCCCGACTATCCACAGATTCTACTGTATTGATGTCCATTTTCCTTCAAGGTATTAACCTGTTTATCATCATCATCATCATATAATGGGACACATCATGGGAGTCACGGGTCATGGTGACTTTTGGTGTCCAGTTTGTAGCTATTACTTTGTTTTCTTTGTCCCACATACAAAAAGATTCCAGAAGTTAATTTTAGGTGTGAGTTTACGTCTGTAAATGGTACTCTGTAGCATTCATAAATAGCATTTCCAAGCCATTTTTAAAAGACACATTCCAACTACAACTAATCCTTTTTCCTAGGCAGAGAAATTGAGGAACACAGAGGAAGTGATAGTGTTTGCACTAATTAAAATTGCATAATTGTAAAATGATAAGCATGGGATGATGTTGACCCAAATGTCAGAATCTCCTCTTCTTTTTTGTTTGAGATGGAGTTTCACTCTTGTTGCCCAGGCTGGAGTGCAATGGCACGATCGGGGCTCACTGCAACCTCCACCTCCCTGGTACAAGTGATTCTCCTACCTCAGCCTCCTGAGTAGCTAGGATTACAGGCATGCGCCACCATGCCCGGCTAATTTTTTGTATTTTTAGTAGAGACGGGGTTTCTCCATGGTGGTCAGGCTGGTCTCGAACTCCCGACCTCAGGTGATTCACCAGCCTTGGCCTCCCAAAGTGCTGGGATTACAGGCATGAGCCACCACCCCCAGCCTGTCAGAGTCTTTTCTATTGCACTACATTGCTTTCAAGATTTTTTTAAAAAAATTATCACTATCTTTGATTAAGGCTAAAACAGAAACCACTTGATTCTCTGATCTTATTTGAGCTTTGGATTGGAGAAATTACTTTGCATTTAGAGGGAGAATTACCTTGATTGTCATACCTGCCTGTGATTTTTTTTTTTTTGCATGGCCAAATTATTCTAGAATTTATATTTTAGTATCTTGTCTGAGAAGAGATTTGATACCATGGTAAACCTTGCATTGTTTTACCCTAACAATTCATTACTTACAACGTCTATGAGTGTAAACTATTCTCTTCACTTTGGGTTCAGTTTCATTTTCTGAGGATTTCTGAAGGTAGAAGTTGTCTCTTAAAATGAAAATAGCAGTCAAATAGTCAGACCCAGAGTTTATTTGGAGAGTCACAGGAAAGACACATTATTGTACCCGAGTTATTATAAATGTCAATCAAGTTTTCTTAATGGAAAGTTGTAATTTGACATCAAATGCATCATTAATTCAAATGTGCCACAAAAAGTAAGCAGGCAAGTAAGTGACCTTTGAATGGGAATGCATGTTGGGAAGCCCATACGAAACAGACTGCACTTAAAACTGCATGATTTTATTGGACCCAATGGACTTCTTCATGGAAATATAAAAAATAACAAAAAATTGGTTTATTTTATTTTACATAGACAAGAAGGCACTGAATAAAAAGGTCCCACAAAGATGCAGCAGTGAATTCTTACCCAGCAGTCTTCACCTCATACCAGCCATTCAAGCATCAAGATTACTTGTTGGCTTCAAAAGGTATTTCTGCTTGAGGAGCCATTTCTGCCCGCTAAGCTCCTCTCCTTCTCTTTGAGCAGGTCGCATAGGATAAGAACAACCTTGGTTTCGGTTTAGCTTATTATCCACCTATTGCAGGGACACCTTTTGTTAAAATAATGAGAGCCAAAGGACTTCGAAGCATTGGGGTTCCCAATATTTTTCTTAAAGTTGCATTTACTATTTCTACGCAGAATAAAAAATATATAAATGTTTATACACACACACACATAAGCATACCATAGCATATAGGCTAATAATTTAACATTATTATATTCTAAAGCTAAGACAGACAAAAGTAGCCTTAGAATGTGTCATTGTAATTCAGCCAAACTACTAGCTACTACTCTGTGCTAATTATGCATAAAAACGAGAGTGTTATTTATGGCTGCTCTGGGATAGATGTATTTATACTGTACAGTCGGGGTCTCCCTATGGGCAGCTGCTTCATCAGTGCTCATTGAATTTAAAAGGCACTTTCCAGATTTACTTCAGATGGCAGCCTTTGAACCCAAGGGCCACCCTGATTGAACTGGTCTCAATGGTCGCTTGTCTCATCCCCTGAGACGCTGCTGGCTTTGAGCTTGATTAGGCTCTGATTGATGTGTGCACCTTAATCAGTTCCCAGGAAGTCCATGAAGAATGAAATGCCACAAAACTGCATTATCTCAGACAAATACATGAAGTGGAATCAGCTTCTATAGAAACTCATCTCAGAGACATGATACATGTGAATGTTGACTGGTGGATCAGATTGTTCTCCTGCTGGACTTCTAAATATGCAGTTGCAAAAGCATTAACACAAAATTAGAGACTAGTACAGAGGTTAGCAGCATTGAATGTAGCTGACCTGGGATGATATTAGAGATAGCAGCGACTGCCAATCTACCACCCCACTCAAACCTCATGCTTTTTTTTTTTTTTTTTTTCTGGAGCTAGTGAAATCTTAGAGTTCCTGCTTATTGAGCAGTGACTGACTTTGTGCCAAGCATTGAGCTAAGTGTTTTACATAGAAAGTCATTTAATTCTCACAATGACTTGAATAACAAAAAAGAGGATTATCACTTCTATTTTGTGATGGCAAATAAGATTAAATAATTTGTCTGAGGTCACAGAACTAACAAGGGCACAGCCAGCAATTCATGCAGGTCTGTTTGCTCTGCAACTTGTGCTCTTAACTGCTTCTATACACTCCTTCCTTGTTTATCCTTTGTGCTACATTTTCTCTTTTCCTTGGTTTTCATATTCTGATATGATTTCTTCTTGTTTTTTCTTCCCCGTTGACCTATTGTTTATTTCTTCCATCCCCTTCTTCAATTAAGTCTTCCTCTTGAACCAGAGGTCTCAAAAAATAGCTAGGTTAGATGTTGATTATAGTGATAATATGTTTGAACAAAAGATAAAATCCTTTTTCACCAACAAGTGGTTTGGCTGCTAAATTACATGTTTTTCCTTTAGAATATGAAATGTCCACCTTCCTGTCTCAGAGCATCACAAAGGAATAAAGCACTAGAGAGAAGCCCCACCAGGCTACGAATGTTAGGACACCTTTATTCACCAGATTGTGCAAGGTGTAAAGGAAGAAAAGATATTTTTGAGTACATTTTGAACAAAAAAGCTGTTTAGCAACCTGTGAAAAAAATCTTGAAGATTTGACAAAATATGACCATGAGTTTTGAATAACCCACAAAGTATTATTTATCTGATTCTATTATTAAATGTATTTTTTAAACTTAACTGCAAGCAGAATAGGAAGACAAATATTTCCTAGAGAGTTGCCATATGCGAGTTACCCACACACTAGCAGGTAACAGGGGAATTATTTCTTGAAATAATTGTGATTGGTATCTTTTTATCAAAACCTAAGGTAGCACATAAAATGTAATTAAGAATGCAATAGAGAACAGAAACATTACACCGACTTTCTGAGCCCGCCACATTTCATCAGCCTGCTTAGGACGGGGTTTTCCATTCACAAGCACTTTATCACAGAGACACCTTGCTGCATCCTGGGAGTCCATGTGGATGATACAGCTAGGGTGGAAGACCAGCACTTTCTAATCTAATTTCTGATTTATTCTAGGACTACTGTGATATCAAAGTGAGACTTTGTGAGGCTTTACAAGAAATGGCTATACTGTCAGGTGACAAAAACTTTACATATTATAGGATGGGCAATAAAAACACTGTAGTGGCCCTTGGATTTGGCCAACCCATACTGAAGCAGAGATAATGTACATATTACTCTTACTTGCCTGTTGTGACAAGATGGCAAGGGAAATATGGGATGTCCAAATTTGGAATATGGTGATTCATGACAGTGGAAACACAATTGAGAGAAATAATAAGTACTTCTTTGGCAAATAGGTAGAGAATATGTAAGACTTCAAGACTCCTTGATGTCACGTGCTTTCGATATTTGCAAGATTATAAACTGCTGTATCACAGAGACTGTGTCTCCTTTGTGTAGAACTCTCAAGTATACACTACAACATCTCACATATTAATTAATAGGTAAACAACATTTTCCAAAGGAATATACAGGGCTTAAAGAGAGCTAACACCTTTAGGGACTTCTTGGATTGCCAGGAAAAGAACATTGTCAGTGTATCTCCTCAAGAAAAGAAAGAGCAGAGCCAGCAGCAACAAAGGGAGAAGTAATGACCACCTCTAAATTGTGACGTAAAACCCCAGATCATCTGGTGTATTGATTAAGAAAAGAACTTTGGAGTAAGAGACAGCTGGTTTCAGATGCTGGATAGCATTTGTACTAGCTTTGTGATCTTGGGCAAATTACTTAATCTCTCTGAGCCTCTCTCTTTGGCTATGCGATGGAGACTTCAATAGTTTCTGTCTCTAAGGATTGCTGTGAGGGTGAAATAAGATACTATATGTTAATATTAAAAAGTTTTAACATATACATTTTTAAATGTTACTGCCTTATTTCTGCAACTGATATTATTACTTCCTACCCTTCTTCCTTTGAAATGTTACACAATCCAAAATTATCTCCTAATTTGCTTCAGTTTAAAATTTTTTAAAAAATTGGCTGGGCACAGTGGCTTATGTCTGTAATCATAGCACTTTGGGAGGCCGAGGCAGGCGGATCACCTGAGGTCAGGAATTCGAGACCAGCCTGGCCAACATGGCAAAACCCCATCTCTGCTAAAAATACACAAATTAGCTGGGTGTGGTGGTGGGCACCTGTAAACCCAGTTACTTGGGAGGCTGAGGCAGTAGAAACGCTTGAACCCAGAAGGCGGAGGTTGCAGTGAGCCAAGATCGTGCCACTACACTCCAGCCTGGGTGAAAGAGTGAGACTCTGTCTAAAACAAACAAACAAACAAATTCCTTATCCTCCGTATTAACTGTAATTTAAGTGGTTGAAACTCAATTCTCTAAAAGCTTAGTTAGGATTCCATGTGAAAGTATGCTTAAGTAAACATGCTCAGCATATATAAATATTAGTTAAAAGATAGACTCCCAATATTAGCCAAGATTGACACAGATATCTTATGTGCACGTATAACTCCTCAGACTTCAACTCACAAGTCTTTGCTCATAATGACACTTGTCCTTTAATCTTGAAGCTAGTGAAGTTTAAGAACTGGATATTGTCATATGCACAGAAGTAAACTGAAACATCTGTTCAACGCTCAAGAATGAGAATGACAAATCCACTCTTAATTTCCAAATCCTCTTGAACATTGATAAATATTTGGAGCAGGAAAAAAAGCAAACACCACATCATCTTTACCCTGGGCTCTCAAGCTAGGCTGCCCAACTCAATTGTCCTGGAGCTTTTCAAAAAAAATACAGTGAAACTTTGCCTTTTTCAAATAAGTACATCTCTCTTAAAGTAATGGCAGTAAAATGTGGCAGTGTTAATAGTGAGAGTTAATATTGACTGGCTCTCTCACTAGCTGTGCGTTTCTGGGAAAGTTATGTAACCTCACTAAGCAATTTATAAAATATTAATATAACTATCACATAGTGTTGTTAGGAGGATCAAATAACTCAATGCCTAGTCTGTGCTTACCTCTGTGTCTAATACAGAGTACCCATCAATGTCCACTGCCATTCTCTTTTTTCATTTTTTTTATTTTTTTGAGACAGAGTCTTGCTCTGTCGCCCAGGATGGAGTGCAGTGACGCGATCTCGGCTCACTGCAAGCTCCGCCTCCCGGGTTCACGCCATTCTCCTGCCTCAGCCTCTCTGAGTAGCTGGGACTACAGGCGCCCGCCACCACGCCCGGCTAATTTTTTGTATTTTTTTAGTAGAGACGGGGTTTCACCGTGGTCTCAATCTCCTGACCTCGTGATCCGCCCGCCTCGGCCTCCCAAAGTGCTGGGATTACAAGGGTGAGCCACCGCGCCCAGCCTCCACTGCCATTCTTGTTATGTTTCAGGAACCTGAGGTGGTTGACTCTCTCAATGCCTGGAAATGTTTCTAAGAAAGCAAGAATCATATCCTTACAGAAGTCAATGGCATTAGCAAAATATCAGTTCAAGAGATTGTAACTCTCCCCTCGTTTTTGACCCTTAGTAACAGATTAGTACCAGACATGAAATTGAGCAGGCAAGTACTTAAGATGGAATTTTTCGGTAACTGGCAATCTCAGTTACAAAGCTGAGGTTTCTGTTTCATTATGTTCGAATGACCTTGAAGGAAAGGGATTCCTAAGGGATTTTTAAGACACCAAAAAAAAAAAAAAAAAAAAAAGGAAAGAAAAGAAAAGCACTGAATCCTTCCTCATTTCTCTCTCCACTTTTCAAATAAAAAGCTTCTCTGCCGATATAGATCAATGGAACACAACAGAGACCTCAGAAATGATGCCACATATCTACAACTATCTGATCTTTGACAAACCTGACAAAAACAAGAAATGGGGAAAGGATTCCCTATTTAATAAATGGTGCTGGGAAAACTGGCTAGCCATATGTAGAAAGCTGAAACTGGATCCCTTCCTTACACCTTATACAAAAATTAATTCAAGATGGATTAAACACTTACATGTTAGACCTAAAACCATTAAAATCCTACAAGAAAACCTAGGCAATACCATTCAGGACATAGGCATGGGAAATGACTTCATGTCTAAAACACCAAAAGCAATGGCAACAAAAGCCAAAATTCACAAATGGGATCTAATTAAACTAAAGAGCTTCTGCACAGCAAAAGAAACTACCATGAGAGTGAACAGGCAACCTACAAAATGGGAGAAAATTTTTGCAACCTACTCATCTGACAAAGGGCTAATATCCAGAATCTACAATGAACTCAAACAAATTTACAAGAAAAAAACAAACAACCCCATCAAAAAGTGGGCAAAGGACATGAACAGACACTTCTCAAAAGAAGACATTTATGCAGCCAAAAAACACATGAAGAAATGCTCATCATCACTGGCCATCAGAGAAATGCAAATCAAAACCACAGTGAGATACCATCTCACACCAGTTAGAATGGCCATCATTAAAAAAACAGGAAACAACAGGTGCTGGAGAGGATGTGGAGAAATAGGAACACTTTTACACTGTTGGTGGGACTGTAAACTAGTTCAACCATTGTGGAAGTCAGTGTGGCGATTCCTCAGGGATCTAGAACTAGAAATACCATCTGACCCAGCCATCCCATTACTGGGTATATACCCAAAGGTCTATAAATCATGCTGCTATAAAGACACATGCACACGTATGTTTTTTGCAGCACTATTCACAATAGCAAAGAGTTGGAACCAACCCAAATGTCCAACAATGATAGACTGGATTAAGAAAATGTGGCACATATACACCATGGAATACTATGCAGCCATAAAAAATGATGAGTTTGTGTCCTTTGTAGGGACATGGATGAAACTGGAAACCATCATTCTCAGTAAACTATCACAAGGACAAAAAACCAAACACCGCATGTTCTCACTCATAGGTGGGAATTGAACAATGAGAACTCATGGACACAGGAAGGGGAACATCACATTCCGGGGACTGTTGTGGGGTGGGGGGAGGGGGGAGGGACAGCATTAGGAGATATACCTAATGCTAAATGACGAGTTAATGGGTGCAGGAAATCAACATGGCACATGGATACATATGTAACAAACCTGCACATTGTGCACATGTACCCTAAAACCTAAAGTATAAAAAAAAAAAAAAAAAGCTTCTCTGCCTTTTGCACCAAACATCCCATTTTTCTCCAAATTAAGTGTATCCAATCTGAATCCTAGTGTATCAAATGTCAGGGTCTCCATTAACACAGTAAAACACAATTTTAAATTTACTCTTCAATACTTCAAAATAAAGCATGTGCCTCCACTAACACTATATGCCTTATTTTCATTATTTGAAAGAACAATTGATCTGTTATAAAATTGAATTATTTAAGTAAAAATCAAGGCTATTTGCTTGGGCTGAAATTATATCACTATACTGTGCTGATATAAATCACTGTGTTCATTGCCATTCTATTTAGCACTTATATATTGTTTTATATATTGTTGTCTAACAGAAAAGCTGTTGTTATTTAATAAAAGCACTTGTGCAATAAACAAACACTTTTAAATCATGGGATTTATTGGTGCAAAAATATTGTAAAACGTTGCTATAAAAGTTTTAGAACTTTAATTTTTAAATATTTTAAGACCATATTTAAGACAGGTAGCATGTCCCTTTCATTTGAATTATAAATTTAAGCTTTAATTGACATTTTAGGAATCTAAAATATTCAGTTCAAATGATGATAAGAATAGCTATATTTTTTAATATGAAAAGAGTTTTAAATTTCCTTTTTTTGTGCTTTCTTACAGGCATGGTGACTTGTGTGGTTCAGGATCTATTTTTAAGATGAGCAAAATGCAGTTCAAAGCAGCTAAAAACTGCTATGACGACTTCCATCCCCTCCAAAAGACTAACTTCATAAGATGTTATTAAAAGTTTCATTTTCTTTTCAAAAAAGATGACTGCTAAAGTTTGACTGCTGTCGATGTATGGAATAAAGCCAAACAAGATTAATAGGTCTACAGGGAAATAGATATGACTCTTTTTTTTTTTTTTTTTTTTTTTTTTTTTTTTTTTTTTTTTTTTTTTTCAGAATTCTGGAACTCACTAACATTGTTTCCTCAGAAAAATGTCCAATGCAATTTTTAATTCAGGGATATTGGTGACAAAATTCTTTGTACAATTCTACTCCGTCTTCATTACTCTGCCATCCCTACACCGGAAAGATGTGTCCTGGAATTGTAGACATGAACATGGAGTAAATGGCACCACCACTTACTACCGTCACAAACCGGAAATCTGGACATCACCCTTAACAGGTTCCCTCCTCTCATTTTCAATATTAAGTTAATCATTGCATTTTTCTGAATTTCTCTATGAAATATCTGTCTCATTTTTCCATTTTTTCCCCATTCCCACTGCCATAGCAGAATCCACGTCCATTTCAGTTTCTGAACATCTGGGCTAGCTCAATCTCCAAAACATATTTTACTTAGCAGTTGGAATGACATTGTTAAAAACACAACTGTAAATCAATTATCCCTACCCAACTCCACCAAACGTACACATAAAACCGTGAAAACCTTCAATGGTCATCAGCATTTCCAACTTGCTTACATCTTTCTCTAATATCTTGTAGTTCTCCTTCATCATCTTCATTGTAATTGCAATTAATTTGGTATATGTTAGTAATTTTTTTTTTTTTTTTTGAGACGGAGTCTCGCTCTGTCACCCAGGCTGGAGTGCAGTGGCGCAATCTCGGCTCACTGCAAGCTCTGCCTCCCGGGTTCATGCCATCCTCCTGCCTCAGCCTCTCCGAGTAGCTGGGACTACAGGCGCCCGCCACCACGCCCGGCTAATTTTGTTTGTATTTTTAGTAGAGACGGGGTTTCACCGTGGTCTCGATCTCCTGACCTCGTGATCCACCCGCCTCGGCCTCCCAAAGTGCTGGGATTACAAGCGTGAGCCACCACGCCCGGCCAGTAATTTTTTTAAGGGACAGGATTTTTGCTATATTGCCCAGGCTGGGTTTGAATTCCTGGCCTCAAGTAATAATCCCACTTCAGCCTCCAAAGTAGCTGGAACTACAGGTTCTTGCCACCACTCCCATTAATTATGTTAATGATGATTGCAATAGATCTCTTCTCAGTGCTGTCATTGTTAAGTCAGACCACCTGAATTCAAAAGCTATTTGTGCCCTTTATAAGCTCAATCAACTTGGGATGTGCTTGACTTCTCCAAAACTCAGTTTCTTCATCTGCAAAGCAAGAACATAATCAGTCCTAATACATAAGTGATTGTTAACATTAAATAATGTGTTGGAAAAACTCTTAAGTGTCCGATAAGTCTTTAGTAAATATTAGCTATCAATTATTTGACTATATAAGTTGTTTGAGGGCATTTTATCTCTTGTTCATACCAATGAACAAATAAGTGAAATGACTTATTTATTAAAGAGCTCTAAGTTAATAAAAGTATTCAGTCACAAAGAACAGAATACACATTAGCTGATTTAAGCAGAAAGGATTTATTATAAGGTTGTAAATGGCTTGCAAAATCATGGGATAGGCAGACAAAATAGACCATCTATCCTTTTGAAAACTCCTAATAAAGCAAGAACATGGAATTTGGACTTGAAGGAAGTTTATGAATCTTTAATAATCAGAAACTGAGTCCCAAATAAGTAATTTACTTGCTCATCCAGCAAAAATACCAGAGCAATGAGCTGATCCAGGTCTGAGTCTAAAGCAAATAATTAAATAATTCAGACCTTGGCTTCTTCATCTCAAAAATAGCAAAATAGTGCCTATTTCCTATTTTTTTTGTTTTGGATTTTTTAAGAAAATATTAAAGGAGATTGTATGTAAGATGTCTAATGTCATGCTTTGGCAAATATCAGTAAAGAATTATAATTGTCATTATTATTAACCTCACTGGTATTAACCTGGCTCTTTTCCATAGCCATCAACTATATCAATTATACAAACCAATGTCCTTAAAAATAGTCACCAGGTGGCTTCTTTGAAAAGTGAAAATAATTTGAAAATGTTGAGGCAATGATGTCATCTTTGAATTTAAAATCTGATTCAAGAAGCAGCCTCTACTCTCAAAATGATAAGTTGAGGAGAAAAGCAAAAGTTTGAAAAGTTAAATGGTCATTTTTAATAGGACACTGGTAATTGATTCCTTATTTACCGCAAAGTTTAAATAAGCAATAATTTGAATAGATCAGAGAGGAAATGAGATAGAAGAAAAAACTGAACTGTGGCTGAAGCTAAATCCTGAAAGAGGCTATCCACAAAATGGAGCTTACCTCCAATACTAATGTACATTTATTTGAGGGCTTGACTCGCAGAAGTAAGAGTCTAGATAAGAAATTACCTCCTTTTTCTCTTAGATTTAGATAACCAAAACGTAGAAAACTATTTAAAAGATTCATATTATTCCCAAGTTATGTTCAATCAGGCTATTTACCAAAACAGTCTAACCCACACATACGTCTTTGAAAGTAGTTATACATCCATCTTGTGTGTAAGTATTTATATATTAACATAAAATTCCACATTTCTAGTAGAATGTGTTATATCTCAGAAAATAAATGTAGGGTCCCCATAGACCAGGAACAATTACACCCCAGCTCCAGTCAATAGAGATTTAACAGAGTTTCTTGTTCACTTTCTATACTTAAGAACTTAAATATGTGGGTTTGCGTGTTTATACCCTTACATATGGCATTTGATAATTATGGATTTGAAAGCAAGTAATTCTTCCCAGTGGCCACTTGATAGTCTAGAGTAAACAAGCAAGAAAAATAAAGCAAGCAGAATAGCTCTTAAAGGTGCCAATTATTGCCATGGCAGCACTGCTGCTTTTAGAAAAATCCATCATTACACCAGGTAATGACTGGAGAGTAAGACTACAGATGACTTTTGCTTTGGTCCAGAAAATTCAGGACATTAACCGAGGAATTGACCATTAATCCCAGGTAATGTAAAGGCCAGTTTTCATAGGATCATTGCTCAAGCAATCTTCTATTCAACGTAAGTGCAGCTCAGGTTGCTAAATCTATAATTTTTGTAAAAAAAATTGGTGCATTTTTACAAATAACCTGACTTGGTGTCAGTTAATTCAATTTCTTTTTCTTAATACGGAGTTGAATATCTCCCAGATGTATATCTGACATATAATTTACAATGTTTGGGTGATGTATTTTTAGCTATTTCTTGTAAATACCAATGCCTTATCTATCCACAACCTGAATTCATTATAAGTCAGGTTAAAATGATAATAGATGTGTTGTCAAGGTCGTCAGGGGTCTTTAAAGAAAAATATAGATTTCTAATTTTTAGTAATATAAATTATCATAATCATGCAATAAATATTGTGCACTTAGAAGTGATCACTGGGAATTGAAATACTATGCTAATATATACAGTTATTTTCAATGAATAAGGTGATTGGAAACAATTTAATAGTAAGAATAGAATATTGATATTCAAAAAAAATTCATGGAAAGCCTAAATGTCCAAATATAGGAGCTATTTTACTGTATTTAGGGAAAGGAATAGTATTGAGTGATTGAAAATGATGCTGCAAGGAAAGGCTGATTGGCTTTGGAAAATGTTTGCAATATATCATTAAGTGAAAAGTCAGTGTCAGAAGAATGTACATAATATGAGTTATATAGGGAGAGATAGAAAGAGTATGCATGATATATGAGAGGAGAGAGAAACAGAGAGAGGGAGCAATGAACACCATCTGGAAGAATTATACATCATGGTGTTCACATCTCACAGCATTTATTTCTTGGGTAAATGTAAGAATTATGTGTTCTAGTTTGTTGTTTATTTTTTGTTTTATCTCTGTTTTCTCATTTCCTATATTGAGCATAAACAGCATTTAAAAAAATAAAGACACAAACATATTTTAGTTTCAAAAACATTGATATGCTTGATATTTTTCATCAATAATTAAGAAATACCACATTTCTGAGGGCACGAGACAAACTTACCCAACTGAATTTTTCTACCACTGACAAATGCAGCCACTTTGTCCTGGGCATCTGCCACTTAGCAGCAAATGTGTTAAAGTGGTTTGGCTCTATGTCCCCACCCAAATCTCACCTCGAATTGTAATCCCCATAATCCCCACGTGTTGAACGAGGGGCCAGGTGAGAAGGTGATTGGATCATGGGGGCAGTTTCCCCCATGATGTTCCTGTGACAGTAAGTTCTCAAAAGATCTGATGGTTTTATAAGGCAGTTTTCCCCGCTCTTGCTAGCTCTGTCTTTCCAGCCACCGTGTGAAGAAGGTCTTTGTTTTCCCTTTGCCTTCCATCATGGTTGTAAGTTTCCTGAGGCCTCCTCAGCCAGGCAGAACTGTGAGTCTTTTAAAATGTTTTTGTTTATAAATTACCCCGTCTCAGGCAGTTCTTTATAGTATTGTGAAAACAGACTAATCTGCATGTTAATCATTAACTTGCAGCACAAGAAAGAATAAAGCATTGAATGATGAGCTGTTGCTGAGGATCTTTTTGTGTTGCCAAAACTGAGATGGTACATTGGTCAACTTTAGATCAGAGATGTAATACTACTATTACACTAAACTGTCTCTGTTGTCTGTGTAATACTATTATTACATAATAATACACTACTTTATAGTATTTCATTATATTATTACATAATAATACTATTATTAGACAATAGAGGCAGTTTAGTGATATGTTTCATTAAACATATATAATGATATGTATAATTAAAATCAAAATATAGAAATGGAAGACGCTTTCTCTGGAGAATGACCATATGCCATTAAAAGTAAGAAGAATCACCTTTAGGTTAACTACTAAACACTAAGCAGTGAACAAATTGCTTATGGCTAAAATAATTGAATAATTATCCTAATGACACCAGCAAACAAGTTGTAGACAAAACTTGAAATCAGGAATCTGTAACTCTAATGCTCTTACTCTTCTCATTCTTTTAGAATGAGGAAAAAGGTAAATGTCTCAGGGACATTCCTGCAAACTTTGGTCTTTATGGACATTGCACAACAGATCCCACGTTATTGTCAAGGAATAAAAAAGTATACTTTGACCACTGTTTGAGCAAAACTTAGGAAAAAGTCTAAATACCCTACAATAAAAGTATAATAAGTAGACATTCACATAATGAGATATGTACATCATATACCCATTAAATATGATTTTAAGATTTGGTAATAACAAATATTTCTCCTATTTTATTAATAATAGTTAACAGTTTTGAACACTAACCTGGCATGTGATTTAAGTTGGATCAATGTCCTATGAGTTAGATCCTATTATTAGCCTATCTTGTGGATAAGCTTAGTAATGTATGCAAGTTCTCACAATTGGAAAATAGAATTTGAGGAGTAAAAAATTAATGGGATACAATATTGCCTATAAGGAACTATCATAGCTGCATTAAATATGCAGAATAAAGATTGAAATAAAATATACAAATATAATTATAGTAGAAGCCCCTGGGTGGTGGGACTTAAGTATTATCACCATTTTCATTATTTTAAGTATATTTTTCTACAATAAAAATGTATTATTTGGTTGAATTATGAAATAATTTTTATTTTTTGTAGGCTAGAAATGTTTGAATATTGCCATTTTTTGTATAGTTCAATCTGATTTTATGATAAAGGTTATTTTATTTAAAGTTCATATGTATCTATTCTCACTCACTGTTCTCTGTTATCTTGGAGGCATCAGGCATTAAAGAAAAATAAGTCTCAGAGGAAGTAGATGATGAGAAAGTAAGCTTTCCACACCAAATTATTATTATTTATTCTCTATGAATATTACACAGTGCCTCATTAGTGCTCTATGCCACAGGCACTTAATCACTGTTACCCCTGATAGGGCTGAAAATGGCACTACTGACTGTAGTAAACTCTCAACAACTATTTGTAGAGTGAATGATCAACATCTTTTCAGGGCTAATTGCATCAAAAGGCTACAACATGGTATTTCTTAGTCCAGGCAGAATAATCCTAGGCGTTTTCTTGAGCCATTGCACTCTGAGATTCCTTGGGGGGAATAATACAATTGGAAGATGAAAGAAACCAATGGTGCTGCCTCTAATCCACCCATTCTGCCAATGTTGAATTACTCCCTCTGGCTCATAACCAACTGTACTGTCCAGTATTATTTCTATGCATAACTCAGACAGACAATATCCTGCTTTTAGTCTAACCACAACATTAATAAAGAGACTGAGCATCCAGACTTTTAATTAGTAAAGCAGTGAGTTAGAGTAAACCTTCAGAATGCTGTTTATTGTTATGCCTCATGGCATGCGATGATGAAATATATACATCTATTAGCATGAAAATTATAAGATGTTCTTTTAACTCTAGAATAGAGAGAAATAGGGAGCAGTATGGCTGGAATTCTCTGCAATGTTTTATACACATTACGTGTATTAATATATGGAAAGTACTTCATCAATTTCTAGAAGATAGTGTATGTCTGAATTAACAGTAATGGTATTATGTTTCTGCGAAAATATACACACCCATAGAGTAATCTGTTGATAATAGTGATTTTCATTTATTTATGTAAGAACTTAAAGAGTATGTAATCAGCTCCACAAAACTGCTTTAACTCAAAGTCCCAACTCCTCTGTTCTTTAATCATTTTCCATCTATCTTTCACAGGAAAAAGAATGATGAAGAGATGTATGCAAAACAGACACATGTAGCCGAAGGCAAGTCTAATACTTACACTGATTGTTCATCAGCAGCATGTCTGAATATAACTTCAAAAGGTGATACTTTCCTTCATAACTCTATTCAGAGAATGAATACAACTTGCAGCAGCAACAATTTGTGAGCCAGTTAAAACACTATCATATTTATGGCGGCAGCACACAAATTCAGAAATTGTCCTGAATTCTTAGTATCTTTTGGCCTAATTTTTTTGTTATTCTTTATCTCTCCTCTACTGTAAATACTTGGAAGTGGAATATACATACTATTTGCTCTTTGTTCTTTCTTCTAGATTATTTCTCTTTATCCTCTCTTGAAAACACTGGGCCCTTTGAATAGCATGCCATACAGCTACACTGTCCACAAATCTCTGTGGTAGCTGTGTCCATTTTCTCCCAGAGAAACCTCTTACTGGGTTCCCCATTGCTTCCATTCTGGAAACATTATGGCCATTTACCTGCATCCAATGAGATACTTTAAAATGTATATTTGATGCTCCAAATCTTTAGTGGTTTTCCACAACCTTTAGGGATAAAAAAGTAACAGACCGGCCGGGCCCAGTGGCTCACACCTATAATCCCAGCACTTTGGGAGACAGAGGCGGGCAGATCACAAGGTCAGGAGATCAAGACCATCCTGGCTAACACAGTGAAACCCCATCTCTACTAAAAAAAAAAAAAAAAAAAATTGCCAGGTATAGTGGCATGTGCCTGTAGTCCCAGCTACTCGGGAGGCTGAGGCAGGAGAATTGCTTGAACCCAGGAGATGGAGGTTGCAGTGAGCCAAGATCACGAGATCACGCCACTGCACTCCTGCCTGGCGACAGAGCAAGACTCCGTCTCAGGAAAAAAAAAAAAAAAAAGTGACAGACTTTACTCTCTTCCATTTGTCTCAAAATCACTTCCTCTTTTGACTCCAAATCAACTATATTCTCCTTAAAGCTAGTTTCTGCTTCAGGACCTTTGCACTTGCTGTTAGCTGTGGCTAGAATGTCCTGGCCTTCAAAAAGCACCTACTGAGAGAACTCTTCTTCAGTGATCCTGTGTGAATAGCTATCTATTAACCCCATAAAATATTTTATGTTTCTTCATAATACTCACTGCTCTTATCACTATTTAGTGTATATTATATGCTTTTCCTTCTTATCTTTATGTTTTTCGCATTAAAATGTAAGCTCTGTACAAGATCAAAGCATTTATCTTTCTTGTCAAGGGGTCCATCTCTCTTTCCTAGAATGGTGACTAGCACATAGTAGATGCTCATCAATATTTATTGAATAGATAATTTTTTAAACCAGGTGAAAAAAAATCACAGAGCTTGTTACAGATGATCCCTATTTCATTCTGTCTAAAAGGGTGGAGCTTAAAGACAGAGTTTCATGACTTTAAAATACACCTCTGACTGTTCTTTGGTATTTTCATCTGAGCACATTAAAAAAATTTAGATTTTCTCTCTATGTCAATTAAGAGCAGGAAAATGGGGAGGTGTATTAGTACATTTTCACGCTGCTATGAAAATACTATCTGAGACTGGGTAATTTATCAACAAAAGAGGTTTAATTGACTCACAGTTCTGCATAGCTGGGAAGGCCTTAGGAAACTTACAATCATGGAGGAAGGTGAAGGGGAAGCAGGCACCTTCTTCACATGGAGGCAGGAGAGAGAGAGAGAGAGAGCACGACAAGGAAGTGCCTCACTTTTAAACCATCAGATCTTGGGAGAACTCACTCACTATGACAAGAACAGCATGAGGGAAAATCCACCCCCGTAATCCAATCACCTCCCACCAAGTCCCTCCCTCAAGACATCGGGATTACAATTCCAGATAAGATTTGGGTGGGGACACAGAGTCAAACTGTATTAGGAGGGGTATTTGATGCCTACCTTTTGTGTCTTATAAAGGAGAATTTCATACAGCAGAAAAAACATATAAGTCTCTTTCACCAGAACTCTACTCCATGGGAAGAAAGGTAACTTATGATTGGAAGAGGAAGCATGGAACCCATGCTTCAGTGCGCTTTGGCAATATTCATCTGGACCTGCCTTTTTCTGAGTGTTCCTTTACGATTTTCTTTCCTGTAGAGGCATAGCCTGTTTCTAACCCTGGGGTAGAAGTGGGAGTTGGAGTGGCAGGTTAAGAAGAAATATATAATCATATCCGTAACCAAGTAATTAAGTCTCTTTAATTCAGGAATTTGGGTTTTACATTACAAAGTCAGGTTTTCACTGCAGGTCAGGACACATTCTCCAAATGAGCTTTATTAGTGATAACGCTAGTGTTTTGATTTCCATCTGTCTGACTCATATGTGAGTTTTTAATTGATTCAAACCTCAAGGTGAGAAGTGTTCAACAATTAATTTTTGCTCCTAAAACCCAAACACACATATGTTAACTCCCTCTGGGCTAGAGTATTTCCTCCTATAAGCATAGTTACTCACTCAACATTGAATCAGAGCCTACTAAGTTCAGTAGTATTAAGTATTATAGACAAATATTATGGACAAAAAGATAAATCAGATATAGTATTAAGTAGTATGGACAAAAAAAAATAAGATATAGTATTAACCTGATGGAATTCTTGTTCTAGAGGTCAATGAAATGAAATCTAACTCTAATTGACATTATAATATATATAGGGGCACACTCACTTGAATACATTTACAAAGCACAGAATTACATTTTTTCATAAATTAGATTATTAACATTCTTTTGCATTTTGTGGTTCTTCACCTTATTACCCCAGGCCATGCAGGTCAAGGATAATAATATGATTCAGACACCATTAAACTTTAATATTACTCTTTCTTTTGTAAGGGAAAAAAATACACCACCAATTAAAAAGCATGAAGTAATTCACTAGCAGACACAAAGATCACTTCAGAGCCATCAATCCCATCATAGAAGCCAGGAGACCGGTCATCAGTCAGATTTTAATCAGCAGCAATGGGTGGGATAAAAATGAGCAGCATTCTGAGGATAATTGTTGAGACTATATGTTTTCTCCTGAGATCATTTGTCTCATCAGCAGCAATTGAGTTGGTGCTTCATTGCGTTTATAGTAAACCTATTTTTAAGGATAAAAAAGGAGATGGGGAGTAAGAAAGGGAAACAGAAGATAAAGAAGGGGGGCCAGGAGGAAGTGTCCTGTTGCTGCCCTGAAATATATGATGTGAATGCAGTCGGCAAAGATGGAGGGACTTGGACCGAGTGTTAGAGAGAGGTTGTAGCATCCTGATAAGGTAAAGCTTTGTAAGTCCTGGTAAAGGATTTTGAGTCCATCCAAAGAGCAAAGAAGAGCCACTGAAAGATTTTATCTACAAGAGTGTTGTACTCCCACTAGTGTGAGTAAAGGTCACCTTGGCTGCAGCAAAAAGAATACATTTGAACTTGATTACAGTTTCCAGGTTAGCTTTATTCTGATATCTTACGTGGCCCTCAAAGGTATGAAGAAGGGATGATAGGAAAAGGTAAGTGGCTTAGAATCAAGGCAAGTCTCAAGTTCCTACCCACTGAAGCATATTGCTTCTTTTTCCTAAGAGATGGGGCAGGTTCTCATGTGGACAGGTTGCTGAACGGAACTTCAGGAAGGAGCCTTGAGGGCATAGGAAACCTGGAGGCCTCGTGATGCTCGTGAATGTGCATTAGGAGTACAGTTGTGGCTGTTTCTAACCCTACTACACTCAACATATCAAGAAATATGCAAGAATCCTGAAAAACAGTGGAAAAAGCCTAAGATGGTAAACTAGAAGGAGAATTTGGTTAGGGATGTTTTAGGAACTGTGTTGTTGATCGTCCTCTGGATGCCTAAATGCCAATCCAGTAGGCCCCATGTACAAACTAAAGATTTATATAGATGGATTAGATGAAAATGTTACCATGGTACTATTATGACACTATTGACTAACAGTAGACATTTGAACACCACCCTGGTACAAAGAGTGTTCTTCTGTATGGGGTTTGAGGGGGCTCCCAAGATGAGAAATGTGAGTCATACCCAGAAGATCTCTAAAACTAATAGTGACCTATGGAGAAACCATTGCAGAACCTGAAATAACACCTAGTGGAATATTTGAAATAAATTTCTCAGAATTATTCATCTATCCTATTGTAAGATACTACCAGGACCAATTTTATCAGTCCCCTAAAGGAATACTGTTTACTTCTTAAACATCAGAGATTTATGTATTTATTATGATACTTTTCTTGCAGATGGTAACAAAGTATCTTATTTTAACAACTTCCCAAAGATGGCTTGAACAAAGGACTTATTTCCCAAATCACACCAAGACCACTGTATGTACCAGCAGCCATGGTCATGCCTCACATTCCTGTTCATATCGGTGGCAATCTGAAGTTTGAGCACATCCCCATGCCCTGACAGGTTAGCATCTTGTCCTGCTTTGTACCTCTCTAAACTAAACCAAACCAGTATCTCATTGCTTTCCTCTGTCTGTGTCCCTATATTTCCATTAAAAAAAAAATTCCTTCCCTGTGATCAGCTCCTAGAGCTGGATTTCCCAATATGCCTGAAAAGAGAGAGACTCTAGAGGTGAAGAGTAAGCCAAATAACATGACTCACCCTTGGTTCAAAGTAGACATGGACACTAACATGGGGCGGGTGGGGTGCTGATCCTCTGCTTTCCTCTCTTCCCCCAAACTCCAAGTCTCTAATCTGAGGAGACAGGCATATGATCATGGCCATGAAGGGATTTCAGGGTATAGAACTCATTGTCTTTAGGGTTCTAGAAAAATCACTGCAGCCACACTGCATGTAACATCTCTGACTGTTTCTCAATTCTTTCATTAGTTAGATATCTCATATCCCTCCAGTTTAGCTTCAACTTCTAAATTATTGTAATCTAGAATTATCTGATGGCTCTTTTACTTACAAAAGATTCATTAACCCCAAAATAATAGGAAGCATAGCTCAGGTGACTTGCTTTCTGCAAAATCAGATTGCTTCCTAGAAAATTGTTAACTTATATCAAGATACTGAAATTCATTTCTAAAACACTAGGAGTAAACATTCCAGAATAAAATATTTCAGTGCTAAGTGTTTACAGCAAGTAAGCTTCTGTGATTCTAAAATAAAACTCATTTTAAATCTTTGCTTGTACCCTAGTGACCTAGGAAAGTAGATTTAATAAAAGACCTTGTATTGGCATAAACTGCTTAGGGAAAAACTTATAAATTGAATGAAACATACAAAGCTTTTCTTGATTGAAAAAGTAATTTTTTTAACAACCTAACATCACAACTAAAAGAACTAGGAAAGCAAGAGAAAACCAACCAAAAAGTTAGCAGAAGACAGAAAATAACAAATATCAGAGCTGAACTGAAGGAAATTTAGATACCAAAAATTCAAAAGATCAATGAATGTAGGAGATGGTTTTCTGAAAAAGAAAATTGGTAAGATAGAGAGGCTGCTAGCTAGAATAATAAAGAAGAAAAGAGAGAAGACACAAATAAACACAATTAGTAATGATAAAGGGGACTTTACTACTCTGACTCCACAGAAATAGAAACAACAATCAGAGACTGTGATGAATACCTCTTATAAACAAACTAGAAAACCTAGAAGAGATGGATAAATTCCTGGACATGTATACCCTCCCAAGACTGAACTAGGAAGAAATTGACCCTCAGAACAGGCCAATAATGAGCTCTGAAATTAAATCAATAAGAAATAGCCTACCATCCAAAAAAAGCCCAGGACTAGACAAATTCAGAGCCAAATTCAACCAGATATACCAGGAATAGCTGATACCATTCTGACTGAAACTATTCCAAAAAATTGAGAAAAAGGGACTCCTACCCAACCCATTCTATGAGGCCAGCATCATCCTGATACCAAAACCTGGCAGAGACATAACAAAAAAACAAAAAAAAAAATCTTCAGGCCAATATTCATGAACATAGATACAAAAATCCTCAACAAAATACTGCCAAATCAAATCCAGCAGCACGTCAAAAAGCTAATCCACTATGATCAAGTAAGTTCTATCTCTGAGATGAAAGGTTGGTTCAACATACACAAATCAATAAATGTGATTTATCACACAAACAGAAATATAGACAAAAACCACATGATTATGTCAGTAGATGCAGAAAAGGCTTTCAAAAAATTTAACATCATTTCATGCTACAAACTCTCTATAAACTAGATATTAAAGAAACATAACTCAAAATAATAAGAGCTATCTATGACAAACCCACAGCAAACATCACACTAAATAGGCAAAAGCTAGGAGCAGTTCTCTTGAAATCAGCACAAGACAGAATGCCCTCTCTCACCACTTCTATTCTACATAGTATTAGAATTTCTGGCCAGAGCAGTCAGCGAAGAGAAATAAATAAAAGGTATCCAAATAGGAAGAAAGGATGTCAAACTACCTCTCTTTGTAGATGACATAATTCTGTATTTGGAAAACCCCATAGTCTGGGTGCAAAAGCTTCTTCAGCTGATAAACAGCTTGAGCAAAGTCTCAGGATACAAAAAAAAAAACAGTACAAAAGTCACTAGTAGTCCTATGCAACAACCATGGCCAAGCCAAGAGCCAAATTAGAACTGCAACCCCATTCACAATTGCTACAAAAAACAAACAAACAAAAAAACCCACCTAGGAATACAGTTAACCAGGAAAAGTGAAAGAACTCTATAATGAGAAATTTTAAAACATTGCTCAAAGAAATCAGAGATGATGGAAACAAACGGAAAAATATTTCATGCTCATGGAGAGGGAGAATCAATATCATTAAAATAGCTGGCTGGGCATGGTGGCTCACGCCTGTAATTCCAGCACTTTGGGAGGCCCAAGGCGGGTGGATCACCTGAGGTCAGGAGTTCAAGACCAGATTGGCCAATATAGTGAAACCCTGTCTCTACTAAAAATACAAAAAAGTAGCTGTGAGTGGTGGCAGGTGCCTGTAATCCCAACTGCTCATGAGGCTGAGGCAGAAGAATTGCTTGAACTCGTGAGGTGGAGGTTTGCAGTGAGCCGAGATCATGCCATTGCATTCCAGCCTGGGCAACAAGAAAGAAACTCCGTCTCAAAATAATAATAATAATAATAATAATAATAAATGGTCATACAGCTCAAAGCAATTTACATATTCAATGACATTCTTCACAAACTAGAAAAAAACTATTTTAAAATTCACATGGAACCAAAAAGGAGCATGAATAGCCAATGAAATCCTAAGCAAAAAGAACAAAGCTAGAAGTGTCATGCTGTCCAACTTTAAACTATATTACAGGGCTACAGTAACCAAAACAGCATAGTACTGGCACAAAAACAGACAAACAAATGAAACAGAATAGAGAGCCCAGAATTAAGGTTACACACCTACAACCATCTGATCTTTGACAAAGCTGACAGAAGCAAGCAATGGAAGAAGGACTCCTTATTAAATAAATTGTGCTGAGATAGCTGTCTAGCCATATACAAAAGTCAACTCAAGATGGATTAAAGACTTAAATATAACACCCAAAACCATAAAAACCCTGGAAGACAACCTGGGCAATATCATTCTGGACAAAGGAACTGGCAAAGATTTCATGAGAAAGAGCCCAAAGCAATTGCAACAAAAGCAAAAATTGACAAATAGGATCTAATAAAACTTAAGAGCTTCTGCACAGCAAAATAAACTACCAACAGAGTAAATAGGCCACCTACAGAGTAGGAGAAAATATTTCTATCGCATCTGACAAAGGTTCAATATGTAGCAATATCCAGCATCTATAAGGAAGTTAAATTTACAAGAAAAAAAAACCATTTAAAAGTGGACAAAGAATATGAGCAGACACTTCTCAAAAAGAGATACACATGTGGGCAACAAGCATATGAAAAAAAGCTCAGTATCACTGATCATCAGAGAAATGCAATCGAAACCACAATGAGATACCAGCTCACACCAGTGAGAATCGCTGTTATTAAAAAGTCAACAAATAAGATGGTGGTGAGGTTGCAGAGAAAAGGGAATGCTTATACACTGTTGGTGGGAGTGCAAATTTGTTCAACCATTGTGGTAAGCAGTGTGGTGATTCCTCAAAGAGGTTAAAACAGAACTACTATTCCACCCAGCAATCCCCTTACTGGGTATATACCCAGAGGAACATAAATCCTTTAACCGTGAAGACACATGCACACATATGTTCACTGCAGCACTATTCACAGTAGCAAATACATGGAATCAACCTAAATGTTGATTAGTCTACCATTAGTGGTAGACTGGAAAAGAAAATGTGGTACATATACATCACAGCCGTAAGAAAAAAAAAATGAGAGCATTACCTTTGCAGGAACATGGATGAAACTGGAGGCCATCATACTTTGCAAACTAACACAGTAACAGAAAAACAAAGAGTTCATTTTCTCACTTATAAGTGGGAGCTAAATGATAAGAACACAAGGACACAAAGAGGAAAACAACAGGCACCAGGGCCTACTTGAGGGTAAAGAGTAGGAGAGGAAAGAACAGAAAAAAATAACTATTGAGTACTAGGCTCAGTTACTTGGTGATGAAATAATCTGTACAACAAACCCCCGTGACATGAGTTTTCCTATATAACAAACCCATACATGTGCCCCTGAACCTAAAAGTAAAAAACAAAAGTAATTTTAATATTACTCTGAACACTTCCTTATGGAATGAAGAAGAAACTTACATTATTATCATTAAAGATGAGTCTATAAATGTTTGAATAAAAAATGTTTATTCCACTTATTGAATTTTACCTTTCATGGGTAATACCAATTGATTCATCAGTATAACCTGCATTTCTAGTCAATTACACTCTCTAGTACTCTTGTCTGATAACTTAATTTACACAGATAATTTTTTGAAAGAAAAAAAATTAAGTAGTTTCCACTGAGGTGTGTTTTCCAAAATTATTAAGAAGTAACAAATTATTGATGTCATCCCTGAATTTGTATTGAAATATATTCTCTCCAATAAAAACCACAGGACCTTCTGGCTAAAATATTACTTTCATACTTATGGAAAAATCATCATGTAAATCATGAGAAAGTAGAGCTGTCTACTTTGGATTTTTGAGAAGTGGTTGCTTTGGTTGCTGTAATAGTAAATGATCTCTGAAATCAGCTACTATATTTGGGTTATTCATCTCGTTTCTCTCTTCCTCTCACATTTTTAGATTGCATACATTTCGGACCAAAGGGCAGAGGAAGTGCGCTCACTGGATTTAAACAACTCTGTGCTCATTTCCAAAATCCCAAATATGGCATGCGAGATAATAGTTCTGCCACGTAAGTTAAGGCATAGGAACAAAGAACGCTAATGTACGTAAATCTCTATGCTTGATGTGCAAACCTTGAATAATAATACTTTAAGTATGTGAAAATGAAGGTGCTGATGACTTGCCAAATATAACTGGAAATCTGCAGAATTATATTCAATAACTGAATGTCAATTCAAAAGGAAACCATCTCTATCAAAGGTAAAATAAAAAAGAAAAGAAGATGTACTATTCTAACATAATAAAGTTTATTTTAAAAAAAAAGCATTATTATAAATATGTATACTCTACCATCTGATCTGAATTACAAATTCCATGACAACATGGCCTGTTCCTTATATTTATTTTCTTTTTGTTTATTATATGGCCTGTCACACGGCAATTGATAAGTAAAATATTATTTTTCCTAATATTGGTAATGATATCTTAATTCAGAAGACACCTTAAAAAACAATTAGCACTAACCTCATCTTTGAAAATGTGGAAATTGTTGTTTAGAGTAGTTCCGTACTTTGTCAAGGTCAAATACTAATGCATCACAGATAGGGACTGAAATTAGCATTTCCCCTCACTCAATCCAGTGCTCTTTCTAATGCAGCCTACCAAATCTCATCAGCATATATGGATTGATATTATAATACACTGAGTAGTCATAATGTCATTCTTTATAATGTGTCTGTTGAAGAATATTACATCTTCAACAAACATATTCTGAGGCTGTGCAACATACCAACTGGTATAGACATAGAAATGAGTAAGACAGACTTTCCTCACTAAAGAGGTTTACAGTCTGGGAAAGATGATAAGCGCATAGATATGGCTTTCCATTGCCCAGGGGATAGGCAGTGCTCTTTAAAACAGCAAAAAAGCCAGCATAATATTTAAAAAGAAGAGCAAAATTGTAGGACTTACGCTTTTCAGTTTTAAAATATATTACAAAGCTATAGGAATCAAGAGAGTATGGTGTTTGCTTAAGAATAGACATAGATCCATGGCAAAGAATTAAGAACTCAGAAATGAATCTTAACATTTATGGTCAATTGATTTTTGAGAAAGGTGCTAAGGCAATTTAATAGTGAAAGGATAGCAATTACCACAAATGGTGCTGGTACAATTCAATATGCATATTCCAATGATGAAGGTAGAACCTTACTTCAAACTATATATAAACATTAAGTCATAATGGATGATGGAACTAAGCATATTAGAAGAAAATATAGGATCAAATATTTGTTCCTTTGAGTTAGGCAAATATTTCTTTGATACAACACATGAGCACAAAAAAATGAGAAAAACTGGATAAATTGGATATTATCATAATTAATAACTTTTGCTTCTCAAAAGATATAGTTAAGAAAATGAAAGGTTGGCAACAGGAGAAAATATATACAAACTTATATCCAATAAGATGCTTTTATCCAAAAAATGTAAATAACCATTACAACTCAATAAAGTCAATTAAAGTCAAATAAAGAAGCCAATTAAAAATGAGCAGTAGATTTGAATATATATTTCGCCAAAGAATAAATACAAATGGTCAGTAAGAACATAACCATATTCTCAATATCACTACAGTATCAAGGAATGCTAATTAAAATTATAATAAGGTTCAAAAGTTATACCCACTAAGATGGCTATAATGGAAAAGAGAGATAATAACTAGTGTTTTTGAGAATGTGGATAAATTGAAACGCTTTTATACTGCAGGTGGGAAAATAAGATTGTACAATCACTTTGGCAAACAGTTCATTAGTTTCTTAAAATGCTAAATGTGGAGTGAACATATAACCCAGCAGTTCTGCTCCTAGGTGTTTACTTGAAAGAAATGAAAACATGTCCACACAAAGACTTGTACATAAATGTTTGTGGCAACAGTATTCATAATAGCTAAAAAGTGAAAACAATCAAAATATCAATAAACTGTTGAACATACAAAATATTATGTATCCATACAACAGAATAATATTTGTCAGGAATAAAGTACTGATTTCTGTTATGAAATCAATATATCTCAAAAATATTATGCTATGTGTAAAAAGGTCACAAATTATATAATTTCATTTATAGAAAATGTCCAGAAATGAAGAATCTATAAAGACAGAAAATAGACTATTGGTTGCCTAGAGCTGGAGATGGGGATTGGCTGTGACTACAAATGGGTAAAAGGTTCCTATTTGTTGTGATGAAATGTTAAAAAAAAAAATTTGGTGATGGACACATCACTCTGTAAATTTACTAAAAGTCATTGAACCATACACTTAAAATGAGTGGATTTTATTGTATGTAAATTATATTGCAATAAAATTATTAAGAAATAGAATTAAGCACCCTACATTATCTTATCTTCATTGCCCCAACTTATTCTTAATTTTCCCCCATATATTGGTTTTGGTTTTCTACATGCCATGGTCCCTTTCAACTTCAATCTTGATGATCAGCTTGCTTGGAAAATATTTCCCATAAATCTTTCTTTGAAAAACTTCTATGCATTATTCTGAACGCAGTCTAAGCATCATCCCATCCAAAAAAATTCTACTGCACATCAAAGTCATGCCCTGCTTCGAAGCTCCTATTGCATCTTATATATACATCACTACCCACATACTCTATTATATTAATACATCTGTTGGTCTTCTGGTCTGCTCTTTAGACTATAAGCTCTCCAAGAGCAAAGTAGTACATCTCATTTATTTTTGTGTCTCTCCTCAGTGATTAGCACAGATACTTTTTCAAGAAATATTTACTGAATTAAAATCTATGCAATAAGTTGTGGTAAGTCCAAGAAAGGCAGTAGGAACTAGATCCAGTGAAGGCACAGATACTCAAGAGCTTTATTTGGCATGATGAAGAAAAGAAAAACAAGGGCCATCCAGGTAAATGCAGTGCCATCAGACTGAGAAGAAATTACAACTGCGATGTACAATTGGAGAGATTGTGTTGGAAATTTACAGAGATCCAGCTTCCCAATGGAAAGAGACTTCTGCAGAAGTGGTTTATCCAACATCAAACAATAATACAGAGGACTGTATAAAGGAAGGGGAATGCATATATTGTATGCATTTTATTATAATAAAATAATAAAGGACTTTTCTAAACATGATATAATAATACCAATATGTTTCTCTCTCTTTTTATCAAGTACTCAATAAAAGAATCATTGCAGTCTCTTGCCTTTTTTGTACCTACTCAGGTGTAATGTGTCATTTCATCCTTTTTTTCTTGATCCACTCAATCGAAAAGCACATTTAGCCCAAAGTTATCATCTTAACTACATGGAAACAGGAATGGAAAGGTTAAGTTTCTTATTCAATGTAAGGTAATAAGTCAGCAACAGAACTGAAGTATCAACTTGGGTCCCTGAGTTCTTAGTACAGGACATTCTCTCCTTGCTTTTATAATACTTTGCCTTTATTATATTCTTTCCATGACTTGTATTATCTGTCTGTGCATTTGCGTGTGTGTGTAGAAAAGTGGAGATGAGAAATGGGGTATAGCAGAGGCAGCAATGCAGCAAGTAAAGTTGTGATGGTTAACTATGCTAATGGCTAGATGGATTATTCAGTGTCTATTTGACATGAGGCACTGTGCTAAGCATTTTACATGCATTCTCTACTTTGATCATCAAAGCCTTCTAAGAATTTATCTATGAAAAAAAAACTCAGAAGCTTATGAAGGTTAAAACATTTCTCAGTGTCCCCTAACAAGTAACAGGTAATATCCAGGAGTATATAATTCATAAGTCTATGCTGTCACATAACGTATCACACCAAAACCCATTCATTATGTAGGGCATACTGCTTTATGCTTTCAGTAGTTATTTGGCTCATGAGCTTCCTTTTCCATGATCTTTCTCATATTTCTAAAGTGTAAATATTTGATACATCAGAGAATAGTATGGGTTGAGTATCCTTATAGTACAGAGTGAGTACCCTTATCCAAAATGGTTGGCGGGGTACAGCATCTCATTTTGGGAGGTGAAGGTGGGAGGATCACTTGAGCCCAGGAGACTGAGAACAACCTGAGCAAGATAGCGAGACCCTACTTCTACAAAAAAAGTAAAGGAAAAATAGGCATGGTGGTGTTCTGTAGTCCCAGCTACTTGGGAGGATGGGGCAGGAGGATCCCTTGAGTCTAGGAGTTTGAGGATGCAGTGAGCTGTGATTGCAACAGGTACTCCAGCTTGGGTGAGAGAGTGAAACCCCATCTTTAAAAAAAAAAATTAAATGCTTGAGACCAGAAGTGTTTTAGGTTTTTGTTTTTTGAATTTTGGAATATGTGCACAATACTTACCAGCTGAGCATCCCTAAATTCAAAAACCTGAAATTCAAAATGCTCCAATGAGCATTTCCTTTGAGTGCCATGTTGGTACTCAAAAAAGTTTTAAATTCTGGAGCATTTGGCTTTTAGATGTTCTGATTTGTGATGTTCAGCCTATATTAATAAACACCTTCTAATGCAGTTACTTAATTGGCAGCTTATGATACAAACACTTGAACAGTCTTGCTATTGATCTTTTTATTAAACAACTGTAAAACAATACTGTCTTAGAGATACATGTAGATATCTATCTAAAACATGATAAAACATGTAGCTATAATAATATATCCTGAAACATAATTTTTCATAGCAAGTGAAATAGCTCTCATTTATGGCCTTTAAGGAGTATTTATGTTGTATTTCTAAAATAGAAACAAATAAAATTAAAAATGAAGCAGAAACAAGAAAGAGAACAACAAAATATATCAAACCAATTAATCTGAAGATTATTTAAATGAGAAGATTTTATTATGTCACTAAGAAACATAAGTTTACATTTATGAGATGAAAAATAAAAATGTGACTGGGTGTGGTGGCTCACGACTGTAATCCCAGCACTTTGAGAAGCCGAAGCAGGCAGATCACCTGAGGTCAGGAGTTTGAGACCAGCCCGGCCAACATGGTGAAACGCCACATCTATTGAAAATACAAAAATTAGCCAGGTGTGTTGACGGCACCTGTATTTCCAGCTACTCAGAAGCCTGAGGCAGGAGAATCGCTTGAACATGGGAGGCGGAGGTTGCTGTGAGCCGAGATTGCACCATTGCACTCCAGCCTGGGTGACAGAGGGAGAGTCTATCTCAAAGAAAAGAGAAGAGAAGGGAGAGGGGAGAGGGGAGAGGGGAGAGGGGAAAGAGGAGAGGAGAGAAGAGAGAGGAGACAGGAGAGAGGACAGTGCTCTCTAAACCAACTAAGAATGCAAACATAATTTCAGGGCAAATGCTCAACATAACATGATAATTAAACATTTCCTGATAAGCATTAAAGGGCTAGTTAACAAGTGATTCTTACCAAGTAGAACAAATATCATATCATTATATTATGTTCTAATTCCCCTAGTCTTTTTCCCCCTCCCCAACCCTTAGCCTTTAAGCTATGTAATAACCATCAGAGCATACACGCAGGCAGATGTCCACACCCCCATTTTCACTTGTCATGTACTATCTGCAGTACTTGCTTAATATTTTCTTGATATATCCATTCGCTCATTTAGAGCCTTACCATGATTTGTGCTTAAGATAAGGTTAGCAATACATTTTAATTTACAAACTAAGCTTCCCTACTTGATTATAATTCAAATTCTGTCTTTAAGACATATTAACTCACATAAAGGGAGAGAGGCACTTATTTTTGTTCATTCTTCCCCAAAGAGTCTATATTTTGTAGAACTTCAAACCCATAACTACTCTTTAAGAAAGACCCAGATCGCAAATTCATTAGGATATCTACTTGTCAAATATATTATATCCATTAATTTGTATATTATATGCAGCTGAAGGTAATAAAAAATGGAATCTTGATGAAACCAATAGTATTTTGCTAATTCTGAAAGCTTCACATTTTGTTTAAATTACCGACCCTTGACAAATAGTCCCCATTCTAAAAGATTCTAATTATTTCCACTGGAAACATATATTTTAGAAGTGAAATAAACCTTTCTTATATGCTATGATGACTGAAATTATTATCTTGACTGACTTCAATAAAAATTAACAACCTACCAAGAATTAGAAAATGTATTTGTTTGGTGTCTGATATTAATTGCATGAAGAGTTGCTAGGCAAAATCAGCACATCTACATTCATTCCCACAGTTGCAAATTCAGAACACATTGGTGAGCATTATACACAGGATCTGGGCCTCAAAGTCTTTTTTTGATATTAACTTTTTTTGATGTGACATTTTCTATTCTATATAGCTAATTGTATTAGTTTCTGGTAATAGAAATTACTTAATGTTTTTAACTGATCTAACTGATATATTTCCTTGTGTTTCCTCTCCCGTATTCATCCCTTTATCCCTTTCCAATCCCAGAAAAAAATAAAGTTCTGCCAGTCATTTAGTTACCCTGTACTTTCCTACTCTATAATTGGAGAAAATGGATTATGTTAGGAAAGGTGAGATTGAGATTCAGGGTGGAAAATAATTAGATGGATTTCAATTGCTAAAAGACAGCTCTCATGCCTTCACTGTTTATGTCTTTTAAAGCAAACCTATAAAATCACAAATCAAGCAGTTGATACAATTATGAATTTGAAGAAATTGTCATGATGGAGATGGTTTGATATACTGTTATAGAAAGACAATAAAGGCTTTATTTAGAATCAGAAACAAAGCCAGATATAAAACTAGAAGAAAACTTACATTGCTTTGGCCCCAGAGCCCTCAGGGGCTTTAAGCTAAGATTCAATAAAATGACAACCTTTAAATTTTGGAAAGTCTCCTTCTTTACTGTGTCTAAATATCTTTTATGATTTCCCTTTTGCTGATAATTAAAAACAACATCTAAAAAGTGTGTAACGGAACTAGAAGATAATTTATTTATCATCTAGTTTTACATTTACATTTTACAGATTCTAAAAATGAGTCCAAGGAATTTTGTGAAAGGAATCAGGCTCATCAAACCCATCCTACAACACCGTTTCTTCCCATTGAAATTGTTCTCCTAGACCTAACTCAAAGTGGCCCCTTTGATTAATCTCTTTAAGAGTATCAAGAGAAGGAAGGGAATACTTTCCTCAACTTTAAGGTGCTTGGGTTTTTTTGTCTTGCAGTATTGCTTTTTCTTCAAGATCATTTCTTGAGATAATGGTCTTTATAATTTTTCCTCTACAACAGCGTGTACCAAAGACAAAATGCAACACCAACCTCTTTATGGGGAAAATCCTGGTTAAAACCTCACAGTTTATCTTCCCGAGGTTTTTCCTCAACCCACTATTTTATTGCTCCATGGGAAGTCAGAAATATCTACAACTACTCTGCTTATCTCTATTTAAGTGGATAGATTTGAAATTAGATTTTCTGGCTTCAATCCTGGCTCTAGTACATAACTGGGTGACTTATGGCTTATTCTTTAATCTCTATGATCCTCAGAATTCCCATCAATGATATAAAGACATAATATTATTTAATATGTGTGGCTATTGAGATGATTTAATGACAATACAGAATGCAAAGTACAAGCTTAATAATAATAATAATAGCTAATATTTCCTTAAAAACAGCCATTTGCACTTTACATGAATCATATTATTTAATTCTCACTATAGATTTATAGATTCTTATTGTTCCTATCTTAAAAATGAGTAAACTAAGACAAAGAGAATGTAAATAACTTATTCAACATCACTGAGATAATAAATATTAGAAATGACTTCTAAACTGTACTCTTAGATGTCAAGTTAAATGTTAAATAGTGTTTATCATTGTAGGCATACATGAAGCAATTAAATTATTCCACATGTGCTGGTGAGTACCTTCAGTCTTCTACATGAATAATATTGTGCTCAAAACTTTTTATTGTTACTTTTTGCAAGTTTTATTAACCAATTTCAAAGATATATTTTCATAGGGTTGAAAGTCAATATTTCATCTCTTTTTGACTCTTCAGTCACGTGATATTAATACAAATATTAGGAAGGGTTCAATACTGAACACACAAAGTCACAACTGGGTGTTTTCTTAAGGAGCACTTTTTTCAAATTCAGCATTTTTTAAGTATTTATGTGTTCTACTCCAGTGGATCTAAGATGTAAGCAAGCATCCGAGTAACCTGGAGATCTTGTTAACACATATATTAATGAAGTTCACCCCCAGAATTTCTGATTCAATATGTCTGAGTTGTAACCCAAGAATCTGCATTTCTAGGAAGTTCTCAGAGACGCAGATGCTGAAGAGCTGGAGACTACTTTGGAGAAGCACTGTGCTGGGCATTATACTCATAGATTGATGTTTTAACTCAGTTAAACCACTAATAGATGAGAAAGGCATTATTATTATTGGCATTCTATAAATGAAGAAATTAAAGGGTTGAGAATTTATGCCTTATCCAAAGTTGCACAACAAGTAAGAGACATTGTCACAATTTGAAAAGGGAAGCTGTTTCCAAAGCCCTTGTATACTCTTTATAACTTCTTGATGCTGCCTCTTTGCAGCTGTAAGTAATGAACCTCATCATTACCTGTCTCATAAAGTTGTTGTGAGAACCCAGTGACATACAAAAGGTAGACACAGGCAGCAGTGTTCCTGGCCCAGGGATGGAATCAATCTTATTTTCTGTGAACATAGCTTTGAATTCATAACCACCACTCTGTCCTTCCACTTCCTGTAGATAAAGTATATTAAACTATTAAATCTCCTCCAGATTTTAATTTATTCTATGAAAATACGATTTGTTTTTCAGTATTTGGCAAAGACGAGGAAAAAAGGTGGTGATACAAATGCATGCCTTTATCTCAGTAGTTAAAATGGAGGCAAAGACATGAAAGTCCAGGGTCTCTATTTTTTCTCCTTAGCACTTTGAAACATGAAATTACAGACAGGTTGCTCTGCTGTGGTTGGAATGTAGGAATTTGCAGTGGCTTTAGAGCACCTGTGACACAGACAAAAACCTTAATTTAGAAGCATAAGTAAAAGTAACCTTTCCCTGTCTAGATTTTACATATCTGGTCGTGGTACCAACTAGCTCATCAATATCCTCATGGAGATTGTCCATCATGATTAACCTTATAGAAAAAAGTTCTGACTATCATAGATACTAGAAATATACCCAGATTCAGTATTTTCTATCAGAGATTAGAGAAAATATATATTTTTTTCATAGAAAGGTCTAGCAGAAGAGGTTAGGCAACAAGCAAGATAAGAGATGATGAGTGAGAGAGGATGTAAAAAGTATTAGAAATACTTTGCTTATTATCTCTGTCTATATCCAATGACCCTTGAAAATGTAGCAGAAGTTCATCAGACAAGGTTAATTTGCTACATTAACAATTTGGGAAGTAAATGAATCCAGGATGCCAACAGCCAGAAGCTGTCATGGTCCTGCCAACTCTTTAGCAAGCTAATGTATCAAGATGTCACCTCTACATCCAGTGAGGTAAGTTCCTCACATCCTGACACTGACTGCTCAATGACAAAAACAAGTAAAGCCTTTCCGGCCAGTTTCTAATCTCAGCATCTCCTGGAGAGCAGGCACTTTGGCAGAAATTGGCATCTCCTTGACAGCCCAAGATAGGAAAGCTCGGAATTGAATGAACTAGGAGAATGTGTTCTTCCCTTGTCTTAGATGCTGTCTATTAGGTGGGCAAGGCAGCCTGGGGTTGTTTGCCGGAAGGTTACAGATCTTTAATCTCTTTCTCTGTCAATCTTACTATATTCCAGATTGAATCAGGGGAGTTGAAGTAGTGGCTTTGAATCAAGGCAATGGGCATAGAATAAGCCCTCTTCTTGTTCCTTTAAAATTTTATGAACAAATGCACTTCTGTTTTTCTTGGAACTGATAGGTACCCCACTGACATTTTATAATTTCAATCATGTACTCTCCTTTCTGACTTTTGCACACCTTCACATGTACATGTTGGAAAAGCATTTTATTCAGGGATTATACCTAAGAATTAATGCATAGGTCCAGATTTATTTTTCAAATCCAAATAAAAAGAGAATCAGAGCACATTCATTATACCCAAGATCATGATTTTCCTCATTGAATACTGTGCTTTTCACTAATGTGGTAGAAAAACAAATGATGAAAACAATAAAAAACATGCATGAGTAGGTGTGTGTGTGTACACATACATTCATTAATTTGTGTGTATGACTGTGCATGCAGGAATTAGTGTATATTTGGTTAAAGGATACAAACAAAGAATTAAAAACTAAACAAGTAAATTTTCTGAAGCCTTTATTTGCATATAGGTTGAGCCATATTATGATATTTTAAATTTTGCAAACAATATCTAACCATGCTAAACTTTCAGAATAAATGAATGTGTATATTTGCTAAGACATAGAGAGGAAGGAGACATGGAGGTGATGCCACTTTATAAAAGTCAGTATTTTTTTTTCTAGGCTAGCGAAGGATTAATTTAAATTGATCCACAGCTCATCAGCCATAAACATGAGCAAAAATGTCAATTGCATGAGGGCACAGACCCACTGCAAAGCCCCCTAATAAATATGAATAAGATGATTTTGCTTCTTTATTTTTCTCCTGCTGATGCTGTTGGGGAAGATGACAGCTTAATCACGTCTGCCCAGCACCGGGCTGTGAGTTTACATTAAGCAGCATGTGTTGTCATTACCACACAGTTTGGAGGGATAATAGCTTTGTCTAAACTATACCACAGGCAGAGACCAAATTTCGGAATGTCACTCAGCAATTCACAAAAAATAAGATTTTCTGCATGTTTTAAAATGTGTTGGAGGTTTAAAGGCGAAATGATTAGTTGCTAGAGGGTGAAGAAGATATAATAAAATCTTGTCCAGTAGACTGGGATACCTTGGCTGTACGTTTCTTCTCTACCAAGCAATCTGAGCCTCTTCCCCAAGCCTTTGGCCCACTGAAATCAGCACCAAGTTTTCTTGAGTCTACTCTCCCTTTAATCATCTGTCCCATGCTGGATTCTGACCATTGCACTAAGATTTATACCTCATTGTTTTATGAGTTTTTTTTTTTAACATTTCTGCATACATCCTTTCATGATTATCTGTTGGAAACACATAAAGTGGCAGAAAACCATCTCTTTAACAGAATAGAAGGTACATGCAATATCTCCAAAATACATAAATATTAGAAGCACCATGAGAACACATTATCTAAACATTAGATGAATCTAAATGTAATCAGTGTTTAAAAGAGCCCATTTTCTATTAAGGTAATCAAATTGTTATTAATCAGTATAAAAATAGCTTCACAAACTGCTAATGTATATATGTCTTTTCTGAACTCTCAAAAATATAACAATTATTTATCAGTATAGTACCTTATATTTGAAGATCAAAAAATTGTAATGAACGAAATAAAAACTTTCAGTTTTCAGTATTACACTGTGACAGCACTGGAATACTATAAAATCAACTATTTCCAAGATAATTTTCAATGGCTTTAAATTTAAAAAAAAAATCTGTTATTTATTATTTATTTACAACAAAAACAAGTAAATTCTAATTCCAGACAGCTGATGCTATGAAGCAAACAAGAATTCCCTGGAAAGAGAACAAAATCTTCCCTCTTATGTATATGCCAGACTATTAGTATATAGCTACCTTACTTGATACATAGCTAATCTAAGATTTGTTTCAAAGGATGTCCTGAAGACTTCAGTTGGTTCAAGTGTATACCCGCTCAATCTCAAAAGGCATTATCATTTGGATTAAAAATTTTTAGAAAGAAATAGCAATTTAGATAAAATTTAATAACATTTTCCCCCAAAAAATCAGTAAACATTTCATCCTCATAATCTCCCTTTTTTACACATCTCTAAATTTTAAAAGTAAGTACAATAAAACAATATTAATTCACTGAAGCTGATTCAATAAGAATGTTTTTTCATAGTTTATGACAAGGATATAATACAGTACTATAGCACATGACTAAGGAGTATTGAACAAGCTCATACATTTAAAACTTAGTTCAGGCCGGGTGCGGTGGCTCATGCTTGTAATCCCAGCACTTTGGGAGGCCGAGGCGGGCGGATCATGAGGTCAGGAGATCGAGACCACGGTGAAACCCCGTCTCTACTAAAAATACAAAAAATTAGCCGGGCGTGGTGGCGGGCGCCTGTAGTCCCAGCTACTCGGAGAGGCTGAGGCAGGAGAATGGCGTGAACCTGGGAGGCGGAGCTTGCAGTGAGCCGAGATCGCGCCACTGCACTCCAGCCTGGGAGACAGAGCGAGACTCCGTCTCAAAAAAAAAAAAAAAAAAACTTAGTTCAGCTGCATAACTGAAAATCAAAGAAAGTAGTAAATGATTCAAGGTAATCTATAACGCCACTGAATCAGATATGATATAAAAAGTTGTAATAGCTTAGTAAATAAGTTTTTCAAAAGTTCAAAAGTAATTTTAGAAAAGTATTTGTGGATGAAATTATGCCTGGGATTTGCTTTAAGAATAACACCGTGGAGGAGGAGTAGATGAGGGCAGGGATGAAAGAAGACTGGCCATTTTTTTCATAACTGTTGAAGGCAGGTTACATATTTATAGGAGTTTATTATAGTATTTTCTCTCTGATATATGCTTGAAAATTTTTATAATAAAAAGTTATAAATATTAAAATGTTTTAAATCTTGCTTATTTCTCTAAAGCTAAGTAACTTTTTCAGAAAGACTTAAAGAACAAACTGTAACCACATTACTAAAACTTCCAGAGCTAAAGGAAAAGCAGGATCTTCTTTTGATATGTTAATTAACAAATTCTTGAGGTTTAGTCATAAAATTTGAATTTTAAGAAAAGAACAAATGACTTGCTAAGTAGCTATTACTACAGTCAACTTTTAATTAATTTCACTGACTAGATCACTGTTCCCTATATCCCCCCATCTTTTTTTTTTTTTTTTTTTTTTTTTTTTTTTTGCACATAGACTTCTAGTGATTTTGCTCCTTATTTAGCAGTAAAATGGAGTCAACCAAAACAGAAATACTGGCAAAAAATTTTTTTTGCCATTCATTCTTTTCTGCTAAAACACACATTGAAGAAGGAAGGCAATATAAATAAGCCTTAAAAACCCAAGATTTTAATTGCGTTCAGTTGCAATGGGAAAAAATAATAGTGTACCCAGTTTAAACCCTTGTGAGTTTCAGATTTCAAAAAAATTTATATTAATATTCTGCCTCTAATTCATGAAACACGGATCTTCTACCTGAATGTTTTAGGCCCAATAGCTGAGATCCACTTTGACTCTCATTTCTAAGTTCTCTAAAGGTAATCAGGATCTCCCAGGATTGTGGACTAACGTTGTCCTTGTCAGTCTCCCCCCACTGGTAACCAGAGCTATGTTCCTGAATCACAAACTCGTTATTGTAGCCTTGTTTCATTTTATCCAAGGCATTACTGATGCTATTTGCCTGCCTCCTAGCTAGCAAGGTTTTTGGTTCTTAGAAGTTTGGTCTGACCCCTTTTATGATCATCCTGTTCCAAAGGTGAGTGCAGCTCCTCTGTGACTCTTTCAGCCTTCCCCTTTCCACCATGAGAGCTAGCCCAGCAATGTTCAAATATGTGACAGCATTAATTAACCTGTATTACTTTTCATGTCTTTAAGCTACCATTTATTTAGCATCTACTCTGCTTCTAGTCACTGTGTTAAATATAAATGGATATGTCTATGAATATGTATCATCGAGAGTAAAAACCAGCACAGAGCATTTAAGACTATAAGCTTTGGTTTCAAAGAAACATAATCCAAGTGCTGGCTCCACCATATGCATCCTGTGTGACTTTGGATAAGCTATGAAGCCTCGGGTTTTTCAGCTATAAAACTGAATCATAGGCCAGGCGCGGTGGCTCACGCTTGTAATCCCAGCACTTTCGGAGGCCGAGGCGAGCGGATCACGAGATCAGGAGATCGAGACCACGGTGAAACCCCGTCTCTACTGAAAATACAAAAAAATTAGCCGGGCGTGGTGGCGGGCGCCTGTAGTCCCAGCTACTCGGAGAGGCTGAGGCAGGAGAATGGCGTGAACCCGGGAGGCGGAGCTTGCAGTGAGCCGAGATTGTGCCACTGCACTCCAGCCTGGGCGACAGAGCGAGACTCCATCTCAAAAAAAACTGAATCATAAAATACCTAGCTCATAAGTTGCGGGAGAATTTAGTTAATATATATAGCATTTAACAAAGCCCAATCACAGAGTAAACAGCTGAACTTTATATCTATATTTAATTAAATAACAATGTATTAATCTATTTTAAATGAATGATCTGTGATGATTGGCTGATCCTAGAACAAAGAAAGAGCAATTGAAGGTAGTATTGTTGCAGGAAGGCTGGTGGAAAGAGCAAAATATAGTAACAGTAATAATAATAACCAATATTACTGAGCATTTACTAAGTTTCCAAAACAATAGTATTTACTACAGTCATTTTGGAGAAAGAGTAAAATGGAAAGGGAGTGGAAGGACTGAGATGTTAGACAAAGTGAGTTGCTAAAACCAATGAAAGTGACTCTTAAAACCCTCCATTAATTTGATGTTATCATGATGACATTTTAACGTATAATTTACTAATTCTACTCCCAGGAATTTATCCTGATAATTTTGATTAAGTTATTGACATTATTCAGCAGAAATTTACAGAAGCTATAAGTACAATAAAGTTCACTGCAATGTTAATTGCAATAGAAATATTTAATATTGTAAAGTGTCCATAAATTTTTATCCCACACACCCTCACCACCTCACCATAGGCCATGCCCTTTGCATGCTCTCACATTAAGAAATGAAATGTACTTCCACATTTCTTGAACCTGGACTGGCATCAGGCTTTGCTTTGGCCAATAGAATGCCTAACAGTTTGCACTAGGAACACTGGAACACTGGCAGCCCAGAGTTAGCCTGCTGGAGAATGAAAAACTTGCAGCCCAGGGACTCCCGTTACTTTAGCTGAAAACAAGCCATCTCCCCAAAGCAAAGTCATCTACCCTACCTGCAGTTGACTGCTGACACATGAAAGAGCCCTGCTGAGAACAGAACTACCCAGCTGAGCTCAGCTCAAATTGCTGACCACAGCATTGAGAACTAAATAAATTGCTTTGTTTGTAGCCACTTACCAAATCCACTTTTAGAGTGGTTTACTGATACAAATTTTAAAAAACATAACAAAATATTAAGTATCAACATAACAAAATACTAGAAAAGCTTTAAAATATCAGTGATAATGGCTAATTTTATAATATAATATTAAGTGAAAATAGCTTAATACAAATGTCATTCTGTAAACTATGATAGCAACTGTGCAATTTTATGTATGTATGTAAAAAGTGCATGTGGAAAAGAGCATTGTTTTGTAAGAGTGGTGAAATTAAGCATTGATGTCATCATTATTTTTAAACTTCATTTAATGGGATATTGCATTTTCTAAGGAAAATATTTGATAGAATAAAAAGTCTAAGTCATTCTCAGGTTGTAGGATATCACGTTGTGACATTATTAAATCAGTAAAAAGCATAAACCTGGTCTTTTGCCCCTACCCTCCAATATTATAATCGAAAAAATGAAGAAAATGGTGCAATAGGACCATTTCAAAAATAAGAAGAAATCTCATTAATTAGTAATCCAAGCAAAATTCTCATTAGCTTATTTTACACTTATGATCAGAGTGCAAGAATTTAAAACTAAAATGGAGATTCAAATATTCCATGCACCATAAAACCTATTTAAATAGTGAAAGATATTGATAACAGCTAAACTCTTCTGTGGTAAAAGTCAGCATTTAAATGTTAAAGGTGACTGACCTAAGATAAGGAAGAAAGTTTAGGCAATAATTCTAAAAATTACTACCCCTTCAACGGTCATTCCTTTATCAAATGTCAATGTATACATGACTAATGCATTGCCTCAGGAAAATGAAACTGACTTATTCGCAAAACCTAAAGAATTGTATAGAAATTCCAAAGGGATGTCCTTGGAAATTCACCCTTGACCAATATATCCAGTAGGCTGCTGAAGCACAATGCTGATTTTCTAGCTGAGTATGCACATTCGCTGCAACCAGAGGGATGTGGAGCTTGGCTTCCCTCTTACATTATGAGGACAATTTATTTTGACAGCTTTCACAGCCCCCCAAATTTGTCAGACATCCAACATGAGGCAGATTGAATCTAAGCATTAAAAAGCCCCTCAGCCTGAAGTTGAAAGCAGGGAGGTGGGACCTAGAATCAAAGACAGCAAAGCAGAATTTGTGTCTTGCTCTTTTCTTACACAAGCCAAAAGTTCAGAACAAAATTGTTTTTTAGATTTGGTCACTGTCCATTCCTTTCGCCACCAGTCACATTTAATGTATCTCTATCAACCCTAAATTTCCCATTATGATAGTCAATTCATTCATTTCTCAATTGGTAAATTCCATTTCCACCAGTCATTGAGTAGCTTCTCTCTCTTCTCTGAAAAGGCAAATCAGTCTCCCCACCCTCAATTCTTTTATGTCTTCCACATCCAGAACCTCTTCCTTTTGGTATGGCAAGAGGTTGTCCTTTTAGAAAAGCAAATTTCACTGTGATGCCATTGACCTAGTTTGAGTGTTGTTAGACAATAAACAGCCCTGTGGAACTTATCACTTATTATAAGGATCACCATCAAGGGCATTTTTCATTACATCATAGAGTGTCCTATTGATGAAGCCTTCCAAGATAAATCCTTTTCTCATCTTTTTTTCAAAAAATAGTTGTGCTCCTCCTGTGTATTTTTTTCTCTGCTTGTTTCCTTTTATTTGTTTATATTTAAAGGACATTGCAAATTTTTGTAAACAATACTATAGGTGATTAACTCCAGAGAAGTGTAAAGGGTACCATGCTTTAACAATTCATTATCATCCGTGGCTTTCTTTGCCTTCCCTCTTGATTTTCTGTATTGTTTCACTGTACTTTTTCATTGTCGTTTGCTGATGACGTTCATGTATCTCTTTGGCTAACATTTTCCAAACAATCTTTATATGTTGAGGCACTGTTTTAAGTACATAGCATATTTTAAATTATTTTAATTTTCATTTTCCAGTATGTGAGATAGCTACTGCAATCATCTCAGTTTTCAGAGAGAAAAAATGAGATGCAAAGAGATTGAGTAACTTCCCTAAAGTCACACAGCTAGTGAGTGGAGAAGTCACTCTGTGGTAGATTAAATTATTTCTGGAAGAAAACACAAAGGTGAGCTTGCTGTACTTGAGCAAGACATTGGAATAATTTAAGTTAATGCAAAGGTAATCCCATTAGGTAAGTCAATTTGCTTAAACCACTTAGGTGGCGGAATAATTTTGCTGTTCTGTTTTATAACCTGTTGGAGAATCCCTCAAAGGTCATGCCACTAATGGCTCTTTCCAAAGTTTGAAGAGATTCGGCCACTATCTAGAATTATAAGTTCAAGGTTAAGGGACCTTGCCAATGAAAGTTAGAAGAGTAATAAACTAAAATCTTATGTTTGCTACCAGGCGGTCTCATGACTTCCAGGATTATGAAACATGTGTTTCCTGTGATGGCTTTCATGTTTGCTCTCTCTTAAAAAGTGGACTTGGTTTCACTTAGGTTAGATACATTTATGCTTCACAGATCCAAACTATTGAAATAAATAATGATTTATGTATAGATGAGCTGAGGACATTAGTTTGAATTTTGCAACACTGAAATTTCAGTTTTTGCTATCAAAAAATTGACTAGTGTAGGATTACACAGAAACTTTTACTTTCAAAAAGAGAGTAGTAGCATTCTTTCTGGGAGTTTTAAAGGAGAAAAAACTGTTGTCAAAACTAGAATCAATGCTAAAATTTTCCCTTCTGATTTGGTCTCAGTCCAAAGCACCATATCCACCTAGCTACCTTATAATAGACAACTTCTAGCAGAGATCTGGCCTTAAAAGCTTTCACAATGCAAGGAAGAGGCCTACCATATACTAAAACTCAGAAAATGACAAATTCCTCAAGCAAAGGAGTCCAGAGGCTGAACAGCCAGAAAAAAACCCACAAATTTTTACTAAAAATGAAATAAGTAGATTCAAGTTTTCTTTTCATTCATCCAACCTGCCAAAAAACCACCTGTCCATCCAACAAATACCTATTGAGTTCCAGGCATAGTATTCAGTATTTGTCATTGTGCAGGGTACTTTTTTGTTTGTTCTTTCACATTCACTCCCTGACATTCTCCATCCCGTTCTATGCTTCAGATGGCAAATCATTATATATGGATTTATGTGGATTTCATTGCTCCCTATATTCTAGTTGAGCTTGGCCAGTGGAGGCACTAATGGAGGATTGGAGGTTGGGGAGAAAGTGAGCTAGGTGCTTATTTCTTGTGCTCCTCACTGTTGGACTACTGCTTGACAGTGGCTATATTACTTCATGAAGGCAGCTTCTAACAGGCTACCTAGTCTTTTCTGAAGCTACAGCTCTCAATGAGTTCTTGTAGCCACTCATTGCCTTTCCCCTTTTAGATCTAAGGATAATAAAGTCTTCCTTCTCTTGCTAAGTGATATGGCTCTGTGTCCCTACCCAAATCTCATGTTGAATTGTAATTACCAATGTTGGAGGAGGGACCTGGTGGGAGGTGATTGGATCATGGGGGCAGATTTCCCCCATGCTGCCCTATTGACAGTAAGTGAGTTATCATGAAATCTGATGGTGTGAGTGTGTGTGGCACTTCCCCCTTTGCTCTCTCTTTCTCCTACTCTGCCATGGTAAGACATGCTTGCTTCCCCTTTGTCCTCTGTCATGATTGTAAATTTCCTGAGGCCTCCCAGTCATGCTTCCTGTTAAGCCTGTGGAACTATGAGTCGATTAAAGCTCTTTTCTTTATAAATTACCCAGTCTCAAGTAATTCTTTATAGTAGTGTAAAAACAGACTAACAAACTAACCTAAAGGTGCTTTGCCATCCTCTGTTGGTTTCTTTTAACCACGATTTCCTCATAAAGATCCTTTTTATTCAAACTTTTTTCAATTATCCCTTTTTGGAGTACCATCCATTCCTTACAAAAACCATGACATTATAGGATATATCAGTCATTTAAAAAGTCAGTCTTTGATTTTATTGTATTTACAGTTTAGCGAAGCTATAACCTTTATATATTGTGAAACTCTCTCACACTGATATGGGGTAGGCTTGATAAGCAACACATACTTGACATTAATATTCCAATTCTGAATTCTGAAAATAGCTACTTTACTCAGGCATTATGATAAATTTGCAATACATTTTTATGTACTTTTCCCTTGTCATACTTCTTTTAAATTATTTCCAATGCCTTCCCCTTCCTACTAGGCAGCAGCATTTACTATACTATTCAATGCCTAGTACATCATTAAATATTAGATAATTCAACCCAGAATATAATCACATGGAGAATTTAATGTGAGTCAACACAATAGCAAGTGGATGTGTGTTTATAATGAGGCTCTTCATTAACCTGAACATTTTCTCTGGCCCTGTCAGGATCAGATCACAGAAAGGTGTTAGAACACATTGCCATAGGAGGACTGTCCAAGTGCTAGAGGATAAAATAAAAGGGATGACCCTGAGAAAAGGAGATGTTAGCTGAATCACAGAACAAATATTGTCAGCTCAGATAAAGGGAGCACAGATCAAGCCTAGGCAGATCAATAATTTCCAGTTCTAAACAACCAATTCCAGGAGAGTCTGCCTGAGGACTAAATGCAGAGGTATTGTCATCATTAGCAGCACACACACACAAAAATCTCACCTAGAAAAATCCACACAAATGGTAGGGGAATGTCATGATCCTAAGCTGGGATAAATAAAGAAAAATGTAGAATAAAGTCAAATTGATGGTACATATAATAAACATCTCCTTGCTTCTAGGAAACACTGCTGGGAAGCTGGAGAGATGCAAAAGCAAAAATATATGTAAAAAAACCTTGAACCAAATGGATATACGTTGAAGAGAAATAGCTAGCTGAGATAGCAGGAAAATACTGCTGAACTCTGTAGACACATCTAGGATTTCAGCCTTTGGTCAAGTAACAGTTTAACTCTTCAAAATATAATAGGGTAAAACATATTTATTGAACCCAGCCAGACTCTGTTAGTTCTGTCAGGAAACAAGTCTACCCTCAAGTTTTTTGATACTCATTACTAATAGCTGGAATGATGCTGGAAGGTCTGATACGTTAGGTGCTCAGTTTTATCATAACTCCTCTGCCATCCTAGGGAGCTAGATCAAATTGTGTTGCCTTCTGAAAACTGCCTCATATCTGAAAATAAAGCTTTGACATTTTCTACTGATAATATATATTTTATAAATTAGAAGAGCTCTGGATCACTTATTTTTAAAATCATAACTTTTAATATGCCCAGATGATTTCTAATGCCAATCATTATACAGGTTAGTAATAGAGATTATATGTAAAAATAAATAGATAGAAATATATATAAATACTGCATGATCAAATAAGTTAAGAAAAAATTGGGCCAAACATATTTTTCAGGTGTCTTTATTGTTAGAATTCAGACTTTCCAATCTAACAATGTGTATCATCATATTCTAGATGAACTATAGCAGGTAGAATACCCCCAAAGTATCTTACAGGTAGACTGTATTTTTAATGAAACATCTCATGAAATAAGGATTTCATGGGTTTCAGAAAATGATGCTTTTGTTATACTAAACAATTTATTTTATAATTTTATTGTATTTATTTTATATACATATACACTGACGCTTAAAAAATTTGTGTCACCCTTGTATGGTGATCATGCTAATCTTCTCTGTATTGTTCCAACTTTAGTGTGTATTCAGCCTAAGTGAGCACTATACTAAATATTTCATAGCAGTCTTGAGCATGTATGCTGAATTGTTGGAAGAACTTGAGATCATCCAATAAAAACTCCAACACAATTGGAAATTCCCATCCTATGTTAAGTGCGGTGAGGGAGGTCAGGCAGCCTCTCTTGAAGCACCTCCAAGGAGGGTAAATTCCCTGCTCAGTGAGTCATCATATCTTGATTTCAAGCAACTCTGGATTTTATAAATGCTTTCTGTATTCTGAGCTATGTTTTTTTTAATAAATTCTACCATTGCTTTTAGCTTTGTACTCAGAAGAACACAGGATAAATTTATTCATTCTTTCTCAGCTTCTCTGAGTTCACTCAAATTTTTCTCAGGTGATATGATTTCTAAGCCTTTCACAAATCTCACCCTGGAATTACTCTGGATTTCCTCTAATTCTTTAAAATATTGTGCCTGCAATTGCACTCAATATTCTGGGTGTGTGGTTTAATCAATGCAGAGAAGAATAAGACTACAACTTCCTACAGCGTGTAAACTCTTTTCCTGCTAATCATGCCAGAGTTTTGCAGTCACTTCACACTGTGTACTCATATTAACTTTGAGATCAACTTAACGCCCCATAACATTGTTTCAGTGAACTGTTGCCACAGCATGTCTTTTCTCTCCTATGTTTAGGCAATTGATTTTTGAAGCCTAAATGCCTATCACTGGGTTCTGCACAGTTTCATATAGAAACAACCCGCTGGTTTCTTCTGGTGAATACAATTTTATCTTTACAAGAATTCAAGATAATAATGATGATGAGAAACATCTTATCAAAAATGGTAAGTTGCAATTCTTTAAGTTCAGAGAGTGCTTAAACACATACTATTTTACTTTCTACCCATACCAGATAGAGAAGTTAGGTATTATTAGCATCAATTTAGAAATGAAGAAACTGAGGCATCAGGCATACCAGAATTTGATATCCACATGTCTCGTAAGTGGAACGCCGTGATTAAAACCCCATCTTCTGCCACCAATCCAAACTTCTATCATATCCGAAGTACTTTTCAGTAGAAAATATAAGCCAGGGTCTGTAAGTCGAAGAATTCTGTTATGAATGTTCTATTCAGCAGTGCCAGTGGGCTAGGGAACTGTCTTTTCTTCATTCTACAGCACTTGGTAATTCACTATAAACTTAGCCAAAGCCAGGCATACAGGCCTAGAAGTAAAAATTCCTATATAGCAAACTCTTCTGCTCTCAGATTCTTCACTGCTTCTTTAAAAATGCTTTTTAAAAACTTAATTTTCTATCTATAAACATAGTCATTAACATGAATGCTAATTGTTCTATTTTAGAAGTGATTATTTATGAGTAAAAATGTCATTTCTATGTTAAAACCCCCCCAAAAATGTTTCTTCTATTTATTATTTCTTTCACTCAGCCTGACAATTTTCAAGAATACGGGAAGCAAAAGTTGATACATTTGTATCAAGTCCATTCTTTAGGAGCCAGAGTGGGCTTTTCCCCTAAGGTTTTTGAAAGAGAGATGGAAATAGATATATGATGATTTTATAATAATTATCAAAGAATTACAGAGGCTAGAGAGTCAGAATCCCAGGGCTGGGATACCCGACCCCATCAGGGATATGAGAAGATAATCTTTCTATGGACACCAGTTATCGGTTTGAGAGTGAGAGGCTACTGTATATATGTTTTCAGCCAGAATGTTTGAAACATCAGGGTATTTGCAGATGATTCTCAAGGACACAGAGAAAACAACTATTATATAGCCCCACCCAGAATTGCTCCAGAGTAATCAAAATTAACAAAGGTCTATCTGGGGAGTAAGCAAGACCATCTGTCTCCAGACATGGCCATTAGGATCTGAAGTGACAACCAGAAAGACCAGATATATTTTCTGATGATTATCTCTATAAAATTATTGACAAAAGCCCATGTTGAGTCATGAAATAAAAATAATTAACATTTAAAGACATAAGGCAATCCTCAAAAAATTCACATTGTCCAAAAACTTCCTTCATTTAACAAAACCAGGCGGTAATCAATAAACTCATTAGTAATGAGATTTTCCAACTTTAGCTTCTGGCATAAAAATATGCCTATTTTTGTCTGAAACAACACTAAGTATTATTATTATGTATCATTAACAAATAAACTAAATTTGTATGTTTTTCAATGATAAGCAAGTGATTTTCAAACATGTTTTTGCATTATTATAATTATCATACAAAAACATAGATTGAAAAAAAAGCCACCTTATTTTGCAATGTCACTCATCAAGGTAGTCTATTTACCCAACTGTATTTTGAATTTTTTCTCATCAAGGTAGATTTTGTTCATCCACAGTTGAAACTGGTAAGGCTTCATGAGTTGCTTTAGACCAGCAGAGTGTGGTAGACAAGATATTATATGAGGGAAGAGTTCAACCCACAGCAAGGACATTCTTTGTTGAAGTAGGAAGTTAACTACGAAAACTACTATTGAAAACTGAAAGAAAGGATGGTTATAAAATAATTGAAAAGACCATTACATACAGTAACTTGAATAATAGAAAACATGCCAAATGAATTTGTGTGTATGGATGTGGAGATTTCAAATCACATTGAAAACGTCATTTGCCTTTTGTGAGCTATGTAAGGGGCAGGTACAAAAGCAAAGAGAAGACTTTAGAGAAAATGCATTCAATTGAAAGTAGAAAGTAGAGAAACTAATAAAATAACAAAGTACTATTTAATTAGTAATTTTAAAAATGGCTAATGCATGTGGGGCTCAATACCTAGGTGATGGGTTGATAGGTGCAGCAAACCACCATGACACACATTTAACAAACCTGCAGGCCCTGCACATGTATCCCAGAAATTAAAATAAAATAAAATTTTCTAAAAATTGTCATTTTTTTAGTCTTTCCACCCTTCTATTTTTTTAATCAAAACAAATAGCTTCAGGATAAAGATTAATTGGAAAATAAGGTTGTAAAACTTCTTGTAAGACCCAAGTAAGATTTAAAGTAGTACCTAGTAAAACCTTTTTGTAGTTCACTAGTCTCCTGATTAACAAGGGTTGCAATAGGGATCCTCATTCACATCTGGACCTAAAGCAAATGATAAGGCTTCAGACATCAAGCTTGGTGACATGTTTGGATGGGATATATGGGGTCTCACCAGAAAGTCAAAGTGTTTTGCATGCTGAAGAGAAAGGACTCAATGGACGCAGAAGGTGGCCAGCAGCAGATTGTTATAGTACTAACTCCAAAAGAACCATACTTCCTAGTATTTAAGCTATTAGGTAGCTCTTCCAACACTGATTCTGGCCTTACTTTGGCCCGTAGGGCATCAACAAACATGAAACAAGCAGAAGTTTGAAAAGTGCTGATATATTGAGGCTTGATACTTTGAAATGCGGCTTCTACCAGGTGAAGAAGCCAGAGATGAAGGAATATGTGGAGAGACAGCCTTTCTGGACAATCCAGCTGAGGTACCTATTATGCGAGCAAAGCCACTGTAGAACATGAGCCTCAACTGAGCCTCCAGATGAATGTAATTCCATGAGAAAGTGAAGGCGACACCAGCACAAAAGTCAATCCAACCTACAGAATTATGAGAAATAAACTAATTATTACTTTAAGCCACTATGTTTTGAGATAGTTTGTCATGCAACAATAGGTAACTTGTATATAAGGAAAATCCAATGTAGTATTTTGCATTCCATCTAATACACTTTGAATTTTCAAATTAAAGCATCGAGTAAATACAAAATTTCAATTAAAATTTATCTGAGACGGTATTTTTTCTGTATACATTTTAATTGCATGTACCACACTTTGCTAATAATTCTTATATTTATATTCAAGTTTCTTTATAAATCAAATATGCTGCCAGGTCAGCAAAGCTCATCTGAACAAATTTTCTTTGTGAAAAAGACTAGAGATTTTTTTTTTTTAATTTTAGTGTCGAATAGTGAGTGTTCATCCTCAAGTATTAAGACCTAATTCAAACTCCTTACTTCTTTTCCTCTTCCTCCTCCTCCCTTTTAATGCCCACCTGCTAAAGAAATCTATTTGACACAGCCAAATGAAAGAATATGGAAGTATTGTGTTATAATTCATAGTTAAAATAAAGTCTCAGTTTGATTTTCTTTTCTTTTTTCTTTGTTTTTGCTGTTGGTACTCTGAAATGGGCATAAGATGACATTAGGAAATTAATATTATTACATAGTGTAGTAGATATTACTATTCACCAAAATATATTTGTTCTCTATCCCTATACAGTCAAAAATAATATACCTCCACATATCTATTATATGTGGCCTTGAGATTATTTGTAGGCCATGAACTTGAACAGAAATTTCCTATGTTATTTTGGGGCCAGAGTATTTAATTGCTGTGCTTGAGTCTTCAGTGCTCTATTCAACATAAGCATTGCTATGTTGAGATAGTGCTATTATTGAACAATGGAGCTTTTATCAGCTAGTATTTCAAAGTGAAGACCACATGGAGTAGAGGCTCATAACAAGACAGATGTGAATTGTGAACAAGAAATAATCCTTTATCTTTAACCTACTGGGATTTGGGGATGTTTGTTACTATGGCACTACCTCATCTATCCTGCCTTCTACACACTGCCATTGCTTAGCAAGCCAAGGTTCCACTATTGGCTGGCTCTGAATCTTTCACCCTTCCCTCTTTAATTCTTCTATCAAAAATGTGCTCTACGTAGGTCCTCTAATTGGCAGATTGCACTATTCACATCACTGTTTATTATGATAGCTAAAAGGGAAGGCCCATATTTTTTTGGGCTACGTTTTTGGGAAACCAAATAATTAGAAGACTATAATAAGTATCATTCAGGCCTTCAATTTGAATTTCCCTGGGACATGAGGTTGTTATTATGGATGAATTGAATAATTCCTTCATAATGGAAGTGGAGAATCTGTCACACCTCCAAAAGAAAAAAATCATTTCTATTTGCAGTTCTAAACTTGTCTAGTAGTGAAAAGGAAATGATTGAGCTTGGTAATATGATGAATAGATTTTAATGCCTGAATTAAACTGACTGTTCATTTTTAACCACACAAGACTATAAGCTATGTGAAAAGAGATCCATGTATTGCTCAAAGAGATATGACAGTGCTTGCTACATAGTAGGTGCTGAATAAACAGTTGTTAAGGCAATAAATAATATTCTATTTTAAAGTACAGTTTTCTTGAACAAATCACAACTTTCATGATAAGTGGGAATGCTGACAAATAAGTAATGCATTTTGGAGACCAAATACTTAAGATCGTTTAATTCATTTACCATAAATTAGTTCATGTGACCTCCTCACCCTCCTAATGAGTATTCCCTATTAACAAGCTAATGTTCTGAATTATTCTATAACTGTCTCAAAAGTCAACAAATTAACCATTGGCCGGTCATTTATTTTCTAATTCCCAGATCAAAACATTTTTTAGGCCACAGTTTCCCAAGCACTTGTCTTTTGGTACCATTTTCACTACTGTGAAAAAGTTACGTCCTGTGAGGATGTAACTTGTTTAACTTGAACTTATCTTAAACGAGTGTTTATATCACTATGATAATTAGAAAATGAATATAATTTGCTATATATAAAAGGTAACTATAAAAATGAATTCAATTAAAGCAAATAATTAAACTCTTGCCAGATATTGCCTGACAAATGCTCTGAGGTGGCGGACCATTCTCTTTTAATATAAAAAGAAGTTAGGAAACGAAAGACATGTGAACACCAAACTGGGATTTTCTCCTTGATATAATCAGATAAAATGAAATAGAATTAAAAATGATAATTTTTTTATAATTAGGTCTCTCATTCTTAAGTGTTATTTAAAATTAAATTTATTTATATTCTCCATACCAACTGCAAGGTGCATGTTCCACAATTTGTAAATGTTCTCTGGGCTACCAAGCTTCCCAAAACCCATATACTGGTGGAAGCATATGTTCTTTTTTCCTCTATTTTTTTAATATTATGCTTTCTCCTAAATATACATATACAGCTATTTATGTATATAACCAGTTCAAGTTTTCTATATATTTTAGAAAAACACTTTTTCAGCACACCTACCTTTGTTCACATAATATTAAACAAGTTTGTCTTAATGTTAGAGTTAGTGCCTATTTTGTTTATTTGTAATTTAGTAATGTTTTTTTCAAGTCAAAATTCAAATGGATTCTTCAATTGTAATTTTATCTGCCTCAATGGATTATTTTTCCTAAGACCTCTGCCATTAATAAAATCCCCTTTTCAAATTCTTATTTTTATTTTATTTCTAATTTCCAAGGCAGATTTCTTAGAATTCCACATTCACTGCTTCCTGTTTATGACCACAGACTAGCTCCTTAGCTCCTCGAAGACTCTGGTGATTATTTTTAACTAATTATCTAAGGTCACCATTAATATCTTAGTTGTTACAGGTTATAGACCCTTTTCTCCCCACATGTGTTTAACTAATCGCTCCTACACGAACTCTCAACTTCCTTTACTTCTGTGAGGTTGGGAGCACTTGGCTTTAACTGTATATGATTACGTCTTTCCTCTTATGGCTTCATGTAGCACCTCTCAGCAAATAAATACCAACCACCAAGCTCCAGATTCTGTTTAGTTATTTACTGTCCATAGGAGACTAGATCCTCTTGACTGAGAAGAGAGAATAGGATGTGTAACTCAAACTCTCCATTTGACAGACACAAAGTCAAACTTGACTTTCTGTGCTGCCTTACTGCTCGTTCCTCACGTATTTCTCTCCTTTGTTTCCTGTTATTCTTATTGTCACTTTCATCTGTACAGTATTTTAATCCTAAAATCTTGGTTATCATCTCATTGGCACTACCTTAAAGCAATTGCTAATTCCTATGTTGTACCTTAAAAATATCCATTTCTGTCCTCATTCTGAGTGTCAATAATGCAGTTTTTTATAATACTTATCTTATCAGAAAAAATCTTTACTATTTTCTCTCTTCTAGTCTATTTTAATTCATCTTGAGCAAAATTGACAGGTTGTTGATGTCACTTTAGAATGACACATCTGGTTATGTTACTTCTCTGCCTCAAATCATACAATATCTTGCAAACATTCCAAAATAAAGTTAAAACTTCTTAGTCTGGAATTCAAGTCCTTATATCATCCAGACATTTACTGTATTAAACCTCAACTATGAAATGTTTTTTACTTTTCATCTTTGATTGATCAATTAAAATTAGGTGAATTTAAATGATATACTTTCTAAAAATTTTGATCCAAGGAAAAAAATGCATAAATATACATTCATTTGCCAATTGTTTCATGGAAAGCTTAGGCCATTTTTTAAAGTATGAATTTACCGGCTGCATCAATTACATATTTTTTGAAATATTAGAGTAAGTTCTTGAAATATTTTTGAAGCAATTTACGTACACAATTCTTCTATATTTACAAATTTGTTCCTCCACACTTTTATAATTGTCTCTCCTCCAACCAATAATTATGCCATAATTTACATGTTCATCTATGCTGTGTGTTTTCATGCACTAAATTTGCATTTATAGAAGAGAAAAATCTTTTTTTTGCAGGTATATTTCTTTGCCTATATGCTTTCAATTGCTATATATTTACAGTAACAGGAAACATTAGTATAAATTATACAACCAATTTGTAGAGGTAGAAATGCACAAACATTGGATCAAGTGGTGCAGCACCCCAAGAGTTCAGTATGTCATAGGCATCAGAAATTGTGCCTTACTGAAAGCAAAGATTTTTCAGCAACTTGAAAAATTGTGCCTTACAGAAAGCAGGTTTTTCAGCAACTCAAAATTGTTTAAAGGAGATATGCTGAAATTTCTATTTTCCATTAGAATCATAGTTCTAACCTTTACTTCTGTCTTCTCTCCATTCATTCCATTCAAATATACAACTACTTTAAACATATGTATTCATCTTAAATTCTAACTCAACTTTCATTTTTTATGTTCAGTTTCTGGATGTCCCTACCTGAAATACTTTTTCTATTTAAACTACAATAACATTTGTATACATGGATTTTGTATGATATTTTTCCTTGGAATTACAGTTACAACAGTGTATATTGTGTTTGTTACACGTGCTTGAAATAGCTGTGTTGTTTCTGATTCACCTTGTTATTGTCAGAAGCATTTGAACCAGAGTGACCCCATCTTGAATAGGCACTGAGTAAAATAAGGCTGAGACCTACAGGGCTGCATTCCCAAGCGGTTAGGGATTCTTAGTCACGGGATGAGATAGGAGGTTGGGACAAGATACAAGTCACAAAGACCCTGCTGTTGAAACAGGGTGAGGGAAAGAAGCTAAAACCCACCAAGACCAAGATGGCAATAAAAGTTACCTCTGTTCCTCCTCACTGCTCATTATACACTAATTATAATGCATTAGACTGTTAAAAGACACTCCCATCATCACCATGACATCTTACAAATGCCATGACAACATCGAGAAGTTACCCTATGTGGTCTAAAAAGGGGAAGAGCTCTCAGTTCTGGAAAACTCATGAATAATCCAACCCTTGTTTAGTGTATAATCAAGAAATAACTATAAATGTACTCAGCTGAGCAGCCTGTGCCACTGCTCTGGCTATGGAGTAGGCATTCTTTTATTCCTTTACTTTCTTAATAAAATTGTTTTCACTTTAATCTATGGGCTTGCCCCGAATTCTTTCTTTTGTGAGGTCCAAAAACCCTCTTGGAGTCTGGAACAGACCCTTTTCCAGTAACAATATCTTTCACAGAATTTAGCATGAAGAAAGTAAAATGAGTGGTGTTATCATAATATCTCCAGGCTAGTTCTTTGTGGATGCTGAGTTTTGGAGAAAAAGGAAAAAATGGTAGAACTTACACAGAATATTATTAACAAATGTGGGTAGTTTGATCATAGATGTTCATTCATCAGATAGTTGGTGAGTGTATTTAAAATGAAACCTTTTAAAATTTACTTTTAAAACTTTTGTTTTAAGTTATTAAATAGAAGTTGCTGAAACAGACAACATTTATAGAAATGATGATATATCCTAATTGAAGAAATATTATGCAGTTACTTAAGATGATGCTTGCAGAGTATTTTGTAAAACAGAAAAAAAATTCTGATAATGACAAGTGAAATAAAAAGCAAGATACCTAACTAAAACTATGGTTTAAGCATACTAATAACCTTAATGGAAAAATGCTGGAAATTAAAACATAAATGCTAAGCAATCGTGGGTGGTTTGTTTCCTTTATTGTTTGTTTTGTTCAAATTTTCTACTATGAATATTTTTATTTTTATGATAATAATGGAATAAATTGTGCCTTATTGTTTTTAAAGAAAGTTGCTCAATTTCCATTAATTGAATTAATCTTCTTTTATTAAGCAATTACTCTATTAATAGCTATTGACAGTTACCAAAACGGACAATGTGGGCAGAACCATGGTGCAAACCACTGTTCTGTTGTCATCCCCAGGAACACAAATGAAGATGTAATGAGATATTTTCAAAGTAAAAGGTACTTGACTTTCAACTTCTAATCCAAAGATAATATCAACAAGAGAAAAGCTAAATATGTGATCGAGATCACAATTTTTAATGTCCTACCTCAGAAGATAACAATAATGTCTTTTTCCCTTTAGGTAGCGAGGGCCTAAAATACTTTTTAGATATCTGCTATTTAATCTGGCAGAGTCTCTGGGAGATAAGAAAGGAACTAAACACACACAAGAGCAAAGACCATAGCTTTTCATCTCTTAGATGTGACCTGGGCCAAAGAATGTGAAGATTTCCGGAGATTAAGGCCATCTCCATGGCACTACGCTAATATACCCTCTGGGCGGCCTCATCCATTGTAAAACTACTCTTTCAAAGTTCAGGGCTAACCATAGGGGATGGTGGGGAAAGTGATTTCCAAAGAGAGTAGAAAATACTTAGGAGGAGAGCAAATAGATGAAGGACCAACATTAATAGCACCATCATTATGGCTGGAAGTTTCTTGATTTTCTTGAAAAATATTCAGTTTCCTTGAATGTGTGTCTGTTAGTTAGAAACCACATATAAAATCCTAATCCCCCCCGCCCCCACCAACAGAATAATACCCTCTTGGCCAAGGGGAACCCAGAGAAACCTTAAAAACTGAGTTTTTGGTCATAGTGGGAAGGGAGGTCAGACAAATTTCATTATACTCCCTCCACTTTAGAGTTTAGGAGCAACAACTTCCCAGCATTAATGTTAAAATAGAGACCCTAAGACAGAACAGACTCTTTGTGACAATAAAGTACCTAATTGGAGACGAGATCTAAGGCCATGCAAAGCAAGAATTAGGTCACCCTTGCCCACCATCAATAAGCTACATAGCATCCTTATCTTACCTTAAAGCATTCTTTTCTGCAGATTCCAAATTTTAGACAGAACCATACTCCTTTAACCAACTGCAAATAAAAGAATCTATGAATCCACCTATAACCTGTAAACCCCCGCTTCAAGATAGTCTGCTGAACCTGTGTATACCTTCCAAGTATTGATTTATATCTTTGCCTGTAACTCCTGCCTTCCTGAAGTATATAAATCCACACTGTAATTCGACTGCCTTGGGACCACTTACTCAAGCCTTGGGTTTGTGTTTTCACTGGACCAGAGTCAACTATATTGGCTCAGAATAAATTGTTTTATTTATTTATTCACTTATTTACTTATTTTGAGGTGGGGTCTCACTATGTCACCCAGACTGAAGGCTGTGGTACAATCATAGCTCACTGCAGCTTCAAAACCCTAGGCTCAAGCAATCCTCCCGCCTATGCCTCCTGAATAGCTGGGACTGCAGGAGCACACCACCACAACCAGATAGTGTATTTATTTCTTTATTTTTGTAGAGACAGACTCTCTCTGTGCTGAACAAGCTGGTCTCAAACTGCTAGCCTCAAGCAATTCTACCACCTCAGCCTCCCAACATGTCAGACACAGTGGCGCACTCTGGGATTACAGGAATGTACCACTGTGCCTGGCAAAATAAACTTCTTTAAAATATAACAGCTAACATAGTAGTCATCCTAGGAATCTCCTCATTGTATGGTCAATAATTTTACAGGTTAATTTCTCTTAAGAGGTAGAATATTTCCTAGGGCTCATGTAACAAAGCACCACAGACTGGCTTAAAACACCAGAGATGTATTGTCTCATACCTCTGGAGGTTAGAAGTTCAAAATCAAGGTGTTGGCAGAGCTATGCTCCTACCCAAACCTCTAGAGGAGGATCCTCTTCTTATAAAAGACCAGCCATTGGATGAAGTGCCCACCCTAATCCACTGTGACCTCATTTTAACTTCACTAATGACATGTCCAATGACTTCATTTCAAAATAAAGGTATATTCTGAAGAAGTGAAGGTTAGGACATCAACATATCATTTAGGGTGGATACAATTTAACTAATAACAGGTGGGTAAAAAGAAAGATTCCCCCACCCAAACAATAAAAACAAAATCAACGAACACCATGAACACCCCAGGCCATTTGTTTTAGTAATACAGCTATCACTATTTGAAAGCTGAGGACATAAGGATAAAACTATTTCATTATGAAAGTCAATAAACTACTGTCTCATTGAGAGACATCATGAAAAATGATTCTGCCATCACACACACACACACACGCATGACTAAAATCACAGTCCATGGCTCCTTAACATAGACACACGGCCTTAAGGGTTGTGAGCATAAGTTTCTTCATCTCTGTATGACAGAAAAAATTTTTTCTCCTTTCAATCTGCTAAAAATCTCTCTAATTTTGCAAAGTTTTGGCTGTGTTCCATTTCTGCCTACACAAGCTTGTCTTTCAGGCTTCAGCAATCAAGAATGGGGGAGGGGCAAAACAATAAAAAACAAATGTGCTAGACAAAGAAAGTGAAATTTAGGAGCTAGGGAAGGAGAGAGAGGGAGAGAGGGTAAAGTTAAAAAGACAGGCATTTGGGAGTATCTGAAGTATGTGGTAAAATGGGAAAGAAAACACGGCAATAACAAATGGAATAACCAATTAATTGTTTCATTAATGAGTTTGACATATACAAATTAAGAACTTGAAGAATTTTTACATCCCTTGGACTTTCTAGGAAGTTATTTCAATCTCAGTCATCAGTGATACCACACTATTGATCCACATAGGCCACATATACATTAATGTTGTATATAAAATTGGGATGATGTTACTATGCTGAGTGACGCCAAGAAGAAGATAAGATTACCCAATAAACCCTTTAAGTGGTGTCTGACATATAATAAATGCTCATTAAAAGTGACAACACTTATGCCTTCCTTCTACCTTACTGCTCACTGAATGCTTATAATTACTGTGTAATAGAATAATACCAATAGAATGCTAATTGCCCAGAGACATTTAGTAACTCTTAACGCTCCAGAGATAGGACCATTTTTATATTAAAAAAATCAAATAGCACTCTGGCTAACATATCAATCTGACATCCAAGAGAATTAGATCTGGTTCCTTCTAGGGTTTTTATGGTTTTAGGTCTAACATGTAAGTCTTTAATCCATCTTGAATTAATTTTTGTATAAGGTGTAAGGAAGGGATCCAGTTTCAGATCTGGTTCCATGAGTGCATGCCCTTTGCACCAGTTACAATTGTAACCCTTACTGGACATCTACACAATAGGGATTTATTGAGTATATACTGTGTGTTCATCTATCCATCCATTCATCCATCAATCTAGCCATTCATCCATTCATCATTTATTCAAAAAAACACTTTCGGAGTGCCTGCGTATGTAAGGCAGTGGTCTAGGAAGTGGATATACAACGAAGAACAACACATGCTTTCACTACTTTTATGGAGTTACATTCTAGTGTTGGAAACTGATAAGACTAAACATAAGGAAATAACATGATTTCTGGTTTTCTGGCTTCTGTGGCAAACACTGGAAATAAAATCTTATGAGTGTAGGGGGCAGGAAGTATGGGTATAAAGGTGTCATAGAGCGGTCCAGGCAAAGGAAACAATATGTGAAAAGGATCAGAGGTAAAACTCATGGTGCATTTCTGGACTGCAACTCAGTCTATATTGTATAGATGAACAAAAGAGATGGGGAAATGCTGGAAATACAACTAGAGGGATAAAGAATACAACAGTTTCCAGGACACATTAAACCATACATCAAGAATGCATGACTGTATCCTAAGACAAGGAGGTACGATTGAAAGATGTTAAGTTGGGCATTTAAGCACTGTGTTTCGTTGATATCTTTCCAACAACAGTTATTCAAATTTAGAGACTAAATGAAAAGTTAAATAATTTGAGGATCTTGGCCTAGAGTCCTTTCCCACCCTGGCTGCTGGCTTCAGGTGCACCTTTTTCCATGTCTATGCACCTCCTGTTAGACTCGAGTTGCCTTTCTGATTTCTGATTTTGAATACTTCCATTGTTCCTCTCTTCTCCCCGCTACCAAACTGTCAACTCAGCTCATTTACTGAGCCCAAGAATCTGCACTTAGCCACTGCCTATAAGGAATTGTTGCTGCTTCAATACCAACACCCTCTGCCACAAGGAAAAGCCTTAAGTATGATATTGCCTACATCAATTTTGTGTCACCATTTTGGTAAAAGTGTTTGGTTACAACTGGCTTAAAAGTGCCCTTTAGGCTGGGCGCGGGGACTCATCCTTCTAATCCTAGCATTTTAGGAGGCCAAGGCCGGCGAGTTACTTGAAGTCAGAAGTTCCAGACCAGCCTGGCCAACATGGCGAAACCCCATCCCTAGTGAAAATACAAAAATTAGCCAGGTATGGTGGCGTGTGCCTGTAGTCCCAGATACTTGGGACACTGAGGCACAAGAATTGCTTGAACCCAGGAGGTTGCAACCCCAGCCTGGGTGACAGAGCAAGACTCAGCCTCCAAAAAAAAAAAAAAAAAAAAAAAGAAAAAGTGCCCTTTAGAGGAATCAGGCACAAACACATTCATAGATCATCACAAATCAAATCCCTCCCTTAAAAGATTCTATACCCAGGACGGATAAGGAGGAATGACGGTGTCTTTATTTGAGACTAATATGACACTGTTATTATGTATTTTGGGGAAATGGTAATATTTTATATTGTATGATCATCATTTCTGTCAGTAGCATGGTATGAAAACTGTTTTCTCTATGATAATGCATATGCTTATAAGTATTTTCTTTTCATTATCTTAGAATATTCTCATGAGCCATGGAGTAGCTGAAAAGAGTGATTTTCCCATCATCAGTGACATAAGTGGTAACATGTTAGTGGGTAGGCACTTTGAGATTTAAATTAACCACAACCACAATATATAATCAGATCTCTTTAGATAAAAAGTGATTCATAAAACACGTAGAGAAAAAAAGATAAATAAAACAAACAAGGTATCCTTCAGGTATTTTATCATTTTTGTTAGCTTTCATACATTTCTCCAAAAGTACGAATATATTTTGAGGAAAAATTTTATGTTTCAAGGAGGATATTTACTCTAATAATATCCGCCCATTGATCTGAAGCAGAAATTATGCAAAAATCTTAATAGAAGTAGAAGGATCTGGCCTTTGGACCCAGGTGGAAGGTAAGAAAGAAGGGCTAGATGATGTACTATTTGTTCTCCTTTCCCTCAGTTGCCATGGGCATGCCAACTGGGAGATGGTTGTATAAAATTAAATAGCTAATCAAGTAAAGCTATATCGCTGGTGCTCTAGGAAGGTCTTGCATCATTTTCATTCATTCACTTACCTCATTGTTGCATATTTTGTGAGTTGAAAGAACTACTACTAGTTTGGAGCCATCAGATCCATACACTAGACATTAGCCTATGCTGACATCTCTTGAGCCTTACAACAATTGCTGTGAATAAAGGTATACTTTCAGATGACCAGTCAAGTTTCAGTGTCATAGGACATTTGGATACAGGTAATGCAATTGCTTCCAATACCTATGGTTGTGGGACATCACTGGAAGAAACAAGATTGGTGAATGGTCAGGAGAGTCACTGCAGGTTATAATCAGTGTGGTTTCTAGTACACTAGACAGGGGACAGAAGGTAACACATGAAGAGGACTGATTCAATGACACCATTGACACTCTCTGGAGAAGGACATTTTGATAGGAGGGTGAACTCATATCATAAAAGAATGGGAAAGTCTACATCATCTGGTATAAATATTGAAAGAGAGGTCAGTTGAAAAGGACATGAAAATGATATCTAAATTTCATAATGTCCTGATAAACAAAATATTTATAGGCCGATCTCTAGAAGTCATTTGAAAAGACCTCTATAAAATCTAAATTGTGAATATCCAATTGTACCAGATGTCCGCTTTTATGATTGTATCAATCTCCCTCCCTAAATAGATATTCTGAAAACCCATTGGGAACATATGCATTTCAATAAGTTCCACTGGGCTCCAAACACCAGCATTTTTAATCTATAAAATAATTACTACACAAAAAGAATATTATCATTATAAGAATACTATTTCCCAAGGGAGAACTTGAGCTTTCCTTTAATTAAACTTTCTTTAAAATTAAAACAAAGGACATCTTTAGAGAGAACTTTTAAACCCTAAGAATACCTAGCTTCCCCAATAAAAGCCATGTTGTGTGTAACTGAGCCTTCTTCTATTTGGAAGCTATCTGGGACTGTTTGTTAGGTTCTGTTTTGTTTTACAAAAATGTATGGAACAGCTGCATTTATCATTTTAAAAAGCAGATATGGTTAAAAGCCGTATATAAAGTGCTTCTTTCTTATCTAGTTGAATACTTAATATAGTATTTTTAAAATAAGGATAAAATAATTACATAAACAAGATTTTATAGTTGGAATAAACTCTTTTCAGTTAAGAATAACAACCAATGGGAACAACAGTCACAGAACTATAAATAATTTATAGCAAGGGACTTATATACAATGTCTATTTTATCAATCAAGCTATGCCTTTCTTCATATACTTGCTCAGATCTGTAACCAAAGCATGACATTTGATCTTTCAGTGATAATATTTTAGAATTTTCTGACTCTAGTTGCAAAGGTCTGTACCATAATTGGCTATGAGCAAAATGGAAGGCTGGAGATCTATGTATGGCAATAATATTGAAGACACTATTGAAAACGGGCAATGAACGATGGTGGTAAATGGCAAGTAAGAAAGCTTAAATTTAGGAGAAAACTAGAATAGACCTCAAAAACTGGATTTTGATCAATAGGTTATCCAAGCACCAAAAAGTCCATTAAACTTCTAGAATCAGGGAATTTAACCAGCACAATCCTCAAGTTCATCCAGGAAATGCTGTGGGTCAGAGTGAAGCCTTAGGTTAATAGTTTTCCATTTTTTTAAAGCAGTTGGATCCCTTTTTTAAATGAAATTTTAGTCAGAAGCTCTGTATGTCAAACACTTAAAGCAAATCTGCTCTTCTTGGAGAAGGGTGGGGATACTGCTAGCCTCCATCCCTTTGGGCTGTGTGGGAGACGGTGTGGTGGTCTTTGATCGGGGCACTGTGGCTGAAGGAAGCATAGTTTGAATCGCCTTGCTCTAAGAAAACACTTTCTGACCTCTGCGATTTGACACTCCAGGTTTATAAGATAGCCCTTTGGCCATATTTCTGATCTCATGATTTTCATGATGTTTTAGCAGAGTGAAAATAGTCCCGGTTTCAAAACAAAATGGAATTTGAATGTTTGCACTGTGACGCCAGGCATATTGTTTAACCTTTCTGACTTTGAGCTTCTTCATCCGTAAGATGGCAGAAACTTACTACCCTCACTTCATGAAGACTAATTAAGATGATGTATGTAATAGATGACAATGTTGAAATTTACCCAAGCCCCGCTATCCTGGAAAACAATGAAGGTTAAGAAATCCCCCCACTGGCATCATTTCATGTTTCTGGAAATGCCACGCTGCACAGACCCAGCCTTCTCCATATGAGTTAGGAAAGATTCAAGGGTGCCCCTTTGTTTCCTTATGACAAGGTCAGGCACGGACCCTCAAGATTCCCATGTTTTGCTTCACAAATGATTAGCTGAACTGTTTTGTTCCTACTGATCCATCAGAACCAAATGCATATTAAGCAAACTTTGGTTAAGATTTTCCTCCTTCCCCAAGGTCCCTGAACTTTTACCTACACTCAGCCTCAGTCAGCACACAATCTTTCCTTAAAAACCTCTCCCAAAAGAGAGAATAGGCCCATTGCCTATTCTGATCTACCGTGCAATCAGGCCACCATCACCTGTTCACCTCATTCATTTATGCACTTCCCCACATCGGGTTCTTCCCAGCCTTATTTGGTCCTTTCTATAAAAGAAAAGTTCGTTTCTGCATAACAGATAGTTGCATATCTCATGGTCAGAAAGCTTCTCCTTATTGCCAGAAATTATCCTCTCCCCTAGTTTGATAGTTACTTTCATACCCTAGAAATAATCTCTTGAATGAAGTCTCTTTTTACATAAGTAAAAATTTGTTTTTTATTTGTCACAGATTACATTACTAAGGAATTAAATAAGCAGGAAGATGGACAAGTGGCATAGTTTTTCATTCGCTGTCTTCTGGGGCATAGAAAAATCCAGGAAACGATGCACATGTTTACCTTTTATACAATGGGAGTAAGAAGAGGGAATGTTCCCAGAATTCTATCTATGATATTTGCCTTTCTAAAAGCAGATCTAGTAGATTGAATCATTGGTTATCAATAACAGCAGTTAAATGCAATTTCAATGCAAAAAGTTTTCTGCAAAATGTAAAGCATTATATAAATGTTGATTAAGATAGCACAGTCAGAAAGCGTTTTCCTAGAATCAGGTTTTTAAAATTATCCATCTTTCAGCCCCAATGCCCCCAGTCTCTGAATCACCAACACCACACAAAGTTTCCAGCGCAGCCAAAAGGGAAGGCTGCTAGCAACACCTCTGCCCTGCTCCCAGCAGAGCCACTCTACCTTATCTGTTTGACACATAGCACTCTGACTAAAATTTCTCTTAAAGAAAAGATCCAACTGCTTATTAAAAAGTTTGAAAAGTATTAACTGAAAGCTCTAATTGCTTATATCAATTAGTAAAATAACACCAATTTTAATTTAATTATACATGCCTGATAATAGTTTGGCTCTATGTCCCCACGTAAATCTCACCTTGAATTGTAATAACCCCCATGAGTCAAGGGCAGGACCAGTGGAGATAATTGAATCATGGGAACGGTTTCCTCCATGCTCTTCTTATGATAGTGAGTCTCATGAGATCTGATGATTTTATAAGCATCTGGCATTTCCCCTGCTGGCATTCATTCTCTCTCCTGCCACCCTGTGAAGAGGTGCCTTCCGCCATGATTGTAAGTTTCCTGAGGACTCCTCAGCCCCGAGGAAATGTGAGTCAATTGAAACTGTTTTCTTTATAAATTAACCAATCTCAGGTATGTCCTCATAGCAGCATGAGAATGGACTGATACAATCCTCACATATGCTATTGGTGAGTGAACTCACAAGTCATAATTTAGGTACAATATGAGGTAAGATGCTGGTTCTAAAAAATTAGTCTGTGTATTAATATCAATACAAATCATCCCATAAAATGATACAGTTCATAAAAAAGACTCACAAAAGATAAAAGTATTCAATCACAAATTGTAGAGTCTAAATTATTTACTGGTATATCTATAGGACTAATGAGCTAATTTTTTATTACAATTACAAAAGTCCCAAACTAGCTCATTCTTATTTCTTGCCATTATATATATAACAGGTATTAGCAGGCCTTACCTGCTGTCAGTTAATTAATAGGCTTTCAGCTGTCGCTAAGGCATAGTAGATTCTTTCATTTACCCATTCATTTGCTCCCTCTGCTAGACATTAGGAATAGAAGGGTCATGGGGCATAAATGACCTCTACCTTCAGGGAGCTTACAGTTCAGAACACAGCAGTGCTCAAACTTTATAGTAGCGTCACTTGAAAGTTCTGTTAAAACCAGATCGCTGAGACTAACTCTCAGAAATTTTGATTCACTAGGTCTGGAATAAGGCTCAAGAATCTGCTTTTATAACAAGTACCCAAGTGATGCTCACCTGCTGGCTTGGGGACTGCACTTTAGGAACTACTGATTTAACGGTTACTAGGGATGTGGTGCTCCTGTAAACATGTGAACTGTATATTTGTTAGAACGGGACAGAGATTTCCCACTCTTTGGAACGAAATTACAATATGCATTTGAGCGCTTTGGGAGTACTCATACAGACTCATTGCAGAAAGACTGATGTTATTGATGGGCATTCATGTTAAACTCTAGATTACCTCTGATAACAAAAAAGGCTACCAAATAAAAATCAATGAAAGTGCTCTATGTTTTGATGCAAAAGAGAGACATTAAAATTCAATTTAGAGAACTGAAGTTGTTTCTGTGTTAAAATTATGTGCTTGTCAAAGTGCAGAGCTACTGTGGTAATTACTTACACAAATATAGTTTAACAAAAACAAGTATTTCCCCATTTATAGTGCAGAAAAACAGTGTTTGTGTCATTCTTTTCAGAGACCAAGAAATGCATGCTGATTATTGGTAGAATAACAAAGGAGAGTTTTTTCATAAGGATAGTTTATATATTTGTGTTATAGAAAATTCTAGATTCAATCCTGTCTATTTCCTCTCCTAGCCTTTTTATTTTGGTGGTGGAGTAGAGGAGCTAGAGTAAAAACTCTACGATAAAGAAGGGTGTCCTTCTATGGAAAGTGCCACAATAATCTCTGTGAAGCAACGCAGAATATAACAAGTTTCAGTGACTCCAGTCCTGAAGTTTGACAAAAATATGATAAAAGTGAAGCAAAACTCAAAAAAATGAATGCATGTCATCTTTGGTCAACATGAATACATTCTTTTTAAATAATAAATTTTCCAGAACTAAGAAAGAATTTCAATTAAAGAATCAGGAAAGCTACCTACTTTGTACTAATAGTGTTAGTGGGATTTTAAAGCCTTTTGGGAATAAGGCATAGTCTGATAAATATATAAACAAAGAAAAACAAAAGAAGGGCTCCTACTTTCAAATGCAAAGGTTTTTCAGTGTTTCAATGAATCCAACCAAAATTGACATAGGTTGAGAACACTAACAGCTGTGCCTGCAGGGACATTCTTGGTCCTGAAGATGAGGGACAGGTCCACCAAAAAGCTGGGACATTTGTCATATAAAATATCTCATCCAAAAGGAAACTCCAAAAATAAATACATTTCAACAATGGTTCTCGATCCTAGCTACAATAACCTGGAAAACATTCAAAAAATTCATTTCATCCTTAGTCTGAATCCCACCCCAGATTAACAAAATCATATTTTGGGGGTATGGGGCCATCATAATTCCTTAAAAACTTTCCAAATGTTTCAAATGAGCAGCTAAAATTGAAAAGAAAAACACTAATTGAGAGGCAAGACTTTTTTGTACTTGACTTGCAAGTGTATGCTCTGTTTATTCCGGCATATTCCTGGTTAAAGTCAGCTTCCACATATAGTTTTAAACATTGTCAAAAGAATTAGTAAATTGTTTGAAACCTGTTTTGAGTTCAATGAGTGTACTTTCTGAAGTCTTTGAGAATTTGAAAACTAAAAAGATGCCACGTGCTCAATTTCACTTGCAATAATCACTATTTCTAAACCAAAGGATGGCCATTTTTGCTCTATCACCTCACCCATTATCTTATTGAAGCACAAGGGAAGGTGGAAGTGATGTTGAACAAAAGTGAATGAAACCATAAACCAGGGCAGCTCAAGATGGAGTATAATGTTCAAACTGCTCTGGTACAGCTTTCAGCTGGGAATAAAATGTCTGCAAGCAAGGGCATAGAGTGATTGCTTCCAAGGTAGCCCCAAAGCAGTGAATGACCATTGAAATGTGATTCAACAGAGGAAAGAACACTCCAGACATCAGTTCAGAATACAAGGTAATAAAGCACGATGGAAAATAAAGCTGATTCCTAATATTTTTTTCCTGAATAGAACCAGCTTGAAGCTGTAAGAAAAAATATTCCAGTTTGTTTGCTTAAAAACATACAAACATGTACACAGTCAAATATCTATCCCTACATCCCATGGATAGCCAATATTATGAATTTGTGGCACATCTCCCAAGGCTTTTCAACATATATATATGCATTCAGATGCTTTAATGCATGCTCATTGTATACATATGGGGTTTTATGATACATATTAATGCATACTCTTTCGTTCAACCTCTACACGGCCATCTTTTCATATTTATTCCCATAATGCCACCTCAACTCTTTCAAAGCTGTATTACATTTAATTGTATGGAAGGATCATTATTTAGTTACTCAATTACCCATTGCTGCACACTTAAAGAATTTCTAATTCTTTGCACTTAAATTATATGCACTTGTCTTATTTCCTTTGGAGAATTTCCTGGCTGTAGAATTGTTGTGATTTTTTAAAAATGCACATATTAAGTTTTCCTAATATGAAACTAGTACATTCCAGTGTTTTGAAGGCTAAGACTAGATGCAGATTGCCTAGGTTCAAAATCTGCCTCTGCTGCTTGCAAAGTGAGCAAGTTACTTAGCAAGCTAGACTCACAAGTTCTTCTTTGGTAAAATAGAGATAATAATATTGTCCACATAATGTTGTATGAGACCTTAAGGAAAAATAAACATATGTAATACATTGAGCAAAGCGTATAATCACAGCAAGACCTTAATACGTGTTAACATTTAAAGTTCTATTATGGCTTTTTCTATTATAGCTTTTGCTAGATGGTTCTCAGGAAGATTTGCACGAACTTATACACTTTTGTCAATTTTTGGCTTTGGCACACTTTTAAACCTTTGACCCATCTGAAGGGTGAAAATTAATACCATAACATTATTTTCATTTGAGTTTATTAGTGAAGCTGAACATTTCTTATTTATTATGTTTTTTAAACTACTCATAATTAATAATTGAGTTTATTCTTTTCTTGCCTCTATCACAAAGTTATTACATTCTATTTCAAGAATTGGCAAACTATAGGCTATGGTCAAAATTGTGCCTACTGCCTGTTTTTATAAATAAGGTTTTATTGAAACACAGCCCATGCACATTTATTTATATATTGCCTATGGCTGCTTTTATGCTACAATGGCAGAGTTGAATAGTTCCCACAGAGGCTGTAGAGCCCACAAAGCCTGAAATATTTACTCTCCAACACTTTGCTGGATAAATTTGTTGACCCTGCCATATACTAATTATTCATGTACCTAACGGCCTTCCTTTCTAGACTGTCCATTTGAATATAAATACAGTGCCAGTACCTGGCATGCCTCTTACGTAGCGTAGTCCTTGGCACTGAGTTGGTGTTTATAGAGCATTTTCATCTGACACTTCTCTTTCACTACAGACCATAACATTCAGAAAATTTCAGTGACCTAGAAACACCTGCAGATTTAATACTTTCCACGGTGATTTTGTGAGTTTTCTTACCTTTTTTTTGCTGTAAAAATTCTACTTATCTTTCAAGGCTAAAATCAAGTAACACATTAGAGAATATTTAGCATTCTCTAAATATATACCCTTCACAAACAAATGAACCAAAATACTTCCTTCACCATACACTAAAAAACTTCAGGAAAACCAACATTACAGAATTATAACTTTATACTACAATTAAGACATATGAGTCTGTTCCTCTTAAAAGAGCGTAACCTCTTCTAGATTACAAATTCTATTTTGCATTTCTTTATACGCACCCATCATCCAGCAAAGGGTGGCCTTGAATTAAATATTCATTAAATGAATGAATGAAGAATGTAATCATTGTTAGTCTTAGCCTGGGTCATTTAACTTTTCTCTGCATTAATTTAACCACCAAACATAATATCTCCCCATCATCTCTCAAGGTTAAGAACTTCGTCAGTCCACTCTGGAGTCAGGTGCTTAATTGACAGAATTGTCTGTGGATGACACAGGTTCATTCCCTCTCATTGCAGGCAACATACTGCTCTAAACACTACTGAGCATTTCCTTGACTATATTTAGAACTCCTTTTTAACAAGGTGTCTGCTGCTATAGAGAAAAACAATGAACTCAGTCATCCTACCATTCTTTGATTCTTTACATTGTTTAGAAAAGCAAAAGAAGGATGTAGTTAAGAACCTGATCACAGCATTCCCTCAGCTCATTCACTTAACAAACATCTAATTAGGACCTGATCTGAAACAAGCAACGTGCTAAGTCTTGGAATACCCTCCTTCCTCCCACCCACCATAAAAGAAAAATTTGTCCTTCTGAAGTGGAGGAGCCAGACATGAAAACAGATTTATTTTTCCAAGTGATGTAATTAAGAGTGCTCTCTTCAGGGGGAAATAAAACAAATAAAAAAATACATAGCCAGGCATTACATGCCAATCTACTAACAAGTTACTCTTCTCTGGGGATATTCTTCTTCTTAGTGGAATGAAATTCCAAAAGACAACTCCACTGAATGTATGAAAATTCCTGAGAGAACTTAAACACATGAAAAATTCTGAGTTTAGGGTTGAAACAGATTAGTCATATTGAAGATTGGATGGTTCTATCCAAACTCTTAAATACTTTATTTTGTTTTACAGATCATGAATGATTCGTTTTTAAAAAATCACCTAATAATTGTCCTAATGGAAATATACTTGCATTTTTAGAAAGTAGTGAGTAATTATTTTTCTGGTGTTCCCCATCTTCTGGTTACATCTGTTTTTGTTGTTAAACCAAGATACATTCTATTATTGGTAATTCCATAAATGATGCCCTTCTGAGTTGAGTGTTAACTATGACTTCCAGAGCACACAGATCTCTCACAGGAGCTCACACTAGATAAAACATCCTTAGGAGGTTCACGAACGTCTGCAACTGCATAAAAAACACAGGCTATTCATCCGCTATTCGTGTTCATCAATGCCAGTGCTTATCACCTGGGTGAGGAAGTAACCTGTACACCAAACCCCCACGACATACAATTTACCTGTATAATAAACCTGCATATGTACTCCCCAACCTAAAATAAAATTAAATAAAAATTATGCTTGATACATCAACCTACTCTAAGTTTCACTGCTTTTCTTCCTTAGTCTGGGAAAGAAGTAGAGAAATAAAGCCTTTAGATGCCAGAGACATGACCTTTCAAGTTAATATAATTTTTATTGACAAATTATAATTGTATACATTTATGGGGTACAACATGATATTTTAATATATGTATGCAATGTGAGAGACATGATATTGATAGATTTTTCACTACTTAAACCTAAACATCATGGCTTTGTACTATTACAACTTCAGACACAACAAACAAATACTCAAATAGCTTTAATCGGACATTTATCAAAGAAGATATGCAGATAGCAAATAAAGCCATAAAAAGTTGCTCAAGGTCAGGAGTGGTGGCTCGGCTTGTGTCTTAATCCCAATACTTTGGGAGGTTGAGGCAGGAGGAGTGCTTGATCCAGGAGTCCAAGACCAGCCTTGGCAATATAGTGAGGCCCTGTCTTTACAAAAAAAAAAAAATTAAAAATTAGCTGGGCGTGGTGGCACATGCCTGTATTCTCAGGTACTTGGGAGGCTGAGGCAGGAAGCTAAAGCATAAGAATTTTTTTTTTTTTTGAGACAGAGTCTCACTTTGTTGCCCAGGCTGGAATGCAGTGATGCCATCTTGGCTCACTGTAACCTCCATCTCCCGGGTCCAAACAATCCTGCCTCAGCCTCCAGAGTAGTTGGAACTACAGGTGCGTGCCACCATGCCTGGCTAACTTTTTGTATTTTTAGTAGAGACGGGGTTTCACCATGTTGGCAAGGATGATCTCGATCTCCCGATCTTGCGATCTGCCTGCCTCGGACTCCCAAAGTGTTGGGATTACAGGAGCAGGAGAAATTCTTGAGCCCTAGTGGTTGAGGCTGCAGTGAGCCATGATCACAACACTGTACTGTAGCCTGGGCAACAGAGCAAGGCCTTGTCTAAATAAGTAAATTAAAAATAAAAATAAAAGATGCTCAAGATTATTTGTCATTGGATAAATAAAAATTGAATAAAATACCCAACTTGATTTTGAGGGCTGGAGGGTGAGGTATGGAGTTAATCTTCAATAGCCAGAAAAATCTATGGCACAGTTCTAGAGAATTGTATGCAAAGGTGAAGACAGAAATTATCTGAATGGTTTTAGCTTACTTGTGAACTAAACACCATTGGTAAACTACCCGGGAAACAACTAGGGGACTCGGTCTCAGACTAGCTCTCTGGCCTGGAACTGGTATAGCACACCATTTAGGAGCCCATCAAGTTGGTGTTTGGATTCTGTTCACATCACATACAAGCATATGATCTTGGCTGAGATTTCCTCATCTCTGAATTGGGAAAGATGGCATTTACCTGACAGGGTTGTTGTAGGAATAAATGAAAACTTCTATGTAAAATCCTGAGCCCAGTATCTGGCATACAATGATAATTACATTAGCTATTATTATTAACCAAGAAGTTACAGAATCATAGCACCAGCTAAATCCGCATCCCTCCTTGGCATGGCTGGCCCAGGTCCTGGGCCTATATCAAAGGAATACATGGCCAATTGTCTCAAGTGGTCAAGAAATCTACCATTATTGGACACAGCAGAACTACTTCAGATGAAATGTTTTCCTTGCTTGCTGGTGAGCAGAATTTATTTTTTCAGAAAAAAATAAACAAAAAAGGATCATTTTTAAACTCTATCTTGACTATAATATGCTTTTAGTGCCTTAGTCAATAAAAATTAAAGTGAGATCATTGAAGGGTAGAGAAGGGAATTAAAGTGAAGGGCTGAACAGAAGTGATATTGCTTCAGTATAGCATTGGGAAAGGCAAAACTGGCTCCAATTTAAGTAATCTTTAGGGTGGAGGGACCTACCTGCCTTCCTGGGCACAGATAGGATAGATGAAGAAGGGGGTACAGTGCAGTTTTGTTAGATTTGTCCTTATTCTGCATGGGGTTTCCTTAGAGGGAGCTAGAGCTCTATAACCTTGAGTGCTTGGTACATGAAGGTGCACATACTGGAAGTGGAGGGAGTAATCAGCAAAGAGGAGTTAAGAGTAGTTGGAAAAGCATCTATTTAATTTAGCTAAAATAAGGTCATTTGAAAATTTCCATCAAAATCATAAAATTTGCTGTTTCTCTGTGTCATCTTTCCAACTAAGAAGATACTCGTTTCTAGGCTTCTTTTCAAAAAATGCTACCTTTAAATCATCCTGGAAAAATACATTTATCTGCATAGTTCTCAAAAGTCAGGAGTTGAATATTTCCTAAGGCAAGATACAGCCCTTAAATGTATCATTCCCTTAGATAAAATCATATCTTCACTTGTGGCTTTCCCTCTAAGTGCCTTTCCCTTACTCTTGTGACCAAAATCAGACTTGTACTTCAAATCTTCCCCAAAATGACATTTTCCTACGACTCAACCAGGAAAAATTAATCACTGTTCTCTCTTCCATTCTATTCCATTTAGCTCAAAAAACTGCTGGTGTATTCTACATATCTGTCTACAAGTCTGAACGCCTACTTAAACTTCAGCTCCAATAGCAAGTTTACAGCAGGTTCTTAGAAACAAGTATTCATTTATTAGAAAGTGAAACATTTTGTTTTGGACATGCTGCTCAACAGTATTCCAAAAAATAGAGACTTTTATCTTCAAATTTAATCTAAATATCTCCGATTTTTGCTTGGGCATGTGTCCTTATTTCTCTTTTTCTACTGAAAACATAATTTAAAGTAACATGATTTTGCCGGGCGCGGTGGCTCACGCCTGTAATCCCAGCACTTTGGGAGGCTGAGGTGGGTGGATCACGAGGTCAGGAGTTTGAGACCAGCCTGGCCAATATGGTAAAACCCCATCTCTAACAAAAATACAAAAATTAGCCAGGTGTGGTGACACTTGTCTGTATCCCAGCTACTTCGGAGGCTGACACAGAAGAATCGCTTGAACCCAGGAGGCAGAGGTTGCAGTGAGCCGAGATTGTGCCACTGCACAACAGACTCCGTCTCAAAATAAATAAATAAATAAATAAGTAAATATAAAGTAACATGATTGTATTACCTTTACCTTAGTAGTAAAGCAAAATATTGGTTTTCAAAAGAGATAGAGAAAACATACAGATGATGGGAGAACAAATTGGAAATATCTCCTAATTCAACCACTGAGGGATGAATAAAGTTCATATTTCAGTGGAGATCCTTCCAGAACTCCATTCCACCCACCCCCAGCAACACACACACATGCACAGAGCCAATACAACTTCGCAGTTTTTCTTTCTGCGACCAGTAAGCATTATATATATATATACATTCAAACAAAATATTTCTTTGCAGTTTGGAGCTCTGAGAGAGGTCTGCTGATTTAATAAGTTTTTTGCTACCCATTAATGCCATAAGAGACCAGCTCTCCCATTAAGCAACAGTTGAGCTAGTTTCTCCTCAGCTTAGTTCACACTAACAACATTGTCAGCTAAATACTCATGCAGAACCCTTATTAAGGTTGATTATATAAAAGGTAGATAAAGCACAGCAGGCATTCAGTTTTTAGGTGGGACGTGCAGCATATAAGGTGATAGAGAAATATCTTCTTGCCTTATCATCTGACTCACAGTGAAGTGGCCAGGACAGGCATCTATGTGGGGAAGGAAACAGAATACTCAGCGGCTACTCAGTGAGTACTCAGCGCTGGAGTTTGTGTGCTGCAATGTGGACATGTTTTCATACAATTTCAAAGCAAACTTGTGAGAGAACATTGATCCACATATTTCCTTTAAAACTGGGGAATCTCACTAAAGGAAATCAATCAATTTGTAAAGGTTTCATAGACATGAAGTGAAGAAACTGAGCATTCAAACCCATGTCCCTCTGGCATGTACAGTACATATTCTGTCAACAACCACTACCCCCAGTTGCCAGGAGAATGTCATACATAAGGCACTCACTAACAAAGATGGCCAACACTATTAAAACAGAGAAATAATTATGTAGATAAATATAATCCATACATTAAGAGACTGAGTTATTCTCATAGCTAAAATTAATGTAATAAAATACTTAGAAAAGCTGTTTTATGGCATTTTTATGTCTAACATAAAAAGTTCAGCACAAAATACATGAATTATTTCGTTGAATTCTCTTAGTGTATTTTTAGGAAACAGCTAGTACTACAGAGGAGATAACTTCCTTTCACCCAGACACATCCACTACCCACCCTTCTCTGTTTTTATCTGCGAACTTCACGGACGACGAGCTCCCTTGTTCTCTGTTCACTGTCCACATAGTTCTCTTTAACATCAGGTTATATAACCATTATATTCACTCCAGCTCCATATGTAGTTAAAGAATGCTGATATTAGTAGCTCCCAGGGATGGCACCAGTCTTTATGGATTCCTTGTATCCTGCCTATACCTGAGTGACTGATATTTTATTGTTATCCTCATTTACAGAGAAAGAACTGATGCTCGCAGAAGTGAGCTGACTTCTTCAGAGTCACAGAAGTAGCAAATGTCAAAACTCAGATTTAAACCCAGGCTTATATAAAATCACAGCCCACACCAATCTGCTGTCTTGTGCTTATTCTGCTTCAAGGCTATAAAATCTGAATTTCAACTCCTGTTTTCTCTGAAGTCCCTGATAGCCTGATGGCCTACAGTGCAATGAAAGAGATTCAACTATTGAATCAGTGGGAGGCATTAGTAACATCTTCAGCCACTGCAGGAGAAAGTGAAATTGTATGAACCCAGGCCTGGTTAGCACCGAAAAAAAGCTATAAAAGTCATTTATAAAATGTACATATGGTAATTCACCTCTAAAATGCACCCATTTGTGTCCCTAAATATCTTCAAATATGAGAGAGAATATTGCAAGAAAATTCCATAATTTAACCTTCTAATACTAACCTAATGAACCCCTAGAGTGCCATCATGATTCATAAATAGCTAATACTGTACAGAATTAGAGAAGTGACCAAAGTCCAAGGATAACTTTTTTGAATGGACAGTCTTTGGAGGTCACTTTGTCTGTAGAGGGTTGGTCTCCTTTCTGGGGAAATGGGAAATTGCTGATCTCAACAAGCTCATACCACTAGCCAACTAATAGAAATAGGTGATAAAGTAAGATTCATCTTATAGTCTTATATGTAGAATTCCTTCCTTACCTTGAAGAATAAGGTTTGCCATGAGCTTCTCAGGTCTACGTGTTTGCCTTAGTCTCCTACCACCAACTCCATCTCATACTCTTATGTGAATCACGCCACTTGTAGCTTCCTAAGCCCTTAATTCTTAGCAAGTCTGCATCTTTCTCATGCTACTCCAACAGCCTGGGATTCTCTTCACCTCCAAGCTGCCTTATGAAGTCTCTACTCCCTTAAAGAATGAGATTAAAACTGTCATTTCCATGAAAAAATTATTAAATTAAGCCAAACTTTGTGCTGCCATAGCCTCAGTTACTAGATATTGAGTACACGCATCTATCAACTGAGTTGAATACTTTCTGAAGGCAATGACGGTATTTCTTGTTTTTTCTCATCTTTGCATCCCTAGAACACAGTACATGACTCACATTGTTTACTCAACAAATATGTACTGAATAAGTTTATGAATGATTGACTGAAAGCCCAAATCAGAGAACAAGGAGAGTCCCTCAATTAATTAAAAAAGAAACTACGAGTAACCTCAAATATTAAGTACAATGTTGAATATATGAGAGTTTTGGAATAAATATAGAATACATTTCTAGGAGGCAAAGATGTTAAAATTGTTCTGGACTAGAAAGAACTTTAACTAGCTCACCATCATCACCAAATTAATTTGCTAAAAACTGTATCTTGTGGCACTATTTTTCTTATGAATATCCTGCCTAGCACAATAGCCCTCTTAAACCTGCACTCTTAGAAATTTATTTATTTATTTGCTCTTTGTAGTAGATTAAATTATGGCTACTAGGATACTGGGTTCTAATCCTTGGAACTTGTAAATACTACCTCATTTGGAAAAAGGGTCTTCACAGATGTGAGTAAGGATCTTGAAATGAGATGATCCATGTGGGCTCTAAATAGCATGACAAGTGTCTTTATAAGAGGAGGGTAAATGGATATTTGACCTACAGAAGAGAAGATGGCAGAGACCACAGAGGCAGAGATCAGGGGGATGTGGCTACAAGTCAAGCAACACAGACAGTTACCAGAAGATGTAAGCTGTAAGGAATATATTGTCACCTAGAGCTTGAAACAGTGTAGCCCTGTCGACACTTTCATTTTGGACTTCTGGCCTCCAGAACTAAAAGAGAATAAATTTCTGTTGTTTCAAGAAACCAAGTTTGTGGTAATTTGCTAAAGCAACCACTGGAAACTAGCACATTCATAAAGCTAAACCTTACTTTGCCTCCAAAAGAGATTCATCATTCTATAGTACTTATTGGATACTAGTCACTGTTCTATATGCTGAAGATGAAAGAGAAAAACTTTTCTGTAAAGATTTCTTATCCCATCTTTCTTTACCTGGTCCTCATATAATTGCTTACATCCTCATCTGTACCACCTCTGTTTCTTCATAATTTCATTATGGCCTTTATCATTATATAATAATTGGTATTTAGTTCTATCATTGCTTACGGAAAAGGCCAAATTTTAAAAATTTATTTCTCTTTCCCTAAGACATTGCACAGTATCCAGTTATGAGTATGTACTCAGAAAATATTTGGTGAATTAAATTAAATTGAATTATAAAGATTCAATAAAACCTTTCAAACAAAGGTTTTGCATGTCATTCAAATAAGGCGAATAAAATGCATACTTTCTTCTTTTTGGAAGACAGCAATGTTAATGACATTCTGGTAAACATTCAGACATTAAAAACTGCATGCATTACAGAACTAATTGGTATCATCGGCAAGAAAGAAGACAGCCATTATCATCCTAAGATGTGTTGAGTCACACAATTGCACGACATACTTTCAATTATTCATTGGGACTTGTTTTCCTGTGAAAGGAACATTCCACAGCTCCAGAAAACAACAGAGGGTAAAATGTGAGACATAAGAGATTTTCTAAAAAGTTTAAATTAGAAGATAACTCAGTAGAGTGGTATGATTATTTTGTGGTTGGGCTACTGAGTACTTCAGACTGGGATCAGAGCAGGTGAGATATGTGGATTTGCAGCTTAGGAAAGGGATGATGACGTGGGGGTAAGAAGAGGTGGCAACAATTATTTAACTGGTTTGTATTAGAAATTATATTAGAAAGTCCAAATGGTAATTTCCAATGCATTGACTCAGGAGCAAATAAGTCAGCTTTGTCTGTCTCTGAACTTTAACTCTGGAGCAGCACAAGTCCTGGTGATTTAGTTTCTACTCCATTGCCAGCCACAGTTTGGGTGCATGTTTTGCTTAATTCCAACATCCTTGTGGGACATCCCTTAATGTATTCTTCAGGAGCAGTCATAGCCCCAGAATTTCTATTTTTTGTGAACCTAGGAGTTGCAAGCTTGCTGGAAACAAGGAGACTTCACTTGAAGTTCCCTTAGCAAGAACATATTTTACACAGATTGTATGGTTACTAGAATCCATTTGTCTTGAAAGTTCATTGCACAGTAAGCACATTGTTTTTAATGGAGTTCAGTGAAGTGGCTGTTGAAGGAGGCTGATGAAGATTTAAAGGTCTTCCTGAATCAATTATAGGAAACTTTTAACTTCTTCCTTTACCCTATGTCCCTTCCCAAAGCAGTTCTTTGCTCTCTCTCTTCCAATGATGGACTCATCCGTTTAGAGATTTTGGATTAGAGTAACATGGGACATAGCCAGTTCTTGTCTGGCTAAAGTAGGCCACTATAGAACTACTCTCTCCCCTTTCCCTGCTCTCCTATTCTTAAGTTAGGTTGTACGTATAGATACTTTTGGTTTTGCAAAAACTCACAAGACATTTCAAGATGGAATACCCAATGTAACTAGTATTCTGAGTAATTAAGCTCTCTCTCTTTTCCACTTTCTTCTCGATCCCCCTGAGTTCAGACAATAATTTAAATATTTTATAATTTTCAAAATCAAAACCTGATGCTTTTCACCCAATAAATGTTTCCTCTTTGTACATATCCATTTCAGGAATAAGGCACCATAAATCTGGAATTAAACAAAGCCATCTTCCACGTGATGACTCAAAGACTGAGAAAAGCAAGGTTCTGAGTCAGAGGAAGGATTTTAGCATTTTGTGAACAGATTTTTCTGTTTTGTTATTCAGCTTTGTGTAGGATTTAATGATCTGAATCGATTCTTTGTAAAACCCACGGACCCATCTACGCAAAGCAAAAATAAACAGACTTGTTAGAAAAGATCACAGCAATTGAAGGAACAGGAGCACACATGTGTCTGCCCCAGTGTTGCTGTGACTGCACGATAGAAGGGCTCTTGATATTATTACACTGAGAGACAATGCAGTTACCCAAGGCAAACCCATGACATTGACCACCAATGGCCCATACTATCACTGTAATTGTAATCTATTACTATTTTCTCTAATACTACTGGATACTGAATAAATATCTTACTTGTTGAAAGCAAACAAAAATGTCTTGATCCCTTTAATATCTTACAATGTGATTGCAGAATTAGTATCTTTGTCACTTTTTGATTGTCTTTTTCTACAAATAGGTAGATTTGATTGTTCTCTATGATTGGCAAGTCATTTTGCAAACACCGTGAGCTAGGCAGTATTGTAGGCACTGAAGATATATCAATGAACAAAACAGAAAAAGTGCCCTAGAACTTATATTACAATGAACATAGTAAACAAGTAAATTATATTGTGTATTAGAAGCTGGTAAGAATCATTAAAAAAAGAAAAGCATAGCAAGAAAAGCGGAGGGGCATTAAGGCAGCAAGTGGCAGTATTAAATATAACTGAGGTAAGCCTTACTGGGGAGGTGAGATTTGAGTGAAGGCTTTGAAGAGGTAAGGAAATTGGCCAGGCAGATATCTGGCAGTGCTATGGTTTGGATGTTTTTGTCCCCTTTAAAACTCATGCTGAAACTACCAGGAATACAACAGCATTGAGAGGTGGGTCCTAAATGGGAGGTGTTTAGGTCTTGAGGGCTCTACTTCATGAATGGATTAATGCTGCTATAAAAGGGATTGGAGAAGGGTTTACTGTCTTCTGCTCTTCTGCCATGTGAAGGACAGCATTCCTCCCCTCTGGAACCCCCATCTTGAAAGAGGAGAGACAGGATCCTCACAAGAACCAAACCTGCCAGCGCCTTGATCTTGGGCTTCCCAGCCTTCAGAATTGACAGAAGTAAATTTCTGTTCTTTATAAATTACCTAGTCTCAGGCATTCTACCAGCCCAAAATGAATTAAGATGAGGGCAAATGTTCCAGACAGGGAAAGATAAGAAACAAAGGTTTTTATAAGGCAGGATGCATGATAGGTTCATGGATCAGCCAGGAGGTCAGTTTCATTGAACTAGAGGAAGAGGAGGGATGTAGAATGCACAAATGTAAGAGAAATAAGAAAGACCACATCACAAAGGTTGTGTGGGTTCTCTAAGGCTTTTGTAAAAGTCCATAGGACCATATATGGAAAAAAAGAACCATTTAAAATTCACTCAACACAAATATTTATTCCTTAGTATCTATATCTAATTATGCAATATTTCCTAAGCAGGATATACTCTCTTAAATCCACTATTGGCAGAAGTAACCAAAATTATGATTGGGCTGCTATAATCTTGCACAACAGTCCACATATCTTGCAAAAATTTCTGTTTATCACATCAGTAATCACAGGGCAGGTGAAATAATCATCTCAACAGAAAACAAAATAAGCACACAGCTTTATTCTCTTCTGAATTGGGCTTTGATATGATTTTGTATTCGATATCATTTTTATTTAAGCTTTACTTTTTTAATTTTTAAATTTTGTGGGTATATAGTAGGTGTGTATATTTACAGGGTTAATGAGATGCTTTCATACGGGCATACAATGCAAAATAACCTTAACATGGAAAATGACGTATCATCCCCCAAGCATTTATCCATTGTGTTACAAACAATCCAATTATACTCTTTATTTTTTAATGTATAATTAAATTATTATTGATTATATTCACTCTGTTGTGCTACCAAATACTAGCTCCTATTCATTCATTTATTTTTTATTTTTATTTATTTTTGCCTGTTGACCATCCCCAATTCTCCTCCTCCTAATCCCTCAGCTACCCTTCCCAGCCTCTGGTGCTGTTCTCACGAGTTAACACATTTATTCCCACAATAAGCCTAAGAGAAAGATACTATTGTTTTCTTCCATTTTATAGTTGAGAAAAATGAGACATTCAAAACAATTATCAATTTGCTAAAGCTGACACAGGGAGTAAGCAGCAGATCCTGAATTATATCCCTGTCAGCATGATTCCTGAGCACATGTCCCCTAGTTATCAGGTTATGCCACATCATTTTGAACACCGGAAGGTTTTTCAAAGATTTTTGAGGTATTTCTGAAAAGTAATCATTAGATTGGTTCCAAAAAGAGAAAACCACGATTTAGCTCAAGACAAATAAAAGGGAGATAGAAGGATCCCATATTCACTATGATTAGAGTTAATGGTCACAGGTAAAGAGGACCCAAAGGAATTCACGGGTGACATAATCAGGCAAGTGCTATCAACTCAGCCAAACCACTCAGCCACCGCTCCTTCTTCTTCTTATAGGAAGAAAAGGCAACATTCCTTTTTTCCAGGACAAAGCAGTGAGCATGGGAGGAGAAGGATATGGCGATGGACCACAAAGTTCACCCCAAACAAAAACTATCTCTCATGCCTTTCTCCTACATTTATGCTTTCATACACTCTCAAAGGCAAATCAGTTCATCAGAGAGCAGACATTACCTAAATTAAACATGAATAGACAATCTACAATTACAAATGTTTGAAAACAACAGCACCATGAAACTATCAAGCTCAATGGATAGGAAAAAATATAATACACAAGACCACAGAATTATAGCACAAACGAAAGATTTTTAAAGAGCTAAAATTATGTTTTCAGATATTCGAGAGGCTGATCATATCCCATAAGATAGGAACTGGACTTTGCAGAAATAAGACAAAAGGAAATAATGGAAATGAAACACATAATTGCTGCAATTTAAAACTCAATAGGTCAGGCATGGTAGCTCATGCCTGTAATCCCAGTACTTTGGGAGGCTGAGGCAGAAGTGTTGCTTGAGGTCAGGAGTTCAAGACTAGCCAGGGCAACATAGGGAGACCTGCATTTCTACAAAAATAATGTAGAAAAACTAGCCAGGCATGGTAGCATGCACTTTTGGTCCTAGCTATTTGGGAGGCTAAATGTAGGAAGATTGCATGAGCTTAGGAACTTGAGATTACAGTGAGCTGTGATCATGCCACTGTACTCCAGCCTGGGCAACAGAGAAAGACCCTGTCTCTAAAAAAAATAAATACATAAAAATAAAACATTAAAATTAAAGAAAACTCAATAGCTAGGCTGGATGACAAGATGGACAATGTTGATGAGCAAATTAGGAAGCTGAAGGAGGAAGCAGCATTATTGTTCCAGAGTGCTAAAGGGCAGAGAAAAAGGTATAGAAATGAAGAATTGACCCAGAGGACACACTGTCTAAGAGGAGTATGAGAATTAGCTAAAAGAAACAATGAGCAGATTTTTTTAAATACCATAAACAAGAATGATAACAACATTTAATATTGTGAAAGCCAATATTCACTGAACAACTACTTTATTGTGATCATTCATGTTCTAAGCGCTTTGCAGCCATGGCCTTATTTACTACTTGACTCTCATGTGAGGAATATTCAAGTATTATACCATTTTACACATGAGAAAACTGATGTATTTGAACCTGGAAAGGAAAATATCCAACATATGAAGAGAGATAAGCTTTTTATACTGGAAAGGTCAATCAAATTTATCAAAAGAGAAGTGAAAACAATGCCACACCTGGTCATGGTTAAGCAAAACACGGAATGAGTATTATACCCAATACTGCCTTGTAATGTAAGTGCATTTGATTTAGTGGAATATTATAGAGTCATGAAAAAGAATGATGTGCTTTGATGGGGGATAAATTCTAGTCAGGCATTAATGAAAAAAGAAAACTCCAGGAAATAGAGACCAAATATGCTTTATAACAAAAGGGCACACACACATGAATAGAAATTAAAAGTACTAGAAAACTATCATTACAAAGTGGTTACATCCAGGTAGAGAAGAAAAATAAAGATTGAAGGGGAAAGTGAAAAGATATTTTTAAATTTCATTCTATGTGCTTCTGCCGTAAGATTTGATAACAATAGCGTATTCATCAACATACAAGTTAAAATATAGAACATACGGCTGGACACAGTGACGTGTGCCATTGTCCCAGCTACCAGGGAGACTGAGATGAGAAAATGACTTCATGCCAGGAGATCAAGGCTGTAGTGCACCATGATCATACCTGTGAATAGCCATTGCAGTCCCGCCTAGGCAACATAGCAAGACCCTCTTTCTAAAAAAAAAAAAAAAACATAAAATATAGAACACATGGAAGTAAGATTATTGTGTACATTTTACCACTAGAAATTTTTATCAATTTTGTCAAACTTCTCAGCAATTTGAATTTGAAAATTTTATCCTGAACATGAGTTGCTGATCTTAAGAACAACGGCCATGCATACAAACAGGGATACATGAATTTATCTTGAATTAGTCTTAAAAAGCTTGGAAAGATGTGAATTGGCATGCATGTCTTTATTCATTTATTTAACTAACATTCTTGAGTATGATGCACGTGGCTGGCTGTATAAGAATAAATTTAAAAATAATGATAATATTTGTCCTTTCAGAATTCATTGTCTAGCAAAGGATAAAGACACTCAAATGACGGTTGTACAATTTGCTTAGTGCTAAGGAAGTTTGTACACATTGCTATGAAAACCCAGGGAAGGAAATTCTCATAGTAGTGAGATATTAAGTTCCTGAAGCAAAGCAAGGAACACTATATTTATGAAGAAAAGTTTTGTTTTCTTTTTCAGAAAGAATCAACACAATCCACTAATTGAGATAAAAGAACTACAAGCATATTTATTTTGGCCTTTGAGGAATGGGAACAATTGATGATTTACTTTAGACATAATGTTCTTGTGTGCTGTAGGTCATCTAAACAGAGCAGCAGTTCTGTAGAAGACTAACAAACCAGGTGTTTCCTATTTCTGCATGAAAGACTCAAGAAAAACAAATGCCCATGATAACTACAATCGAGAAATAGTTTATTCCATGTAACCTAGTGTGCTTTTAAAGATGAGACTCCTTAAAAAGACATTCCATAGTCAGTATAGAAATGCTATGTCCCATCTGTCCTGCTTACATATATACAATGAATATTAACATAGCCAAGAACATGAGGAATCCTATGTCAAAGAAATTTGCCTAAATGATTTAATCACAGAGTGCCTCCTGCTTATTTCTGTTTTCCTGAGTAACGCTACATCCTGTAGAGAGCTTTGAAAACAATGTCATAACATTCATCTTTACACATATGCTATGTAATATTCTCTTAAGTGCATACTATCAAATCCAGATACTTACCAGGACCTTTGTCTGGTCTTGGGGGCACACTGATATTAAGTACCTCTTCCATCTTCACAAGATTCCCACAGGCATCTTTATGAAACTCAGAGATGTCAGATACCCTTTAATTAGAGTGCAGGTCATGGACACTTAGTGTCACCTATGAAAAATTCTAACAGTTACTGTTTACTGAAATCCTGGGTCAAAAACTGATTTTTGCATTGCATTGCTGGCTGCCAAAAACTCTTGTTTTACGTTGAGTCTAATACAGTTCATCATATGTGCATGTGAAATAAAAAATAATTGGTATCCTTTTATTTTCATTGGGGTATGATTCTACATGATCAACTGACCATTTAAATTACAGTATAAAGTTGTCTAACTCATTCAACCCAACAGGACTACCTGAGTTCTAGAGATGTAATGAGTAACGACACCTCTAGGTGGTCTCACCATTGGGACATTAATACAGAAAAAACATACGTAAGTAAACCATAACTGTGATTTATTGTGGAAGGGAATGCTTTTTACCCACTCTTAATATTCATTTCTATAGGATTGGAATTAATTCAGGCTATAGTCTTGGCTTAGCTGGCTCCATTTATCCACTCTGCACCTCATGAGGTAGGAGATTTTTCTGATTGCTAAATTCGGAAGAAATACAGTGTTTCTTCTTTTCCCCAGGTAGCACATGTCCCCTTCTGCAGCTCTGTGCTGTAACTCTTCTGCATCCAGCGTCGCCTTTGATTGGACAATAAGTCTATCCAATGTGGGGTTCACAGTTAGCATGTCTATTTGACTCTCGGACTAAGCTATGTCACCCATCTTGCCTTTATCACCAATAAAGGCAATACATTAGTCTCCTTAATACCTTAATATTTTCTTTTACTTCTGACTTATTTCCAATGAGTTCAGAACCTTGGCAGAGAAGAGGGATATTATTTACTGAACTTGCTCAGTGATACCCATAATTTCAGAACAGCCATACATCATTTAATGACACCGATACATTCTGAGAAACTCATTGCTAGGCGATTTCTTCACTGTGCAAAAATCATAGGTTGTATTTACACCAACCTAGATGCTATATCCTACTATACGCCTAGGCTATATGGTATAGTCTATTGCTCCTTAGGCTACAAACCTGTACGGTATGTTATTGTATTATATTGTAGGCAAGTAACACAATGGCAATTATTTGTGTACCTAAAAATATGTAATCATAAAAGGTACAGTAAAAATATAGCATAAAAGATAAAAAATAGTACAACTGTATCAGGCACTTTCCATGAATGGAGCTTGCAGGACTGAAAGTTGCTTTGGGAGAGCCAGTGAATGAGTAGTGGTGAATGTGAAGGCCTGGGACATTAATGTACACTACTGTAGACTATGAACACTGTGCACTTAAGCTACACTACATTTATGGAAAAACATCATTTCTTCAAAAGCTAATTAACCTTAGTGATATGGTTTGGCACTGTTTCCCCACCCAAATCTCATCTGGAATTGTACTTTCATAATCCCACATATTGTGGGATAAACCAGATGGGAGTTTTATGAAATAAAACAAGGTGCTGCATATTAAATTGCATATTAAGTGTTCAGCACAGAGCCCAGCACATAGAAAATATTTAATATATCTGTTTGGTCTTCAATGCCTGATAGCACAGCCACACATATTTAACTGTATTTTCTCTAGTCCCTGGAGTAATTTGCATTGCTGTTCTTCAGTACAAGCAAAGGTCTGGTGGAAATACTTCATTTTTCAAATAATTGTTACTGCTTACTCTAACATACATTCTGTGACCACAGAACGACATATAGTCAGACCTTAACACTTTATGCTTTAAGATCCAGCCCAAGGCATGTGGAAATATAATTAGTGGAAGGATGTGACTAAATAAAGATCAGGCTTTTATTTTGACAAATTCACTAACTCAAAACTGTATATAGTTCGTGCCCTCTGTTAGAAATGTTCTCTTTCCTGAGCTCTACCCTCTTTCTCCTGGTTAACTTCCCAGAATGAAAATCCTGAGTGCAGATATGACACACATGACTACAGTCTTGTGGGGCTAAAGAATTACTCAAAAGACAAGGATTTGTATTTGCCACTGTTTCCCCAGGAACAAACACAGCTCTGGAGAAGCAATCAATATTTGTTAAATTGAATTAATTGAATATGGTCCACTTCATGCCAGAGGAATGAGGGTAAACAAACACACCTATGATGCTTACCTTATGTGAGGCATTTTACAGACACCGTGGCAATTCATCTTTAACAATGGCATGTGATGACTAGCACTAACTCAACCCCTCTCCCCCATACAAACTGAAGCTTAGAAAGGCTAAATGTCATGCCTAAAGGTTATCTAGTGCTTATTAGCATTAAATACTGAATTCAGAGCTTTATATGTTTTATTACAATGCCATGAATTCTATCACTACATAATGGATACAGCAAAACCAGTGACATACATTCTGCTCAGACAGATAGGTAGAAATATATAGATAGATACAGATGATATAGATTTATTTTCTGGAAAAAAAATAGATACCAGAACATTTCAACAATATCACTCCCAACACTTACTAGATCTTTCAGGTAGCACAATGTAGAAGGTTGCTGGTATGCTTGAGTTGAAAACGAAACACTTTCCCAGCACTACAACCTAACACAGAAGGTTAATTCTTCTGCTAATTCCTCTGAGCCGGAGGTGGCTGCTGACAGTGCTTTCCCTCTTGGACAATGCCTGTGATGATGCACCTGAACATCCCATTCATTTGGAGAGAGAACACAGGCTGCCTCTGGCTCCAGCAGATCAGCACATTTTATTATCAAAAATTGTAGCGGGAAATGGAAAACATTTACCCTACCACCTAATTCATACCACTCCTCCCTGGGGTATGTTGACTCTAATCCTTGGTCCAGTTTGCCTGAAACAAATCAAACTGTGGGGAACCACTTCAGCACCTAATCAACTCCACAACTGGAAACACTTTTCTCACACCCACATATAATTAACAGTAATAATAAAGCTAATGTGATTATACTGATACTTTGGCCCAAATACAGAAAAGCGTCACCAAATTAAGCAAAGCAGCAGCTTCCCAGTACCTGTCCATCTCTCAACTCAATGACTGCCCATAAAAAAATCATGAGCCTCGCACTTCCCAGTCATGATGCTCTCCTGCAATGAATTTGCATAATGAATAGCAAAACTGAAATAAATACTAATTATGTACTGAATGGGATGTGGAGAGGTGATTCAAGTAATTTGACTAGCTAATCAACAGGAGATTATTTCTCAGCTATGTCTGTACATACCAGAAATTGACTACCTGATAAAAATGCAAATCAAGTGGTCCAATGGTCAGGATAGCGGTCCAGACAGACATGGACATCAGGCCAGCATGGTTCTGTTATTGTTTGATAGTCTGTGAATAATATGCTTCCATTTTAGCTGTATCTAGCATTCATTGACCACCTATGAGCCAGGCATATATATCCCAGCTGCGGGGACAAAGCAGGTGACCCAACGTGGATGTTTCTGGTACTGATCATGAAAGGCAGACTGAAAGGGCATGTGGATACTGAATGACCACCAGGCCAGCTGCTCTCAGGACTCTGTATAATTTCACAGATTTAATCTTTACAAACCTATCTGTTAAAAAACTGATGAGCTAGCTAAAGCACAGAGTTTAATAAACTGGATAACAGCTTACAACTGATGAGGAGTGAACTACAGAATTGACCCAAGATGTCTCATCCAAAATCCAGGCTCTCCACCATTTAGTTAAATTACCTGTTTCCATCTTTAGGTGATTAAAGCTGAATGAACACAGGGGATACCTATTCCCAGTTTGTTGCAAGAGGACAGCTATCATCTAAGAATGGGTTTCAATCTCTAATCTGTACTTAATGATAACCATAACTTGGGAAACCCTCATCAACCAAACAACTCATATAAGGTGAAGGTAGCATAGGCCTTTGTAGTTGCCTGCCTTTTGGTACAGAAATACATGAATCCAAATATCAAGTGTTTGGGAGATAAAGATGCTCAATTATACATCTAAGCTGTTTGGTTTCAGAATTAAAGGGATTAAATACATACTAAGATTCATTTTCAATTGACTACTTTTCACAGGGGTAGCTCATAGTAAAAGCATCATCAGAAGTACTCTTCAGCGGTTGCCTACACTAGGCAATCTGTTTCGGCCAAAATGCCAATGGTCATCATGAAAGTTCAATCACTTTTAACATCACTACAAGTCTCAGATTACTACTGAAGCAGATTTGAGACAGCAGTAACTGTCCTATGAAACAATGCCCCATGCCAGGAGCTTTACATACATAATCACCATTCTTCACAAGGAGATTGTGAAATAGTATTATTAGTCTATTTCACAAACAAGAAAATGAACTCTGAGATTTTAACTAACTTTCTCAGCATTACACAAAGTATTTTTTAAGAGCTACAATTCAAAACCAGATTGTCTTTGAAGTTCTTAAACCTTCCTCAAAAGGGTTTCAAGGTCTGTTTACAAATATTCTCAAAATTCCTAGATTAAGAGAATACAAGGTTTTTCAAAACATTCCTTATGCCATTTCTTATTTATTCTTTTACATTTATTTTCAGTATTGAGGATAAACAATTAAAAAGAAAGTCACAAATTAAAGTATAGCCTAGAAAACTGCTACTGAGTCTGCTTTCTCTTCAGAGTATTTCATGATTATTAATTGAGTTAATTCACATGTAATTGTACACCGATCCACAGGAGCCCACTGGTATCCTGTAGTACTAGGAGCTTGTTGTATGCCCCAATCACTCTTCTAGATTTTATCACATCCACTTCCACATAGTGATTCTATAACTATGCTGGATGGGAACACATCAATATAAGTAAATAACAGGGGATTATATCATAGCGAATCCAAGTCAGACTCTCCAATTAGAATACTTGGTTGCAAACTATTTTATTTTCCAAGATTCTACTTGGTCCATTGTAGGTAATGCTGAACAAATCTTCTGGCATGATCTTTTCAATTAGAAATACTTGCATTCAATACTGATCGCACTTTAAATTACAGCAATAAATAAGCAAGACGTGGCCTTCAAGGAGATCCCAGATAGCAACTGAAAAGTAGCAAGCTTTATTACGTTTGTTCTGTGATAAAAGCAAGTAAATGCTGCATAATTTCAATTCCCCCTTTCAATGGTATTGTAAGTTTAACACAGGAAAACCGTGCTTAGATATTTAATATGAAATAAATCACTGGATAAGATGAAAATGTTTTAAAAATTCCTTTATATGGCTAAAATGATAGAAGACATTTTTGTTTTACTTAAATATGAGATGATTCTGTTCCATGAAAAATAATCGCATTTACCTTAAAGGGGTATAATTGTTGAAACAATGTGATGAAGGATAAATATAATTTACCTGGGTGATCCCAGGCACTCTCATAACTTCAAATTTTACATACCTACTGACTCCTTCACTGATTTCAAATCTCAGCTTTTTGGTTTATTTTCCAAAACTATCAAGATAGACTAGATATTTTTATTTGCATGACTTGCAAGTAGGTTAAACTTCCCATACCAAAATTTCCAGATGAAATTGCAAAATAATATTCCTTACCAAGATTTAGGTTGGTGGGTTTACTTAACTAGAATTAGCAGGTGACCCAATCTGGATGCTTCTGGTCCTGATTATGACAAGCAGACTGAAAAGGCATGCAGATACTGAATGACCACCAGGCCAGCTGCTGGGAAAAACAGTTATGGCATCTCACCTCATTATGTCCGTTTCTGATTAATATTCTCCCGAGGTTTAATAAGCTGCTTTCTTATTACCTAAAACTCTTCCAGATCTGCTGCAGAGAAGGTAAAAGGCAAATGGTGATCCAGCAACAGAGACAAGACAGGAGCAAGTGTGATCATTTTGAGATGACTCAAATTAGCCTAGAGTTAACAAAGGGTGGCAGAGGGAGACCTGGTTGACAGACTTACGTGCTTTTCTGAAACTTAATTTGAGAAAACATTCAATGTGCCAAGCTACAAGAAAGCCAGCAATTTTACAATCTTAATCAATAAAGTCTGAATGCCATCAATTCAATATTCATGACAGGAAATAAAATTGCTGCCACATCTTAAATTATATAGCCCTAAAAAGCCCATAAAATATTGTTCTGCAATTTGCTTTCCTGACCTTTGTATACCACAAGGCCATATGCTTTTGAAGAAGTTGCTAATTCTACTAGACTCACTGGTCTCCCAGAGCACAATCACAAAACCATTCTGAGGTTCTTGCCTATTCCTTTCCTTCAAAGGTCACTTCTCCAAAGAGTCCTTCCCTGATAAGACTCAGTGCCTAGCACACCTATCCTTGGTCTCTGTACTGACAACACTGGATTCTTCCTTTTATATGCTCACATAGTCCTTGTAGTTTTATTATTTCTCAGCTCTTACACCATTAATTTTTCATTCATGGATTATTCCAAATTTATTTCATTAAAATCCCTGTCCTCCAACCAGAAGCTAAACATTGTGCCTATGGGAAATGCCCTTTAAATATTTTTTACCAATTTATTCCTTGCACTTAACACAATAAATACAACGTAAGTATTTTAAAAACTTGACTGAATAAGTGATTAATGCAATTGATAGTTTCTATCATTCTATGTTATAGTCTAAGAAAATTAAGAATTCTTAATGTAGTAAAGTAATAAAATTATAGGATACAGAAATGGAAGGGGCCTTAGATATTGTTTATTCCAACTTCTCTGCTTTATAGATAAGGAGACTGAGGCTAAAATTATGAGATGGGTCCAGAAACCCAAGTTCCCCCAGTTAGTTCGTGACAGAAGCTAGATATTTGGAATCCATCGCCAATAGAGTTTCTAAAAAATTGTTGATGGGTCTGAAAAACAGGTGGTTCCTACAACTTCTGCAGGCCATTCTCCAAAAATAGTCTCCTGGACACCATTTTAAATTTATTACAAATGATCCAGTGGGGCCAATTAGAAAAACCAATTCCTTATATGAGAAGTGTTGAAAATGCAAATTAATTATAAAGAGGCTTCTCCTTTAGTGCATTATGATTGTCTAGGACTAACGTGCAGCTCTTTGTATACTAGCTAACATGAATAATTGAAAATGTAAAAGCTGTAGATTCAAAACTACCAATTTTCCCAATCCCTTCTCTGTAGGGAGGGGATCAGCTTAAGTTTAAATTAAAGCTAACCTGAAATTCTGTTGAACACTAACATTTCCTGCCTCTTTATTTACCCTTTGATATTCATGCTAGCCATCAGCCCTATTGAATGACTAACTCTTTGCAATCCGCAAAATGGGTGTAGCCATATTCTATTTTATTTCAGATGTTTTGCAAATGCTGTTGCTCTTACTTCAAATGAGTTTGTTTCCTCATTGGTCTAGGTAGCTCACACTTAGCCTTCAAAATCCAAGTTGAAAATCATTTTGGAGCAAAGAGCCTCTTGCTTTCTCAAGACAGAATTCATGTCACTCTCCATTGACACCATAGCCTACATTCTTTTCTTCCAATATTCCTTTGTAACCTTGTCACTAACCTGCCACCCCACCTGCCTGGAGACAGTAAGAAACTAAAGATCTTTGTCCTATTTAATCTCTCTAACTTCAGTGCATGACTCAGTGTTAAATGTTTATATTTTTATTTAAAAATTATGCCCGAGGACTTTTTAATAGTCCTAAAATGAACAAAATAAATATAAACAAATAACAAGGTATTTATTCTCAGAAAATATGCCAACTTTAAAAGTTATAATGTTTAAGTGTTTATCAGAAATCACAAGCTTCTGCATTCCCAAATACATATAAATTGTGCATCATGATGAGTGACCATTAACTTGTCAACTATAGGATACCCAATCATATCAATATAATTTATTCTACAACAGATGACCAATGAAATCATATGGCCTATTTTGTGATACCTATGCTAGGCACAGAAAAAGAATAGTTCTGAATGAACAGGCAAATAAACTGATCATAACAACAGCATCATAATTGAACTCATTTGTGTATTGAGCTTATCAAGTTATTTATGTATGAGTTATGCAATATGAATAAGCTTATCACTTAAGGTCCCTAAAAAATAATTAAATGGAGAGAACGGTTTATCTCCAGCTAAAATTTTAGACTTTATTTCTGATTATTGATTCAAATAACAGAATACAATAAAAATGCAAACACATCCTCTTGAAGAGGCCACAGATCTTAAAAATAATGTATTATGAACTCTTCTGTACATGGAAAATGAATATATAATTTATATTATAACTGATTCAGTCTTTAGTGTAAGAAAATAATAAATAAAAATATAAGTCATATTTTGGACTCCCCAATTCAGTGTTTGTTTTCTGGAATCAAATCTGCCTGGATTTTTTTTTTTTTAATTCTGCTTTGTTTTCCAGGATTATGTGCTATCGCAATTTTCTGTCATGATGTATTTACCAGTTAACCAGCACCATCCTGTGACATGCCCAACTGCATTTTGAACACACACTTTCAGTGCGATCTCATCTACAATTTTGGTTTAAATGATCAACTATATCCTAATATTTCACATGTTTATACCTTTGGCTCAGAACTCTTTCTTGAGCCCTAATTTGTTTTTTTAAAAAACGAAATGTCTACCTATACCTAGACTTGGATTTTAGAAAAGCACCTCAAATCCATCATTTCTAAAATGAACCAATTTTCTTTCATAGTCTTAATGACAATATTCTCACTTTAATATTCTATATCCTGTTGATTTCATGCCACAAACCAGAGCATTTAATTAATACCTTTAATTAATTAAATTAATTTAATTAATGCTTTTTCTTTTCATTCACATCCTTATATCCTATCAGTTACCAGATTCTCTTGGTTCTGCTGATCAAATACATTTTGAATCTGCACATTTTTTCTTCCTATTCCCACTATGAATGCCTGTGGTCCTGCTCTCAGCCACTATTCTCCCATCTGATATTTGTAAAAAATACCTGTGATTCCTGCAACTTCTCTCAGATTACTCCAGCAGCCTTGAAACTGGCCTCCAGGCTTCTGGTCTTTCTGACTCCAACCCAGTTTTTTCACAGCAACCAATATAGTCTATCAAAAAGTCATTTTAGGCCGGGCGCGGTGGCTCATGCTTGTAATCCCAGCACTTTGGGAGGCCGAGGCGGGCGGATCACGAGGTCAGGAGATCGAGACCATGGTGAAACCCCATCTCTACTAAAAAAAATACAAAAAATTAGCCGGGCGTGGTGGCGGGTGCCTGTAGTCCCAGCTACTCGGAGAGGCTGAGGCAGGAGAATGGTGTGAACCCGGGAGGTGGAGCTTGCAGTGAGCCGAGATTGCACCACTGCACTCCAGCCTGGGCGACAGAGTGAGACTCCGTCTCAAAAAAAAAAAAAGTCATTTTACTATTTTATACACCTATTGATTATTTTTGTTATTCCTGAGAGTCAAGCTTATTCTGCAGGAGGAAACAATTACCAAATGTGAATGGCTTAAACAAAATAACATTTTTTCATGCAAACTACATGTCTAAAGTAGTTCAGCAGGTGGCTCTGATTGTTACTGGCATTCAAGGATCCAGGCTGTTGGAACTTCAGTGATCAGATCACTGAATCCTTGCAGTAGGGAGGAATGTAATAGTGGCTTGTAAGCGTTCTGCTTGGATATAAAACATGTCACTTCCACCTACATTTAGTCAACCAGAGCAATTCAATGGCCACCCTTAACTTCAAGAGGGTGGATAAATTCAACCTTACTATAAGCTGAAGAAAAGAGAAGCAGACTATTTGTGAATGACATAAAGGACTACTAGAGCTTTGTATTACCTAACAGTAAAATGTTTATTTCAACACAATTCTAAAGTCCCAGAGCTTCCTCTGCAGCTTCTCTTCCTGACACTCTTTAACTTTTTACCCAAAGTCCTCGAGATACTATTCCTCCTGCAATCCCTCGACTACAGAACATTCATCATCCTACATGTTCTCTTTCTGCCTCGATCTCCTTTCCTCTTCTCAGCCTAGCCAGCTCTTACTTTCTATTCCAGTTTCAGTATAAGAAGCATTTCTACCAGTAGGACTTCTGTTATTCCCTTTTACTCTTAAGTACTCGTCCTATACGTTCCCAGACTATAATAGAATATTTTTTTTTCAGTTTACTGCACCTTTAACTGTCCATCTTCGCCAACTGAAAGTAAAAGTCATTATAGCAGTGACTGCATGTGTATAACTGGATTCTATTGCATTCTCATAGCTGCCCAAAAACCTAACACAAGGTAAGCATTAATTAAATATTTATTGAATAAATATATGATATTTCCTCACCAGTTAATTTATTTTTAAAACCTGGTTCATTTTAGTAAACTCATGGAACAGCCTGAGACTAAGTATATTGGCAATACCTGAACCCAAAAAGAGCTTTTTCTAAGTCTTTATAAGAAGATAAGGAGGAGAACCATCTAAAGACAATAATCTTTAAAATTTAAAGAGTGATTAAACAGATTCCTTTCTCTTATCTTTCACAACAATTCCCAGTCAATTACTTTGCATATAATGTGGTTTATCATAGTGTTCATTCATGGATCCTGCATCCATTCATTCAACAAATTTATTGCATAACTATCAAATGTCAGGTGTAGTTCTAGACATGGTATATATAGCAGTGAATAAATACTGGCCAAATCCCTGCTCTTATACTTCAGAGAAGAAATTGACAGTAAATAATAAATAAGTAATATTTATACTATATCTAATAGTTATAAATACTGTAAAGAGAAAATAAGTGAAGAATGGAGGTAGGAGATGTTAGGGTCTAGGAGTAGGGTTGAAGTTTTAAGAAGAATCGTCTTTGGGAGGCTGACGCAGGCAGATTGCCTGAGCTCAGGAGTTCGAGACCAGCCTGGGCAACTTGGTGAAACCCTGTCTCTACTAAAATACAAAAGAAATTAGCTGGGCTTGGCAGCGTGCACCTGTAGTCCTAGCTACTGGGGAGGCCGAGGCAGAAGAATTGCTTGAACCTAGGAAGCAGAGGTTGCAGTGAGCTGAGATTGCGCCACTGTACTCCAGCCTGGGCGACAGAGTAAGACTCCGTCTCTATAAAACAAAACAAAACAAAGCAAAACAAAACAAAACAAAACAAAACCAAACCAGAATAGTCAGGGGAGTCTCCACTACCAACTGATCCAGGACCTAAAGAAGGAGATGGAGTGAGCTACCAGATCTTGAGGAAGAGGTTTTAACCAAAGGGAACAGCAATGCAAGGTCCTTAAGGAGTGGATATGTCTGGCATATTTGACTTATAACAGAGGATGATGTGGCTGGATAAGAGAGACTCAAGATTGAGTGGTACAAGAAGAGTGTATGTTCATCAACGGGGAATAACCTGGTAGAAAAGTGCAAATGGTAGTTATAGGAAAGCGTTCTTGTTGAATAACCTAAGACAAGATACAAATTTGCTTTTTTTGGAAGGAAAATAGAGATATTGCTTTTCCTACTTATGAGTACTGAGAGTCCAAGTTGGTGTCCATCTCAGCACCTCTGGGGAAGATGTCGAGATAACTCCAACTGGCCTGCAGAGGTCTTTGTATGATCACAACTGGTATAACAATATAATGGAATTCAATGACCTATTATCTCACCTATCTGCCTATGTGCTCCTCCCTTTCTACCTTCAACACTGGAAGGATATCTTGATACTTAAGTGAATAATATTCAGAATCAGGGCCTTCATTTGGATGAGTCAATTCACTAATGATATGAAATGTTGACTCCCCTGCAATCAGAAGTGGGTTATATCCCAAGCCTTCACACTCAAACTAGAAATTCTAATTTAAGCAAAACAGTAATGAGTTCCATTTATATAGTCATATTTCTCCAGAAGTATTCCAAAGTGCCTTAACAATTATATATAGGCAATCACATCGCCCACTACTAAAACACAGTCATGTCTAGAGGGAAAATGCAGTAACTGTTTAATAACAAACAGTAACATAACAAGAAGTAAAGATAAACACTTTAACGAATCCCACAGCCAAGTGTGAGGGGTGGAGAAGAGGTCCAACTAAGAAGCCAGAGGTACCTCAACTTGGAAAAAAGCCGAGATACCGTGGTTAAAGCCTGCATTTCTATATAACATGTCGCCTCCTATTTAGTGCATGAGAGGGTTCAGTATAAACATCCCCCAGTGTCTCCCAAGCCCATTACATCACTAAAGCATAAATGCGGAAACCAGTTACCATATGTTGGCCTATTGAACGAGAACATTTTCTAGATATAATCCAACATGCTTTTACTGCTTACTCCAAACTTGCTCTATGAGTGAGTTAAACTGATTCAAATATTCTTTGATTATGCAGGACAACCAAAGACTAAATACATTATTTCTTAAATGCTTACCCATAAGACAGCTGTCTTAAATTCACCAGGTTAGGTTAATAAAAGCCCAGATCCACGGGGTTTATGCCACACTTTCTATGTTGCTGTTGTTTTTTATTTTTGAGACTGGTTCTTTGACACCCAGGATGACGTGATCATGTAATCATAGCTCACTGCAGCCTCAAACTCCTAGGCTCAAGCAATCCTCATGCCTCAGCCTCCTGAGTAGCTGGGATTACAGGGGTGCACCACCAGGTCTGGCAAATTTTTGTACTTTTTTTTGTAGAAACAGGGTCTTGCCATGTTGACCAGGCCAGTCTCAAACTCCTGGCCTCAAGCAAACTGCCCATCTCAGCCTCCCAAAATGCTGAGTTTATAGGCATGAACCACTATGCCTAGCCCCAGACTTTCTAAATCGGATTATTTAAAGGTGAGACCCAGGAATCTGTTTGTTTGTTTTTTGAGATGGAATCTCGCTCTGTCCCCCAGGCTGGAGTGCAGTAGCGCAATCTCAGGTCACTGCAACTTCCGCCTCCTGGATTCAAGCAATTCTCTGCCTCAGCCTCCCAAGTAGCTGGGATTACAGGTGCCCACCACCACACCCAGCTAATTTTTGCACTTTTAGTAGAGACAGGGTTTCACCATCTTGGCCAGGTTGGCCTTGAAATCCTGACCTTGTGATCCACCCACCTCAGCCTCCTAAAGTGCTGGGATTACAAGCCTGAGCCACCATGCCTGGCCAAGAATCTGGTTTTTAATATGGTTTATAAGTAATTTGCATGGTCTTGTATTGGCAGATTTGGATAGCACTGGTGCAGCTAGATTAAAAAGTGAATTAATAGCTGTGGGAAATAAGAGAAATGGATAATAAAGAATGAGAGAGATAAAACATGTACATTTAGAAAAGGAAGCAATCCTCAAACCTCTTTTTTTTTTTTTTTTTTTTTTTTTAAGATACCTGTGGTTAGGTCCTTGAAATCTAGTTCCCTGTGAGCTAAAAAGCATTCAGGGCAAAATCCAGACTTTGAAGATGGAAGAGATTTCAGAAGTTATGTAATCTAACACTCAGTTTACCAAGTTAGAAACTGAGGACGGATAGGTCACGTGACTAAGTCTATAATGGCAGCTTTGGATACTTTCTAATGGCCTTTCCATCAAGGCCAAACCTATCTGGCCTGGGGGCCTGATCTGGAAGCCAATTTCACTGTGGTTGCCTTCAGTAGTTTTCTGACTTTCTTCTCATTAACTATCTAATTCACCCCAACAACAGTTATGTACCTCTCTACTTTCCTAGCATTTTATTTCCTTTCTCTTCTGACTCTTTTCTCACATTCACCAAAATCTGACAGACTTAGTCTTTGGTTCACTCAACATTGTTTTCAGCAACAATTACAAACCATTTATGAGTTCTCACTAAGATAGAAAGTCAATGCTAGATAGTAGGTATACAACTGTTTCCTACAACACAGAGTATAAACCTCTGAAATCTGAACTGTTAAGTAAGCTCTAGTCACAATTTTGTCATTAATTGGCTTTATAGCACAGATACCAGCCATTCATGTACTGAATACCTATTTATTGAGTATCTTCCATATGATTGGAATTGCAAGGTATTGACGAAAACACAGGCAGGTTTTCTTTCCACCTAGACATCAGGGTCAATAAAAAGACAGCCAATAAACAATTACATTAATCACTATGGTTAAGAGCCATATAGTAAATGTAAGGGCTGCTATGGGACAGGCACCCTATAAAGGACAGGCAGGCATACAGAACCTAGTAGAGGTTTCAAGAAAAACTTCAAGGAAGTGACATGAAAGGGAAAATCTAATAGTTGAGTAGGAATTAGGCAAAGGGAGAGTATGGAAAATGTTTCAGATAGATCTAAAAACACAAGCAAACTTCCTGAGCTGGGAAAAGAAGCTAAAAGGTCAACGTGACTAGAGCAAGGGGAGACAGAGTAAGAAAGCAGAAAATAAACTCAGAAAAGAAAGCAGCCAGAGCACAATATTGTGCAGTAATTGCTGAGTAACTTGGAGATAATCCAACCTGCCACCGGGTTATTGTTTGCATCCAGTGAGGTATTTCTTGTGAGAGGATAAAATAACAGTAATTTTAGCAGCTGTGCAAAAAAAGGCATTGTAAAAAATTTAAGAGATTTTATAAATAAACTTAACGTTTCTCCCTTCCCCTAGAGAAAAGAACTTTAATCCAGAGGTCTCCAGAAGAAAAGACTACCTAACTCACATGTAAAACAAATGAGAGTGAGCGATCATCTGCTTCCACTTGCCCTTTGCAAAGGAATCAGGAGCAGAATTTAAATGTGTGTGGGTGTGTGTGTGCGCGCGCGCACATGCACGTGCATGACTTACTATGCCATTTACCAAGTCTTTAAAATGACCATCCAATACTGATGGTGCAGTACCGCTGCCCTGACTAAAATCACTCAAGGGCCGAGCTGGTGTCTCATGGTATTGTATCACAATTTTCCCCATTATACCACAGAGACATGGCCCAGATACAGATCTCTGTCCTGTTAGCAAATTGTTATCATTATCCCAAGACATCTTCTGCTATCGAAAAATCCCTTTTGCAAAATATCAAAAATGTGGTACAAAATGACATAGAAATCAACTTCCTGCTTGAGTCACTAAGAAATGATTTAAAAAAAATGGTTAGATCTTAGCGCACATCCTCATGAGTTGTGAATTCTAGTTAGACATGTATTCGTGCAGACTCAGTTACCAGTTCTCATCTTTGGGAGAAGAAAAGAAAGAAAAGTTTTAAGAATGTTGGTAATTAATAAACTAGAAAATATTAATAGCCACAGAATGAACTGTTTTCTTATTCAGTGAGTGAAACAGCATTCCCTTTGCATTCAAAATGTTTTCCTCTGTGGTTTGGCCATAGGGAAATCAAGACAGTATGTTTTCTTATCGCCCTTACTGTGACCCTTTAATTTCCTACCTTACCTTCTCCCCCACAGCCACTTACACACAACCTTACCAAAATGGATATTAGATTTTTTCAGGGATCCTTTTTATAAACACTGAATCTGGAGGAAGGAGAATCTGATGCATACTGAAACAGTGATCTCTGTAAAAAACAGATTTTCCAGAGGGGGAAAAAAAGGCATCCAACACCATATTCTCAATGTTCCTGTTTCCCTGAGCCACCACTGGTCTCATTAAATATGCTCAGAAAATAAATTTCCCTACACTCAAGAACTAACTGCTGAGATATAGGATCCCCAAGCTCTGCTGAGCATCTTTAGAAAAGTATTGTTGTTATTACCCTAATGAGTTAGAAAGAGAGACAGCTACCTTATCAATTAAATGGTGAGGATCAATTCCTGGCCTTAATGGATATCCTCAGAGTATTACAGTAAATTAGTGGTTGAACAAAAGAGACTCAATTCTTAATACCCACAGCAGCTCAGTTTGAGCCTTGACTCACAAATGAGCTACAGGAATCTCATCTCTTTTCTAGTCCTTCAAGATCATCTTCCATTAATGAAGTAAATCTATAGTACTAACCACCATCACTTTGCTACTTTCCTAATGTTTAAAAGCAACTCTGATTCTATGTGATTTTTATCTAGTTCATAGACTAGCTCATTTAGTATATGCTAATGAATTTCTTTTAAAGAGGAAAAAAAGAGTCTTTATTTAAATTTGTTTTCCCTTTGAGCTATTACCTGAAAAGCCATTCCAGCAGCCATTAAAACTTGTCAAAAGAGTGTACAGTGATGATTTCAGTAAAAGTGCATCCCAATTCACAGACCCAATTGCTTACCATTTATTTTTGATGTATTTGTTGTTTACGTATTCTAGGATATTGTAACTATTTAATGGCCATGTTGGAAATATTTTTTTAAAGCAATTATATCATAGACCAGGGAGATGGTGAAAATAGCATCTGATAGAGAATAAGAGACCTATTGATACCATTTATATGCTCCAGCTGACACACTTATCATAATTATTTTGGAAAAGCAAATACTAAAGCAATTTCCAGTTGTGTTCACTCATGTGATTGTACATTCCAGTGAAAATACCTGAAACCATAAGAATCTACAGGGGAAATTATATTAGTGACACAGAAAGTTGAATATCTCTGAAATTTCAGACCATATAAAAACTACCAATTTATCTCTAATGTATACTATAGATTGAAGAGTAAAATCATCATGTCTTCAAGTTGAAAAACCTAGGTTCAAGGTCTGACTCTGTCAAGTCCATAGGTGTACAATCTTGTATAAACAACTTAATGTTTCTGAACCACAGTTTCCTTATTGTTATATTATTGATAATAATTATCTATTTCATGAATTAAAAAACTATGAAAATGAAAAATGTATGCTAGGATCTCTAAAAATCCAAAATCTTTTTATATTTTTAACTGTAGAAGGAGGAGAAGTTAGCTGAGTTATTTTTAATACCTCAAAAAATTCCTTGTTATGTACAATGCTGATAGAACTGTTCAACTATCTAATAATTTCAAAATATACTTAACAATTCTGACTCCCGTGATGTATTTACATATTATTACTGTATTAGTCTGTTTTCACAGTGCTGATAAATACATACCCAAGACTGGGCAATTAAAAAAAAAAAAAAAGGTTTAATGAACTTAGAGTTCCACAAGGCTGGGGAGGCCTCAAAATCATGGGGGAAGGCAAGGAGGAGCAAGTCACATCTTACATGGATGGTGACAGGAAGAGAGAGAGAGCTTGTGCAGGGGAACTCCGATTTTTTAAAACCATCAGATGTCATGAGACTTATTCACTATCACGAGAACAGCACAGAAAAGACCCGCCCCCATGATTTAATTGCCTCCCACTGGGTCCCTCCCATGACTCATGGGAATTGTGAGCTACAATTCAAGATGAGATTTGGCTGGGGACACAGCCAAACCATGTCATTCTGCCCCTGGCCCCTCCCAAATCTCATGTCCTCACATTTCAAAACCAATCATGCCTTCCCAACAGTCCCCCAACGTCTTAACTCATTTCAGCATTAACTGAAAAGTCCACAGTCTAAAGTCTCATCCAAGACAAGGCAAGTCCCTTCTGCCTATGAGCCTGTAAAATCAAAGGCAAGTTAGTTACTTCCTACATACAATGGAGGTAAAGGCATTGGGTAAATACAGCCACTCCAGATGGGAGAAATTGGCCAAAACAAAGGGGCTACAGGCCCCAGGCAAGTCTGAAATCCAGCAGGGCAGTCAGATCTTAAAGCTCCAAAATGATCTCCTTTGACTCCATGTCTCATATCCAGGTCATGCTGGTGCAAGAGGTGGCTTCCCAGGGTCTTGGGAAGCTCCAACCCTGTGTCTTTGAAGGGTACAGACTCCCTGCTGGCTGCTTTCACAAGCTGGTGTTGTGTCTACAGCTTTTTTTCCAGGCACACGATGCAAGCTGTCAGTGGATCTACCATTCTGGGGTTTGGAGGACAGTGGCCCTCTTCTCACAGCTCCACTAGGCAGTGCCCCTGTAGGGACCCTGTGTGGGGGCTCTGACTTCACATTTCCCTTCCACACTGCCTTAGCAGAGGTTCTCCATGAGAGCCCCATCACTGCAGCAAACTTTCGCCTGGACATCCAGGCATTTCCATGCATCCTCTGAAATCTAGGCAGATTTCAAACCTCAATTCTTGACTTCTGTGTACTTGCAGGCCCAACACCACATGGAAGCTGCCAAGCCTTGGGGCTTCTACCCTTTGAAGCAACAGCCCAAGCTATACCTTGGCCCCTTTTAGCCATGGCTGGAGCAGCTGGGACACAGGACACCATGTTCCTAGGCTGCACACAGCACAGGGACCCTGGGGCCAGCCCAAAAAACCATTTTTTCCTCCTAGACCTTTGGGCCCGTGATGGGAGGGGCTGCTGTTAAGACCTCTGACATGCCTTGGAGACTTTTTCCCCATTGTTTTGGGGATTAACATTCAGCTCCTCATTACTTATGCAAATTTCGCAGCCAGCTTCTATTTCTCTTCAGAAAATGGGTTTTTTTTTCCTGTCACATTGTCATGGTGGAAATTTTTCAAACTTTTATGCTCCACTTCCTTTATAAAACTGAATGCCTTTAACAGCACCCATGTCACCTGTCACCTCTTGAATGCTTTGCTGCTTAGAAATTTCCTCTGCCAAATACCCTAAATCATCTCTCTCGAGTTCAAAGTTCCACAAATCTCTAGGGCAGGGGCTAAATGACACCAGTTTATTTGCTAAAATATAACAAGAGTCACTTTTGCTCCAGTTGCCAACAAGTTCCTCGACTTCATCTGAGACCACCTTAGCCCGGACATTATTGTTCATATCAGTATCAGCATTTTTGCCAAAACCATTCGACAAAGTCTCTGGAAAGTTTCATACTTTCCCACATTTTCCTGTCTTCTTCTAAACCCTCCAAACTGTTCCAATCTCTGCTTGTTACCAAGTTGCAAAGTTGCTTCCACATTTTCGGGTATCTTTTCAGCAACATCCCACTCTACTGGTACCAATTTACTGTATTAGTCCATTTTCATGCTGCTGATAAATGCATACCTGAGACTGGGAAATTTACAAACAAAATAAAAAAGGTTTAATGGACCTACAGTTCCACATGGCTGGGGAGGCCTCACAATCATGGTGGAAGGCAAAAAGGAGCAAGTCGTATCTTATGTGGATGGTGGCAGGCAAATAGAGAAAGAGAGGAAGAGCTTGTGTAGGGAAACTACCATTTTTTAAAACCACCAGATCTTGTGAGACTTATTCACTATCAGGAGAACAGCATGGGAAAGACCCGCTCCCATGATTCAATTACCTCCCACTGGGTCCTTCCCATGACACATGGGAACTGTGGGAGTTACAAGTCAGGATGAGATTTCGGTGGGGACACAGCCAAACCATATCAATTATATATGCATATTACAAATTTAATATTATCTATTCAAAAAATAAATAGTAGGTAGTATCAAAGATTATTCTAAGAATTACATATGAGTTGGTGAGAATCTATTCCCAAAAGGGATAAAATATAAATTGTCAATTACTAAAATGTTTAGGGTAGAAGTAAAGTAGATCAGGGTAGAGAAAAAATAACAAGAGATCCACCCAAAGCAAAAATCCAAACTATATAAAGGACTTTGGATAAGACAAAGTACATATCTCCAAAGAAAGTAGAGAAAGAATGGATGATTTCCTAAGTGTTTGTAATCTGTAGAGGCAAGTTAGGAAAGTAAAACAGAAAATCTGCATGTAGTTGCATATATAACCTCACCCTATATCAGGTCTGGCAAAAAATATTTAATTTCATATTTCAGTGCAGTCAACTGAGAGGGATTTTCCTGGAGGACAGTATTTAGTGGAGAAAAGGTTGGGAAGGGCACGTACGAAGGCCACTGCAAAGGTTCAGGACTGTCTGTCATTGAGAGAGACCTACTTACAAAACTTGTATTTGCTATCCTTATATCCTTATTTTTATAATTTCCCAAAATAAATGAATATACTGCACTAAAGTATATTCATAGAGGTAAACACTTTTTAAATATTTCTAAACTATAGAAAAAAGTCACAAATTAAAAAACCAACAGATTTGAATACACAAATGTTCTGTTATAGCAATGTAAAAACCAACATTTTAAAAAAGAATAAAAGATGTAAATTAAATTAAAATGTATTAACACCTATATAAAAATTATTCATTTATGTATATATGTAATAATTAAGACTCCAATAGGTATATTAGAAAAGAGCATAAAACAGATAATCCATACAGAGGTAAATATAGTGAATAAACATACAGAAAAAATGTTCAGCCTTGCTAATTATAAAAGATAGATAAATGACATGAATGTAGTATAAAATTTTGTACTGATTAAGGAAAAAGAATGCTTAAAGTCTTAGTGTTGTGTCTGATGAAGCCAAAACAAGGAGAAAGACTGAAAAACAGATACAGCTTTTAATTCAGTGAAATCAATAAATGCACAAAAAACTAAGTGTGGCATCAGCACAGTAATGAAAAGGAAAATGTAAATTATATATGCCCCAATAGAGAAGTGGTTAAGTATATTTGAAGGCAGCAACCAATAAAATCTTTTAGTGCCACTAAATATAGCTGCTGTGGAAAATATAACAGAGAAAAAATTTTATAACCATATTTCAAGTTAAAATGTAGAATATAACACGTCTAAAAGTTAATATAAATATATTCAGAAAACTTGAAAGTGAAAGGAATTTAGAAAAATTAAACTTATAGTTGGCTCATGAGTTAGGCACTAGGTTTCTTTGTATCTTTTAACTTTAAAATTCCTTAGATATTGATATGTTGTGATTTCACCGTGATAAAGAAGCATATTAACAACGTTTTGCATATCTCTCCGGAACACTGGGTCGGAGGTGGGGAGATGAGGTTAATTTGAAACACACTACTTAGTAATCTGTATTATCAAATAAATGTTCACTCACTATTCATCTAGTAACATCAGGAAGTACTATTAATGGAACAAGAACATAATTTCAACCAAAATCTAAATTATGCCCTGAGTCACAGTGATGGATTCTTTCAAGACATTTTGATACCGTTTAGGTAGTCACGTGTGCCTTGTTTCCTAAGGATTTCCTATGGCTTTAGCTTACTGTTTCTCAATCTCTTTTAAAATTCACAAAAGTAGTAGTTTTTGTTCTAGAAAGTATATACGTTTGATAAATCAAAAAGATAATTCCGGAAGAACCCTGATTTTTTAATTATATACACCTGGACGCAAACCCAGATCTAAAATGTACAAGCAGAGTGACCTTGGACATGTTAATTAAGCTCCCTGATTATATACATTTTCATCTATGAAATTGTGATAATAGCAGTGATATGGGAGGGGAGCAGGGGAAGTGCTGGGAAGGGAAGGGCATGGTCCCTGGATAGGGCTCCAACCCCAGGCCTGTGCCCAGGGACCAAGGTGAGGACAGGCACTTCCGTTTTCATGCCCAAATGTTGTATTTCCCAAGACCACCCTGGCCCACCACACCCCCATTATGTGTCTATACAAATCCCGAGGCTCTAGCAGGCACACACACAAGTGTCTGGACGTTGAGAAGAACACACTGGCAGAAGAGGACACAAGTAACTGGAAGTCAAGAACAACGCACTGGCGAAAGAGCACACCAGCAGACCCGGCAGGCCGTAGACCAGCAAAACGACGTGGAGTTTGGCCAAGGTGTTTGGAGGTAAGCCTAGCCACTGAGTGGCCCGACTCCAGGGGAAAACCACCTTCCCACTCCATCCCCCTTCTGGCCTCCCCATCCTCCTTGCTGAGTGTTCCGCTCAATAAATAACCCTTGCACTCATTCTCCAAGCCCATGTGTTATCAGATTCTTCCAGTACACCAAGGTAAGAACCCTGGGATACAGAAAACCCTCTGTCCTTGCAGTAAGGCAGATGTCTAATAGAGCTGATTAGCACAAGCCACCTACAGATGGCAAAACTAAAAGAGCACCCTGTAACATGCCCACTAGGGCTTCATGAGCTGTGAGCATTCACCCCTAGACGCTGCCATGGGGCCAGAGCACCACGACCTGCCCATCTGCATGCTCCCCCTAGAGGTTTGAGCAGTGGGGTAGCAAAGAAGGGAGCCACATACCCATTACACATCCTGTGAGGAGGAAAAGGGAACTTTTCTCATTTCAGCAGTAACTACCTCTTGGTTTTGCTATAAATGACATCATATCTGAACAGTTTACATACATAATAAGTGGCAGTAAATGTTAATTTCTTTCTCTTTTCCATTCTCATGTTATGAATAGAACAAGAGTAAACTCAAAGTGACTGTCAATCAGTCTTAGCATCACCTATCCAGTTTCCACAAACTTCCTGCCTAACTTTGGGTTGAAGATACCCTCCCCTTCCCCTCCCTTCCCCTCTTCCCACCCAACACACAAACACAGACTTCTTACTTCTTCACCAGGAGACATGTTGTGCTGTTGAATACAAACATCACTGCCCAATTGGGGAAAGCAAGAATTCCCACGTTTACAGTTTACCTGCAGTTAAGCAACATATTCTCATTTTTTAGTAGCTTTTCTATGTCTCCTCTAGGTAAGCAACTAACAAAATAATTACTCTTCAATAATACATGTTGAGACGATTTTCCAAAAAAGCAGCATAGCGTAACAAGGAAGACTGAATAGTGAGGTAGCTAAAATGGAGCCTTTGGAGTTAGACTACCTGGAAGCCAATCCCGGCTTAATCTCTTACTGGCTATGTGATTCCAAGCAAAAGTAATAGATCTATGTATAAATTTTCTTATCCTTTAATTAGGAACAATAATAGCAATCATTCATACACGGACTGTGAAGCTCAGGTGAGCTGATGATACTTGTAACACTGTCTACTCTTGTGGTACTGTTTGATCAATATTAGTTATTTTTATCTCTTCTAAATGAAGGGGGAGCCTAGAAAGAGAGGGGAAAAAGAAGCAAAAAAAAAAAGAGTATAATGCAATGATAAAGACTGGCGAAATAGATGGTTTCTAAAATTTATTAGCTGTTTGGTTTTGGGCAGTTTATCTCTAAGCTTAGCTCTCTTACATATAGAATCATATATCCTTGTTGTTATGCTTTCATGAGAATTGTAAAGAAAATTACTTTTTAGCACAAAACAGGACCTGCCCCCCCCCAAAAAAAGTCCAATTTATGTAGGCAATTTCTTAAACTAATAAATGATTCTTATTAAATAAAAATTATAACCTGTGATCAAGCCAAACAGAACCACAGAAATCAATAACAAGAATATTTCTTGTTCACCTATGGTCAAAAGATTGACTCACCTGTTTTCTCACTCATCTATCCAACAAAGATTTATAGGACACCTTTATGTACAAAACACAGCTCGGCTCTCAGGATACCACAGTGAGACAAACAAGCCTCTGACTTCACAAAGTCTGTATTCTACTGAGAGATAAAAACAATGAACAAAAGTGAAAATAATTATTGAACATGGTCAGTGCTATGAAGGTGCCGTGCTGGGTTAGTCTGAGAAATCTTTTCCGAGGAAGTGGCAGTTAAGACAAGTAAAAAAAGACAATAAGTTTCCTGGCTGAGGGAACAACAAGAATAAAGGCTTTGAGGTGAGATAGACCTTGTGGATTATGTGATCCAAGAGAAGGGCAATATGACTGGAAAACAGAGGAGCTGTGTTTGTAGAGCTGGGTAGGGACCAGAGTATTTAGTGTCTGCCACAGTGATAAGGAGATTGGATTCCTGCAAAATGGGAAAGTTTAAATGGGAGGATGATGCGATCCCACTCACACTGAAAAATACTGAAGACTTGGCATTAAGAATGCAGCAGGATTAGAAAGAAAAAGACCAAAGGAAAGGAGGTTTATTCAGAGGATATTTTAATTAAGATGACCACATGCCCCAAGGTGATGGCAGAGGGCTGAAGAGAAATGGACAGGCATAAGGTATGAAATTAGAATTAGTGATATGAGAGGGGATGAAAGAAGTAGGTCATGTGAAGACAAAGGTGCAATGAGAAACTAGGAAATAAACTTCAGGGATAATGCTTTTCACTCAAGCAGTGATCTATTTCAATTCTGCCTAGCTAGCTCCCATCGCACTTGTCTGCTGTCACAAAGCAGCTTTTTGTCTCTATACTGACGTGCCTTTATTCAGGATGGCTCTAGGATTCAATGTGCTAGCCACACTTACTGGGTTGCTCCCTGACAATTTGCCTAGTGCTGTAGTTAAGCAGTTTTTGTGTCCATTGTTCTATAATCAGATTGCAGACAGCAGAAAACAGGGAAATTTCTAATAATCATGCATGAACATGTGTTATGTAATAACTGTAAAAATGGACATTTACAACTTTCTGTGTGATATGATATAAAGCTACTGACAGTTTTGCAAGGACACTAGCTTTTTTTTTCTGTAGAAGTAGAGAGGTCTACTTATCCTGTTGCCCTGACCACTTGTCCTTCCACCTGTGCCTGAAGACAGATGGAGGACGAGAGAGAGGAAGCGTCACAGAGGTGAAATTTAAACATACTTGTGCAATGTAAACAGCTTCATCTGCTAATGGCCTCGGAAACCTTATAATTAAGGCAAACTGGCAAAGCAAACAGACGTTGACCTGTCTTTTTAGGGTGTAAACAAGAGGGAGAATCCAAGCATTTGCAGGAAGAACACTGGATAGAAAACATCTCTTGGGCAGGGTTTTATTCATCTTGTTTATTGTTGCAATAGCACAATGCCAGGTGCTCAGCATAGGTTGCAGGAATGAATGAAGCGAGGAATAAATGTTCCCTTTCACTGCATTTATCATGGTCAGAGAACTGTGCACATAGATTACCCAGTCTGCACCAATGCGGATGCATTGGCTAAACAATGGTAAAATGATGTACCCTTGGCTGCGTACATTTGTGTTCGTCTACATTTGCATACACAAAAATATATCAGCAAACCAGAGACTCGATGTTTAAAATCTGAAATGACGTGACACTAGTTTGGCCATAGTTTATTTTCAAACATGCTGCATCTGCAGAATGTTGGGTAATGATGATGAAAGCCCTTTCAGAATAATTACAGTCAAATCATTTAGCACCAAGCCACTTCTGAAGCTCAGTCACTTGTTCGGCTCCTTAGAAATTAATGTCTCTCGCCACAGTAAGGAAAGTACTCTTGCAGTAACTTACTGTTGTGTATCCAAATAATGAGAATTTGAATGATGAGGTGTGATAGCATCAGCTAGCCTTGGCTCATCTGTATTTCTAATTGATTACAGTAATCTGTTTTAACCCCTCCCTGGCCTCTTTTCTCCCAGCTATTTTCTCTTTAAGGGCAAAGTGTTTTTATTCTGCAATCTGTAGAAATGTATCTTAATAGTGGCTTATTCTGTTCAAGAATATTGCTTTGCATTTGGTCCCATGCAGTCCCATTGTTTCTATTTTGAACTAGGGCAGACATAGCTAAGCTACAGTTTCTTAGAACCACAGTTTGCCTGGAATTTTCTATAATTTACAGTGAGCAAAGATAATCTACATCAAGTATCAGGAGCCTTTTGTGGACTCCCTACTTTATTGATGCCATGAAAAAACATTCTTGATTTTTCACTGGCCTTAGACTTGACCAATTGTAGAAGAATTATTTGCCTGATTAAAGTCACTCTTTTCCCTTCAACTACCAATTTAACTAAACTCATCTGTCTTTCAGCCTGTTGGTCATCTATGAATGGTAATGAAAAGAAAAAGTGGACACCAGTTTCTATCATTATTGCCAAAGTTTATAGTGACTCTGTTCAACTGTGAACAAAGCCTTAGAAAGAACTCATTGCAAAGACATTAGGTCATGCTAAGCATAAGGTAGCCCCAGAGGAGATCTAACAGAGTTCAAACTCTGATCTTCAGCTAAACTTTAAAGGGCTATTGCATTACGACTGGGGTGTTTTAGAATGGGTAGTAGATAAGATGAACCCTGGGCATCTCCCACCCAACTTCTCATCAAGCAGAGCAGTTCTACTTCTGTCCACTTTATTTATTAATGCATAAGATATACTTGGAAAACTGTTCTGTAGCTTAAAAATAGGAACCACTTGTCTGGGGCACAGATCCTAATTTTGGAATTAGATTCAACAGTTCTAAGCAGCTATGGTATACCTCCTTGTTTTCTGACTTTGGAAGTTACATCTAATTTTGATGCCAAAGGAAGACATTAATTCTGAATGGTATTCTCAAGTGTAAATGGTAATTGAAATTGCTTGCTCTGTATACTTCATTCAGATCATTTTCAGTTACTATTCCTTTGGAACCTAGATAGCCACACAGGGCATCAGTCACTTCATTTAGGTTTCTGCTTCAACATCAACTTATAGATGTCTTTTGTGGCTATTCATCTAAAATAGCACATACCTCATTTTCCTCAATGTGTTTACCTTCATAGCATTTGACTTGGTACATACTAATTTTTGTTATTGGTTCATTAAGGTCTTCTCATGTTTGCATGTAAGCCCCAGGAGAGCACAAACTTATCTTTTTCACTTTTTTTGTCAGAAGTGGAATATTGTCTGGCATACAGCATGAATTAAATGTGTGTGTGTGTGTGTGTGTGTGTGCGTGTGCATTACATTACAGAATTGACAACAGGGCTAATCAAGATCATACACACACACATACACATACATATAGAAATGTATATATATATGTATGTGTGTGTATGATCTATATACATATAAATATACATATATATCCACACACACACACACATATATATATAATTTGTATATATTTGTTGAAAGAATGAATCAGTACCCCTTATTCCCCCAAATCTGTATCACCTGGTTATTACCAAATAAACAAGGAAAAAGAAAAGAAAACTTGTGATCCCATCACTGTATCTGTACCAGCAGGCATAAAAACCTTGCACATTTTGAAAAATACCTTTATATCTTGTCTTAAAAATGCAGCTTTTACGTGAATGCAGAATTGCTATGAAAAAGGCATACCTATAGAGTCTGAGTTGAGTAAAAGCAAAATCATTACAGGACAACTTAAATCCAAAGTAAGATTAAGAATCCAAAGCTGGGGAATTTATGTCAGCAAAGGATGGTTTGATAATTTTAGAAAAAGGTTTTGCTTAAAAAATGTCAGGATAACAAGAGAAGCATCTTCCTCTGACCAAGAGGCAGGCCGTAAGTCCTCAGATGCCATTAAGAAAATCAGAAGGGAGAAAGAATATCTGCCTGAACAGGATTTTAATGAAGACAAAAGTGACCTACTCCGGAAAAAAATACCACAAAGAACATTTGTTGGTAAGAAAGAGAAGGGATAGGCTAAAACTATCGTTTTGTGTGAATGCAGTCAGGCTTATGATGGGGACTGCCCTTATCTATAAAGTTGCTAATCCCAAGACTTGAAGAGAAAATATAAATACTGGCTACCAATCTTTCGGTTGTACAACAAGAAGGTATGGATGATGAGAATGCTTTTTCTGGATTGTTTTCATTGATGGTTTGTACCTGAAGTTGGTAAGTACCTCTCCAGAAAGGAACCTCTTCTTAAAGATTTTTCTTGATATTGCCCAACACTGATGGAATCAGAGTCATCTACTTGCTCCTAAAAACCATCTGATTCAGTCTCTAGATGAAAGCATTGTAAAGACCTTTAAAGCTCATTACACATCGTGTTCTATATATTCTATGGGATGAATTGTCAACGCTATGGAAGATAACCCCAACAGAGAAAGCATCATGAAACTTTGGAAATGCTACACCATTGACGATGCCATCATTGTTATAGAAAAAGCCATGAAAGCCATCAAGCTAGGAAGAAGAAATTCTTGTTGGAGGAACTGTCTCCAGATGTTGTATGACTTCCAGGATTGACAACAGAGCCAATCAAGAAAATCATGAAATGGGTGAAGGGTACCAAGATATGGATCTTGATCTAATTAAACACCAAATAGTCATCACATCAGAGGAATTAACCAAAGACATCTTAATGGAGATGAGTGCTTCTAAACCAGTGCCAGACCACGAGGAAGAAATATAAAAGAAACAATGCCAGAAAGCAAGCTGACATTAGTCCATCTAGAGGTGTCCTGATTATTCAAGACTGATTTTGCCTTTTTTTTTTTTAACGATATGGACCCTTCTATGATACTGAAACTAAAGCAAATGGTGGAAGAACAATTAGTACAATATAAAAACATTTTTAGAGAAATAATACAGCCAAAAAGACAGAAATTGTGAAATTTTTTCATAAAGTTACATAGAATGTGCCTACTGGTCTTGCCTCCCCTTCCATCTCTTCCATTTTTTCTGCCAATGCCACCCTTGAGACAGTAAAACCAACCTCTCCTCTTCAGCCTACTCATCATGAAGACAAGGAGGATAAAGACCTTTATAATGATTCACTTATATTTCATTAATTGTAAATGTATTTTCTCTACCTTATGATTTTACTAATAAAAGGTTTTTCTCCAGGTTCCTTTATCATAAGAATACAGCATATAATACATATAACATACAAAATACATGTTATTGGTAAGGTGTTCAGTCAACAGTAGGCTATTAGTAGTTAACTTTTTAGGCAGACAAAAGTTAAACATGGATTTTCAACTGTGTGGAGGCCAGTGCTTCTAACCCCTATATTGTTCAAGGGTCAACTATATATGATAATATGAGTATAGAGATATAAAATTCATGATTGTCTCCTGGTATTCATATCTTTATATAATCCCCTCAAGTATGGATGCAACCTATGACTCAATTCTAACCCATGGAATATAGCAAGGTAACAAGATGTACATCATTACATTACCTGAGATGATAATGACCATTTTGCTAGGAGATTATTTCCCTTGTTGGCTTTGAGGAGTCAAGTGGCCATGTTGGAAAGGTTCATGTTAGAAGGAACTGAGGCCTTGAGACTCTTAGCTAGCAAGAAACAGAGGCCCCCAGGCCAAAAGCCCACAAGGAACAAAACGATGCCAAAAAACATGTGAGCTTAGAAGTAGATCCTTCTCAGTCAACCCCAGCCAAGACTTTGATTGCAGCCTTGTAAGACCATGAAGCAAAGGGCCCTGTTAAGTTGTGTGGGACCCCTAACACACAGAAACTATAATATCATGAATGTGTGTTGTTTTAATTCACTACATTTATAGTAATATTGTTATGTAACAATAGATAAATAATACCAGATATGGAATATGTACTTGCTGTAATGGCAGGTTTATCAAATCTACTGATCCTAGTTCCTGAGGAGGAGAAATAGTTAACTGTGCCTCTGAAGACAGGATTTCTAATTTTGCAGGACCCACCAAAGTGGTAATCCTAAGACAAAAAAATAACTGATGCTTTAGTTGGCTGTATATTTACCCATCTTACTATTGTGAAGTAGGCAGAGACCTGCTTCAGATGGAGTTTCTCTTTTGCTCCTCTGTACTTTTTTTCCTCTTAGGCCCCTCCATTCTTGCCCAACTTAATTTCCCCAGGTTTTCTCTTTAGGTTAACAAAACAAATCACACTGTGTGTGCATGCCCTTTGTAAATTGCCCACTAAAGTAAATACTATTTAAATTAGTCTTGTCAGAACTTGGCCTGGTAATTTCATGAATTCTGACTTTACAAAATATAAACTAATAGATAATCACAATTCAGCCGTGGAAAAAAGGCATCATTAATTAGTCTGCATAGATAAAGCCATTTAAAAAAACAAAATTATTAACAGTGCACAAAGTGTCAATTCTCAATGGCTGTCAAACTGGAATGTTTCAGAAACTGACAATCCACTGGGAAAAGGACTATCAAGAAGGTAGACAAATATCTTTCTGCCTTTAAACTTTAGTAAGCTTCTCATCATGTAGATATTCCCCCCCAAATTATAAAGCACATACAATCCACCAATAGCAAGGTGATACAGGTATGCGTTGACTTAGAGATGACATGTCTATTTTATATTCCCACGAAAGCAGACACAGAATAATCAAT